>NC_137541.1:21614599-22214599 GCF_963082525.1 Nesoenas mayeri
CAACTCCCATTTCTCTCTTCTTCTAGGACTCCTTCCACATAGTTTGTGTAACTAGCAGCTCAGCTGCCTAATCCTAAGAAGTTTAATTCACAGTCCTTGAACCAACCACCAACAGCTCACTCTGCTCACTGGCAGAAGACCAGAGACTTTATTCAGGTGGGACTTTGGACTGCCTCCCTTCCACTGCCGTGTCCCTTCTCTCTGCATCAACATGTGTCCCACAAATGACACGCTTTCACAGTAAGACTCACGACAGCTGACATTCAGCTCACGCCCCATGCCACAGCATCAGCATCTCACACGCTCATGGCTCAGTGCTGCAGCTTCTCCCTTTCTGTGGACTCTCCACCATGGGGATGCGGGAAAGGCACCGTGGAGACAAGTGATGCTGAGAGCTGGGCCTCCAGCAGCACTGACCTCAGAGAGATGCCTGCAAGGCAGCTGCCTCATGCTCCCCTGTCAAGTGACAGTGTGCACTGGAGGAGCAACTGATGGAGGCTTCAGAGTTCAGGTAATCCAAGAGCCTGTTTTATTACTGTAGGCAATAATAATAAATAGAATGAATAAACCATGTCAAATAAATAAGCAAATTATCCCAATGACCATCTATGGTAAGGAAGATCATAAAGCAACAACACACAGTCATTATTAACCTATTCTTTATCAGAACTTACCAGTTTCCAGTGTTTCATACAAGGAAACTGGTGGGAAATACCCTGTCATGACAGTGATCTGATGTCACCAGGAAAGTGGATTTATTATCAGCAATGAATTATCTTTATTTTTCAAAAGCAAATTAGTAAAAACGTGAATGATGTATACTCACTGGAAGGTTTGCTTTTACAATGAATCCCCTGCAAATAGAAAAAAAATATTATAAAAGCTGAGGTAGCAATAAAAACAAATGTTGCTAAGTTATTGTACACAAACATAAACATACCTTAAACAAGCATACATATTCAAAGTCCATAGCATAAATCATTTTCAAGATTAAAAAAAAGATTTTCAAACACAGTGAAAATGCATATGACTATTGCATATGACAGCCTAATACGTAGAGGGACACAAGATCAGCATTATCCTTCTTTTCACATATTTCTGCTGAGGTCCAATTGTTATAACAAGTATAACAGTTCCAACAAATACAGACATCATTTTACAAGGTACCGTCATTCATACCGACCAATAGCTTATTTATTATTTTGTTACCATAGACTGCTTCATACCAGGGCAAAGAAAGCAAGTGATTTCTTTGGTGGAAGACAGCTAGAACACTTCTGAATATTGTATCATTTTCAGAAGATCACACTAGGCCAATGGAAGGAAGTATTACAGTACTTGCAAATGAAGTTTAGAAACAAGATTTGCCTTTTTACTCCTGAGAACCATCTGGCTCCAATTCCTGAAAATTAAATTACTCAGGCACAGTACTTACCACTGTAAGAGGCGAAGAGAACCCAACACTGAGATTTTAAAAAGTTGCCAGCTATCTTTCAGACAGACTTCATCCATTTTCCCAATAAAATAAACCCTTAACCACACGCTAACATTTTTGTAGAGTATAAAAACAACAGCTCTTAATTCAAATACTATGCATGACATTCTAAAGAAAAGCTATTACTTAGCCAGTGAATACTGTTTTCTCCTGTTCTGGCACTCAAGTTTCTGCCATATTACATATACCAGTATTTCTTTGTATGCAGCATATATGTTCCCCTCTGCTTTCCTTTAAAACTGATGTCTCATTCACAGACACATACACTTTTGTCACACGCCCAGAAGGAGCGGGCACCACCCTGTCTCCTCTCTTCTTGGGTGGACTGGGAGCTCTCGGTTCTTTCAAAACATTTTAGGATCTTGTCAACAAGCCAACAACCTGTAAGTTTTAGAGCCAGCAAAAGTCTCTCAGTGGACACTGGGAAGTTTTCAAGTTGTAGAAAAACACAGAGGCTGCAGCCTGGGTAAGCATTAGCACTTCATAAAATAATTATTGCTTGGTCTTCCAGGAGGCTTTCATCCACAGGCAGCTCTGTCCTCCTCATGAACACAGCTGGTGAGCGAAATCCTATTACTGCTGCAGGCGAGAAATGACAGGAGGTTGGCTACCCTGTGACAGCAGCCTAGGGTACCCAAGAAGTGTGTTTTCTGTCCTTCATCACTGCTTTTAAGTTTTTTTGTTAGATAACTTTGTTTTTAAGGAAGGCCTTTGGAAAACCAGTGACCAGTATTTAACCTGTATTAGTTCTCACTCTTTTGTCCTTTTGGCACTTTTATTTTTAATAATCACTTGTGGAGGTGAGTTGTCACCTTTTACAATTGGCAGTTTGTCACTATTACTCATAAAAGTTTAGAAGCATAAAAGTTGGTATTTTAAACCACTTTTTATAGTAAGACACAGATGGTCATGTACTTTGATAGACTGATAATTATAAAAATTATTTGTGACATTGCTAAAGATATTTCTTTGGCTGCTGCTACAGAATACTACCACAACACTCAAAGAAGTAGGCCCTGTTGCGATAGGACAAGGGGTAATAGTTTTAAACTAAAAGAGTGGAGGCTTAGATCGGACATGAGGAAGACATGTTTTGTGATGAGGGTGGTGAGACACTGGGACGGGCTGCCCAGAGAAGCTGTGGATGCCCCATCCATGGAAACATTCAAGGCCAGGCTCTGAGCAACCTGATCTTGTTGAAGATGTCCCTGCTCCTTTCAAGGGGATTGGACTAGATGATCTTGGAAGGTCCCTTCCAACCCAAACTACTCTATGCTTCTATTACTCTCTAAAGGAAATCAAACTTGTTTACATGACTCTTCTAAAACTGGGGTACTTCAATTTCAATGGTTTCATAAATTCCTCCAATCCCCCTGAAGGACTGAAAAATGTAACTGATGCAACTCCACTTCTGCAGTAACGAGTTCATAGAAATATTTGTCATTTATGAATTATTTCTGCCTTTCCCAAAAAAGCTTCATTGGTAGTTTGCTGATTCTCCCAGTGCACATTCATCAATAGAAAGAAGACTGCAGCTTTTTGAATAATTAAGTGCAACATTAAACCAATAAAAGTGGAACATGCCAGCTCATACAAAACCCCACTGGAATTTTAACTGCTGTTTCAAGGACCTCCTTTTGAATTATTTCTAATAAAACCCCACTGGAGTATGCAGAAGGACAATTTGAATTTAGTCTCTTTACTGGAGGTTCTCCACAGCCTTAGGGAGCGGAATAGACAAATACACAAAACGACTGCAAAAAAAATTGAGTGAGTGAGTTAGGGAGCGAGCTTTCTTGGTGAGAAAACCTAACTGTTGGATGAACTAATCACTGAGACACTGCTTACTGGAAGAAATTAATCTTTCATGGGGCTGATAATTTAGCAAATTACTTCTCATTTTGCAGCCAGACTATTGAAAATATTTTGGTTAGGTGGCTTGAGAAATTTTCCAATTCCCAGTCAAAATTTCTTAGAATATCATCTTTAAGCTAATTTCTCCAAGCATTCTTTCTGGTTACAATCATGGTACCAACATACACTAGTTAAAAATCAAGATCCCAGTGAAGTAAACAACAAAAATCTCACAAAACTCAGAGGATTCAGACTTTTATTTGGAGAAGGCCAGTGTTTTGGAGCCCCTGTTATGACACCTGAAAAATGCAAATCATATGTAAATAAATTAAGTTATAAACGTTAAAAAAAACCTACCCACTTCTGTAGGGCTGTGAGACAATGCAGAAATCCTCCTATACCTTCTAGTCTATCCTAATTAAACCTTGTTTTTCACTGTTGCTCAGATGAATCCTACCATCTGAATACCTTCCCATACCATCTTACATTTATTTGCTTATCTTCTCCATAGGAAAACAAGAAATGCATCCATCAGTGATTTCTGTTCTGGTAGGGAGATATTTTGACATTCTTGGGCACTTTATTTTGTTCTGGGTGAAGAGCTGTTGGGAAGTTTTACATAAATAATCAAACATTTGCACAAACATTTGCCAGTTACAGCAAGCATTTGGTCACAGCCTAATTCCTTTTTTTTCTATTAAATGTTTCTTTTTTATTGTACGATGCCAGGGATATGGGGTGCAATTTTCTTTATAATCATTTTGTAGAATAGTCAAAAGAGACCATTTGTCTCAAAGAAGGACTCAAATAAATTAATGAAGCTCCTCTCCCACTTTCCATACCTTTTATTTTCAGGAATTTTCAGTGATGAATGCAATAGAAAAACATAACACACTAAAACCGGAATGGAAATTTTCTTCCCCTTTCACAAATGCCGTGGGTGTCTTTTATGCAAAAATAAGATCCTGAACATGATAGTACACTTTATTCCTATACAGAGAGCATCTTTGATTCATATCTGCTTAGGAAAAGAACCTAAGCAAAATATTCTTACACAATGCAGAAACAGTTAGGGATTTTCCTATTTCTCTAGGGTTTTCCCCATTTGTGGTATTACTCAACTGTAGCTAGAGGTTATCTGAACAGACACCAACAATGCACAGCATTCTGAATAGAAGGTGTGGTGCCAACTTTTTAGCTAGCACAGCAACTTCTCCTTAATCTGACCCAATTGTAATGCCACATTGTTTTATTTAAAGACCATAGAGAAGAAAGTGAGATCAGCAGACAAACACTTGGATTTGGGGGCACAGAGAGTATTTTCATGAATTTAAATTGCCAAGTCAAAAAACCCAAAGATTAGATGTGCTTCCCATTTTCTCTTATATCTCCAGGCACTGAATCAAGCACATAAGTGTGGAAATGATACCCTGAATGTTCTGTCATGCAGGAAAGATTCTAAGGCAAAATTGGGTTTTTACAGTCTACCTATTAGTTCTGTTCTACCTTGTTCATAGCAGAGTTGATGGCAGCTCTTCCACAATTCCATAAGGAATAAGCCCGAAAATGCCTTAAAATGTGTTCTTTAATTGGAATCTTGCTGTCAGACATTTAACATTCATCCATTAAAATGCCTACATAGAGTCAGCGAATGTACAGTGGACAGTTTTTCACCCTTTTGAGAGATCCTCAGTGGCAAAGCTATTGCCCACATTCCTACTTTATGTTCAACTGTAAAACAGGGCAGAGAAAAAGGAACATGACCATCTTCTGACATTTCCATCTATTCCAACAATTTCTCTTCTTTCACCACCATTAAAAAGTACTGTCTTAATGTGGTATGGTCTTGCAATAACCAATGTGCGAATTGTAGCCGAAAGGCTGATAAAAGTGATGAATCTAATCATGTTCTTTTTCATTTCCAGTGAAGAGGTGATGCTCTGCAGAAATCCATCCTATTCTGCACACAATTAGAAAGGATCTCTCAGATCACTGGGTCTAACCCCCTAATAACCACAGATACTACATCATCTAATTCCTTTCAAAAACTGGTGAAGCTTCATTTTAAAATCAGTCAGGTTTTTGTGTGCCCTGCTCCATTAGCCGAGGCTACTCCAGAAGCCCTGTTCTCTAACAGCACCAAATCTTTCCATTTCTAACTTGAACACAGAAATGGTCAGCTTGTATTGACTTCTGATAGCACCCACTATCTTTCCACTTAAACAGATGCTTTTCACCCTGGAATGTACTTTCCATTTGTCCACAGCCAGTCATATAACTTTTCTCAGCTTTTTTGTGGATTATAAAAGCCAAGTTCTTTTATTCCTCCCTAATAAAACAGGCTTTCCTTCTTACCATCACCCTTCTCAGCAGCTATTTCTACTTTAATGCATCTTTCCCAGTGGAGTGACCAGAACCATACACCATTCTGAAGACGGTTTCCTACGAGGGTTCATTTGGAGCCTCGTAAAGTGGTGATATTTTTTTGTCTCATTTGGGAGCACCACCACCATGTCAAATCAGTAGTTATTCTCCGAAACAGAGAGGGAGATACTTACCCTTTCTGTGTAGGCAATCTACCAGCAGCCTTCTTTTCTCCATCTGCTCACCCCATTCAGTTCATGAAAGGAAGAGCCAACAGATGCTGGGTCATAAGAGTCCTAAATGATTTCTCATGGCCTCTAGTGACAAACTTGACAATGCTAATGTGATCTCAATCACCTCCATAAAGAAAAGGTCTTTGAGCAGTGGACAGCCACACGCAAAGTGTTATGGATCTATACAATTTAAACACTTCGGATGGAAACAGAGAGGATTTAGAGCTGCATCGTAAGAGCTCCTCTGACCATAAACAAATGACTGTAATTTCTTCCTACATTCAGTCCCAGAAGCTAGCTAGGGGGAACTTAACAAATGGAAAAAAACTAGTATGCTTTAACTTTTTCCAGCGCTATTTTCATAGGTGAAGGAGATAATGGCTTTGCACTTTACATGATGCTGGTGGGGATTTGAACCTCGCAGGACTTTTCTCATTCTATTCTTCTAAAGATCACCCCTGTATTTATCTTACCAAATGTAAGGAAACAGAATTCTATATAGCAAGAGAAAGCACGGAGATAATAAATACAAACAATATGAAAATCTAGAACTCTTAAAAATTCATAGTTAGTATTCCTGATACAGCATCTCAAAAATACCTTTTATCAATAGGAGCAACTGCATTTGTTTTGATGTCATGACTAATTACTTTCATTGCCAAAGTAAAACTATCTTACTGATGATCCTTTTTAATTCTTGGCAAACCACAAGGTTGCTCTTCAATTTTGACTGACAGTGTGGTAATCAGATACATGTGAACAGTGTGCAATGGGATCAGCTAAGCAACAGCAGAATGAAATATTTGGACTGTCATCCATGCAGAAAAGAAATAGGCACCTGAACTTATGGCAAAGCATTATTTTGGACTACTCGAAACTATTGCTTCTACAATATGGCCTAGATATTGCTGGAAATTTTTACAGAATGCTAAAAACGAAACAGAGTCATGCCTATATATTATTCAGCTCTGAGCCCCTCTGTGTCCATTCCAAGCTGAACAAAAATGAGCCCATCACATTAGTGCAGTGCTGAACCTGAGAGGATAAGTACTGCTGAGAAGTGGGACGTTAAGCTCAGGCTCAGTACAGTGCTAACAAGGTCACACACTTATTGAATTTGAGCTGGCTTGTGTCCAACAGATCAAGGTAACATCTCCCTGTTTTAATAACATATTAATGTTTTCTCAACTAAATGGTGAACTGATGATGAACAAACATGGAAGAGATTATTTGGTTTACTGCTTCAGTAAGGCTCCACAGCAGTCTAAAGCATAGCCTTGTACCAGTTGTTGTTTCCTGCACCATTTGCCATTTCACATGTATATGCAAATGTATGGACCTGTCCTCCACAACCTGCTGATTGTCGCAAGGCCAACACTTCAGCTACAGCCCAGCAGCACCCCAGTAGTGCAGGAGCAATGACTAACATGAGATCCTCAGGCCCCTTAGATGTTTGTCCTTCAGTTTATCTGCAACTATTCAGGTATAACAGAGATTTCTGTTTTCAAGTCAATATGTTCTTCCTCCTGCACTATATTGATGCAGAGGAATCCTGTTTCCATATTTTAAATGGACTGTCCCGTATTTTGTCTGGACCGCATGTGGCATATAACGTTTTCTGACCATCACTGTGGCTACTGGATCCCTTTTACAAAGACAAACAAGTGAAAGAGTTGGCAGCACAGTAATTATATTTCTGGGAACACTTTGCAGTGATGTGCATTTTTCCTTTAAGTGAATGCATGGTCAAAATAATATTGCTTTCATCCTCACGACTGGGAAGAAAATTTCCTCCTTGTATTTTTTTTTAAGTGAATTGTGTGTAAAAATCATGCTGTGATACAAAAACAGCCTACACAGAAACCACTTGATTCATTAGACCAAAAGGAGCTATGACAGGCTGAAATAAAAGCTGCCTGTTCTATTGTATGCTCCAATTCCAGGACAAGAAGCAGAATTTGCTTGAAGCAACACTATACTCTAGCTTTTTTTTTTTTTCTTTAGAAATAAAAACAACAACAGAAAAATAATAAGACAAAAAAGTCAATAATTTTCATGTTACATTTCCTAAAATACTAATACAAGTTGTTAACAAAATAGAATTGCATACAATAGACAAAGTAAAATTAAAATGGACTTTGAATGCCATATCCTCAGCTGGTATAAATCAGAACAATCCCATACATGGAGCTCCAAAAATTTCAGACCACTCAGCTACTTGAAAGGAGAACTAATCCACCAAATCAGCACTTCTAGCCTAACAATGAGACAGGGACATTCTAACACAGCATTAATGATTCTTCCAGTGAATGACTGGAAATTTCATATGGAGTATGATAAAATGGAATCAAACAAATTTAGAGTGAAAGGGGTCTCTGGAGGTCATTAAGTCCAGCCTCCTGCTAGATGCAATGCTGTCACCAACATCAAATCAATTCAGCCATTACTTTGGCCATTGCTTGAAAAACTGGAGGATGTAGAGTCCATAAGCTCTCCAAACAACCATGGATATCTCATGCTTTGAGGTTAGGATGGTATAATGATCTCTATAACACAAAAGAAGCTGCAAGAAAAATTTAGTTAAGATCCCTCAGCAACACTGACAGAACTGAGACTTGGAGCCTCAGAGGTGACTGGAGTCCGTGGGCCATGAGATTGCCACAGAAGACGGATAAAAAAAAAAAGAATTGAAGTGAAGTTCATGGAAGAGACCCCCCAGGATAGAAAAGCTCCTGTTGCTGCTGGAGGAAGTGGCTATTTCTTTTGGAAATACTTATTTTTCTTTTGGCCTGAAGATCTTTTCCTATTCAATTTACTGTCTTCTTATACATCCTTACACTGTTGCTCAGTAAAAGAGGGAATATATTATAGGCCTGTCTTCCCAGTGCTCTGGCACACACAGTGAAATCCTCACCAGTTTGCTCTAATAGACTACTGAGTTTTTATGTTTAGAGTCAGTCCCAGGAGCAGAACAGCACTCTGCCCTACACTGTGACCTTTATAAATGGTAA
Organism: Nesoenas mayeri; assembly: GCF_963082525.1. Classification (NCBI taxonomy): domain Eukaryota; kingdom Metazoa; phylum Chordata; class Aves; order Columbiformes; family Columbidae; genus Nesoenas; species Nesoenas mayeri. Next base: position 21,623,557 of record NC_137541.1, read on the forward strand.
GTGCCATCCTGCTCACATTCACAAGTTGTGGAGGACTACGGTTGATTGAAACTCTTTCCACCAATTTGAATGAACTTTGAATGAGATCCAAGTGGGGAAAAGCTTTTTGCCTCTACAAATTTCAGCTTTCTCCATGAGAAAACTGTCACATTTTTTCCAAGTAAGGCACTTCGGCTGTGCGGATTTTGCATTACTACTGGTAGTGAAATTAAGACAAGGTTTTCCATCATTTGCAAAATAAGATTGTCAACCAAATCAAAAAGAGGATTTCCATACCTGAAACATGATATAAGTAAAACGTGGTAATCTCTGACAAACGTCATGATTTATAATACCTTATTAATTGCCCCCTCTACACTAGAGGCACATAAGCTTATTAGGCACCTATCTCCTTTTCTAGTCTGAAAGCTTCCTGGATACATGTAGTTTGGTATCTAGTTCATGACCAAAACAAAGCTGGAATGACAAAAGCTTTTTGGGAGAGCACACAGTCACTTGTGAGATACCTGCATCCCCCAGTGTAGCAGGTGGCTTGAGGAGGTTTAACAGTTACAGGGGTCAAACTAACAAAGCTCATGCCCAGCTTCTTTCAAACTGGAAATATTAGAAGAATGAACCAGAGTATGGGCATGTTCCCACTTTAATACTCTAGCTTCCATGTCCTTGTCTCAATTGACAGCCAGGTTCAACATCCTCCTTAGCCTGAAGCAGTTCTAACCCTAAATTGTCTGTTTGCCACACTGCCCAGTATACAAGAGGGCTTCCCAGGCCTCCTGTCAGAGCAGCAATATTGTATAGAGAGGAAATGCAAGAATGATGGTCTGAGAGAAGGACAGCCAAGATACAGCCTAATTTTTAAAGTAGAATGCTTTCAACATTCAAATGGGACATCTGTTTCCTACTTCAGAGGTCATTTACATTTTATTTTAAGCAATCATCAGAAAAAAAAAAAAAAACCAGAAACTGCAACTTTGGAAGAGTGGCTCTTGGCAAGTGCTCTGAATAGAGAATGTCAGACTCTGGCTCACAACTCAGGTGCCTGGGCTCTGGAGAGCAGAGCTCAGACTAACTTAGAGCTTAACTTTTTCCCTTGCCTAACCTGGGGCAGCACCATGCTGACCATGCAGGTTTCTCATACTGCCCTGAGAAGTCACTAATGCTTTCTCATGATCTCCATTTAATTTGTATTTAATAACCTGGAATCATAGGAAAATAGCAGGGTCATAGAATGGGTCGATGTTGTACAGATACTATCCGGAAATGTTGGGGGCAGAGAGCCTTAAAAAAAAAAAAATGAACTTGTTAATCTCAACCTTGCCAGCACGGATCACAAAGTTGGAGTAAAATTTAGAACATCGAAGCACACTTGCCAATAATGTATTTTAACAGTTTAAAGACTTTAGAGAGCATGTCAGGGCTGAGCCATGTAGAGAAATGCAGGAGCACATTTATGGTTTTTGTAGCTCCCATAAAAATGGTATTTCTCCCTCTTCTCCTTAAACAAAGAATCTCAAACCTAAATAAACTTGGAACTACCCTTGATTATAGCTCTTCCTGCTGAGAAATATTTTTAAATGTTGACTTTGGTTTTATTGTAGCCTTAGCTTATGTTGTTGTAAGGCTGCTCAAATGATTCCTCAGGCCATCTAGAAGCACTGGTAGAGTAGTAGAGGATGGCAATACTGAGAGGCCACTGCATTCCTTCCTGGTGCCACAGCATCAATTAATGAACTGCTTCCATTAAAGACAATGATAAACATGCCTGACTCGCTCTAATTGTGCTTGCTTGAGTTACAGAAACACTCTAGCCACAGCAAAATGAGGAAAATTTTTTAGTACATGCAGCTTTTGCAGCTTTATACTTGAAAATTTTTGAAAGAGAGGATTATTTGCTAACTATTCATATTTGTATTATTATGGCACCTGAAATTCTTAATCCTACACAGAAGTCTTATACCACAATCTCTGCATACGTGCCTTTCCTACCCTATCAAGAGTAACAAAAGCCAAAAATACCTTTCCCTGAAATATAGCTAGCAGTGTGAGTACATGAAAAATTAAAAACCATTCAGAATTTAGCATGCAGAGAAGGCCTACTGGAAACATCTGTTCTGTGCATTCCAGCTGAAACATTTGCAGTCTGAGACAACTGATATAGAAGCTAGTTGTGAATTAATTAGGAAGACTAAATCATATAAAATACAAAATAATTACTCATAAAGTCATTACACTGTCTATTTAGCTTTTTACTGTTAACGTATAATTTTGTGGGAATTTAGGAGTGGGGAGAAGGATGAAAAAAAAAACAAAAAAAAAACACCTGTGGAATAGTCATATAGTTTGGCTTCACCTTCTGTATCTTCTGCATACTGTAGTTGCTAAAGTTAGCACAGTCTAGTTAAAGGAGGCAGAGGTCCAAAAGAAGGACTTCCGAAAAGGCAAGATTCCATCAACTTCACAACAGCAGCATTGTTTCAGCTGCCTCTCCTCAACACTCTGTTGTCTCTAGAGACAGCGATAATTCCTGGCATGGCCCCAGCTTCATAAACCTATCAGTGTTCCGTACCTGCATATGTTGCTTCACCCCGTGTCTCATTTTTAATTATAGCGCTTACTCAATGAAAAGCACCTATGGTACACACTTGCCTAAAAAGTGTATGTGGTTTTTTCTCCCTAAGTGGAGGAGAAAATAAGCCACGAAGGCAAACTGAATGGTTAATGCAGATGTGACCACGCTTTAAAAATTATTCTATTATATGTAAATATACTGAAAATGAGGGAAAAAAATAAAAGAACACCTACTACCCACCATTATAGTGTCATGAACCATGACACTATAACGCGGATTGCAAAAATAAATGTAAAAAAAAAAAACGAGGAAAAAATATAATACAGGGTTTTCAAAATTTGAAAAGTAATGAAGAAATCTGCCATTGCAATCGTGGAAGGAAGAACAGCAGGTCAGGGAGATGAAGGGGGAAAAAGATCAAGGAAGTTTGCATATGTAGGGATGAAAGCAAAAAACAAAACTAGAGACAGTGAAATGTATTAACTGCAATAAATTCTATTTCCTCAAAGTTTTTCCAAGAAAAGACAATGAATGCACATCTAGTAGTGTACGATGTTGTTTCTATGATTCATACTTTCTGAAAACATGCAGGCAAGTAGAGGCAACTCCAAGACGATCAGTTTTCCAGAAATTATTGAAATTGACCATATGTACTCAAAGTGACTAAGTTGAAACTTTTTCTTGCAAGAGAAAGAGGCACAGATAATGTGCAAAGCAGAACTAAAATTCTCTTCATTTTTCCATAGACAGTCCCTGAATAAGATTGTATGTCCCATAGCTTTTACGGTGAGTCCCATATTTCACATGCTGAAAGGGCACAGCAAGAACACAGCAAGATGGGTCTTAGACTCTGTTGACTGTTCCAAAGGAATGAGTTAATTATGACTCAAAAAATATCTTTAGATCCCAAAAAAGAGAAAATTATGCATGAAAGCAGAGATATTAGGGTTAGAAAAGAACTCAAGATGCCATCTACAATAAATTTCTGCCTTAGGAAGAACAATCTTTATCAGAGACATATCCAAGAGATATTTGTTTAGCCTGTGTGGAGATCTCTATAGGGTCTGCAGGAAATCTATTCCAGTGCTCAGCATCATTTGTTATAGTGACTTTCCAGCTTATTCATGACCTCAGAAATTCTGGCCCACTAAACTCCTACAGTTGTGAAGGCACAATCAAGCATGTGATGTGTCCATATCACACCTGAGTCTACATGAATTTACTGGTTCTGTGATAATTCCTAGCCAAATACTTCAGAGCTGGTCTGGAACTTCCTCAACTTCCTCAGTGCTGTCCAGGGCATATTTTCTGTTCTGTGTTTTTAAGATGTCAAATAATTTCCTGGCCTTCAAAAAATGGCAAATTAGTGTTAACATAATCAGGGAAAAAAAAGGTTTTACAAAGACCAATATTTTCCTGAAAGTATGAAAACTACTATGAAAACACCTGTGTCAGAGTTGATATATAAAATCTAGGGATCTTTTGTGGGGATGATGGTAACAAAACACATAAACCTTCAACTGTGGGTTCCTGGTTTGAACAGCCTGGTAGCCACAGCACAGCATGTGGGAATTCATGGCTGCCAGAAATTAAGCTATTTTCAATCAAGGATAGGAGGAAACTCCATTCTTAGGTCCAAGTTCCCTACCTATCTGGGACTGAGGCCTAGTTTCTCAATACTGAGCCAAAAAGCCAGTGGAGAATCCAAAGCTATCCTCAGAAAGAAGTCTTTTAAAACCTCTTCTTGGTTCTTCTCATTTTTGATCATTCCTGGTTCTCTTCCATGCACAGACATTCTGGCAAGAAAGGAAGTATGGGACAGTATAAACACACATGACAAAGTAATAGGTACAGCATTGCCAGCTCCAGCAAATGTACAAATTAAGCTAATCCCAGACCTTACTGCAACAATTCTTATTGCAAGAATTCTTGTTAAAGTTACTACCTCTCCTAGAAAAATTGTCCTGACCAAATTACAAGTAGCTGCAAAGCAGTCAGTCAGACAGCAATATTCTGCAGCTGTGGACAGCACCTATTCTGAAATCTCAATATTCACCCCTGAGCTCTGGGTCCAAATGGAGCTGAAGGGTATCTTTCTTCCTTAAGATCAGGGCTGAGAGATTTGTGAGATAAAATTCCCTGCCAATAATAAAGGTCAGCTGCTCCCATCTCCTGCTGAGCTTGCTTATATATCCTTTTTTTTTAGCATTTACCTCCAGCTACAGGTACTGATTGCACATACTTATGTTGCCCTCTGACAGTGGTGAAGCTTCTAGCACTGCTTTGCGTTTCAGCTTCAGGACACCTTCTCAGTTCCAGTTCCAACATCTGTTAATTTTGTGTCCCCAGCTTTCATGACTGTCTATAGTGCCTCTGCTCTTGCTGCTCCAGTGGCTTATCTCTTTCCACACCTTGTAACCTTTTTCCAGAGTTCTTGAGGAAGTGAGAAATGAGAAAGAAAGAAAAAAAAGCGCTATTGTTGCATTTTTGGCAGGTTCTGAATTGCAGAGCTTTCTCCATTTCTTTTTCTCCTGGAATAAGTGATGGTAGATGCTCTAATAATGAGGAACACTGGAGAGTTTTTAAGTCCTTGCTTGTACCTGCCACTGGCTGTTTTCTCAGGGAGTGAGGAAATGGGACGGCTCCCAACCAGCAGCAAAGGACAGAGTATGAAATATAGAAGTTTAAGTGTCTCGTGTCATTGCCAAGCTATTTTTTACCCTAAAAGCGCAAATGTGAAACACAGTCCAAGAGATAAATCACCTAAGCTTGCTAAACTGCAGCTCTCCTGACTGCCATCAGAGAAGGCAAGCAGTAGCAAAAGGAAGGCTTGTGAAAATGTGGGGCCACTGCTGAATGAGGTGGGTGGCCTGGTGACAGAGGATACAGAGGAGGCAGAGTTACTGAATGCTGCTTTTGATTCATCTTTACTGCTAAGGTCAGCCCTCAGGAATCTCAGACCCTGGAGGTAAGAGAGAAAGTCTGGAGAAACAAAGACTTTCCCTTGGCTGAGGATGATCAGGTCAGAGATCATTTAGGCAAACTGGACACTCACAAATACATAGGCCCCAATGAGATGCATCCACAAGTGCTGAGAGACCTGGTATGTGTTATTGCTAAGCCATTCTCTGTCATGTTTGAAATATCACGGAGACAGGTGAGGTACCTGAGGTCTGGAGGAAAGCCAATGTCACTCCAGTCTTCAGAAAGGGCAAGAAGGAAAGTACAGCCCAGTCAAACTCACCTCCTGGAAAGGTGATGGAACAGCTCATTCTAGATGTATCCTCTAAGTATGTGGAAGAAAATAATGTTATCAGGAGTAGTCAACATGGATTCACCAAGGGGAATTCATGCTTGACCAATCTGATAGACTTCTGTGACTGGCTGGGTAGACGAGGGGAGAGCAGTGGATGTTGTCTATCTTGAATTCAGCAAGGCTTTTGACACTGTCTCACATAACATCTTCATAGGTGCAGTCAGGAAGTGTGGGTTGGATGAGTAGACAGTGAGATGGATCATGAACTGGCTGGATGGCAGAGCTCAGAGGGCTGTGATCAGTGGCACAGTTTAGTTGGAGGCCTGTAGTTAGTGGTGTCCACCAGGAGTCTGTATTGAGTCCAGCCTTGTTCAAACTATTCATCAATGACCTAAATTAATGGACAGCATGCACCCTCAGCAGCTTTGCTGGGAGGAGTGGCTGATTGTCCTGATTTTCTGACACACCAGAAGGCTGTGCTGCCATTCAGTGAGACCTGGACAGGCTGCAGAGTTGGGCAGAGAAGAACCCAATGAAGCTCAATGAAGGCAAGTGTAGTGTCCTGCACCTGGGGAGAAATAACCCCGGGCACCAGTACAAGTTAGGGGTTAACCTGCTGGAAAGCAGCACTGAAGAGAAAGACCTGAGAATCATGGTGGACAAGAAGTTAACCATGGTCATGTGTCCATGCGGCCAAGAAGGCAAACGGTATCCTGGGGTGCATTGAGTATGACCAGCAGGTCAAGGGAGGTTATCCTGCCACTCTACTCTGCCCTGATGAGGCCACATCTGCAGTACTGCGTCCAGTTCTGGTCTCCCTAGTTTAAGAAGGACAAGGAATTACTGGAGAGAGTCCAATTGAGAGCTACAAAGATGATTAGAGGCCTAGAGCATCTTTCTTATGAGGAAAGGCTGAGAAAGCTGGGTCTGTTTAGCCTGGAGAAGACTGAGAGGAGATCTTATCAATGCTTATAAATAACCCAAGGGTGGGTGTCAAGAGGATGTGGTCAGACTCTTTTAAGTGCTGCCCAGTGACAGGATAAGGGGTAATGGGCACAAATGGAAACACAGGAGGTTCCATCTGAATATGAGGAGAAAATTCTTTACTTTGAGGGTGCCAGAGCACTGGAACAGGCTGCCCAGAGAGGCTGTGGAGTCTTCTTCTCTGGAAATACTAAAAAAAGACCTGGACACATTCCTGTGCAACCTGCTCTAGGTGAACCTGCTTTAGCAGGATGGTTGGACTAGACGATCTCCAGAGGTCTCTTCCAACCCCAACCAGTCTGTGATTCTGTGATATCTAAGCAAATAATTTATATTACTCTAATACAGTGATTCAACGTGATTGAGCCCCTTAAGTATGACTTGTTTGACTAATGAGTACTTAACACTTAATTATAGTATTCAAAGCACTTAATTAAAACACATAATTAAGATACAGGAAGGTCAGCACTATTTTGTGCTCGTGAAAACTGACGAAAGGAAATTACTCGAATAGGGCCACACAAGTGAGTCAATGACAGGCAGGGATGCAAAACCCAGGCTTTCTACCCAGGGCATGCTGTCGTGGATTGTATTGCATCTCAGCAAATATTAGCAAAGGCTATGTTTTATATTTTTATGCATCTCCTCCAGTCATCAGGTATATCATTGCATACACAAAAAAGTCTGTGATAAATCATCTTCCTGTGTTTGGACTTCATGCTGTATCTCTCATTCTGAGGAAACCAGGTCTCCGATCAGTCTCTTAAGACACTTTCCACATCTAAAACTAGTTTTTCAATAAGATTTTAGAGAACGACTGAATCATGTCACCTGGATTATCATGTCCATCTTTTAGAGGCTTGAGATTTCTTTTAAAATAGAAATTGCTCACCTTAAGAATGAACACAGAATGTCGATTTATGTCAGCTGAGTTAGCAGCCTAAGGGCTGTATTATCTCACTGGTTTTGCAGTGGGTAGTATTCAGCCAGAATGGTCTGATCTGTGGCATAAACATCCAGTAAAGAAACACCACATAGTTTGACTATGAATAGCACGAACACGCAGCAGCTATATCAAGAATCTGCTGCCAATAACCTTTATAATTGGAGGGAAATCCCAGATTCAGTTTAGGGTTTCCTTCTTTACCCATGGACTTTGGAAGCATCACTACATTTAATGGCAGACAATACAAATACTATTTCATAATTTTCTGGAGATTTTTTTTTTTAATGTAGGTCTCTTGATTTTTACCAGCTGTTGAATCAAATTTAGTGTAAGCCTGTTGCTTTGTGTACAGCCTGCAAACAATGTGGATTGTAAAATGAGTCGTGCACAAACCCAATTTCAATTGCAGGCTGGGATTCCCCAATGTTTTACAGGGGAACTTGGTTGATAATTATGTTTGCTGTTGGGTGAGGCATGGAGACCAATCCATTGTATTTAACCTTTCAATACCAGAATATCACGCAAGCTCTAAAGCCAAGCCATTAAAATAAGGAAGGAGAAATCAATCGTAAGACATAAAATCTTGGTTGTTCCTTTGCCATTGCTGAACCCACAACTGTATATTTAAGTCTTCACATAATACTTGTATAAACATCCAAAGTCCTTTTGTTTTTTCTTTTACTGTACTGGACAGAAGTGCAGCTTGTGCTATAGTAATGAAACCTGGATATTGCCTTATACAGGGCAATGCTAGGATGTCTTGCTGAATACTCATGGTAAACTAAGAATGATCCATAAAGTTGTAAGAAGATCCAAAATCTAAACAGTTCAGTGTAAGGGTTTTTAGGTCCCATACCTGAAAACAGTTATGCCACTATTTCCCTCTGAAGTACAACCAGTGCTTTACTCAGATCAGGATTGGCAAGAAGGTCAAAATTGCTTGCAAATATTCAAGGGACACCTTAAATTGTAGTCTGCTGGTCAAACTCAACAGTTATAGTTATTAAACCTACTCAAAACCTTTCGAGAACACAGATATTTTGAAAAATGCAGAAAAATGCAAATTAATTGCTTTTCATTCCCCTATTGCTTTATGAAAAACCACACAGCCTCAGAGTTGACTCTGCAGAAGAGAAATCCACAAAAAAAAATATGGGAGAACTTTGTAAAGAAAAAAACCCCTTTAATACTCACTTGTAGCCATATCAGCTACAGAAAACTTCTTATAGTTTTAAAATTACAATATCTCATTATAACATTAAACATATTGCTTGAAAAAAAGCCATTGATTTGCTACTTTGTGATATGATGTGCTATAGGAGAAGGCAAGAACGCATACATTGCACATGAACAAAGTTAAATTGTAACCCCTGCTTAGTGCCCCTATGAAGACCGTTGAGTTATAAATTATGGAGAAGATAAACTGCTCGCTTTTAAAGTAACTGAGGTAGAAATGGGATTGAGGCCACAAATTGTGGGCAGTTACATAGAGACATTGAAGTTACTTCCAAAGGACAAGCAAGAAGCAATTTTCTCTAACAAGCTACTCATGAGACTCTAAAGTTCATGTAGCTAAAATGCTTTGCACTAGACTGAAAATGCTACGCTGGCAGTAATTTGTCCCATTGAGACCATTATTGCTCCTAATGAGAAAATATTTTTGTCCTAAAAAGCCATTAATGCATTCAAGATTCTACTGAATACAACTAGGAGAAACATTACACAGAGAACATGAACTGAATCCTATCTTGGACATCACAAATGATTGATTGATTCATTATATTGGAAGCAATGTATTTCCCCTGTAAATTAAAAAAACTAATAATAAAATCCACACCTTTCTCAGTTGTTCAACCTTCAGTATCGGAAAAGTTGTAAGAAATTCTTGAATGCAAATAAAGGGCTCCAGCCTACCACCCACCAAACCTCGGGGCTGTGTCTATATCTCAGGCATCCTGTGAATCAGTGTTCCTAACATGCACACCTAACATATGACAGAGAAACATGCCCCTTAAGGTCCCCAGAGGTAAATCCTATCCCTTAGACTGAATCTCATCAGAAAATGTTGCTATTGTTTTTTTACATGCTGAGTCTGATAGTCATACACTATTTGGAGGAATAAATTAGAAAAGAAAATCATTTCTATTTTGAACTCTCATTGCAGCAGACCAAGGAGCATAAATTATTTTAAATGCATGTGGTTTTGCATTAATAAACATAAGCAAATAAAACTTCTTGAAAAGTGCTCAGATATGTCTAGAGATTAATATCTTATGACTATATCTTCTTATTCTAAAAGCATCATCTAAATTGATAGAGACTACAGAAATTTAATACAGGAACATAAAACAAGTTTAAATATAGAAGGGTATTTTTTCCCTCAATCTAGTATTTTATAAGCATCTTTATTCCTGATATTTTATAGGATTCACACATAAAATATAGAATAAATTGCAGTAACATGTACTAACTTAATATCTTAGTAGTACCACAACATTTAGATAATCTTTACTATGTCTCATTGCCTGTCCTAAACACTGACATCTTCAAGCAGAAGCCTGTACAGACAGCCAAATTCTTTTATAGCATCAATTCCACTTCTCCACAGCAAGTACAGAGTTATCATCCTCTAATAAGACTGGAAGTCAGATTCTCTATTATTTTATCCTTTTTTAATTTATCTTTCAATTTACTCCAATTTTTACAGTTTCAGGATGCCAACAGAAGCAGAACATCTCCATACTGCCCCTTTGTGGGCATATTTGAAACATACAAAACTCAAAGCTTTTAAAGAGATGGTTTGGTTCACACTCCACATTTATGCACATACATAAGTCATTAAATTTAATACTGCAGTTACATTCGTCCCACAAAATGAAAAACAGAGTTCACTCTTTCTCACACTTCATTCATTTGCTCACAGGAAAGTCAATGTTTCATATTTTCCTAATATAATTAGCAATTTCTGAAACCTCTCAGTCCTCCCTCCCTCATCTCTTTGGCACCACTGCTGTTGTAAAAACTGACTCTCCAAAGTGATTAGTATGAACTAAATAATTTTTTTCAAATACAAAAGACAAATAAAAAAGGGTACTAACAACAGCAGCTGGAAATAGTGCAAGATACATTTCCTTACTCCCTCACTAACAGTCATGTTTGCCACTTTGGATACTTAATTCAGAATGACAGGAATACAAAGTGAATGTTCAGGACAGAATAAATATTTTTCCATTTTTGCTTTCTTGCATTTCTTCCAATTATTTTCACAACATACAACTACTATATTAGTAGAGAGCAAATAGAAACAAGTAAGAGATTACCTGAGAACATGAAAGTCCACATTCTTCAATCCTGGGAATAATCTGACAATCAGAATTCCAAAAAAGAATTATTAGAAGAATCTGACCATGAATACTTATCATCCTAAATTAGGGGGAAAAAAACAAAAACAAAACAAAAAAAAAAAAAGGCAAAACCTCAGAAGAAACCTTCTACTCTGACAATTTTCTCTCTCATGCCAAAACTTTAATATGAATTTTAGTCCCTCCCACAGCACCTCTGAGCTCCTCCCTCTAAAACTTTCCAAAGACAGGAAATTACTAGTTGTGGGAAATATAAAGCATGTTCAACTCATTTATTATGTTCTATAGTGAAAAATGGGAAACGTGAATTTCTGACAATCACAGTAAAAGCCTTTTCCTCCTGGTTTTCATCATGTCAGCTTTAGAACAGTTTTAGCAAACTTCTTTTCCATAAATTTTATGTATAAGTGGGATCTTTTTTTCTAGCTCAATGTACCAAGCAGGTTCACTGGAATCCAAATACATTCTTGTGTCTACTTACTTTTCTGTTTTTCTAATGCACTGAATAAAAATAAAAACAGCTTTGCTCAGGTGGGAGTATTGGAAGACTGCTTTCTTGGTTTTCATCAGCAGGAAAAACAGATTATTTTACCCTAGAAATCTATGCCTTGAACTTTTTTCACCTATTATTTTATTGTATCAGTGGGAGCCTCTTGTTCCATAACCCGTCTCCAGCTCCCTCGTGAAGTATGGATGCTTTGCCACAGAAACTGAACACCAGCCGCTCTGAAAGCGGAGCACAAGTCAGTCACAACTCCCCGATACCTGTTGGCAGAACAAAATGCTCAGGAGAGCCTTTCTGGGTGCCACCTAGTATAGTCCCACTACCCCTCACAAGGAACAAGTATTCCCAAAACACACTCTGTGGTTCATATGGAGGCTGCATGTGGTGTTTTGCCCTTGGTGGAACAGGGAGTTATTCCTCCATGTAGAGGGCTTGCTCACAACTAAGAGAAGCATCTTTCAGTAGGACAGTGTCAGAACCCACTTGCAAAACCTTTGACATGAGTTAAAGTAAGAAATACACAATTAACACCATCTGCCAGGATCTGGCTTTACCAATCTTTTTTTCTATAAACAGGTAATGTCTGCCAATGTACCTACTATAATTGTATTTTAGATATTTTCATGTGGGTGCACTTTGTCACATTTCCAACAAGACTGTATTTTTGGAAGCCAGAGAGCAGTATCAATCACAGTACTGAACAAATCGTTATTTAATTATTTTGGTTTAAAAAATAACAAATTTTGTCATCTATACATAGTAATACACCAGAACAAAGATCTGCCCGTCCACTCCCCTGTGCCAAACAGGTTCAGTAATGGATGCTTAAGAAAAATAAGAAAGAAGTTTAAATACACTACTTCCATGGATTATTTTAACCTATATGTTGCCAAATTCTAATGATGTGGATTTTAAGAATTTCCTGAACCAAAAGCCACATGCACATCACTGCTTTTAATAGCAGCTTCTGTATCTTTTTTACATGAATTTGTACAACAACTCTTTGCATCTATTTATCCTTTTGATTTTCAAAACTTCTCATGGCAATGAGTTAGACAATGAAACTATGTGTATTTGCTTTGTTTTGATTTTCAAACTGCTTCCAAACATTTCAGCTGGGTTCCCCCCTTGTTCTTACTTTAGAAAAAATAGAGAATATTCATTCTCATCTCACCTTTGCCAAAACAGTTACAATTTTACTGATTTCTAGCATATCTCACCTATTCTTTCTAAGATCAAGAGTACATCTCTTCATTTTTGCCATACCCTTTTGTAAAATAGGTGGTCCCACACACAATATTCAGCAGTGAACAGATCAATATCATTTAAGTAACAGCATAGTGATGTTGACAGAATCATCAGAAGCATGAAAACCCTCTACCAAAAAGCAATTTTGACTTGCCTTAGTGTATCTTTTACCAGTATGTCTACTGCTGGCAAGGCAGTTCAGCACACAACAGAGGCAGTGGGTTTGCATCTTCATTTCCACTGCAGTTTATGGGACCCTATAAAATCCTGTTTGATCACTGTTTCAGATATTAGTCTTATTCTTTTGAATTATTTGTTTTAAACTTAGATCTGAGACAATTCTTCCAACTCACCCTTCAGTAGGTTCCCTCGTAATGAACTCTACTATAAACAGGTACTGCAAGCAAGCACTTAATTTTTTTACTGTGCCATTAAAATTCCTTGAGAAAAAGGTGTCATTTCATATCTCCACTAGTCAGCTCCATAGATGTTTTCAGAGGCTTCCTTCTCATCTTTGGTTAAAAAAGGATGGTATTAAGCTTTCTTAAAAATATTGCATTGGGAAGTGCAAAAAGATGTTTTCTTACAGGTAGAGATCTTACATATGTACTGCCCTGAGTTCCCCCTATATTACTTTTAGAACAGCTCCTTGTCACTGGAAAGGCTCTACCCTTTCAATTGTTGCTTTTAATTTCCTTTTGGAGACCTATTCATTCTATATATTTCCTTTTTTACTTATACACCAGCATAACACAATTTTTTGGACATTGAACTCATGCCACTATTGAAGAGCAGCTTTTTGAGTGGCTGCTTGGAAAGGCACCAAGCGTTCTTGCTCTTCCTATGGGGTCTGTGACCACTTGCTCCAAGCAACAGTCATTTTTAGTGTTCACAAATTTAGTTTCTGCATCAAGCCCTGAGGTAACACTCCTCCAGTTTCCACAGAAATTACCGATGTCACTCACTTATTCTCTCTTACTGTTTCTGGTATTTCTTAGCACACATCTGTCCCCTTCTAAATACAGTGGTTATCAGCACTGTTCTAGCAGTATAGCATTGCTATGTGGGAACAGAGTCCAGACAGTCTCTGTAAAAACATTTATTAAGTTCAGCAGGCAACAACCTTATTGTTATTTAGTTTATTTGACAGTAAGCTTTTTTAAAATTATGTCTAAACTAGCACAAACTACTTTACCACTCCTACATAGTTTGTATCCTGGAATTACAGTGTTCATCCATTGTTTTTATTACATCAGGTTACAGAACCCCCACTAGGCAAACATTCCCACTAAAAGCTGGGCAGTATAATAGATCCATACCATGTTTTTTTGAAAAGTGTCTGTTACGTAGGAGCATCTATGAATGTGAAATTTATATGGGCACTAGCCCTTCAAGGCTCTCTGCTCAAATGGGTCTCTGATTCCTTACAATTATTCTTTAAAATAATTTATTGATAACAGATTCCTTATATTCCTTGTCACTCACTACACCTTACCTACATTTTAATCAACATTTGTCTTGTGTTTGAAGTTTTTACTACTTCATCCCTGAAGAACAGATGACAGCAAAGTATATACTGTCCTGCTTCTACTGATGTTCCCTCCATCTTAAGAATAAACACTCAAAAAATACCTTCAACAGGAAGTGCCTCCTTATGCACTTTAGTAATACAGACACTTTGAGCCCTAAAGCTTTACGAGAGCACTAGTCAAGGTTATAGAAAAACCAAATTCTAAACATTTCTCAGTCCAAGAAGGTTTGAGTCCAAATTTTGCACATTTCAGGACAGTAGCCTGGCTACTCAGGGTTTTTTTTTTAATAAAATGGAGAGGTAGACCCTAGAGAACAGCACAAAATCTGGTATTTCCCATTCTCCATCTTCTCTTGGGTCAAGCCTGATCTCTGGACCACCAGCCCAGGTCCCTTTTTCATTGCTCTCTGGCTTCACAAATTTTGCATGCTTGGCTACACACTTGGCCCATTTCAAATGCAATCGCTAATATATTTCCACCATTGAAATAAAGGTTAGGACAGGTGTATCACCAGACATACCTGAGCAGCCAGATATGGATTTTGTGGCTTGTTGCGTAGGAGTTTAGGCACAGAACTCCACACAGATTTCCTTTGTTGAGATGAACATGTCAGTGCCTAGGCAGGAAGGCATGTTCCAGTCACATCCATCCTGGAGAAGTCCCGGTCTACTTTGGAGCACAACAGCCACATTCACACTACATTTTGCAAGAGTATCCTGTGGTACAGCATTACATACTTTCAAGTCCCACCAACACAGGCGCACATATATCATTATTATTATTATTACAGCTGTCTTGAGACGAAGGGCCATGGCCAGCACAGTCCCATGGCTCCTCTTTTAACTTAGCGTGCAGTCGTACTGCCTGCACCAGGCAGCAGACATCTTGCCTCAGGGCCACTCACACCAACCACAGGACAGCTGAGTGTTTATAACTTAGCAGCTTCTTGTCATGTTGGGCAAGCTCTGGAGCGGCGCCGTGTGTGGTGCTCCTGTCATCACAATGACATATTCGCAGTGATTCACAGCTACTCAGGAGCTGCACTTTTCCAGGAGTACATCTCCTGTCCAGAGCAAGCCTGCGCGGGCACCAGCAGGGCACTGAGTCCCACAGAGCCACAGCACAAGTTGGTGGCACAGGAGCTGCCCAAGGGTTCCTGTATCCAGCATGAATTCCCTCAGTGGAGTGCACTGACCTGAGCAGATGCATTGATTTGGTATCAGCATGGTAAATTGCCTGGTATCAGCTGTTTTATGGTCACTAATACACTCTGTGGAAACACAGTGTTTAACATAGTGCAATCAGAATCATTCTCAAAGATGATGAGCATGGGGTTTCTGTGTCTAATTACTTCGGTTTTAGTTTCTTCTGTTGTCCTAGTTGCTCTGCTTCCTTCAGGACACTTGTTTTACTATTAAAACTGCATTCAGTTTATGTTTTTCCTTTATGTTTTTTCTGAATCTTCCATTTTTGAGGAAAGGATAACGTAAGGGTATACTGAAGGTGAGAGCAGCTGCTTGATAGGTAGACATAGTTTTGGCAATGGCAAACCTGGACTTAGTAGCTGGTAAGAAGGGGAAAATAAGTGGAACGTGAGGATTTGGGAAATTTGAGAAAAGCCAAAACTCAGTAAAGAATGTGCAGGGAAAGGGGATCAGAGAGGAACAAAGTGGGAATAGACAGAAAGGAATATTCTCTTACAGGCACGAGTGACTTCAGTGTCCCATTTTAAACTGAAGCTGTTACAGCAATAAAACATTTCTTAGGCTTTAAAGCAATTTCCAGAATGAGCTCTCCTTGACAAGAATGAAATGCTATATCCTCCACACCTGTTTCCAGAGAAACAAAAACATTTTCTGCATCATTGCATTTTTCTTTTTTTTTTCTTCCCCCCCCTCCTTTTTTTTTTTGACTTTTGAGAACAACCTTTTCTGTATTTTCTTGTACCTGCGTACATAATTTTTCTATGACTGGGGCTGAGGGAAATTTGGTTGGGCTGGTGTTGTTGTCAGTCACCCATGGTTTAAAGTCCTGCCCAAGAATAAAATCCGATACATTTGACGCAAAACTGGTTTTCCTGAGTTCAAAAATGTCCTGAGCCGTCTTAAAGGTATAGCAAACCTTTCTGGTTTAAAAATGAGATTTGAGCTACAATAGGAATTTGGGACCTTTACCATGCTTTCCTAATACTTCTTCCCTCATGACTACAGTTACACTGTAACTATTAGGTTATAATTATAAGTGTATAATGTGTAAGATGCTGCCACAACAACAAATTCAAATTGCAACCATTTTGGTTACATCAGTGGAAAAACAAACAAACAAACCAACCACAAAAAATACCAACAGTACTTGTGGCTTAAAAAACATATTCACTACTAGCTAATCCTTGGCTGCTTCTAAAAACAAAACAAAATATAACATTACTTAAGAAATACCTTTATCTGTGTCTACATCTCTCTTATGTTCTACTGTTGACATTTAAACGAGTCATTTGAAGGGAATACAGAAGATGCTGTATTCCAGAAGTCCTCTAAAATAAATCACATTATTGTAAGTTCTGTTTCACTAAATCTAATCAATCCATCAATAATTGTAAAGGAATTCCATTGTCTCACTGCCCTCTGGAAATGAAACACTGGTAAATCAATCTTTGACTAGCCCTCAACCTAGTACAGAAAAAGATACTCAGCTTGGCCAGTGCACTGGCACCAGCCTTCTTACTCTGAGACATTTTTCTGAACTATATTAAGATCTAAAATTAAAACCCTGCCAAGTTCTTTTTCCTTATGTCACCAAACATGCATTTATTTGAAATACGTTTTAAGAGATGGAATGCTATTCACATGCCACTTAAACTACTTTAACTTTTACTTTGAAAGTACTATATTTGTGGGCTTATACATTTGGAAAACAGTAAATCCGTGCCCATACTTTTTGAAGCGTTGCATAATGTCTTTGGTTTTATACTGAACAACAAGCCTCCTAATGAAAAGGAGGAAATTAGACTCTGGGGAAGTCCAGTGAAACAACCCATTATTCTGAGGATATTTTTTTTTTTTTTTTAGGGACTGTATACACTTCGTAGAATGATTCTATGCACTGTGGCCATTTTCCACTTCAACAACAGTGAGAATTTAGCAGCAATATGTTGCCTCTAAGAGAGAAGTGATTGTGCCCCTGTACTGGGCACTGATGAGGCTGCACCTCGAACACTGTGTTCAGTTTTGGGCCCCTCACTACAGGAAAGACACTGAGGTGCTGGAGAGAGTGCAGAGGTGGGCAATGAAGCTGGTGAGGGGTCTGGAGCACCAGTCTGATGAGGAGCCGCTGAGGGAACTGGGGCTGTTTACCTTGGAGGAGGCTGAGGGGAGACCCTATCACTGTCTACAACTACTGAAAGGACATTGTAGCACGGAGGGTGTTGGTCTCTTCTCCCAAGTAGCAAGTGATAGGACAAGAAGAAATGGTCTCAAGTTGTGCCAGAGAAGGTTTAGATTGGATATTAGGAAAAAATTCTTCATAGAGAGGGTTGTCAGGCATTGGAACAGGCTGCCCGGGGAAGTGGTGGAGTCACCATCCCTTAAGGTGTTTAAAAGATGCGTAGATGAGGTTCTTAGGGACATGGTTTAGAGGTGGACTTGGCAGTGCTTGGTTAATGGTTGGACTCAATGATCTTAAAGATCTTTTCAAGCCAAAACAATTCTACAATACCCATTTGGCCAGTTTGGGTCAGCTGTCCTGCACCCCCTTCCAGCTTCTGGTGCACCTGGCACAGCATAAGAAGCTGAAAAGTCCTTGACTACTTAGGAATAACCAAAACACCAGTGTATTAGCAACATGTCCTGGTTTTGTTAAAAACAAGTTTCTCTTTCAGTGAATTTTGCCTGTCAGCTACAGCCTTCGTATTAACTGCATTTTCCTGGAGAACCAGACACATGTTTTGGTAAAACCTAGCAATGGAATGCAAACTTATTGATAAGCATGGATGGACATCTCGCGAGAGGGGCGACGAGGAACAACTGACCAACTGTGTATAACATTCCATTCACGTGAATACTTCATATAAAATGGGAGATCACGAGGATCTCGGCCCTTCTTTTCCCTTCTTGTTCTTACGGCCGACATTAGGAGAGGACCTTGCTAGTCGTCCCTGCGAACTGAGGCCTAGTGAGAGACTGAATCCAGTTCCTGTTGGCTGCGGAGTCCAGTCCAGGACTTTGGGTGCCGGCTCTGCAGTTGATGAGACTTTCAAGATTGGTTTTGTATATTTTGTATTATTTTCTCTATTCTTATTAGTAGCATTAGTAAAACATCTTTAATTTTTTCCGACTCTCTTCTCTCTGTCCTTCTTTTTTCCTCCCAATCGCCTCTCCTGAGTGGAAGGGGGGAGAGGGAGGGGCAAAAAGGGGGGAAGTGAGGGGGAGAGGGGGTTAACAATACATCTGCCAGGGTTTTATTGTCACCTCGCAATCTTAACCCTCGACACAACATCACTCCATTCCACACCACTCCAAATTTCAAACACACCACAATACCAGCCACTAGGAAGAAAATCAACTCTTTCTCAGCCAAACCCAGGACATCCACTGAAAGGATGCCATTTCATGCTCTGATGATCAGATAGATTAGCCAATTCTAGCTGCTTGCCCCTGCAAAAGAAAGGCTTAGTCCTTCTTACCCCTACTTCCCTCAGTCCCAGCCCTGCTCATCAGATTACCTGCCAATGTGATTCGGCTTGGTGGCCTATCAGAAAACTCATCCATCCCAGTGAACTGAACAGGTTCCTTTGGGTCAGCTGGTGAGTCAGCCCAGATACACAAGAGCCTACAGGACAAGATGGATGCATGGCTGGAACCAAGTGTGGGAGAGGTAAGGAAGGGTGTGAAACTGCTCCTTCCATAAGACAGCCTGATTCCCAAACAGTAATTAAAACTGGTAAGCACAAGATTCTCCAGCATAATTGGCATTCCTAAAAGACAGAGTAGTTTATCAAAAGATAGACCTTACCTTTTTCTACTACTTAATACCTTCCTAATTCAAACGATCATTTTCCTTATGCACAATCAACCAGTTTTAATTCAGAAACAGACCTAGTTAATTTAGCTAAGTATTTAAGACTTGCTGCCTTCTAATTGTTAACATGAATGCTTTTATTATTAAGTAGTACATCGCTTGTAGTTTAGACTCCTCCCACTTAACTTTAATATTATCTAAGATGTGAGGATTCACATTATCTCTGAACCAAAATGTCCTCTCTCCTTCCTTCCAGGCTCTTTCCCCTTCATATTTAGTCACATAAATTCACTCTTCCCTCTGCCATTGCACAGACTCTGGCACTCATTTCATCAAAACTGAATTAATTCAATTAATTCAAGAAGAAATAAAAATGTATTTGCTGCATTAATGAGTTAAACAAGCCTACTCTGAAATGAAAGGAGTGCATAAGTAGACTCAAGGTAAAATAAAGGCGGTGGTGCAGGCAGGGAATGGATGCTGGGGAAGGGGAAGACATCAGGTAGAATATAACTTTAAATTTTAGTTCAGCAGTTAACTTGGTTCAAACAATGTCATGAAACTACAGCCTCAGTATGTAAGTGATCTCCTTTGACTCCCTCCCTACAGAACAGAGGAAGATAATATCTGAAGCCCTCAGAAGGTCCTTTTCTCCCATTACACTGCCTAGAGACACAGCCTGATTTCCAAACCTGGGTACTAAAATGGAAGTAACCCAACAAGTCTGACAACATGACCAGAAACCACAGCACAGCGCTGAGGCAAGTCCCAGAGCTGGGGGGCCTCAGCATCCTGCCACCCAAATGCCACTTACACGGTGCAGGACAATCAGTTCAGGCACTTTGTACATACAGCAATTTGGCTGAATGTTGGCATGCTTTCTCAAAAAAACAGGTCCTAAGCCAAGAAAAGATTTAAAGCAAAACAAAACCTAACCCCTAGAATTCCATTATTTATAGCTGATCTCTTCCTCTTGTCCTTACCCCTTCACCATTGTTACTTAAACAGTTATTTGGATACTAAAATTGCAAATTACTACTCAAGCCCTTAAATTATTGTCTTCCATCTGAAGCCAACAATACAGCTAACTTGGAATTCTGAAACTGAATATGAATAAGCTACTTGAAGTCTCACCATACATATTAACATATTTTGCTTTGTGCAAAAACATTTTCATGTAAAAACACAACACAATGTACTGAGTTTACTCTAGGCTTACATAAACCAACTTTGCTTCCTAATGCAGCTGAAATTTAGATGACCTGGAAAAAGAAAAGCATTTAAAGGCAAGTTCTTAGGAACAAATTTCCCTAACACGGACTGCAATGCATATCGTTTGCCTTTTTTATCAGCAGACCACAGCTACAAGGGCAACTAAGTACCTGAAATACTTCGTTTCTTCAACTTTAGCAATAAAAAATATTAATTTTACCTGATTTGGTTTTCTGCTATGCCCACATTACATTTCAATCACGGCTGCTTAAAGGAATAATGCTAATGAGTGAATTAGAAGTCATTCTTACCTAAACAGCTGCACTGCGTTTAGGATTTACACCATTAGAAAGAACACAGGCTGAAGCGCCTTGTCCTGACCCCTTGTTCTCAAATGTGTGAGGACCCCAGCTGCCAATGAGCCTTGGTGGCATAAAGTAACATTTAAATACTGAACCCTCCTCAGTGCAAACAACCACAACAAGTGACAACAAGTAGACCAAATTGCCTCTGCAGACAACAATGTTATGTGCAGTTGTATGAAAAGCTCTCAGTTCTCCACCCTACTGTATATTAAAAACAACTCAACCATGCTACCAATTGAAAATGCACTGCTAAAATCTTCTTGGATTACATAAGGACTACTCTTCAGTCTGGTGACTGTCTTATTTTTATTTGTTTGTTTGTTTGTTGAGGGTACCTTTGGGGGTAAGGGATTCTCTTATACTCCACGACATCTCCATGAGTAAGATTATAGCACACCTTTGAAGTCCCTAGTGCATCATTACTAGGACAGACTGGATTTTAGAGATAAATTGATACTCTGTCATTAGATACTAGATCTATGGATCAGATTACGAATAGAATATATATTGAAGCATTTGGTCTGATACAAACATAAAATGGAGATTAACACACAAGAGATGCTGCACATGAGGACACCAGCAGTTTCTAGAAAGGAACCCTTTACAATCTGGAAGGATTGGAATAAAAACTCTTTTCCAGATATCAAAATTTCAGCCGAAGTTAACAAATTTTTAACACCAGGACCAAAACCAAAAAAAGTAGAGTCACCGAAAGAAGGAAAGCTGCTTCTCACCGTGTCCTCCTTTCTCACCAAATCTAGGAAGGAAAAGTCTTTCCTTGAAAAGCAGGGACCGCCAAAGGACACTGACAGAGGGAAGTATGGAAAGACTGGCAGAGCGGCAACTATCAACAGTGATGCTATGTAGCCCTCAAAAAATAGGAAATCTAGGATACAGTCCGAAAATGTTGTAAGCAGCAACCATGATGACTTCACACCATATCTGCTGCCCTGCGCTGTAGCATCTCAATCCTTCAGTTGAACTGAGGGTGTGGGATCACATTGCAAACTGAATAAGGAAACCAATGCAGCTTTAAAACTTAAGAACAGCGGTTTTGTGCGATTTGAGTGATTTGCATTTTTTTTAGGCAGATTAGTTTGAAGCATCACAGGTGTCCTGGTGGAATTCAGTGTAGTAGCAGACAGTATGCAGTAGGTTGAAGTTTTGATGCTATCATTTTTCCTTCCCGTTTCAATCTTAAACTTTGGTATTTACAAGATGCAGATAAAATCATTCTAATTTTATGTAACGTTTTATATAAATCAGATGTTGGAAAGAACGTAAAATAAATACAAAAGCTCCAAGATAAACCATATTGAAATAAATTAGACTCTTTCCATTTACTTCAATGGAGATGGGTAAATGAGCAGCAGAAGAAAAGGAATAATCTAAACCAGGATTGCTGGCAAAGAGTATGTGCCCTCAGAACTGAGCCTGAGTGAGTCAAGGCCTCTGTCCAGAAAAACAAGCTTAAGCCTAGCTGATATTAATCCTGGTTATTTGTTAAATGGTGAGCACAGACACTACCAAGAACCAGTCACAATCCCTGCACTGTCAATGGGGTGCAGTGGCAAAGACAGGGCACACCCCACACAGAGTGAGCAGAGGCAGCAGGAGACACTTCCACCAGCATCGCCCCTCTGGTGGCACCTCCGAAAACAAGCCATGACGGGGCCACCTCGCAACTCAGCCCCTGCAGAAGCCTCTTGTAGCTGCTGGAAAGCAGAGCTGGCAATACAGAAACACATTTCCAAGTTCCTTCTGGATGCCCAAAGTCTGATGGCATAAAGCAGATAACCACGCAATACAAAACAGCAAATCATCCTATGCATACAGTGTTTTAACACCTATTTTCCCTTTCCAGAACATACAGGTGGTAAGAATACCTTAGAACTCTAGGTATTTGGATTCCAGACTCCATGGATCACAATAAGTGGAGGAGTAAAGAACAGGGCCTGTTTAAACCTAAACAATCTGCCCTTTGTTTGGGGAAATGGCCACTACCAAGCACCCATATAAAAGGTGTTTCTTGGAATTAGGAGGTACATCAGATTTTAAAAATGGTGTCAGGGAAAAAATCGTTCAAAAGAAAAAATAAATCAGTTTCAGTTTTAATATTTTTTCTCCAGAAACAACAGTTTCTCTTTACAGGACAGAAAATAATATTTATAACCTGTTCACTAAAGGGGTTATAACTTTTGAATGAGTGAAACAAAGTAGGAAATAAATGTTAAAAAAATACTCTGAGGAAAACTCCGGTAAGCATTACATAAGGATATTTTATACATGTAGACCTCTCCTGTCCTGACAAAGAAAGTAGGAAAAGCAATTTTTGCTTATATTTGATGGTCATAACTTGATATTTAAAAACCCACTGATTAGAAATTAAACTATAAACTGTTTTCACGGACATTTCTTTCTTCATCCCTTAAAGCCAGCAGGCATAGTTTTCCTTGTGCATGAATCTGATTCATTGTAACACATTCAGCTCTGTCATTGTTATTTCACTCCTTGGCTGTTTTCCTTATAAATGTAGAGGCAGAAAAACAGTTTACTGTGAAATATCTCATATGAGCATTGGACAGGTAACACTAGATAAGGGAAAAAAATAATCCAAACCTCATCTTTTGAAGATCCTTTATCCACGATACTACTATCCATAAAATGGGTGATATTACCATTTTCTCCTGTCAGTTTTTTCCTGAGGGACTTCCCACTCAGTCACAAACAAAAGTACTTCTAACATTCGAAAAAACAGGAAATTATTATAAAATCAAATCAGTTGCCAGGGAAGTCTGACTACTCCAGTATCTGAAACTAATTTAGATTTTATTATTTTGATCTCATGGAAACACAAGACACAGATCACAATCATGCAATTTTTCATTTGAGAAACTCTTTTCATTCTAACTATAATTGACAGTGATCTACACACAAAATAACTGATTACATGATCAGATTAAATTTGTAATTCCTGGTACAGGTCACGTATTATACAAGTCTAGTTTTTCAAATGAGGAATGGAAAAGAGAAGGGGCACATGACCAAAGCAAAACACAGGCAAGGAATGTGATGGGAAGGGACAAAGGAAGCACTAACAAGAAAAAAGAATACTCTGTTGATCTACCTCTAATGAGGTAGAAGTTGGTATGAAGTCATATCCAAGATCTTAAAGAGGGCCATGATGAGTTTGCAGAGCCTGGCTGGCTACCTAAATCAGCCGGGAACTATTAATTTTTCAAATTAAGTAATTTTCTGCCAGTTTAACCAGATACCAGCCATGGCCAGCACAAGGGAAGAGGCCAGAGGACACAACACCTTTCAGCACTGAGTTACATCAGCTCATTCACCTTGTAAAAATCTCCCATTTCAGCTGCTGGAGACGAATGGTAGGAAAGATCTAAAAACCTCATATCAACTCAAAACTGTCCACACATAACATACATGTCCATTTGACACAGAGACATTGCTGGACACAAAGAGAGGTCTGTATTCCGGCTGTGGGAGGCAGTGTACCACTTCTTCCAGATGCCTCATTCCAGCTGAGCATGCAGGGTCTTTTAAGCCCAGGTTCACAACAGGAGCTCAGGTCCACAAAACTACAGATAGGCTGCTTTTCTAACCATAACTAGGCATGTGTCTTAGAAAAACAGTAGACAAAAGCATCAATGGTGAAACTTCATAAATTGGATCCTAACTGCAGCTTTCGTCATCTGTTCTTAGAAGGCACATTACTACTAACAACAACAATACAAAAATATACCAGTAATCAACTGTGTGTTCTTGTGCCTGGTGAGATGCTACAAGAAATTTGCCTGCAGAAGGAGAGAGGATTAAAAAATGCTCTTAAAACTACAGTTTTCCCCCCTGCTTTCCCAGCTTTAGCTAGCTAAACTGGTAGCTGAGGAAGGATCCATGCACCAGGTGCATACAATTTTACTTTTTCAGAAGATGCTTCAGCCACATTTATTTGTTTATTTTACCTAGGGCTATTTTTATGTTTGTTTGGTTGGGTTTTTTTCTTTTGAGCTAGGACTCATGGTATAAACTAAGCAGTAGCCCACTGCATTAATTCTACTGAAACCCAGCAAGGTAGGAAAGGGCACTTTCCAACTGGTTCCAAGCAGAAACTCTTACAACATGGCAAATATACTTTATGTCATCAAGCTGACCTCAGAGAGGGACATGATTTATGTCCCTTGAACAGGCCTCCCAGCTGTGGTGTGGAAACAGACCATCAGCACACCCTAACTAAAGCTATAAGCAATCAAGATGTACTCCACGTCAAACACCAACACACAAAAACACTTGGCAAAGAAAGGCTGACAGTAGCAGGGGCCACAGGGGGTGTTGCTTTGAATTACAAAGGCATTTAATCACAGAGTGAGATTTACAGTGAAACTTTCTCTGCCTGAGAAAGGCTTTTCAAGTCAGCCGTCAGCCCTACATAAATTATGGTTTTAAAAGCCTGCCTCTTTCCTCCATGATTTTCGTTCCTGCAAGGGATGAGCAAATTCAGCCTCCAGGGCGGTATCCATGGTGGGGCTCCCAGTTTACTGGGTGTGCTGGGAAAAGTCCTGGCACCTGGCAGATGGTGCAGCCGCCGCTGTACTGAGCAGGTTAGGGGGGAGCCGTGGCCGGGCAGGGAGCTCGGCGTGTTCATCCTCACTGGAAAGCAGAATCTGTGGCTGGTGGCTCTGTGGTGACTTTTTAAATTCCCATCTATTCCTTCCTCTTGTTAATCTAAGAAGACTAAAAAACCTCAGATACAATCATGTAGCTCTACCATTACTTCAGAGTCAATCCAAATTCAAACTTAATCATCCCGTTCAGCCTATTCAGTTTTCCTCTTTTTGATGATTGCTATTTTCTTCACTTCTTTTTAAAATAGTTTAGCTGCCCAAAAGAAAGGTAAATATCCCATATTATAACCTGTCCTTAGATTCTTCCTAGCCACTCCTGGCAGCAAAACAAAAATCAGTAGCTGTTTAAAAGTTTCTTAGTGTTTAGAGGAGAGCATCTCAAACCATTTCACTCAAAATGAGGTAAAAATCCCTCAGCACCTTGAGTATGAGCACTTTGTGGAAAGGAAATTCCTTCAGAATGCACAACTTCCCATTTATTTCTTTTCCAACCATGGTCAGTAATAGACAAAATACGTACTTATATCCAGCCTTCTGGATAACCAAAGCAAGTCATCATTTGGCAGAAAAGATACAGATGATCTCCTGAAGATACAGATGAAGTTAAACAAAGGCAAGTGTGTTATCATATAAAAAAAAAGCAAATCCTTAAGATACATCTCACTATTCTACACAGGACTCCCTCTTTTCACTTTACTGTGACCAGTTTCAATCCACATGTGAGATGTAGAAAGTTGTTTGGATGCTTACTTGCTTATTTTAGGTACAACTGCTGCTATTTCTTTGTGACTTTCAAAAACAGTGTACAATCAAAAATGTTTTCTATTTATAAAAACGGTAAGATTGTAGCAGATATGGTACTATTTATCTGCCTTGTTGAATGTCCACACAAGTACCACCAGCAGAGGCATGAAATTTGGTAATATTTAGGGAAAGACCAGCTGCACCCTCTGGATGCTGATGTAGCAGATTGGACCAAAAAATACACTCTTTTAGGTGAACAGAGAGGTTGCTGTATACATGACCTTAAGAAGCACTGATCGAAACCTGAAAGAGTATTCTCTACGTATTAAAATGCCATAAGAATTGTCATCTGTCCCAAAAACAAAAGAAAATATGCCATTTATAGCACACCTGAAGGCTTCCACACTGTACATAACTTTATAATTCTTTATTTCCCCCCCCCCCCAAAGCAAAGAGGCAAGCTTTGCCACATGCCCTAAACAAATGTTTTGGGTTACTTCGGGTTAAAAAAGAAAGAACTTCGATGTCTAGAACCTTTCAAAAACCAACAGTAAAACAACAAAACAAGAAAAACAATAAAAAACCCACCAGCTTGTCAGCAGCAATCTTCCTGGTTACACCAAAAAGCCTGTTAACATGAAAATTCTTATACTGTTTGAAATCCACATGATCAGACACATAATTCAGCTAGGAGGAAAAGGCAATCTGTACAGGGGATATCCCTTGTTTAAGGGCACCAGGTTCTGTCAGCTTTAAAGATAGGAAAATAAATGAAAAGTAAAATATCTAAAAATACATTTTAACATGTGAAAAAAAAACCTTTTAATATCAGTATTGTCTCCTGTTATTTGGCTGATTGCTTCAGGTTGTTATTTTTTTGTTTCAACTAGTAGATTTTGTGCCTGGCTACTCAGATAAAGCCCCTTCCCCCTCTAACAAACAAGAGATGGAAGCTTAATGGGAAAGAATATTCTGCTTTCACGTCTGCAATCAGAATGTCAATCCACGTTATTGAGTTTCCACATAATAAAGACTTTTATTTACATAAAAGCAATGAGATGCAAAACAACTTTACAACTCCTACAAAAGTGAAGTATAAGCAAAAATATCAATTATGACTTGTACTCATAACTTTACAAAAGCATTTATCAGTTACATTGACTGCATAACTGCAGTTATAACAATCTCTTGCAAATATACGAAGCCCACTACATATTG
This sequence comes from Nesoenas mayeri, assembly GCF_963082525.1. Taxonomy (NCBI): domain Eukaryota; kingdom Metazoa; phylum Chordata; class Aves; order Columbiformes; family Columbidae; genus Nesoenas; species Nesoenas mayeri. The sequence continues at coordinate 21,651,157 of NC_137541.1, forward strand.
TCATATTTTACTTTGCCATCAGCATAAATCCATGTGACTCAATACCTTTCTCCTAAAGGTATCTTCTAAAGCAACACTAGAATACAGATACCAACAGAAAAGACAGACGTGTTAAAAATATTATCAATATATTTCAAAATTATTAGAAAGACACATTATTTACTGTGTTATTCCTTGGCTCCTACTGCTGTGACTATTTTGCTGTTTATAAACTGAAAAGTTTTTAAGCCTTAATTCAAACAGTTGATTTACTGTGTTGGATTGTACTGTACTGGCTGTATTTGCAGAATCTAAACTACTGAGCCATCTGCACCACAACTGCTTTCCAGGCTTTCTCTTTGTCGAAATCCTTTAAGGTATTATTGGAAACCTAAAAGTAAACAAATTTCAGACAAATGGAAACATCAAACAATGCTTCAGTTAAAAAATGAAGTTCAAGCAAATAAATATCTGAGAGAAGCTAGGAGAATGTAAAGATGACTAGTTACAGTCTGAGCTATTAAAATATTCTATACACTCTAAATTGTATCGTTTGCGTATTGTACACATCTATGATATAATAGTGTAAACTGTAGAATACTTGAGACATTAGGTCAAAGAAACATGGCCAAATTTCTATTTTAGACATGTTACTTAGGACATTTTTTAAAGATTTTTGCCAAAATGTGACTGAAGGCCCTAGCATCTAAATCTCTAAACCCAAAGCCAGAAGTAGGCCCCTACAAAGCAAGTGAAGCAAGATTTATCTACATACATGCAAGCAAACTAAGGTCTTGCATAGAAACATGGACTTCTGAGAAGCCGAGGGGACCTACAACTTTACCTGTAATGTTATTCCTGTGTTTAAAATACTAAAAAGTAAGCAAAAAGGTATTGTTTTTCTGGACAAAGTGTTCCTTTTAGCATTTAACTCACACCTAATTTCCCAGTGACTCACAAATTAGGCATACGTACATAAATCTAATAATCCCCAGAAGAGATCTGTTTAGACATGCCATGACATATGCTCCAAAATGTGACTTGCAGCAGCAGAAGTGCTGCTGTGCTTCATCTTTTACACAGAACATAACTGTCAGGACATAGATCCAGAAAATAAGCCACATACACTGAATGTCCTCAGCATCCTGAGGGGACACAAACCCACAGCTTCCACTTTCTATGACCAGCTGTATGACTTGACTGCATGTCAGATCCTGCTCCCAATGCTTTCTATCCAGTGCTGTTTCAATGCAGATGCTCCTTCCACGGCAGAGACTGAACCCTGGACTCTCTATGCTGGGCCACACAGTAACCACCCAGCTAACATGAGTTCTTCTCTCTCCATCTTTAAGGACACGGCGCTTGGCTCTGTACAGCAAAGGGGAGGAAGGCCGAAGGGCTACACTGCTCTGCTAGGAGGTGGTTGTCGTTTCAACCTTCACAGGCATGAAGAAAGCTGGGTTCCCCCAGTCTCTGAAGTAGCACTAGTTAGGACATGGAGAGATCAGGGATTCCAGGCACTCTCCTCTGCGCACGACTTCATACTGTCCAGCACAGGCAGCCACTCGCTCAGCCTGCCCTTTGCTGCTCCTGCACTCCAGGTTCTTCACTCTTTCAATTCACAGTTTAGGGAACTTAAGAGAACTAACTCTGCTTAGTAAATTCTCTGCCCCATAGCAGGCCTTGGAAAGGTACAACTGTAACAAACACTCTCATTGCACAGCCTAAAACTTCTGCTCACACTGAAAGGGATAAATCCATTCCTTGACTACCTCATCATCAGAATATGGTCATGCGAGGCCCATTCTCTTTCCTATAACTTCATTCTGACACATAAATAGCAATTATGGATGTGCATCATTTGGTGTAGGACTACCATTGTATCTTAATACAATGATAAAACTTGTATCTAATTGGGAGCCCACACTAGAAGTAAGAACAAAATGGGGCTTTAACTTTTCAAATGTTTTTCTCTTAGCAGGACTCGTCACAGATTTACAGATAATGAGTTTGTCATACCACAATTATCATTTAACCAGCAAAATGTTTTCTATTTATTACAAAATTCACCAGTGTATTAACATATTTACAGTTTTACAGAGCAGCTTTTAATTCTGATCTAGATTAAGCAATGTGAAACGTTATAAAAATTATATTTTTAAATACAGATTTTTAGCTTTTGTAATGGGCATAAATACATACCTCTGGTGTTCTGTATTCCTGTTTTTTAACCTGTGATGCTGTCCATGACAAATCATGTAGTTTCATTTTTGTCTTGTAATTTACACACTGTATTACAGTTCCAAGAGTAAGGCATGCCTGAATTAGCAGCATCAACATCAGAAGCAACAGGAGTACATCATAAGATTGCTGAAAATAGAGACATTAAATATGTTGTTAACTACCAAATAAAATATTTTCTGATATTCCCATGCCTTGAGATTTGTATCTAGATTTTATTTTTTAACTCAATTATAATTTACAGTTTATTTCAGCATGAAGTTTCAATCAAAATTTGAGTGTCTGAGTTTGTTCAAAGTAGAACAGATCAATAATTTTTTACAAAATGTTCATTTGCCAAATGATGTTTTCCTCTAGAAATAGAACAGAACTGAGGAAACCACCCTCTAAAATATAGAACCTCACTGCTGGTCCTGACCTGAGTGATGTCGCAGCCATACCTGGGCCTGGCCCCGTGCCTGACTTGAATTCCTGGCTCATCCTGGATCTCCCTCACCACTACGGACTTGTCCGGCCATCACCGAACTATTGGCTGAACCTGGTTACCACAGTCAGACCTGCCTTGTTTTTCTCTTTGTGGGTACTGCAGGACTACACCCCTTGCCAATGAGGTCTCAGCCCTTGTCTGCCACCTTGCTGTCACCTTCCGTTCCATTGTTTACCCTTCTTAGCGGAGTAGCCCTCTCGTGCTGCGTCCAGACACAAAATAGGATAAGAATGTAAGAAATGCTCTACAGAGTCACACCAACTGTCTAGACAGTCCAGTCTTCTGTCTCCAACATGTGCAACAGGAGAAGCGGCTTTAAGAGAGCACGTAAGCCTTGGCTACTTGTCTAACAACACGCTATGCTCCTCCAGTATCAGAACAGCATCACATACTTAAAAGCTGGTTTTCCAGTCCCTAAGATCTCATTTTGATAAATATTTTCCTTCTCTTCTTCTAAAATTACAAGACTACTTAAGGATTAGGGTGTACTAAGAGTCAGTACTCTTATTCAAACTGTTTAAATACCCATAACTGGTTCTTTGAACATTATCATGGATTGCTACACACTTTGACAGTAAAGCCCTAGAAAGCTCTTCAGCAATGCACTGGCAACACTTCATATTGAAATACTTTAAGATTTGCAAACTTTTTTTCTTCTCTGACCCAATCAAATGAATTCAAGAGTAAGCTTACAATCCAAATATGCCATTTGTTGGTAGACATCCTAAGAAACAGGAAAATGTATTCTTCAAGTACACCTAGAATCTCTAATTTATATATGCCAAATTCATCAAAACCTCAAGGAGCCTGGCATAGTACATATTATTTTTACACATTATTTAGAATAATATCCCATGGTTTTTAAACTATAATTCCAGTGTGGCAACTGTTCTAACATACTAAAAATTATATCATTAGTCAGATAAGAGGTTTTGGATCATCTCAATAACATTTTATTCCACCTTTATAATACAGCAATTTGTCTTCTTATACTTCCTAATTCATTCTTGTGTTGCTACTGTAATAGGTAGATGTTAATTTTTCAATTGCATAAAAATACATACTTTAACAGCAGGTGGATAAGTTTTAAAGATGTCAACAACTTGCATGATACTGAAGGATAAGTAGGCAGAAGCTGTGAACAACAAAGGAGAGGTAACACTGCTAATGGCAATCAGGACCTCAACCTAAAAAATCAGATAATACATGTTAAATAAGAAGAAAAACAAGTGAACACTTTGGTTTGTGAGCTTGCTTGAGGTAAGCATAACAAAAGTGTGTAAAATGTGTAAGGTTACATGAGACAAATAAAGAGCCACCCACATTGCATGGAGACACAGAGGCAAACTTGGAATAAATCAAGTTTCCTAGCCTAGTGTTGTAATTATTTTTCCATTTAATATGGATTATGGATTATTATTTTTGTTTGGTTTTAAAAGCGCCTTTCATATGCAGATACAGAAACCAATACTCAATTTAGAGAACCAGTATAGAAGTATCATTTATTCTTCAGTTTGTATGAAACAATGAGAATCAATAGCAGATATCGCAGACTTAAAATAACTATGCAAATAAACTGGAGTGCTTTGAGGTAAATTTATTTCAATACAATAGCAGCTAAGTTTTCATTCAAATATCATCCTACAGGATCAAATTCTGACTTCAGTTGTGGTCATGTGTCATTACTGACTTACATATGGTTGCACAACTATAACTTAGAACAGATGTTTTAAGGAGGCTTAACTACACACCTAGGACAGTCAAGGAGTAAATGCACTCTACTGAATATTAGTCCTTTGTTTCTAGTCATGCAGATGAGGAATTTGTTTAAAATAAGCTCTAGGTCCAGTACAGCCCGCACACCTAATTTGCTTCTGTCAGAAACCACAGCTCATAATGAAAGGAACAAGAAGGACCTCAGCTCAGGAACACGAAAGCAGTTCTGGCCACCCCATACAAGGTATGTCGTTTTCCTACAGTAATCCATTCCCAAGGAACCAGTACAAAAAGAAACAATCCTTTGAATTCTTTTCTGGAATTGGTGGAATTAAGTCTCCAAAGGAACTACTGGATATAATTTCAGGAACATCAGCTTACACGTGCTACACGTTTCTGTCACATTCTGTAGAAGTAACTAAAAACAAGTGAGCAAATATAGTAGTGCCCACTACCATGGGCAGGCTTCCTTAGCATTATTCCTCTCTAATGACAAAATCCAAGAACTTTACACACTTACCAGACATTTACTTGGATATTCAGCAGCTACGTGACTTGCAATGGCACTTGGAAAGCACTAAACAAAAAAAGCGTAACAAAATAAATATTTACCTACTTCAAAACTAACCAAATTATAACTGAGTTACAGGGATTCTCACTAGTCACAGATCACATCCTATATTTCCTGAAAAGGTAAAACTGCATAGACTTATTATGACAGTATTAGGAATCAATTAGTCAAATGGAGATAAAACTAATCTCCATTTAAGTCGCATTTAATAAATATAATGTATTAAGCCTACATATACTGAAATACGATTATCCTTAAAACTTGACACTTCTACATAAAAACCTAATGAACCCTATTGAACTTTGTGAATTCTCAGTGCTGAAAAACTTTTTTAGGGTCTTTTTCCACTTCATGTTGAGAGATTTTCCAGACATAGGAGCCATATGTAAATCTAATGTTCATTGTCTTCTTTCTCAACTGGTTCAATCCATGGCAAGCAGCTTAGCACAGCGTGGTTTATGAATCCACCGCTCCAAGGTACCGGCTGTTATTAGTGACAAGGGTTACCAACCACAGTTAAGGCTGACAGGCTAAAGGTGATGTTCTAAGGATTCTACCACACTGAAACCCAACTCAACTTTTCATTTTGCAGCCTGAAATAGTCTAAAACCTAGGACTTTTTCGACAGAACACTTCCTGTCTAATACCCATGTTTAGTTACTCATTTCCATTTTACTGAACTGAGGACTGAAAATGTGTCAGAACTAAAGTAATGTATCAGAACTAAAGTATTGTAAATCAAAATAGAATAAGCACATTGCATAAACACATTAAGTATATTGAAGCAATTGCCAATTAGTATTAGGGCCAAACAAACATTCCAGTTGCGGGGCGGGGGGCAGGGAAAATGAAAAAAAAAAAATTTAAAAAAATCAAAGACATTGTTTTAAAATAATACTTTAACTTTGCACTACTTACAGCAACTAAGATCCAAAAGAATGTTACTGAAAGATATGGACCTGAGACTAGAACATCCATATTCAAAGCAATTATTCCACCAAATACTGACGAAATTCCAATAATCACCTCAACTACCTAAAAAAAAAGAAGAGCACACAAATTATTAGCAGTGCATCTGAACACCAAATTTCCTATTTGCATATAGAAAGGAACTCAATGGCCAAAAAAAAGCAAGGCATTTACACTATTAGCTATGCATGAAGTCAGTGTTTTTCAGATCTAAAAACTGGCAAAACTCCAGCTGGTTTAAGCAAAAACAAGATCAGCTTCATTATACATATTTATGCTCTCATTTATTAGCTCCACTGAACAACAGTTTGGTTTACACTATTTATCCTTAACTCATTAAGTAGTCTCCCTCCTATTATACATGGCAGTTCTCATTTATCTTGCAATATTCTGAAAGGAAACATTTTAAGATATATCTCACTTCTGTCCTTATTTTTTCAGCTATACTGATCTCTTCCTGGCTTTAAAGAAGCTTAGCTCTTAGAAAGATTAAAGAACAAATTGATTTAATAAAAGAAAACAACGCTTTTCTTACTGAATATGACTTCAGAATTCGAGTAGGAAAGCTGACATTGCTCAAAATGATGGTACTGTCATATGCTGTATTCTAGAGGGGAATAAAAAAATTATGATCAAAAACATACACAAAGCAACACATTTATTTCTAATATCCCATACAGCCTGCTACAGATCCTAACAGTGGCACGCAATGTCTGGTTGGCCCATCATCACTGACAGTGAAACACCACGGTGTTTGCCAGTGTCAGACCACATCAATCACATTAATAACAAATGGGGCAGTCCCAGATTAGCTGTTATACAATCACAGCTGAACAATGAAATAGTGTCATCTTGTCTCCCTTTTCCACCTTCAAAACACATACTTTCTTCCTGAGCCTTCAGATTTTACTGATGCGGCTAAAGAGTAACTGAAGGAGGATAGTACACTACATGACTTTATCTGGCAAGCAATACTTCCACTGTAACACAGAATGACACAGCACATCTCCTTCATTATTAACTGAAAGAAGTACTGTTGTAGAAAAGTGAGGGTGGGGTTTTGGTGTGCATTTGTAACTGAATAAAATTTTATCTATAGCTCCAAATCCTGAGGCCAGCATTCATTGCCCAGGTACCACCAAACTGGCATACATGACAAACATTTTCTCCCCCTCAGGCTTCAAAAGGCATGGCTCGCATACATACAAAGTCATAATATTTTAATGTTTCATACATTTGCCGTGCCTGTTCATAAGATATTCAAGTAACCCTGCCCTGTACAATTGAACAGGTCATTTTGGAAAGCACCCACTGTACTCTTAAAGACAGAAGAAGCTACTACTGCTTACTATGATACTTTTATTTATTGTTCAAATCCAGTGTTACCATGTAATATGAAATTATATACTGGAGATGCCAGTAACTTGTCAATGTACATAATACTGGAAAAAATCTAATATTTTTAACACAAAAAAGAGACATTTTAAATCCTTAAAGGTACCTACTTTCTTTCCTGTACAGCAGTCTTCAGTAGACCTGGCTGAAATGATCACAGTGGTTGCCATGAAGATTTCCAGCAGAATAAGGAGAATCAAGTTGAAATTTATCTGTCAGTAAAATCCCAGACATAAATGAGTTACATCTTCCATACTAAAAATAAAGGAGGGGAGGGATCTAGCAGGATCCACCAGTCTGTCTATTTTCTGTGACATTTAGACCTATCTCTTAATTGGATACTTTGTTAATAATTTTCTTGTTTCTTGATGAATTTCTAGGACAACAGTTAGCTGCCTACATAATACCCAGAATGCCTAAGCTAAGAATGAAACATTTTTTTCATCTATGGGAATACTGTGTGTGAAGATTTTATCTCTGTCCTCCAGAAGAGCAGTTAATGATGAAGGGTGATTGCTGGGTACATCTGCATTTTGCAGGACCTCCCATGTGAAACCAGAACACTGCAGCAAATCATGGAAGATTCACAGAAACAGACCGAGGACAACCAAGAGCAAGCATGACCAGCCCAGGGCTAAGGCAATCTGCTGTGGGGGGAAGGAGGGTCACAGGCTCCCAAACCCTACGCTGCAATCCAAACGGTGTGATGCAATATCTAATGCTGAATGAAAACACACTCCAAAGAACTGGGCCAAGAATGCAAGCTCTCTGCTCTACCAAGTGCCAGCAGAGCATTGATGAATATTTTTTGTGGTTTCACAGCTCTTGCAGGTATAACAGACTACATTACTGCGCAATACCGTGGATTCTGCCATTCGTCCTGCCATTGTTCATCTTCAAGAGACAAATAAGTGAATGTAATACTTAACATTTCTCTTTGGTTCTTTATTAGCTCATGAAAAGTCATAGACAACTAGTCTACATAGGCCACACCATTTTCTAGAGGCACACAAGTTAGTCAGAGTGGATGTCCCTCTCTTGTCTTCAAAAGCACCATGTTCTTCCACTGGCAGCCCAAGAAAATATCTGGTGGTTAGGTCATGTCATTGGGCCAAGTTCCAGAAGTTTAAGGAGAACTGATTCCATTCAGAACCTATACAATCATAGCAAACCATTGTTCAATGACTTAGAACAGAATTATATTGTTCCTTCATGTCAGACCTGCTTTGTAGATAATAAAGTCTCAGTTTTTCCTTCCACGTATCTTACAGCACACATTTTTTGAAAAAGATCCTAAGTGGTGGATTTGAGAGGCATTTTTGGGTAGAGAAACTCATCCTCACCAGGAAATCACAATCAGAACTATGTGCCTTGCAGTACACAACAGTTGTACTAGAGCCACAGACAGCAATAAACATCATAGTAGTAAGCTTCCAGGGAAAGTGCTAGCATGAAGAATAAAGACATTATTTGCCAAAAGAAGAGGTGTCAAACATGTGGCCTGCAGAACAATTTATTCCAGCCTTACTTCTGCCTCATGTCTAGCCTGAATCTCCCCTCTTCTAGTTTAAAACCATTAATCCTTGTCCTGTTGTAACAGGCCGTGCTAAAAAGTCTGTCCCCTTCTTTCTTATAGGCTGCAATAAGGTCTCCCTGGAGCCTTCTCTTCTCCAGGCTGAACAACCCCAAATATCTTAGCCTGCCATCACAGGAGAGCTGTTCAAACCCTCTGATCACTTTGGTGGCCTCCTCTGGACCCTCTCCAACAGGCCCACGTCTTTCCCATACTGAGGGCCCCAGAGCTGGACACAGGACTCCAGGTGGGGTCTCACCAGAGTAGAGGAGAGGAGCAGAATCACCTCCCTAGCCATGCTCCTTTTGATGCAGCCCAAGATACGACTGGCCTTCTGGGCTGTGAGCGCACGTTGCCGCCTCATGTCCAATCTTTTGTACAGCACTACCCATAAGTCCTTCTCTACAGGGCTGTTCACAACTCCTTCATCCCCCAGCCTGTATTGATACTGGGGGCTGCCCCGACCCATGTGCAGGACCTTGCACTTGGCCTTGCTGAACCTCATGAGGTTCACATGGGCCCAATTTTCGAGCTTGTCCAGGTGATGTGTTTTGACACATAGCGCTGGTACTGATGTGGGCTGCCAAGGCCACACTACACAGTGCAGTGCCAAGTAGACAGACAAGTTTGTGTCCAGAAGCACTGTAACTACACTGATGGATTAGCTGATTTAGTGTCACTTACAAGAAGTAAATAAGATAAATTGAAAAAGTAACAGTAAATAAATTAGATTTTAATTTAATATTAATATTTGCAATATTTTTTATATGACACATATGGAACACCAGATAGAGCCTTTCACTCATAAAATTAGTTCAACACTGCTAGACCAAAATAAAAATATCTCATTTCCAGTTTTAGAGTTTGGGTAGTTTTGTTATTTTTGAAACAGAAATACAACTAAAGCTCCAAGTAAGTACCTTTTTATACCACCTGTAACAATGGGAAATTCCATGTTAGACTTCTAGGCACTAAAGAAAACGCTCTCTACAACTACCACTGTACATAAAATCTATCACCCCATGCACAGAACCAAGTAAATTGTGTCCCTAATTTTCTTCCATAACTAAGGAACATGCAAGTGCAACTGGGCAGAAATTAGTAGAGTAGCACAACCTCAATCCAATTTGCCCTGAACCTGCACCGGCTATTAAAAACATGGTTCACTGAAGTTGTATGAAAGGATTGAATTAATTTCAAGATTAAATAATTTAAAGATCAATATAGTTGCTTGAATGCATACTTTTAACATGATTTAAGATATCCTACAGATGTTTCCAGACATCTGCACAGGTCTGACAAATAATGACAGAGAACCTAAAGGAGGCTGATGACTTCTTGGATGAGCAGCTGAAGCAAGGCAAGACAAGCCAGCACACACCTCATGGAGATGCACACTTATGGTTAGGCAACGAATTCAAGCACCTACACTCCAGTATCTGTGTACACCTTTATTGTCGAGGCTTCCACTACTGTCAGCGGAAACCTCATCTATACAGACAAGAGAGGAAACCCCAAAAGCTACAGAACCAGCCACTTGCTAGAGGTAGGGTTCAATCATACTGGCTGCCAGTGCCATTTGAACTACCCAAGCATGCTGAGTGCACCTGCACAAATGGGGCGTATGACACAAGACCAACAGGAGACTTTCACCCATCCAGAGCAGACGCAGCAGTCAGGCAGAATACCTTACAGAACATTTATAATAGGAGATGTCTAAGTTCAGGCCATGGAATCCTGCCTGAGGCAAACAAGATTGTAGTGCAGCGTCCCAGTGACTGGATCATCTCAACTATAACAGAGGTAAAGACACTAAACTCACAAGGAGACAATAAACGTATGTGCTCAGTTTGGAGATAATTTGAATCCTGTTCAAGATCTGCACCCTTGCAGTTTCAGTGGCCCACAAGCACAAGGTTCCCATTTTGTTTATCAGGCTTCTTACTCTGAGCGCTGGGAAGGAACAAAGTGGCAGCAGTGGCAGTATGCATCACTTACACATCGCATCCTTCATGCTGATAGTACACCAACTACAGACCTGCACACTACTGCAGTGGTGTCACATAATCACAGCCTAGGACACGGCTTGTATCTTGCATTCCATTTATCTATCTAAAGTAATTTTGCAGAGTTAACCAGCAACATGAGTAAGACTAATGAAGAATTACCCAGGTCCTTTATAAGGTGGGGGTGGGAAGGTCATTAAATATGAACTGTCTTAACTGGATAAACTTATCCTTCTTACAAGTCTTATTGCTTTTAAACTTCGGGCAGTGACTTTGCATCAGACCAAGTATTTTTTTCTTGTGCAGTTTCCCATGAGGCAGGAAAATAAATACGATGATGAAAGAATAGTTAAAGAGACGGTATTCTACATTTTCTTTGTACCAGATGGATAATGGAAAACAGTTGGCAGTAAGTTGCCAAACAGCGAGACTGTCTCACTGAAACAGTGCCCTTCAAAGAGGAGAGCAAGTCAGCACCATGAATAACTCCTGAGACAGAAACTCAAAACAGCTTCAGAGCCAACTTTGCACACACAGTTATCCTGACTTATCTTTATTCAGTGATCAACAACACCATATGGACATGCAATAGACAACTGAAAATAATTAAAACCACACAACCAAGGATGTCTTGTGGATATTATTGTGGATAACTAACATTTGGCAAAGAGCAAATTTGCCTTGTTACAAAGCTAATGTTTGTCACTTATTCTTTTCTCGTCTAATATAATATTTTTTTTCCAAATCATTTGAGCTGGCTTGAAAATACAAAAGCTGTTAATGTTTAATAACAGAAAATGCAAATTTTTGTGCAATCTAAAAACTACTCACTTCTAAAGTATGCAACTAAAGCTAAGCACTTACACACAGGGCCAGCTCAAAGCTTCTCAAGAGCATAAGCAAAATTAATTTTGTCACACTAAGGCTCATGACAAAATGATTACTTAATTGCGGTGGCAAAATGTGTCTCCTAGGTGCAGCTTTCCTGGGCAGACATAGCCTTCCAGTGTCCCGACAGCGCTGTGATCCTGTCTACCAGGGGAAGGGAATGTAAAGTGACGGGTAGTCTCCAGTCAGACTTCTCTACTGTTTTCTCTCAGAATGCTTGGACTGGTTTTTAATATTCGAACTCACTACCAAGAAAGGAAGGGAAAAGGCATAAATGGTATATAATTAATTCAGCCCCAATAACCTAAGACATTGAAGGGGGCAAACACATGAGGAAACTGCTACACTAGCAAATACCTCACAAAGGCTGTGAGAAGAACTGACTGTGGTAAACTGTCCTGAGATACACACAGAAACCAGGTCACTATTGCTTGAATCTGACTGTCCAGAGTTCTAAATCTCCACCATTCTTACTGCGGTACTGCATCTCTCTGAAAATTGGGCCAGCTGCACAGAAATGTTAAGTTAGACTTAGTTACTGAATTCAGAAAGCAGGTTTGCAAGTGTTGGCTTAATATACTGCACTTCCTAAGGGGAAGTAAACACAATTAATTTAAAAGCTCAACATCTGTGAAATCTGGAGCTCCAGATATTATGAAAATAGCACAGATAACTCCAAAACAAACTCTAGCTTCTGCACTGTTTTTCTATTAGAAAAGTCTTTTGTTACTAATTCAGATCTGCTCTATAAGGAGCCATTATTGCTGCTGAGCTCTTAGTATGACAACAGCTGATACGATAGCGGGAGAAGAACTCAACAACAGCACGAGAGTAGTCATTAACCTTCATAAGAAATGTATGATGTAGTTGTATTGAGTGATAGTCTATTACAAATATTCATCAACGGTAACAATAATACCTATGACTATGTTATTTACTCATACATGTAATATTTTGTAGTATCAAGGTTTCAAAACATTTTACCGTAGCAAAAAAACATAAAACCACCCTACAGCTCTACTGGTTGGCTCAGACTACCAGAGATAGATGTTAAAAGGTTGTGACTCAAACCCAGTGAACTTTTCCCAGCATGAAATACGTGTGCTTCAAATTACATAACTGCTGCATTCCCTTTGGTGATGTATAAGAAAAATGTCCATTGAAAGTTTCCTTCCTGGTGGTCTCACAAGCAAAACTATTGTTTCGTTCTTGTTAAAAACAAGTTTCTCATTTTTTTTACCTGTCAGCTAAAGCCTTCATATTAGCTGCATTTTCCTGAAAAAAACAGATAAATGTTTTGGTAGACATTGCTATGTGCAATGGTATGCAAGGTCGCTGGACTGATAAGGATGGATGTACATCTTGTGAGAGAGGCAACGAGAAACAGGTGACCAAAAACTGACCAACAGAGTATAACATCCCATTGACTCGAACATTTCATATAAAAGTGGGAGATCACAAGGATCTCATTCCTTTTTCCTTATGGCCGACATTAGGAGAGGACCTTGCTAGTCGTCCCTGCAAACTGAGGCCTAGTGACAGACTGAATCCAGTTCCAGCTGGCTGCAGAGTCCAGTCCATGACTTCGGGTGAAGGCCCTACAATCTGCCGGAGCAGCTGCCAGGACTCTCAAGATTGGTTTTGTATATTTTGTATTATTTTCCTCTATTTTATCAGTAGCATTAGTAAAACATTTTTAATTTTTCCAACTCTCTTCTCTCTGTCCTTCTTCCCCTCCCAATCGCCTGTCCTTAGTGGGAAGGGGGGAGAGAGACGGGCTAAAAAGGGAAGGGGAGGAGAGGGGGTTAACAATATATCTGCCACAGTTTTATTGTCAAGCCGCAATCAAAACCTCGACAACTATCCATTAAAGAAGACTCAGGAAAGGATTATACTTAACTTGATGATTAAATGACCTAGAAGCAACACTGTTTGGGACACCTTCTCATTTCAGTACAATTCAACCCTAAAAATTTGCTAATCTACAGATGAGCTGCTAATTCATTTTCAGTTTTCTCTTCTGACCCTGCTTTTTCAAAAAAAAAAAAAAAAAAATGCTACAGTCAACAGAAAAATAAACAGTCAGTTGATCAAACCGGATCACATTTGAAGATCTAATTTATAATTTTGAACTTTGAATACAAGAAGAAAGTAATTTCCATATTAATCTCCGCAAAGTTATCTGTACCATGTATCTTTTAGCCACACGAGTTTTCATCTCCAATGTAAATTTTCCAGTCTTTTCTTACTCAGAAAAATAAAGTTACTGATCTCTCCTCACAAACTAAATACAAATATGAGGGTATTGACAACCATGTAATTACACATGACCTCCACCCACCTCATCCCCCTTTCTTTTCTTTTAACAAAGATAAATGTAGCATTAATTAGTAACTATTTCAGTAACTTACATTTATAGCTGATGGATTGAGGACAAGTTTGCATCCAAACCAAATTAAACATGTTGTTGTAACAGCAAATGTAGAGACAAACAGAATTTGAAAATCTGGTATCTGAAAAACAGTTTCAGAATGGGTTTTTCTCTTATCTTAACCACAGTGCATGGGGGGAGGGAAATTCATATATATATATATATATAAAAATATATAAATATATATATATAAAAGCCAGTAAAAATCTTATACTTACCACATTAATTTTATTCCTTGCTATAGCAAAGCTCACAACTGCTGAAGGAATACACTGGGAAAATTAAAAGAGAAGACTAGTGGGATATTCTGCACATAGAATTTTATATATATTTCTGTACATGTACTTTATTTGGTCTTGAATTCATATTCCAGTTAACTTGGACAAACAGAAGACTAGAAACCCTGGGGAAAGTTTGTCACTCTTGTCTCAGCTGATTAATTACAAGATTAGAAGAGGTTTAAATGTGCCTTCCATATCCCTCAGTTTTGACTAGCTAATCAGTACAATGTGATAAGTAAAGAAACAAAGTCGTTTATGAGGCATTTCATGGCTCTTGTTAGTTTATATTAACTCTAGAAGGCCTGTGATCCTTGAGCAGAAAAACACTGTTACTCCTAAACTGGGCCTCCGCATTCTTTTAAACGGACAAGTCATGGTTGTGTAAGCTAAAATTTGGCCAGTCACAACACGGTTCTGAAGAACTTTGTGAAAACTAATCTGTTGAGTCAAATTAGACTTTAAGAATTGTGTCTGGGATCCCCACTATGTTCACTAGGAGCTGTGAACTAGGAGCTTTTCACATAAGTGAAAAGTTTCACAAAGCTACTTCTCTATCCCTTAGCTGTTCCCCACCACAATAGAAATGGTACCATTACAGATCCAACTCTGCCTCACAGCACACTAATGACAAAAACAAAAATATATTCAACAAAAATTATTAAATGTTTCCATGCTAAATAATGAATCATGTAGAATCATGTAACAAATGCTTCATTTCCTCACTAATTATCTTTTCACACATCTAAGCACTGATGGCTTAACAATGGGACCACTGTAACTAGATTGATATCAACATTTAAAATCCTTGGCAGCACATCCTTAACACCTAAATGACCTGCATTTAACACATTCCCTGGAGTCTCTGCAACACTACATGACTGTGTTCAGGCAACTGAATCCTACAATTAAATATGGTCAATAAAGTCTAGAGATCAATTCAGCTCATGCCAAACCAGACACTCAGTGATGAGTTGGCCATAGAGCTTCCCAGGCTCTTCCATCTATACGGACTCCTTGATCTGTAATACGAGCTGTAACAGCTTGCTCACATACAGACACCCAAATGTACACACCTTTACCCACAGCAAGCCTTTCAAACCCAATATGATCACCTTCTGCATCTACCAGAACTCTGGAAAGTCTCAAGAAATACAAAGTTCAAAGACACAAGATTTGGGGCAGAAAAGGAGACATGTCAGTAACCAACACTAACGTTGCAGATAATATCACATTAGTGAGATATTAACTTCAAAAACTGCTTCAACTTAATTCTAACACCTCTAGCAGAAACATACGCAACAACTCATGCACAGAGCAACACCTGGGACTTTATTGTTTAAAGTAAAGCATCAGTCTTGCACCTAACTTAAAACAAAACTGTAAGCCAAGCTGCGAAAATAACAATGACAGAACAGAAGTCTGCCATGAAGAAAGCAAGTAAATCAGACCCATCTTATGCACACAGATCTAAAGTGTAGATTAAGCATTTGTAATATAGTAAAAAAAATACAAGTTCCTAAAAATACAGTAAAAAATACTGGACTTTGGAAAGTGTCAGACATCTTTAACACATTTTCTACTACTAGAATAATATTTAAGACAAATTTAATCTGCTTCAGTACTCAGATATGATGCCAAAATAAATCTAAAAAGTAATACTTTGAAATACAACCTGAAATGCATTCTGATAGCATTTAGCCAGGAAATTCACCAAATAAGTAACAAGGCAAATTTTCTTAAAGTCAAGCACAGAAAAAAACTGTTCACGCAGGTAACTACTGCATGCCAGTGGTGAGCTGGCTAACAAAAATGGTGGCACAAACCAGTCATCTTTATGACAACTGTTATTCCCTTAACCATGGAATGAAAACCCATTTAATGAACCGTTAAAAAGGATTAAATCTTCCATTAAGAAAGTTAGTAGTAAAGACAGAATAAAAAGACAAAAATTATTTACTATTGATTTTGCTGTCAAACAGCAACAGCAAATAATTAAGAATGCTTACTGAACCTGCTGCACAACGTAAATAATCCATTTCAGATGGAAAAATATTTCCCAGATATAATGAAAATCCCGAGGTAATAAGGAGGCAAGTCTGCAAAGCAACAAATAAGATAAATTAATATGAATAAAGTTATTCTTTAAAAAAGCAGCTATTCAGATGGAAACCAGTAATTCCTTTCAAATTAAGCTACTGATGAACATTTAATAATGTAGTCTTTGTGTGAAAAATTTTGAAGAAAAATATCAAAACATGCCAAGTTGTGAAGATTATGTTCTGCTGGTTATCAAGACTTAACACTGAACAACATAATCATGTTTGAATCAAGCATTGTGCCCTGACCTGGCAAATACCTAATAAAATGCTCAAAAGGTAACTGCAGTGTTCAGTGGTAAATATGTTTCAGAAACCTCAGCTAAGCCTCCACTTTGCATCCTCTGCTTGGCTACCCCAACGTGCATTATGCGGATGGGCAGCTGGGCAGTTACCAACAGGAACACAGGCAGAAAAACAATGTTCCAATACTTTGATGAAGATTCTTCCACCTGTATCCCTGCCTCCCTCCAAACTGTCCTCCTGCTTTGGTCCAGTGGCCCAGCCTTGTGTTCAACTCCTCGTGTTCCCTTGCTAACTATTCAGTTTGTTTCATAGTAATCAGAGTTACACTTTCAGCAATAAATGATTAGCATGTTCTACTACTAACATTTTTTCTTTTTGCTTGTTGTTACTCTGAGCAAGCATTTCTTTGAAGGGGCTGGAGAAGATGAAACACAGAATGGCTCTTTGTTTTTATTTGGCTGTTTTTTTCATCTTACAAAATTATGGGTGTCTTTCAAAAGTCCTTGTCAAGTAATGACAGAAAATAAGGATAGTGTGTGTGTGTATAAGCACACACACACAGAATTCTGGCAGACAGAAGAACAGTATTTATAGAACACAACTTGAAATTGTGCTTGAAACATTTAATTGGTCCTGCACCACAACAGCTCATACCAGCAGCCACTGTGAAAGTCACCCTGCAGTTTGCAACTGCTCACTGAACCAGACAGTTCTGTTCACTACACCTTAAGTTGCTCAGCATATGGACTTTCCTTGGGGGACACTGTCTTTCAGAAGAGTTGAGATTAATCACTCTAATACTTGGGAGAAAAATCGAATTGGAATTTATTGAATTACTTTATTAATAAAAAGGCATTTTCATTTATCCATAAAATTCATGCTTCTTGATGATATGACTTCAGTAAATGATTATTAAACATTACTACCTCGGAGCATTCACAACGACTCTCTAAAAAGGAAAATCTAATTATAGGCAGTTGTCCTTTTAGACAATTACGTTTGAGAAAATTTAATGCAAAGAAAGCCATCTCTTCTTTTGCTTGATTTTATGTAACAGTACATATGAAATGAAATCCAAGTTTTGCAGATAGTCAGAAAGGAAAAAATGTTCAGCTGTTTCCATGAAAATAAGGCAATACTTTTATTCACTGTTCAAAAGCAAGTATTTACTGTATTAACAGTGAAACATTTTTAGCTCTTCAAAACACACAAGCTGATAGAAAAAGATCAAATGCTAATTGCTATAATGACCTTTAATTAACATGGCTCAGAACATAATAGCCGCATATGATGTACATGCCAGATCAGTGTCCTGTGGTTCTAGTAGTTACACAAAAATTCAAATCACTGTGATGTTCATCTAAGAAACACAAGTATACACCTCACTACATGAAGATTCTACCAAGTAACTACATGACTATTGAACCATGAAAGATGAATGTGACAATTAAGTACCACATATGTATTTAATGCCAAAATGCTATAATGGCAAGTACTTTTTACAGTTAAAAATATGTTAAAAGCATGCATATGATCAGAATACTTTACATCCTTTACCAAAAGGCACTGCTTATACATACATATGGGTTGATATCTGCCACTACCACTCTTACTGTCTGTTTATGCTATATGATTAGTATTAAAGATAAAAAACAGCCTTCATATGGCATCTTTGATTAGTGTAGAATTATGCAAAGAATACCATCAACTAAGTATTACATTCTAAATTTGCTAAATACATCCCTTTCTGTACAAATATTTGTGATGAAATTCTGAGTCCCCAAATGATGTGAAACTGAACAGATTACTGGGCACTGAGACCTCACCTACACTTTTAAATTTCGTATCATTTAAAGTACTTACTCCCATCAGTAAAGAAAAGATCCACCTTCTGTAACTAAAGCAAGGATGCAGCCTCTTTGATAGCTGGAGGTCACTGGATTTGATATCTGGTATATAATTTCCATTCTCTTGTTTTCCCCGCTCCAAAGTTGGCATCCTGTCATAGCTAAATTCTTCTCTGTAACCTTCTTCCCTGGTCATAACACTTCACAAAGGCAATGAAAGAATAATAATGGAAATGCAATATAATGAAGAAAGACCAAAAGTATCACTTAGTTCCTTCACATACTCAGATCAGTCCTCCACTAGGTTCTTGTCTATTTAAGGTAAAATACATGAAAGCAATATGCAGTAATGAGCTGTATTTATATTTCAAAATATGTAAGCATTCTAACAACTTGCATACAATACATAAATTACATCCTATAGCCACAAGCCACAGTAATACAGTATAAATACCAACAAAATGAAAGATTGTATATCTATGATACCTCAATAGACTTTTATTTCAAGGTCTAAAAACCACTTTTGGAGTGTTTAGTTTGGGGGTAACTCTATAACCAAAGCTTTCTTTTCTCTTTTTTTTTTTTTTGAACTCTACGATAGAAAAGATTTTTAAACATGTTTAGAAATTAAGTTTCATTAGATTTTAACATTTCTTATCAGGTATCCAAAATGAGAGGCTTCATGTACTCAAAATAACTCAACTACAGAAAACTTATTTACCCAGAAACAACCATTTCTCTTGTTCACTTAGTCCTTTTTTGTTCACCTCACTGCTTGCCAGTCTGTTCAAATACCTCGAGGAGTACCTTATATTAGAATTAAGTTACTGCAGATTTTTCAACAGTTAAAAACCTTCATGCTTACCTTCAACAGGAAAGTTAACTGTCAGTTTAGAACAGCCCTGTGCACACAGCTGCCTGTGCACTTTGGGATATTCACCGCTCAGTGAGTCATGCCGTCTTTGAAAAGTTCTCCCTTACACTTTGGCTCCCAACAACATCTATTCAGATACGGAACAAAAGCACAGCAAAAACTTCAGTTAAGCCAGGGAACAGGAAAATGCCTCCTGAATTTTAATGAACAGAACACACTAGAAAATGACTGTATTGCATTCTCATAGGGCTGCTTCCACATCAGAGCAACAAATTTAAAAAGTTTTAAGTCTCTTTTTAATTTGAGTACTACTCCTTACTTGGCATCTTAAAACATTCCACATAGTTTCCCAGTTTTAGTTATTATAATAGCCAGTGACAATGATATTCAACAGTCTAGTTCTTGTTTCAAAGGAGCAAAGCTACTTAAAATGCATTGTTCTCCTAGAATAAACACCAGTTAAAAATTCAAGCATCTCAACAAGTGGGGAGGTTAGAAAGGTAAATGTTAGAAATCTATCAAGAAAATTATCTTCACTCTACAATTCTTCATTATCTTTTTCTATTAACCATAGATTCCTGAAGTGTTCAGATAAACCCTGCACACTTCAGTTTTGCTGACATTCATATTTACAGAGCACCATGATGACTAAACAACATTTTAAATCCAGCACGCAGCAGTGACATGCAGTGGCCAGCATGCATTGGATCCAGCCCTGCTTATTAGGCAACAAGAAAAAAAAAAAGGAATGCTTTTATCTTGAAGATGTTGGCACCTTGACAGCTACAGCAATGACAGGCTCTTTTGTCTAAGCCTTAAACACGCTTGTAACCAAGACACAATTAAATCTTCAGTACTCTGGAGGGCATCACCTTTAAAATATGCTGAAAAAACTCAGAACAGGAGCACTTCTCAATTTGTACAGACTGCAGATCTTGCTCTTCTCATAACGTCAGCCAATACTGAAAGAATATTAAAATGTTAAAGTTGTTTTAATAGACTGAAACATAGAAATTAATACACTATATAGAGCACTAGACACATATGTAAACTGTGTTAGAAAAGGGGGGAAAAGAGACTGTGTAGCCAAGCAAAGCTGTCTTAAGTGAGCCCTTCTTTTCCTATGTTCATAGACGAAACACTATGCAAGTATTTCCATTATCTGTAACTTTTCAAAGATTATGATTTAATGGAAAATGGATAATATTTACGGGTTTTCAATGAATGCTAGGTACAAGTTTGCCATATGTATAACACAGGATCATATTTTATCCCTTTTGACCAATTTCAGGAGATCAACTTATTATTTACACAAAATTGGCAAGATATTCAGGTATTTACTTGATCTAATCTCTTTGAATACAAGAATTTATAAAGTCCTGCACCGCTGAACAGAGCAAGGCTCAAACCCCACAAATTTCTGTTCACAGTTCCTACTGTTTCAGACACTACTGTACCTGGAGGCTCCCACTCTCAAGCATAGCACTACAGGCTTTTCTCTGGTTATGCTGAAATTCCTTCTGCCCCCTCTCCCATGCACTTCTCAGTATTTCTCATATTCCTTTTTGCACAGCAGTTCATCACACAATTACTGTGTCCTCTGCATTTGGCATCAGTTGTCACCAACAAAACACCACCACCCAAACAAACAAAAACAAACAAACAAACAAAAAAAAAACCCACTTCATAGTTCAGTTTCTACTCTAAGAATTTTCTGGGGCCTTTAAGTTCCCTTCATTTCGTGTTCCTGGTTTCTTAAAAAGCCTTGGGTCATTTTGGTGTATACATAACCCCAAGGCAAGATCTGCAGCCAGAGCCCAGGTCACAGGCCAAGACCTTGTAATGCCAAGTAAAGTACAAAGAGATTCCTCTCAGTTCTAAAGTGCACAGGAAACCTACACAAAGCCTGCAGGAAATATAACAATGCCAACAGAACACTACAGGCTTCTGAAAAGGGTTTACAAATTAAGTGGTTTTATGCCAAGTTAGGCCAAAAGATGCTGAGGGATGACAATGAAATCAAACTGAATTCAATCATGAGAGGTTATGAGGAACCATTTCCACCACTGAAATGACCACTGAGCATGTTCAGGCTGCCTGAAGCAGCTGTATCTGATACTGGGTGTTTGCCAGGGCTGTGCCATGCGAGCATCCCCCACAGAAGATAAAAACCAGATTGACAATTATAACTGATCTGCCAAGCAATAATATGATTAAAAGGTACATAAAATTGTCATAGTCCTACTTCTGTACCAGTAATTAATAAATAAGCATTCAGTCCTAGACCAGTTTCCCCAGCACTGAACCCAGCCTCACAACCGTGTTCCCCAATCTAAATGCAAAAACACACCAGGCTGACTAACTCCTCCTTTTTCTGATGAGTTTTTATTGGTTACACTACCTATGCATTCTTTCACACAATATTTAACTACACTGCTTCAGCTCACTACCTATATTCCTTGTGCAGTATTTTCAGCTCTTTTAAAATCAGCTCTTTGAAGTATTTTGTTTCTCTGGAGCTGATTCCTCACTCTTTGTTTACTGGCTCATGTCTTGGGGCATGTACTAGACCGAGAGCAAAATGCAGGTCCAACAGCTTCAAAGGGATCTTCCTCCCCTAATGTCATATAAATTTTGGATTTAGTCCTTCACATGAATCATCACGTGAAGAGTTTAAACAGGTCCTATCAGTATATATACTATCCATTCACAAAATGACAGAATGTCAGGGATTGGAAGGGACCTCAAAAGATCAACTAGCCCAATCCCCCTGCCGGAGCAGGAACACCCAGATGAGGTTACACAGGAAGGCGTCCAGGCAGGTTTTGAATGTCCCCAGAGAAGGAGCCTGTTCCAGCGTCTGTCACCCTCATTGTGAAGAAGTTTCTTCTCAAATTTAAGTGGAACCTCTTGTGTTCCAGTTTGTACCTATTGCCCCTTGTCCTGTCATTGGTTGTCATCAAGAAGAGCCTGGCTCCATCCTCCTGACACTCACCCTTTATATATTTGCAAACATTAATGAGGTCACCCCTCAGCCTCCTCCTCTCCAAGCTAAAGAGACCCAGTTCCCTCAGCCTTTCCTCATAAGGGAGATGCTCCACTCCATCATCTTCGTGGCTCTGTGCTGGACTCTCTCAAGCAGTTCCATGTTATTGAAATGCAAAATACCTCCGTTTTCATGGATGTCACACACATCACGTCAGCATTCCAAAGGCCATCCAGACTGAATCCTGGTCTTTTCTGCTTGGGCCATTTTCTCGCAATGAAGATTCCTGAGCAGCACAGCCCGGGGAAGCTGTTATGAAGTACAGGCTCTTCAGGCAGCAATTTATGCATTTGTAACTACTCCCCTCCTCCAGAAAAACAATCTCTTTCTTCACCCGCGGGAAGGCGCGAGGCGGCCCGGAGCGCGCGCACCGGCTGCCACGTAACGGCACGTGACCGCACCCTGCAGGCGCACGGGCCAGCAGGAACCACCCGCCCCGCCCAGCAATCCGCGCGCCCGAGGCGGGAAGAGCCGCATCGGCCCGTAACACCTGCCCCCCCCCGACGTCACGTGCTCTTTCACGTGACCAGGAGCGAGCAGCGTGATTGGCCGGCGGGGCCCTGGGGGCTCGAAGCGCGGCTATAAGAGGAGGCGCGGCGCGCACCCCGGCCTGTTGGTGTGGTGTGGGTTGGGCCGGGGGTGTTCACTGTTTTTGTCGGCTTTTCCTCAGGCGCCCGGGATGCTCGGCCTCTTTTCGAAGGCGCTCGGCTACTTTTGGAGACGTGCGGGTGACAATGAAAGTGGATATGAGCCATGGGCGGCCTCAGGTAGGCGTTCCCGGGCCGGTTGTGAGTTTCCTGTGGTTCGTGCCGGGGCTGTGCGCCGCCTCGGAGCCTGGAGGGCCCGGCGGCCTCGTGTCCCTCGTCAGTGGTGCTGAGTGCAGACCTGTTTCCTTAGGGAGATCAGGAAAGGAAGACAGCTTGTTGGCTGTAGAGCATGTGGGAGTGTTCCTAGCAGTGCTTTTTTTGCTGTAGGACAGGTTACTGTTGCTGCTTAGAGTATGGAGTGAGGTGTAAGACAAATGTGGTGGTGAGGGCTTTGGGCTTTCCCTTGTTCTCCCTTAATAAATAAACTTTCTTCGTCTTTCTTGGGCTGTGGAATAGAGATGATAATGTAGTTTCGGTGTTTTGAGGCTCCAAAATGGTGTATGTTTGAGATGCTTTTAGTGGCATTACTTAGTGTAGCACAATGACTACAGAAAGCGAAAAAGATTAATTTTTTAATAGTCGTGATTGTGAGTGTAGCCAATAACATGTTAGACATCTAAAGTCCAGTTTTTAGCCCAGAGTTGCAGTGCAGTGCTCTTGAGTGAAAGTTTGTCTGATATGTAAGTAAATACTACTTATAATCCAAAAAACTAAAAACTCCTGGGTATCTGGAGACACAGCACTTCATCTCATATTAAAAATGTATTAACTATAATGTTACGTAAACAAATTTGAAGAGTTATTCTGTATAGCTTGTTTATTTTCCCTGCTTTTTTTAGTATAGAAATCTTAAATGTGTTGGGTTCCCCATGCAAACAATGATGAGAGCTTTCTTTTGCTGTGGTTAATCTTGAAAACAGTTGTTGGTCCAGCCAGAGCTTTTCGGAGAACTTATTTAGCTTGCAGAAGTTTTTATCTCAGAAATTTCTATGTATGTATTTATATATATATATATATATATATATATATATATATTCAAGTGACAGATTCTGCACCTGAAATAAGGTAATCCAGGCCTGGCTGAATGGAGAGCTTTGGCTGGAACTCAGAACAAAAAAAAAGTCTGTACTTTAAAAGAAAATGCAGGCAACTCAAGAGGACTTCAAGGAAGTTGTGTGGTTATGCAGGGAGGAAATTGGAAGGGCCAAAACCCAACTGCATCTTAATCTGGCTACTTCTGTAAAAGACAATAAAAAAATGTTTCTGTAATTACATAAACAACAAAAGGAGGGCTAAGGAGAATCTGTCTTTTTTCACAGTGTGGAGGAAAACATAGTGACAAAGTCTGAGGAAAAGGGGACATTAGGAAAAGATTCTTTATCAGGAGGGTAGTCGGTCACTGGAACGGGTTCCACGGGGGGAGTGGTCCTAGCACCAAGCCCGTTGGAGTTCAAGGGGCATCTGGATGATGCTCTTCATCATATGGTTAGGTTTAGGTGGTCTTGCAAGGAGCAGGGAGTTGGGCTCTGTGATCCTCATGGGTCCCTTGCAACTCAGAGTATTCTATGGTGTTTTCATGCAGCTTAAAGAATGTCGATTTTACCATGTAGTTTGTGTTAACTAGTTTTCTTAATTGGTGGAAAACATAACTTGCCATAAGACTTCAAGACTTAAATGTGTAACCAATGAGTTGACAACTGTTGGTATTTTCAGTTGAACAAGAGAATGACTTTTTGATAGGAGGGATGGTACTTTCAGTGGTATTCATTACTTATTGCATAGTTCTGTAAATAACTGATTTGTTCTTACGACTGCACTTCCTCTGAATGCAGATGATAAAGAATTGAAAACTGTGCAAGGAGTAGTGACAAGATTTTGTTATGATTATGGGATGATAGATGACATGATAATCTTCACAAAGGATGCTGTTACAAGAAATATGATGCTGACTGTTGGACAGGAAGTTACTGCCATTGTTGAAGAGGATAAAACATCGGGTGGCTTGAAGGCCATCAAGGTAAGAGGTGAAGATAGATAGTCATCGCACTTTATCTGTAAATCCCTTGAGACTTTCTTTTGGAGGTTACTGTAGTTTTAGCCTCCCAAATTCTATGAAATGAGAGAAATTGACAGCCCTTCACCTAGTGGGGTTAAATAATTTTGCTTTATTAATTATTGTTTAATCCCATCTCCTTTAAAGTGTTGTTCCTTTAATACTGATTCTCTGAATATAGATATAGATGTAGTGAATATTAAACTATTGATTGATATAATTGCATCAGAATGTTTAATTATACCTAGTTCAAATCTCAGTGTTTTAACTTCTTTTGAGCTTCAGAGTCAATTTGATGTTGTTATGAATAGGTAAGAAAATAAAAATGGGGACTGCAAATTTATTCTTTTTGCACAGAAGTGAATAAGAACACTGATTTCAAAACTTCTGTCGTAAAAAAGTTGGCAACTTAATGTTGTGGAGAGTTATAAATTGATATTTCAGTACTTTACTTGCTTAATACTTTGTATACCTACTTCAAGCTTGATTTTACATTGTCACAACTTTAAACTACTGTAACTGTTTTAATCATATAGGCTCAGCTCTCAGGTGCCTGTCATAATCTAGCTCA
The DNA here is from genome assembly GCF_963082525.1 of Nesoenas mayeri. Classification (NCBI taxonomy): domain Eukaryota; kingdom Metazoa; phylum Chordata; class Aves; order Columbiformes; family Columbidae; genus Nesoenas; species Nesoenas mayeri. The sequence goes on from NC_137541.1 coordinate 21,677,074, forward strand.
GAAGCTGGGTCAAGTGGCCTTTCTCCATTTACATATTATGTAAAGAAGACTGACAGCAGTGCAGAAGCAGTGGATAACTGGGTGGTACAGAACCCTTGTTCTTGGCTTGTATCTGCTTGGCTTAGCTACATTACACTTTTAAGTACAGCACTAGACTGGTGTTCTTCCTCTAAAACTTACCCTGACCAAAAGTCTGAGCCAAAGCTTAAGCTGCAGAGCAGCTACAGAGCAAATAACAGTGTAACTAGTTTGAAAGCTAACTTGAGTTTTCTAGTAAATGGATGTTTCATAATTAGGCATCTTATCAACTTGTCTACAAAGAATGTAATCAGGAAACATAGTGGCTTCAGGGATCATGCTTCAGATAATGGGAAGGTAATGATTAGCTGAAGTATTCTAATGTATCTATTAATCTTATTAGTAAAGGTCTTATATGCACGTTTAGGAACAGTGTAAATTACCAAATTGAAGAATTTGGTATTATTATGTTATCGAACAATACATACATTGGGAAAAGGAGGTCAAAGTCCTGCATTGATTAGCATATAGTATTTCTGATTCCTCATGCCTCTCTTTTATGCACCATCCTGATTTTTGGTACTTCAGATAATTTGTACAGTTGCCAGCAATGTCCAGATATAACCAGCTATCATGTAAAAGTGAATTTGTACTCTTTTGTACTATACGTTCAGCAATTCTGTTGGTACCAATGCCATATATTCATAGAGTGAATTACAGGTTGTAAGCTCCAGTGGATTTTTCTTTGCACTCTTTGGGAAGGAGCTTCATGGCTTTTCAGCAAGGCCCTGACTGAGAGGAAGCATTGATGTGTCTATTGAAAGCAAGGCTATATGGTGTACTCTTCCTTTCTCTCTATTCCCCTTAATTTGAGGATTGAACCCATGTGTTCATGGACATGTGGAATAGGATGCATGTGGTCAAGACAAGGCAATTAACAGACTGTTTATTCTTGCTCTGTAACACACATGTTCTTAGCAAAAATTTTGCCTTAAAGTGTACCACACAAAGGTGATAGCATTTAACAAGTGTAAAATTCTTCTTAATATTTATGAGAAGTCTGACTATAGGGTTGTTTTCCATCTGTGCACAAATACTGATCTGTAAGAAAGATGGCACTGTATAGAGTCTTTTGCCAGTGTATAACTTTTTTCACACACATTAACAAAATACCTTTTACTTAGAGTTTCTAGTCTTCATGTAAAATTGAAAACACTACAGCTAACTATTTTTCTTTCTTTTCTGTCCAGTTGTGGCTTTTTTAGTTACTACTTTATCTGCATTATTCTAGTTTTCCACTCTTTATTCTGGTTGTGAATTTGTAAACTCTTGGCTTTCTGAAATAAGCTGTTTACTTAATGATCTGACTTGTAAATTTAGACTACAGTTCATAGAAGAAGTTGTTCACGAGCGTTTTGTTCATTATTTTTTTTAATCACTGCAGAGATACCTTATGCTTTCTTCAAGCTTCCTACATCCTTATCCTCATAAGCCTTAGAAAAAGAAGAATCTATATCTTTTCTGCTTTATTTGCACAGTGTAGTTTCTCTGCATATCGTCTGGAGTTATCAATTCTTGTTTAATGATATGTACTTTTGTCCCGTGGCACTGGTGTTTAGTGGCCGTGACAGTCCTTGCGGAGAGCAGGGAAGCTCTGAGGAAAAAGTGTCTGAACTGTAGAGTGGAGGCTCCTGAACCTGTGATGATGCTGGCCCTTTGGCAGTGAAGAAGAGAACTTGCAGTTCTAGGAATTCTAGTAATTAAGAGCAGAGATGCTACATCCTTGCCCCAGCATAGCTAAGGGAAAAAAATTGTTTGTAGCTTGTGTTCTGCAGAGGGTTTTTTTGAATAAGTAAACTTATATTTGAGTTTGTGATATGGAGGGTCTGTAAGAAGCAGCTCTTTAGTTTTTTAATTCTAATTACTAAAGAGGCAGTCTGAAATACATATAGTGTTTATAAATGTGTCTTGAATATTTTTTATTTTTTGAAATAGCGATTTTCTAGTTTCATTTGTGTACAATCAGATTGCTGTCAGTGCAGAGTCGTCTTGTCAATATGAAGAGAAGTCTTAAGTAGACCTGAAGCAAGGGAAGCATGAGAAAAATTTGACAGATCAATGTGTAATTGTAGTAGCTGTCAATGTTGCAGCAGACAGCAGGCTTCTTAAGAAGTTCTTACTGTTCACTACTCAAGTTTATTGTGTATGAAAATGAACAGCTGCATTGAATATAGAACTGTCTAACAAGGAGCTTGACTTATATAAGCAGTTGAAATTCTGATATTTATTGTAGAAATGTATGTTTAACACATAATTCTAAGTATTGGCTATTTGAATGTTGGGGTTTTTTTATATTAATAGGTAGATGCAGTCCAGAATACATGGGAAGACTCCAATCCTACTTGTGAAGCCTCTGAAATAAATATGAAAATATTAATTGGCAATATCACCTCTCTATCTAAGGATGGTGGCTATATTAATCAGAATACTTTTTTTGCAATGGAAGATGTCTGTGAAGGTGTGTAGAGGCTTTCTTGTTTTCTCTTCCTTTATTTTATATGTACAACAGAAATATCTTCTGATAAACTTACAGTCCACATCCTAAATAAGTTCTAATAGAGTGTATGTAGTGAAACCAATATAGGGATTTGGGTGAAGAAAGCTATCTGTTCAGTCTCACTGAGCATAACTTGGATGCAGTCATGTATACCTAAGTTACATGTAAGCAACTGTATTTTCCCACTAGCATCTCTGTAGTTTGTTATAACCTACTGGTGGAAGAACTGAGAAGAGAAGTTTGAACTCAGTGGAACTGGATAATGCATTGTTCTGGCTGGTCATTTTATTTAATGTAAACGAGTCCTGTATAGGAGTAATGCAAATGTCATCATTAGCAATTAAACTTGAGAAATGTTGTGTTTTACCTAGGTTACAAACCTTGTGAAGGTGACTGGGTGCAAGCAAAATATTTTATTAACTCAAAAACGTGGAGCAGTGAAGCAGTTACTGTGAAGCCTTTGAGATACAAGCGAGTAGACAAGGTAATGTTCTGCACGTTGTTTTTGGCAAGAGGAATCTTGTGTGCAGGGAGGTTTTGCACACATCTGTAATTAAAAGATAAAACTTAGACTCAGCCATTTGTAGGATTATTTCTGAAGTAACAAAGCTTTTCAAAAAAGCATACACATTTTGGTTAGAACAGGGAGAGTAACTTGCTGGCTGTCAGTTGTTGATTTAGATGCTTATTGTTTTAGTTACACTGGTTGTAATGAGGATGTGTGGATTTTCAAACTTTAATGACTGTGGTATTGTGTTTAATTTATCCGAGTATTTTGGCTTTAAAACAACTGTTGTGCTTTTTATTTTAATTAAAATATTGGTTCCCTCTAGGAATATGTGTATTGGGTTTATGGTATTTGACCTAACTGTATATACAGAATCATATTTGCATGTCAAGCACAGGAAAAAAAAATTCTCTTGTGGCTGCTAATATATAAGTATTAATTAGATAAGTTGGTAAGTTGCAAGACAGGTATCATGATTGAGTCAAATGTATTTTCTAGCAATTGTAGTAAGCCTGTTGGCTTAAGCAGTTAATGTCAAATAACACTGAATAACATACTGTTACAGGTTCGCATTTCCAGCATCTGTGGAAGAAGTGGTACAGTAGATGAGAGTATATTTTTCACTTTGGATTCATTGAGACTTCCTGATGGCTATTCACCTTGTAGACATGATCTAGTGAACGCAATTGTGGTGGAGAGCAATCAGTCATGTTACATTTGGAGAGCTCTCTGCTTGGTGCCAGTCAGCCAGGATGGGTAATATTCATTCTTTAATTCTCTTTCCACCTAATAACAACTAGAGATGAATTGTAATTATGCAGCTTAAATTTTGTTGCATCTACTAAGTGGCAAATACTGTGAATTCTTCACTAGTTGATTAGAAGGCATGATAGATCATTGCAAAGATCAGAGTGTGATAAGTTTTGGTCCTTGCTTTTTTCTTCTTCCTTTCCAGAAGTTAGGGACATCTCTGCTTACTAGAGAAGCAAAACTAGTAGCAGCTGAGCTCAGGGATAATGCTGGGCAAGGAAGGAATTCTGCATGGCTTTGTTTGAAAAATGCCAAGCTCATGCTCTTACCTTTTGTTTCCTCTAATCTGTGTTCTGGTGAGGATTTACTGTTTGAAAACCATTCTCAGCAAAATTGATGTAAAATGGATGTTTCTTGTAGTTCAGATGTCTATCCTAAATGGGTAGTTTAATGATCTCAACAGATATTTTAGGCTTGCAACTATCAATCTGGGAGGTTCTGCAGGCACTTTAGATGGTGTATGTGATGTGAGGAGGATCTGGGCAGATTGCAGAAAAAGGTTGAAAAAAGTAATGATGTTCAGTATGGAGAAACAAAATTTTGTGAAATAATCAACTACAAAAATGTAGAATGGGCAACAACTAGTCAGTAGGAATTCTGCAGCAAAGATCCAGAGTTCGACTTGTGAGTACAAGTGTCTGTCCTGTGAAAAACACAAATATGGCCAAAATGTATATAAATAGGGGTATTACCTGTAGAGTCTGACACTCTAAGTGCTAACTTAGGCTGTGGTAGGATTACTGAGTCTGATTCTGCGGGCCGAAAATAAGCTGTCAGCCAACTGGGAAGTCCAAACGAGAGCAAGAAGGACATTCTAATACCTCTCAAATAGTCTTCAGGAGAGCTTATCTTGTTCAGTCTCTAGGAAATATAGCTAAGGGCAATGTGGAGAGTGCTCGTCTCTTCTCCCAAGTAGCAAGATGATGGGATGAGAGGAAATGGCCTCAAGTTGTACCAGGGAAGGTTTAGATTGGATATTAGGAAGAAACTGTTCATGGAGATGGTTGTCAGGCATTGGAACAGGCTGCCCAGGGAAGTGGTGGAGTCACCATCCCTGGAGGTGTTTAAAAGGCATTTGGATGAAGTTCTTAGGGACATAGTTTAGTTCCAGAGTTAGGTTATCGTTGGACTCAATGATTTTTTTTCTGGTCTGTTCCAACTAAGGTGATTCTATGATACACGTGTCTTCAAAGAGGAATTATGAAGAATGGATTAAGCTGTGTTTTTTCACTGGAGATAATGGATATAGTAAATTTAAATTATACCTAGATGGAGCGTGAAGTGTTTACATTGCTTTGCACAACAGTACAATTTATTCACTTTTTTCAGTTGGACCTGTTTTTAATGATGGATTTTTATACAGAAAATTATTAGAGCCAAGCTACAAAAGCAGACCTTAAGGCTGATTTCTCAGTTTTAGTGTACCTCCTACCATATAAAAAAAATTGAGACAGCTTAAGCTGCAATGAGAAACATCTAGTGGGCTTTGCTAGGAAATTGATGTAGCTAATAAATAACAGCTGCAGTCATCTTCTACTTTATTGTGTTAAATAACTGAGGTATATTTAGGATCTGTAAATGTTACTGAGATTAGCATATTTCCAAGTGATGATAGTGCCATTTTATCTAACTGAATAGTTTTTTCATTGTAGAACAGAAACAATTGTTTGATGGTTTCTACAGGTAGCTGAGACAGAGAGGTTAGAGTTATGTTGACTGTCTCGAGACAGGGAAGAACATGTGATATTGGCTTCATAGGCATTTTTCATCAGTAGTATGTGTGATAGTTTTTAAGAATGCTTTTTGTTTTTCAGCTTTTTTCAATTTCTTCTTCAGTTTGATGCTTTCAGATTGTAGCAGGAAACAGAAGATTTAAGTGCTTGGGGGGGTACATGTTGAAACATTTCCAGTCTAGCCATTTTATCTCTTAAGCTCCAGTGCTAATTGGGACTCTTGTGAAGGAGCTACTCTTTGTGTCTTGGTTCAGCTCCCAAGGAGATCCATGACAGTTTCAGTCACCATTTGATTCAGCTCTTCAGCAAAGATTAGGTAGCTTCTTAATCACTTTAACCTTGTATCCAAAGTTTTATGCTGGTATATTGTGCTGTTGACAAAAGACTTGTAGTTTTTTAACTTGCTACTTAAATTAGCAAAGATAATCTCTTTGTTTTGGAGGTAGGTGAGAAGAAGTGAACCCTCTCACCTGCTTCTTCGTAGACGTTGTAACTATGCTTTGTTATAGTGATTCTTAAACTTGTGCTGAATCAAAGATATTTGCTGAGCCTATTTGTGTTTCAAAATCACTAGCTGTAATTATTTTTACAGTCAATCTCACTCTAATGGAGTCAGTCCAGATGAGCCTTATGAAGACTTAATGAGAGACAAAGAAGGGTTGGAAGTATCAAGAATGATTGATTTTGGAACTCTGAAACAAGGCGAATCTAAAAGAATGATTGTTTGGATAGAGTAAGCCTTTCTGATTGTTCTAAGCTTTCTTCCTTTCCATCACTCCATAGTCCATAAACCTGTCTTTCATACTGAAGCCTCTCATAGTTGAGTCTTGTGGTTCATGGTCTTGAAGTAACCCTGAAACACTAGAATTAAAGAGAATATTAAACTTAATGTCTTTGATAGTTTTCTTATTGAGCATGTCTCTTACAGATAGTGCTTTGTGACTCCTCAGTCTTATGTCTCTTTTCAGTGCCAATAAAATCCTTTATGGAATGAGGATTAAAGTGAATGCTTTTACTTCTAAGTCTGTTTAAATTAAACTGCAGATATGCTGTCATCTTCAAAATCTTAGACCAGGAGGACTGTTGCATACTAATGTATTAAAAGCAGACCAGGTTTTTTTCCTAATTGTTTTGGAGTTGGTTTTATGTGGGTTTTTTTGTTTTTTGTTTGGGATTTTGTTTTGGTGGGGGGCAGCTGTTTGTCCTGAATATTGAAGAGCTATGTTAGTGTGTGCTTGAGTGACTTTTGTTTTGGTGGTTTTCTCTTGTAGTTTGTAGGGTTTTTTAAATTTGGGTTTTTGGTTTGTCTGTTTCAGTTTGGTTTTTTTTCCACAACTGTGCATAAAGGCTCAAATTGAGTCACACCTGAGTACCTTCTATTTGTTGCTATGTGCTCTTTCCTAAGAGTTAGTTACCCAAGGATAAATTTTTAGTTACAATAGCTTTTTTTTTACACACAGTATTTATGTATGGTTCATATGATAGTCGATATGACCTAGAAATATTAATATTTAACAGAGGTTCTAGTCCTTATGAGTTAGAAACAGCAGCAGTGTAATTTCTTTCTGATAGCAGTTACGACATAATGGTGAACTAATCTGCTACAAACAGTTGTATTTGACTTCAGGTAGAATTAAGCTTCCCAAGAACATTAACTATGCATTTAATTAATAATTAATTACATAACTACTTCTAGGAATAAAGGAAATGTACCACAGTCCTTAATCAGCTGCAGATTAGCTGGATGGGTGAAAGACAAGCAATTCAGTCTTCAGATTCCTCACAAATGTGAGAACAGCCCGGAAGCATATGTGTCATCTTTTCCAATAAATCAAGAAAACCTCTCAAAAGCTGCAATTAATTCATATAATGACAGTGGAGGAACAACATATGAGTCATTGAATAATGCATCCATTATGAAGAATGGATTCATTCCAGGTACAGTGAATTGTTAATATTTGAATGCTGAGTGTTAACTCCTCAGGAGACTGTACAGTTTGTTTGAGAAGACTTGCCTATACTAGCCATAGCAATTGTAGTAACAGAATTTATTATAATCTGTTTCCCACAGAAGAAATTAATTCTCAGGATACAAATTTATCAAGGACAAAAGTGAACTTTTCCTTGGTGAAAGATGAAAATCTAGAAAATGGCAAAAATGAGCAAAGAGAAGATGTGGAACAATCGATAAAGCATGTCAATATTACTGGAGAAGTTGTCATACCAGCAGGTGGAAGAATGTTCATAGTGATCACATGCACAGCTGTGTAAGTATTTCTTTCCATTGATTCTGACTGATACAATGGAAGCAAGTAACAAATTGACTTAATAGGGCCCTTATTTTAGGCACAGTTCTCTTTTTGGTGTTTGATAAAGTAAGCAAGTACTTTTTAGCAAATGGTGTGGAAATCTGTATTAGACCTTGAAAACAGTTAGTATTTAAATGCTTGGTTACGATTTTTGTCAAAAGAAAAATTTAGTGCTAAATGAAGAAATACAGTGGGAGTAAATAACTTCTCTAAAAAAAAAACATCCACACACAGCAAGGTGAAGATAATGTGTACAGGTAGTTAATATTTTCTTGAGGAAACACATTATTCTGTGGTCACTAGAGCTAATGTAGATTTCCTGGGAGTTATGTCTGATATGGTTCTTCCAGTATGGGTACCCTTATGTCATATTCATGTTGCTATATGCCTTGATCTCAAACTTCCCTGCCCTGTAATGCTAAATGCAAATTATCTATGCTGAAATTAAGGAAAAAAAAAAAAACAACCACAAGAACAAAACAAAAACAAACAAAACCAACAAAACAAGAAAGTACAAAACTGCATGCACACACAAAACCCCTACTTCCTTGAAAGTGTAGTTTATAGAGGAAATAGTTTGCAGATATTAGAAAACCCTTGAAAAACAAAAATACTTCATGGATTTAGTTAAGAATAAAAAGTGACTTTGAGATTTCAGAATTCAAGTAAGAATCTCATGCTGGAAAGCTTGCTTTCATGTACTTTTAAGTTACTTCCAGCTATAGCTTTATAAACTGTGTACCACAACTGATGATTTTTATGATCATAATTTAAAAGTTGGGTAGAGAAAACAAGATTAAATTGTTTCATTCATCAAAGTAACACTGCATTAACTTTCACACTACTTCTGTTACCATTGTAAATAGTGAGGCGAGGGATAGAAATTTTCTTAGAAGGATGTCTTGGATTCAGCTTGAAAGATAAGCTGCAGGTGTTACCTGCCCTTGTGGCATTTACAGATCTACAGTGAAATAGAAATTGTTCTTTCCACACATCTTTTTCCACAAAGCTTGAGGATCTTCTAACAACACAGAATAATAATCCATATAATGTTCCATGGAAGGCTGCAGTATGAGGGCAACAAGTGCTTGCCAGACACTTAAAATTTAGACCATAAATCTGGATGGTTCAGTGTCTGTACTGAGTTCATGAGTCAGAGAAAAGCAGGCTATAGGTTCCACCTCAGCAGGTAGTGTTAGTTGGCATGAAAAAAATGGGATTCCTGCCAAAGAGAAAGTAAGCTGCAATCCTTCCGGGATGCTTTTGCTTAAGGCATGTGGTAACCATGTTGGACAGTGCAGTCAATGCCAAGGAGAGAGTTGGCTCTGGATAGTGCTGGAGTGAGTTCATCAAGGGATTTCAGAGCATGTGATATGTGTTACATCCTTTAAGTTCTTTAGAAAGCAGTCTGAAGAAACAGTTACTTCTCCCCCCCCCGTCGCCCTGTCACTCCCCAAGTTCTGCTTACACATAGGGTGTACTTACCAGAAATAAAGGATCTTTCCTACTTTATCTGCTTAGTGTGTTTACAGTTAGGCTACAATTCTGAGTAGCCTTAAGCAAGGTAGAGCAAAGCTGTTGCTGCAGACAGTGAAGGGATGTGTTTCCAGTTTCTCTGGAAATGTTTGGCATACCTTTTTCAGTAACTGTAATTCTAAGGTGTTCCTTGTGACAGAAGTATTAATTCTGCACCTAGTAGGTTGAGGGAAGGGATCTTGCTTTTTATCCAAGCTTCTGGTGAAACTGGGACTTTAAGACTTTTACACTGTTTTAATTATGATACCCGGATTGAACTAGGGGCGGGGAGTAAGTATGAGAACTGCTGGTTTAGGGTAATTCCTCATATGTTACTGAAATGAGAATCTACAACTTTGTTTTTAAAAGTATGGCTGGTAAAAAGAAAGTGTGAACGTGGTTTTAAGAACATAACTTCTGCTTATTTGAAGAAATCCTGGATACAGTAAAGAACTCCTGTTGCTTGGTTTTTCCGATTTTACTATTGGACGCTATATTGAAGCCATTGTAACAACTGAAGAAGAGTTACTAATAGCACCTTTGGAACCATTTTCTCCAAGAAAACCTAAAATCATCACAGAACCTCAGCCAAAGAAGACAACAGTGGATGCCCCTAAATCCATAAGGTACTGTGAATTAGAGCAAAAAATAACACTTACCTAATACTGCTCTATTGGTATATCTGTTCTGTAATGCTGGCAAACTGTAAGTCTGTACATCTTTATATATGTATGTTGTAAACAAGGAAAATGTGAACACTGCTGATAGAAAGAATCCTATGTTCGGCTGGGAGATTATGACCTGGTGGCAATTACAGAAACATGGTGGGACAGTCCACATGACTGGAATGTGGTCATGGATGGCTATGCCCTTTTCAGAAAAGACAGGCCAGCCAGGCGTGGTGGTGGAGTTGCTCTCTATATGAGAGAGCAACTACAATGTACTAAATTCTGCCCAGGAGTGGATGATGAGCGAGTTGAGAGTGTATGGGTCAGGATCAAGGGCCAGGCTGGCAGGGGTGACACTGTTGTGGGTGTCTGTTACAGGCCACCAGATCAGGCTGAGGAAGTTGATGAGGCCTTCTATGGGCAGCTGAGAGTGGCCTCGCAGTCACAGGCCCTGGTTGTTGTGGGTGATTTTAACTTCCCTGATGTTTGCTGGAAGGACCATTCAGCCAGCCAGCCACAGTCCAGGAGGTTCCTCCAGTGCATTGATGATAACTTCCTCATGCAGATGGTGGAGGAGCCGACTAGGAGAGGTGCACTGCTGGATCTCATCCTCACTAACAAGGAGGGTCTGGTCGAAGCAGTAAAGGTTGAGGGCTGCCTGGGTTACAGTGACCACGAGATGGTGGAGTTCAGCATCTTGTGTGGCAGGAACAGAATAGCAAGTAGAATTGCAACCCTGGACTTTAGCAGGGCTAACTTTGGCCTTTTCAAGCAATTGCTGGGGGAAATCCCATGGGCAAGACTGCTTGAAGGAAAAGGGGCCCAAGAGAGCTGGATTGCATTCAGAGATTGCTTCTTCCGCGCTCAGGATCAGAGCATCCCCACACGTAGGAAGTCAAGGAAGGGAGCCAGGAGGCCTGTGTGGTTGAATAGGAATCTATTGAGTATGCTCAAGCAGAAGAGGAGAGTTTACAGGTCATGGAAGCAGGGGCTGGCCACTTGGGAAGAATATAAGGCTGCTGTTAGAGGATGTAGGAAGGCAGCTAGGATAGCCAAGGCCTCCTTAGAATTACAGCTGGCGAGAGGGGTCAAGGACAGCAAAAAGAACTTTTTCAAATACATAGCAGATAAAACTAATACCAGAGGCAATGTAGGCCCACTGAGGAATGGGGTGGGTGCCCTGGTGGTGGAAGATACAGAGAAGGCAGAATTACTGAATGCCTTCTTTGTCTCTGTCTACTCTGCCGGAGGCTGTCCTGGGGAGCCCTGTACCCCTGAGACCCCAGATGAAGCCAGGTCAATGGAGGAGCTTGCTTTAGTTGATGACGACTGGGTTAAGGAGCAATTAAATAGACTGGACATCCATAAATCCATGGGTCCAGATGGGATGCATCCGCGGGTGCTGAGGGAGCTGGCTGAGGTCATTGCTGGACCGCTCTCCATCGTCTTTGCCAAGTCTTGGGAAATGGGAGAGGTGCCCGAGGATTGGAGGAAAGCAAATGTCACTCCAATCTTCAAAAAGGGCAAGAAGGAGGACCTGGGTAACTATAGACCGGTCAGCCTCACCTCTGTCCCTGGGAAAGTAATGGAACAACTTATCCTTGGTGCTATCTCAAGGCATATCAAGGATAAGAAGGTTATTAGGGGCAGTCAGCATGGCTTTACCAAGGGTAAGTCATGCTTGACCAACCTCATAGCCTTTTATGAGAATGTTACAAGGTGGATGGATGATGGCAGAGCCGTGGATATGGTCTACCTTGACTTCAGTAAAGCCTTTGACACAGTCTCCCACAGCATCTTAGTTGCTAAGTTGCAGAGGTGTGGTCTAGACAATAGAGTAGTGAGGTGGGTTACGAACTGGCTTAAGGAGAGAAGCCAGAGAGTGGTAGTCAATGGTGTGGAGTCTAGTTGTAGAGACCAGTATCTAGTGGAGTACCTCAGGGGTCAGTACTGGGGCCAGTATTATTCAATATATTCATTAACGACTTAGACGAGGGAATAGAGTGTACTATCAGCAAGTTTGCTGATGACACTAAGCTGGGAGGAGTGGCTGACACGCTAGAAGGCTGTGCTGCCATCCAGCGAGACCTAGACAGGCTGGAGAGTTGGGCGGGGAATAACCTAATGAAATTTAACAAGGAAAAGTGTAGAGTCCTGCATCTGGGCAGGAACAACCCCAGGTTCCAGTATCGGTTGGGAAATTACATATTAGAGAGCAGTGTAGGGGAAAGGGACCTGGGGATCCTGGTGGATAACAGGATGACCATGAGCCAGCACTGTGTCCTTGTGGCCAGGAAGGCCAATGGCATCCTGGGGTGTATTACAAGGGGGGTGGTTAGTAGATCAAGAGAGGTCCTCCTTCCCCTCTACTCTGCCCTGGTGAGACCCCATCTGGAATATTGTGTCCAGTTCTGGGCCCCTCAGTTCAAGAAGGACAAGGAACTGCTGGAGAGGGTCCAGCGTAGGGCAACCAAGATGATTAAGGGAGTGGAGCACCTCCCTTATGAGGAAAGGCTGAGGGAGCTGGGTCTCTTTAGTTTGGAGAAGAGGAGACTGAGGGGTGACCTTATTAATGTTTATAAATATATAAAGGATGAGTGCCATGAGGATGGAGCCAGGCTCTTCTCGTTGGCAAACAATGATAGGACAAGGGGCAATGGGATCAAGCTGGAACATAAGAGGTTCCACTTAAATTTGAGAAAAAACTTCTTCTCAGTAAGGGTGACAGAGCACTGGAACAGGCTGCCCAGGGGGATTGTGGAGTCTCCTTCTCTGGAGACATTCAAGACCCACCTGGACATGTTCCTGTGCAACCTCACTTAGGCGTTCCTGCTCCAGCAGGGGGATTGGACTAGATGATCTTTTGAGGTCCCTTCCAATCCCAAACATACTGTGATACTGTGATACTGTGAAAGGGGTTGTTTTAGAAATGAACTGCTTGATTTCTTTGTAGATGTGTCAAACGAGCTCTTTCTACTGTAGAATGTGGTGATAAACACTGTTGTATAGTAATCTACAAGTAACAATTGTGTTATTAAGGAAAAAGATGGAAAAATAAGTTTTGAGAGCATTGTAACTCCTCAAGCAACTTTGCCATGTATATGTATCTGATAAATGTTTTTTTCATTCAGAACTTTTCCTTTTGCAAATAAGCTTCCATTATACCTACAGTATTTGGTTAGTTATAAAAATATCCCTAACCTGAAAAAGCAGATGCACAATACTTTCAAATAATCTGTAACTGGAACGATTTTTCTTCGCACTGTATGAAACTTCTTGGTTCAATGTGTCTGTCATGTGGTGTGTGTGTGTTTTGGTTTTATAGCGTGAGGATGTGGCATATTCTTTAGCTGATTTTCACATGTATAATTGGAGAAAGCTGAATGATATGTCATATATTTGTGTTTTAGAAATTACAGAAGGCGGTTGCCAAGCTTTCTCCCATCTTATACCGTACCAGATGAGTTAAGAAAATGTGTGGAGCAGAAGGTAGACATACTGACCTTTCAGCCTCTTCTAGCAGAGGTATGCCACTGTAGGTTTATATAAGAAAATGTATTTTATGTAGATGTGTGTTCAAGCTGGCCTTAATTTAGAAAAAGTGTGTAGCCCTTAGTGTAAGAGATGATATAATACTGCTGCTGGGTAGACCTTACCACTTTAGTCTGTATCCCGTAACTTCCATGGATTTCAGTACGTCCCAGAATCTAAGCTTTTAAGAGCACAAAAGTGTAAATGTGAAAAACTGAAAAGGGAGTTGAAGGTGGGGGATGAGGAGGGGATATTACAGGAGCTGAACAAAGTTTCTTCTTCACTCTTACTTTTTAGGCATCACTGGAAAGTGGTTTTGGAGTGTCAGAGCAGTAGTCCAGCTGTTTCATAGCGAATGAAAGCAGAAATTCTGAAGTTATTTCAATAACAGAGGATTCTTTTCTGCTTGTTCTAAACTTTGTTTTAAAAAACTCTCTAATTTTAGTTCACTATGGCTTGTTCACATTCTTCCCACAAGTATGTCTGTTTTGAAATACATTAAAAGAAAAAGTCTAAGAATAATACTAGAATGATTTCTTCTCCAAAACTTTGTTCTGATTTCTGGTAGAGCTTTGCTGAAACTTTGTTTGCTTGTTTGATTTTCTTCCCTCCGAACTTTTTAGGGACTTATACACTGAGTCTCATACTTAGCCCTTTAGATTTTTGAAAAATTATGTTGCCTGCTTTCTAAACAACTCACACGAAGCCTGAGGTCACAGTATTAAGAGACAGCAGGTTAGTGATCCTCTCTCAAAATGAAAAAAAAAAAACGCTGTAGTACTTGAAATGCTTCTGTATGGAAACTCTGCCATTAATGGTAACCTTTTTTAACCACACCTTAAGTTCTGTCTTATATTGGTGGCTGTTTTAAGTCTGCTCCAGAAAGCAATTCTCACTTGCCTTGTAATTTAGTAAGAAGATATCAATTGAAAGCATTCTGTGCTATCACTTGTTTAGATAGAGCTTTGTACTGTTGGAGAATACATCTTCAGTGAGATGCACTAAGCTCTGAGGGAGAAAGTTCAGCTTGCTATAAATTGTGTAATCACCAGCCAGGGCCAAGACTGACATGACTCTATCTGCTCACCCATCTCTGCCTGGTGTACTTAGATTTTATGCTCTCTGGAATTGCTGAGCATAGCATTCAGTTTGTAGACTGCCCTGGAATTCACATGTTGAAACTGCCAATGTAGTAGGGAGAGACTTGGTTAACCTTTCAGCTTACTGACTCTTGAATCTGTGCTCCAAGGACTGTGCTAATTCTTCTTTGACTACTGGGGGAGTTTAAAATATTAGCTAATGTATAGACATGTATATTTAGGTGCCTTAATTGGCAATCTAGTTGTTTTTCAGTCTGTCTTGAGATGTTTTGTATAATGTTAAGAAGAGTGGGTTCCATATCTTAATGTAGAAGTTACAATAATAGCACATACTATTTTGTTTTTCAGCAACTTAATCTAGATAATTATAAAGCCAACTTTTCTACTCTCTTGTGGCTTGAAGAGATCTATGCAGAAATGGAAATAAAAGACTTCAGTATGAGTGGAGTTATTTTGAAAAGGAATGGGAACTTGTTAGTGTTGGAAGTGCCAGGAGTGGAAGAGGGCAGACCTCACCTGGTTACAGGTAGTGATTAATGTGAGATAAAGCCAAATAACATGTTGATCAATATTTTCGGTGCAATACAAACTCTAGTGCTTACTCATTTGTTTAAAGAGGTCTTTCATATATTTGAACACAATGTTATTAGTTTAGGCTACTAGACAAGTGAGTTGCACTGTTAGTCTGTCAGTGTCTTACAGTGGCTGCTGTCTGCAGCAGTGTTGTGTGTGTCCTTATGCATGCTCCAATACATCAGGATTTTTCATGTACGAAAATTGGTGAGGATTTCAGTAGAAATAAACTGTGCAATGTAGTAATAACTTCAAAGACAGCAGGTGTATAGAAAGCTGGGAAAGTAGTTAAAATTTAATTCAGAAATTCAAATATAGTGCATGTTTTCAGGAGCTGTTGTCTGATGGCATCGATATTAGGTACCTTTGCAATATGTAACTGCTTGTGGCATTTCAAAACAGGTACTCATGAATACAGCAACTTTGAATCATAAAATAGTTTTGATTGGAAGGCCCCTTTCAAGGTCATCTAGTCCAGCTCCTCTGCAATGAGCAGGAACATCTTCATTAACATCTAGCATCCTGCAAATTCTTAGTTTAACCATACAAAAGAAGAAGAAATTAATTACTGGGGGGAGAATTTTGCTATTCCTTGTAACACTGTTGCCTTTTAACTTTGTTTACAATTAGGTGATAAGGTGATACTGAAAAGTCAGGTCTACTCTGATCATATAATAGAGTATGTTGCCTATATTACTGAGGTAAGTAAGGTGTATATTCTGTTGAAAATATGGGGTTCACAGGTTTCAAAGGGGAAACTGGCAATTTGTGGAGTTAAAGGCCGATTTACCCTGACTTTTGGGAAGCTAAATTTGTTTTATCTACATGCTGAGTGATAATTTTGTATTTTTATTCTGTTTTTTAAGACACTGCCTTCCCTGTTCTTTCTAGATTATAATCTTTATCTGCTCTGAAAGCATTTCAATCTAGATATGCAATATGTTGATAGCGGGTGAACGTTAATGTTCTATTTGGAGTTGATGGGGTGTTCAGTGCTTTCACAGATGCTTCTTTGTGTTTAAATTACTAAACTTCCATCAGTAAACTGACTTTTATCTTTGCAACAGATATGTAATGAAGATGTTACTCTTAAACTTAATGCAGACTTTGAACAGGCCTACAATTTGGAACCCATGGATGTGGAATTTGTTCACTGCAGGTATTTAAGTTTCCAAAAGACTACATTTAATGATTCCTCTAAAAGTGTCTTAAAATATACGTGATTGTCATCTGGTTGTTTTGGTGGATACAGATAGGAGAAAGACATAATTAAGATCTTGGCAATTCTTTCACCTCTTTCCCTCAACACACCTTTGCCACTACACTCATTGGTAAAAGACTGCTATTGTAATCACTGTGTACAAAGAATTCTTATCTTAAGACTCTACAATTAATTATACCAATGCCAGACAATGAAATGGTAGGGGGTGAGGTGAGGTGTTTGTTTTGGGGTTGTTGTTTTGTTTTTTCTTTAAGAAAAAAATACCAATATGGCTGCAAGACTATGTAAAAAAAAAAAAAAAAAAAAAATTGTTAACCACCCATCCTTTTTTACTTTTCTTCATGGGATAATATCTGTATATGGTTGGTTAATCTCTGTAAAATCAGCTTTGCAGGGAACTTCCCTGAAAGACTATTTAAGTCTGGAACACAGGGCCATCTTTATATCACTGAAGAGATAGCAAAGCTGTTGATGAGCACTTCTGAAGCATATTTCTCAATAGATGCTTCTTGAAAACAAAATGTGGTTTTATATAAAAACTCCTAATTTTATATGCCTTGGTGCATAATAAATACTGAGTACCTTGCAGGTGTATGCTGTTGCAGCTTAAGGACATATAAGCTTTAATCTATAAATTTGTATTCTGGTAACAGGACTACTAGCAGGCGATGCCACTTGGCAATTGAGCAAGCTGTCTACCTGGGTGAAAAAGGTACACTTCAGTTGACTGAAACTATCTAGAGGAGTTTGTTTGTGGGCAGTCTTGTGTTTTATGTTTCTTTCACATCAGGGCATACTGAGAGGGGAATGCATTGTAGTTTGTTCTTGGAGTTTTCTGTATTAAAAAAAACTACTCTGAATCTAGTGTAGGTATCATTAGAATCATTTCATCTGTTGGTCATCATAGGGGAGAGTAGTGTAAACAAACTTCTGTGAACTGTTTGAGCCAATAAAAACTGTAGAAATCATACTGTTAAAGTAATAGCAACTGAAATGGCAATGTTTTGTTACCTCAGCATTTAGTAAGATGAACTGGGGGTTTTTTTTATGGTTTAGTAGAATGATCCATATGAACTTCATACAGATCTTGACCACTCTTACATTAGGTCTAATAAACCAGTTTAGGCAACTAAGAGAAAACTGATGTATCAGCAGTAATGTAGTCACTGAAACATGCAAAGTGTTTGTGTAGCTTTCAAATTTCTCTTTCTTCTCTAAATTTGAAGTGTTGTTTCCAGAAAGACTTGTCTTAAAATCACCACAAGCTATCAAGACCCAGAATACTACTGAGTATTGTGTTGTTGATGATGGCCTTGAACGATGTTCCCAGCAGGAAAGCAAGGTATTTCTGTGTATGTTCCTTAAAATGCTGGATGCCATTCAGATTGGTAACAGATACTTACTCTGCAGCTATTGATAGAAAGGATTTGCGTAATGGAGTATCAAAGAATCCAAGTTGTATTGTGCTGCTTTCAGATGACAGAAGCTTTTGTTTACTGGCTGGAGACAGGGCGTTTTATGGTAACAGATATTATTAAGCTAACATTATCATCTGAAATTGAAAGTGCTTATAAAAAAACCTGTATGATTATAACTGAAATTGTCAGATTTGCCTTAGACTAGTTTTTGTAGCTACTGTTGAGTAAATACTTAAGTCCTGTTACTGTGGCAGGGAATAAGCATCCTGTTCTGAGTAGATTTTACCCATGTTTCTTAGCTGCTAGTTAAATTATATATAGAAAATGTAGGTATCTGTCTTATAAAGGAGTTCAGAAGGTTAACTCCTGCCTGTAGACCCAGAGCCATGCTGAGGAGAGCAGCTGCACAGCTAGTTACTGTTCTGCAAGGTGCCTACTTCTACTTGGGCCTTTCCTTTTTTAACTAAAAGGATGGTGGAGATCATGGCCTGGACCCCTCATGCTTACTGCATAGATGTATGATCCCACTCTGATCTGTTCAAGGTGTCAGTAGAGCTCACTTGGGTGGGCAGCAAAGGGGAGTATTCAGAAGGACTAGATGAGCCTTGCAGTCTTACCATGACATCATGGCATTGGGGAAGCTGCAGACATCTCTGAATGATATCTCTGTCCTGTACATGCTCATCACTAATGCTCATCACTTTGCTCGGTTAGGATCAGAATTGTTAAGGTGACCAAGGAATCTGGTCCAGAACCTTGCAAGCACCATATTCCCTACGAGCAGTTTTCTCTCATGCTGCAATCTGAAAAATATCTTGTCTTGCTTACTAGTATGGAACATGAACATGAGCTTTTGTGGAAGGAAGCAAATTACTCAGCTATGGCTTCAAAATTGTCATCTAAACCTGCAAAGCGTTTGTGAAATAGATGTTTAATATTAAGCCCAACTTGTAGAAATCTTAAATTTAAGGTGGAAATTCCTAGCACCTTTTACTACTTTGTCTTCACAGTAGATATTAAATGGGATAATGCTATTTAATAGGAAAATTAAAGCCTAGCAACTTCAAAAGTGTTAGTGAAGATAGCTATCTGTCATATTAAGGTTATAAATGCATTTATCTTGCTGTTTTCAGGTCAAAAAAATGCAGAACAAACAGGCAAAATGTGTGGCATCAAGGGAAATGAATAAAACCAATGCAATGACAGTACCTGCGCAAACAAGCCAACTTGGTATACTTTAATACTTTACATTTGAGACAGTTCAGCATTGTGATCCCTTCAGTACACCAGGGCTAAGGTACCTTTTAGGTGTCCTCATGCTCTGTCTTTTAAAGACAAATCATGGAACAGTACTAGCAGGAAGTTTCTTTGGAGTCTTTCTGTGGATTACTTAAACATTTCTCATTCATATTATGGAATCATAGAATGGTTTGTGTTGGAAGGGACCTTAGAGATCATCTAGTTCCAACCCGTTTGCCTTGGGCAAGGACACCTTCCACTAGATCAGGTTGCCCAAAGCCCCATCCAACCTTGTCTTGAACACTTCCAGGGAAGGGACAGCAAACAATTAGTGTTATATTTTGTGCTCACTATATTGTCATTTCCCAGTTGTTTACTGGAAAATTTTTGCTCATGTTCAAAGTTTGACTTGTTACTGGGATGCTATGTCTCATCCTTGGGATAGGTACTTTGCCAAAGATGCTAAAACTTTAGAAAAGTTTTCAGAAAGCCCAGATCATTCCTATATTGTTCTAGAAAGTGCAGCTTTAAATATGTGTCCTTAATTGCCAAAGAGGCTGATTTTATCACTTAGTAGCGATAGGATGCCTAAAGAAATACAGAATGGAATACCTAGAATGCACTTCTGTCTAAGGGTTGATAAGATTCTGCTGTGGAAAGCTAAAGCTACACTAGTTCAGACAGGAATAAGAAAAAAATGTCAGTAATCGTGATTTACTACTATTCATGTAGTACTGGTATTATCCCTGAAGTACCATTTACTGAAAGTTACCGACATTTTGCTATTCTCGGACAAAAGTTAACTTGATGCTAGAATCACTGAACAAGAGGTTTTAAAAATTGTTGGGTTATGTAATCATAGTCCTTTTCTGGCCTTCAATATGATTAAAGATCTGATACGCTTCTGAAATATGGCTTATTTTCTACATACTATTCTGTGAAATCAAAATTTTTGAGAAATTCATTAGTTGTTACCACATAAGGAAAATGAAAACTTTTTGAAGCATATTGTGAATTGAAATTGCTTTAATCTACATATGTTAAAAATATTTATATGGAGCTTTAATACATGCTTATCTTCATTATAGTTGGTGAATCTGTGACACTTAAACAGAATGCTGGTGAATTTTTCAATCCTATGCTGAATGAGCAGCAGAAACTGGCAGTGAGGAGGATACTGAGTGGTGAATGTCGTCCAACACCTTATGTTCTCTTTGGACCACCAGGAACTGGAAAAACAGTAACAGTAATTGAAGCTATTTTGCAGGTAATGGTGGATGACAAATCAGTCATCTCTAATCTTTTCACTGTTGGAACACTTACAGTAATTCTGCAAGTACCATTTTTTTTCACAATGAGATCTCAAAACAGTCTTTTTAACATCATTTTCTGTAGCTTCATGAAAGAGGAGAAATCTTGATATGAATTTAAGAGAACTCTTGAATGGCTTATTTTCAAGTCTCCTTGTCTTTGTCTTTAAAGCTTTAGTGAACAGTATCTAACTTCTGATTCCAGTAGTGCATAATACATTCACAAAGCCCAGGTATACATTAATATGGTAACCATTAATTAGTTCTGCTGTTGGTACACTCTGTTTGGGAACACTTAGTCATGACTCTCAAGACCTGATGTTCTTGAACTGCAAAAGGGTGGATGAATATAATGTATGCAAAACTCCCTTGGATTCTGTATTTAGTGAAATAAAATGGGCACATTTGTGCTATTGCTTCTTCTCTAAATAACCTTTTTTTTAATGTCCATCTTCTTTAATGTAGATACATTATACTCTACCAGATAGTCGAATTTTAGTTTGTGCACCATCAAATGCTGCAACAGATTTGATTTGCCTGCGACTGCATCAAAGCAATCTGTTAAAACCGGGAGCTATGGTCAGAGTTAATGCTAGCTGCAGGTCAGAAGAGGTAAATATTATAGTCATCTATCAGTTAATATGTCCACTTTAATACTTTGATATTAAAATACTGATTTAATGTAACTGTCAGTGGTGGTTAGGCTTGTTTAAGATCCAAAGTACAAACACATTAGCTTTTCCGGAAGATTAACTGGAAAATGTTGGTCATGGTCCTTAGTTGAATTGTATGACTGTAGAATCTTAACCTTCTTCCTGCAGTGCTTAACTCCACAAGCAGCCTGTACCTATCAGTGGGGTTTGTAATGTGGTAAGATGTTTTGGATTACAAAGCAATCCTAAAATCTGTTGCTGAAGTCAAGCCTTTGTCTCCAAAAGTAAGCAAGTAGGTGTGTCATCTTTATACAGTACACACGTATATTTTTATACTTACATATGCATGTACATGAAATATCCATATGTTCAGTTTTGATACTTATAATAAAGCACAGATGTCTTGCATATGTACTGCTTTGTTTGGGAAAATTAATGATGAATTCATTTTGGTGTGTGAATGGGTCTAAATAAGTGTTTTGCTCAGCTTCTAAAATAGTTTTCAGTAGGCTTTTTAATTCAAATTAAAACATTTAGTTCTAAAGGAGCATTTTGTTTGACGAAATACCTTTTTGTTCCTGCAGCAAATTGATGACATGGTGAAACCTTACTGCAAAGATGGTGAAGATATTTCAAAAGCATCGTGGTTCAGGATAATAATTACCACATGCAGCAGTGCAGGAATGTTTTATCAAGCAGAAATACGGTAAAGTACTATAGAGAGGAATATCACTGAGCTGGATGCTACAAAACCCAGAGCTTTTAGATACCCTCTGTACTATAACTTGAGCTGTTTTAATACAGTCCATTGCATGTGCCTCTATTTTGAAGTCGTCTTCCTAGCAAACTACTTGGTTTTAGTAATCTTTCAGAAGAGACTTTCTCCATAGTAAATTTCAGAGTTATCTTGAGTAAAGTTAAACTTTGGACATAACTTCTCCACTATTAGCAGGAGCCTTGGAAGTTATGTCACTGTTGACAATCATTTTGGCTCAAAATGACAGTCAAACTAAAAACTATATTGTATTTGGTTTTTATCAAGTCACCTTTACTTACTGTAAGCAACCACCATGTCAAGTGCTGTTAAAGATTCATGTGATTTTGATTTTGACTTTGTAAAAAGACATTGAGTTGTTT
Source organism: Nesoenas mayeri (assembly GCF_963082525.1). NCBI lineage: Eukaryota > Metazoa > Chordata > Aves > Columbiformes > Columbidae > Nesoenas > Nesoenas mayeri. Next base: position 21,699,375 of record NC_137541.1, read on the forward strand.
GGTAGAAACAAGTCCTGGGGATTTTCTTTGCTACACCAAGTGTGTAGTTCTAATTAAATACCTGAAGAAAATTAAGAACAGGGAAAGCTTTTCAAAGTGTCTTAACCTTGGTATAAACAATGCTTTCATTAAGATAACCAGTGGCTGTGTATATTGGAGTATATAAGCAAAATCTAAGGTGACAAAGTTACTGGATTGTTTTATCTATATTCTGTGTTGGAAATAGCCATCTTGGCTCTCTATGTGGAGTTGCTTGGCTCACTTGACAAGGAAGTTAATGGAACTGCTGAGGTCAACCACAGGGTGGCAGAATGAACTAATCTGACAATAGCCCTGTTTTGGGTTCATGTCATTTAATTCAAGGCTTGGACACTTCACTCATGTGATTCTGGATGAGGCAGGACAAGCAAGTGAACCAGAGAGCCTGATTCCTATTGGGTTGATTTCAGAAGCTAATGGACAGGTAATTCTCTTAGCATCATTTACTGAAAGGAGAAAAGTTTTTACTGTTCTTACTTTTATGAATGAGGTAGAATGCAAGCAGCCATTTCCTGGTAACAAGTATGGAATTCTAAGTACTTGTAGTAAACCTTACTCGTGCACAATATCTATTTCCCACACTCAAACACTGGTTTTACATCTAAATCAAGTTTATGTTGGTAGGACAGGATTCAGTATGTGGAAGATGTTAAAATAAAAATGTTTTCTTAGTTTAAGACAACAAATATACTCTGTCCTGGGCTTAACCCTTCTTTACAAACAGAATAGATGTTTGGAGAAAATGGGAATATTTGATATAAACTGATCTTTGAATTCTGAGGTGTGTGTATGACAGTATTGAAATGACATTTTTTTAATAACTGTCTTAATACAATATGGATTTTTTTAATTGTGTATACAGATAGTTCTTGTCGGAGATCCAAAGCAGTTAGGGCCTGTAATAAAATCTAAAATTGCGCAGAGTTTTGGATTAAATATCTCCTTGCTGGAAAGACTGACATCAAGAGAGTTATATCTGAGAGATGAGGATGCTTTTAGTGCCTGTGGAGCATATAATCCTTTATTGGTGAGTAAAACTAAAATTGCAACTATTTTTTCATCTAAATCCAAAAAAAGGAGAAACTCTGGTTCCTGCTGTTTCCTTAGCACCATTTTGCTCCCTGATGCTTAGTGATAAGTCCAGTTTGAGCATTAGTTCTTTAGGAAAGCTTGATTATTCTGAGTATATACTCCAAATAGCAAGGATGCTGAGCCCTCCAACACTTTTTTAAAACACTTATTTGAAGAGGTTCTCTGTTCTTAAGGAAGCATAAGTGGTGCACAAAGCAGCCTTCTAAATAATGGCTTAAAGTTACCTTCCTTCTCCTTCGTCCATGTTTGCTTCATAACTTCATAACTCAATTTTCCACAAATTAACAAGTCAAGCTTCTACTTTTAGCATTAAAAACCAGCCTTCTCTTTAAACATAAAGATTAAATTTGCAAACTTCATGTTTCAGGAATGGGAAAAAAAACTTTTATCACCTCTTCTGCCGAAGGACAGTTTCCCAGGGTTCCTGTATGGTGAAACACCTAAAATCTGTGTTTGGTGGCAGATGTTTCAGCTGCTTTAAATTAATTGCTGAATATGAAATACAAGGCTAAAGTTAAACTTAAGATGCCTTCCCATTCTCATGGTAATATATTTTGAAGAATTAAACCGAGAGCAAAAGATAACTAGTTGACCCATGTATGCAGAGGAGAGGGGAAATGTGGCAGTGGACTGAAGGGGGAGAGCAGGGATGTTTGGCCCTAGGCTTTAGGCTGGATTCAGCCTACTGAAAAACCCATCATGCTTCCTTGTAAAATCTGTTGTGGCAAACTTACATTGTTGTGTTCCTTATGCAATGCTTAAAGAGAATTGGCGTAATGAGAGAATAGAACATGTGAGGGCTTTAAGGGCACCATTGGGCTTGAATAACTTGTTAGGTTTTTTACAGGACATACAGGTTTTTTTTTGACCTGTGTATTACTGACTGGAATGCTTCCTTAAGGCCATTCTTTCATTTGAAGACATGCATTTCTTGTTTGTAAGGCCAGTTTCTATTACCTGTTCTCATGTTCCCTTTCTGCCTGCCAAGACTTCCTCAGAAAAACAGATTACATCCATAGAAACATCATTAAACCAATCTGACTCTCAAAAACAATACATGTGCCTGGAAAATGACCAGTTAATCTCTCATGTACATTCAGTTCATTTTTTTTCACCTTTGGAGGGAAGAGAGATGTTCTTTAAACTGCTTTTATTTAGTATTTTCTTATAGAAGGTCACACCTGCAGTTTTTTGCCTTGAATACAGCTTTTTGGCAGCTTTATCAAAGCTAAATGCTAGAGAATGGTGAAGTACTATTTGCTCGGGAGTTCACAGAATCACAGAATCGACTGGGTTGGAAAAGACCTCAGAGATCATCGAGTCCAACCCTTGGTCCAACTCCAGTCCATTTACTAGATCATGGCACTAAGTGCCATGTCCAACCTCACTTTAAAAACCTCTAGGGTTGGTGAGTCCACCACCTCCCTGGGCAGCCATTCCAATGCCTGACCACTCTCTCTGTAAAGAATTTCTTCCTAATATCCAGCCTAAATTTCCCCTGGCAGAGTTTAAGCCCATGCCCCCTTGTCCTATTGCTGACTGCCTGGGAGAAGAGACCAATCCCCACCTGGCTATAACTTCCCTTCAGGTAGTTATAGAGAGTGATGAGGTCACCTCTAAGCCTCCTCTTCTCCAGACTAAACAACCCCAGCTCCCTCAGCCTGTCCCCATAGGTTTTGTGCTCAAGTCCCTTCACCAGTCGTGTTGCTCTTCTCTGGACCCGCTCCAGCACTTCAATGTCTTTCCTGAACTGAGGGGCCCAAACTGAACACAGTACTCCAGGTGTGGCCTCACCAATGCAGAGTACAGGGGAAGGATCACTTCCCTTGTCCTGCTGACCACGCTATTTTTGATACAGGACAGGATACCATTGGCCTTCTTGGCCACCTGGGCACACTGATGGCTCATGTTGAGCTTCCTGTCAATTAGTACCCCCAGGTCCCTTTCTGCCTGACTGCTCTCCAGCCACTCTGCACCCAGTCTGTAGCGCTGTAGAGTTGTGTACTGTGACGTCTACATAATTGTCTGTTTCAGTTGTGGATTTTGTTTTTTGTCTTTGCAGATCACAAAACTTGTAAAGAACTACAGGTCCCATTCGGCATTGCTTGCCTTGCCATCTAAATTGTTTTATCATAAGGAGCTAGAAGTTTGTGCAGACACTTCAGTAGTAACTTCTTTGTTGCATTGGGGGAAATTGCCCAGGAAGGGTTTTCCATTAATTTTTCATGGAATAAGGGTAGGTAAAATGTTCATGTAGTGAACGTATGAATAAGGAGGCCTAATAGATGTTTTTTGTTGTACATGAGTTGTTTTCTTTAGATTGAAATCTAGAAAGGTTATGAAAAAGAATAAACTTTCTGTTGCAAGTAATGTCAGTGCCTGACTGTCTGGTTTTAGCAACAACTACTGAAGTGAAATGTTTGCTAAGAACTTGAGCAGCTGCCTGTTAAGTGTGTTGTGGAGATGTCTTGATACAAATGTAAATTCATAGCAGATTGACCAAGGTGAAGCTACACCCAGCTGCCTTTTGATTGCTTTTGATGAGAGTTTGCTACATTAGAATGAATACAAGCTTCTAAAATTAAAGAGTTTTTAAGGCTTAGGTAGACAGGGGGAAAAAACAGTACTTTGGAAAAAGTTTTTCTTTATTCTTCCAGTAAGTTAATAAAATGTGATAATATACACTGCTTGGAGATGCTTGAACTCTACCTTGCACAAAAGCAAGATACTAGCTTGCTAACACATGTTATTGTGAGTTGAAATTTAAGTTCTTTGTACACTAGAAGTACTGTTGCTATGTAGATTCTTCAGCTTAAAGTAATTAAATATACAAAATGTTATTTGTTGAAAATTTGTTCACTGGAAAAGGGTATATAGTAAAGAAAATAAATCGTACATAGCATTACATCACTCTTTTTTTGCATTTAGGATGTATAAGAAAAATCTGTTAATAAATATATAGTCGCTTCTATACCTGCTCTTCATTCTCTTTTCCTTTCCCCTAATACAGGGCAATGAAACACGTGAAGGTCACAGTCCTTCATGGTTTAATCCAACTGAAGCAGTTCAAGTAATGCAGTACTGTTGCCACCTTGCTAAAAATGAAAACACTGCAGTGTCAGTGACTGATATTGGAGTGATTACACCATATCGTAAACAGGTATAACTGATGTCCAAGAACTTCAAAGTTGCTGTATTTAATCTTGTGATTTTTACACTGCTGTAGCTGTGGTTTGTTAAACCAGAGAGGCATATCTCAAAACTTCACTGTGGTATTACGCAGTGTATTATCAATCATTAATGATGTTTCCATTGATACCTAAACCTAGAGAAAGATGAAAGTAATGACACTCTAATTTTTTTAGTTTTAAAAATTAAGAAATTCTTAAGGAGAGATCTGCTTGCAGATTTGAAGGCAGAAGCAGATTTTTCAGTAGTTGGGAGTGAAGAGTGCAAGTCAAGAGTTTATCCAAGAGCTGGAACAGCAATCTGATTCTGTCATTTTTAATTTGTGCTGAGGAGTGGAACAAAAGGGAAATGTGAAGTAGGTTTTGTGTCACCTTGTTAAGGCTTTGAGAATACTAGAGGAATTGGGACTTCCTGCCTGTCCTGTAGTCAGACTTGAAGCTTGTGCTGGTATTTAAACCTGTAGAGAATGTTGAATGTCAACTTCAAATGCTGTGGTTTATTTTTAAAGCTATTTATATTTAAGCCTGTTAAGTCTGCTTTCATTTTAAAAAGACTAAATCTCCTTTCACTTCCAGAGGATGCTCTGGACAGTGTGTATATTGTTCTTCTGCATGTTTCCATCGCTGTATTCGTGGCCTTGTATGCCTGGGTTGGGGGAAACACTGTGAGGTGTGTGGAAAAGACCAACCCCTTTTGAAGAAATCTCACTTGCAAATTTGAGTTCTGTCTTTAGAGATCCTACTGCTCAGGTGCATGCACCTGCCTATGCTTACAGTTACTATTTGTTTCAGATATTTACATATAGTATCGATGTGAATGAACCTCTTATACTCCCTAAAACACTTAATCATTTAATAGTAATCCCTACTTCAAGAAAGTCACCTTGCATTGCAGGAAGGCTGATTAAAAAGTAGTCATTGTAATCATCAGCTTCAGCAGGAATGATTTCTTGGTAAACTTCTTGGAGCACTGCAGGTGCAGTCTCCAGGCAGCTCTTGGCAGATGATAATGTACTGGTCCCAAACGTACCATCATTCCAGTGTGCAAGACTCCTTGTTCTTTCCCTTTCAGGGAGGGTAATTTAGGTCACATCTCACCTTTTGTCTTTCGCTCTGCATGATGCAGCTGACAGGCAAAGGTGGAGTCTCTGCACAGTCTTCTTGAGGGGCTGGGGGAGCTGGTTGCCCAACCATGTCTGTGGTAAGCGTGGGGCTGGCGATGATGCACTTTGGAAGGAGAGAGTTTATGGATCTAAGTTGTTTTTCTCATTAAAATCTTGATTATTAAATATCTGATGATTTCTGTTTAAAGGATGGGAGTGAGTACTTCACCTTCTAAGTTATATAATAAATATGATACTTCTCAGGATAAACTGCTGTTTTATTTTAAAACCTTAGTTGTAGATGATGGCCAAGCTTGGTATAGGCATTTGGTGTGATATCTGAAGTAATTTGTTCTCAAATGTAAAAATAAATTCCTTCAAAAACCTTTTTTTGTAGGTGGAAAAAATTAGATTTCTTCTGAGAAGCATCGATTTGGCAGACATTAAAGTTGGCACAGTAGAAGAGTTTCAAGGGCAGGAGTACCTGGTTATCATCTTATCAACAGTATGTATATTTGTTTTGGTCCTGTGGAGAGATTCTAGTATGTGTCTATTTATGTTTCCTTTTTGATATAGAGCTTTTAAAAATAAGAAACAAAAGTTTAGAAGCTATATTTTTTGTCAGTTTGTCTGAGTATTTGAAGGCAGTGGTTATTTTTGAGTGTGTGGAAACAGTACAGGATCTGATTTTCGAGGTAAACCTCAAACCTTTGTAGATCCTAGTGCTAAATTTGTTTTAGTTTCATAGCGATAAGGTACCTTTCACTTGACTGTGCATAGAGAGGATGGAAACTGGATGCATTATAAATATTAGATAGACAACTGTGTAAATCACAGTATTAAAAAGTAATTCCTACTTGACTTATAAAAGCTGATGTAGATTTTCATATGCTTTTTCACCTTCAGTTTGAGAATTGTCACTTAATGATATACAGCTGACAGCTTTCCAGACATCAGTGGTGATGTGCCTAGAAGCTGAATACCTTTTATTACAATTTATTTTGCATTGGTAGGAGAGCATTAGACAGCCTTTCCTGATCATCTCGATGGTGCACTTTAAGTGTTGTGCTGTTTGTATCAGAGGGATGTTGGTGAAGCTCTTCTCTAGGTGCTAGATTTTTGAACCTGAGGCTTGTGTGGATTTGTGTTGAGCTCTTCTCTTGAGGAAGGGGGAAAGAGAGGATGGTGTCACGGAGTACTGGAAGGGAGTTGCTGTTATTTGACAGCTGGCTGCCCTTGTATCTTACCTGGTTTTGTAAACTTGATGACCAGTATGCTTCAGCAGATGTCTGTTTTTTCTGAAGGATCTTAGTCTGATCCATAGCAGTTGAGACATGAAGTTTCACAAGTCTCTGAGACTGAACTGAAGTTCTGTGCAAGTATATACCAGTTCCCACTCTCTAAATGCTAGATCTTACTCCAGTGTATGCACATATCCCTGATACTTCAATTCACATGAAGGCACCATAAAGGGAAAAACTACAGCAGATTCTTTGTCCTACTTTTCTGTCCTTTTGTGTTCTCAGGTGTGTAAGGTTGTTGGCTGGGGCTCTTGACAGGAGACTTTGTACTTTTAAGGAGAAATCAATATGGAGTTGAGAAGTGTAAGCAGCAGCTGAGAAGTCAGCTGATGGCTACTGAGGCTTTTCACAGGTGGCTTCTTGCTACCAGAATGTGATACCAATCCTGTATTTTCTGAGATGTTGTCCGCCACATATGCAGTGTTGTAGGCACACTGGACTCCTGGTTGGGGTAAAAATCTGCTGACTCAGTGGAAGAGACAGTTGGGAAAACTTTAGGGAAAGGCTAACTTAATACTTTGAATATCAGCAAGTGATGCCAGCTAAGTGTACATGACTAATTGAGGTTTTAGACTTTCTTTTGGTGAGCACTACGGGCCCTATACAGCTCTATTTCTACAGTGTGGAATTCGGTTCAGAATACAGAAGAAAGTCTGCATATGCTTGCTCTTTATCCAAATGGTAGTGCAGTTTTGGTGTGATAAGTGTCTAAGTAGAAGATTTAGGAGTTTGGAACATGATGTTCCTGAGGTTTTTGTGACCTGAGATCTCTCAGGGCTGTTCAAGAACATACAGTATATATAGAGCCTGTGTAAGTCTGAGTAATGGTTTATAAGGAAAAGTGATCAAAGGAGGAAGTATAGACCAGGAATGTGTAGCTGATGATATGACCAGTACTGAACTACTTTTAGCCAGAGTACATAGGATTTCCAGGAGAGAGGAGTATAAAACAGCTTTGCAAACAACCAAAGCAATGGAAATCAGGGTGAATGTAGGGGTAGAGGAACAGCTGATTTTTGGGGCATTCTTTTGTGGCTTGGAAGAAGAGTTTGTAGGATTTTTCTTGTGTGTTTATTTCCTGAGGGCAGTGGTACTATGCTTACTTTCTTTGTTCTCCATCTTACCGTAGTTTTTAGAGCCAGCATTGTTATCACTCTTAAAGTAGTTCTAGGTATGTACTATGTTCCTATTGATTTTATCAAAGATGGGTTCAAATATAGATGAAATGGAGGTAAAATGTAATGATCATCAGTTACAGCACACTAGTTGGTCTGTTTTTCTAAGCCAAGTCACTGAGACTACTGCAGAAGGCTTGCAGAAAGACACTCTGCATTATCATTCAGCTGTAGGGGTTAGAATAGCAGCAGCTCTGGCATTTTTTCTACTGAAAAGATAAAATCACTGGGGTTTAGGCAGCAGTTTTGGTGTCTTGTGTTTCAAATCACAGTGGATAGTCCTGATGCTAAAACAGAACTAGTACATCATTCTCTTGATGTTGAAGTTGCGTTGGCAGCCTCTTGAAGAACAGACCTATGGGAAAGCCAATAGTGGGAAATAGCTAGCTGGCTGAAATTTGGATTATGAAGCCAATTTGTGCATTGCTGACACTGAGCTGTGGATTGCTGCAATAAGCGAGTGTTGTAAGTTGCTAAGTTGCTTTCTCATTATTCTGTTTCTAAAACTATCCAAAATTAATTTTAGGTGCGATCTCATGGAAGCTTCTTTGATGACAAATATTGCTTGGGCTTTCTCTGTAACCCCAAGAGATTTAATGTAGCAATTACTAGAGCAAAGGCTTTGCTGATTGTTGTGGGAAATCCTCACGTCCTTGTGAAAGTAAGTTTTGATTTTATGTCTTTGAACTGCATGTGGTATTTGCCACAGTAAATGAATGATTTGCAGGGTGAGAGAACATCAGATTATGTTAAGAATTGATATGCTGTCCACAGTCTGCATTTGGGAATATCTCAACTCCATAGGTTCCTATAAGTATGGACATTTCAGGCACCTACACTGTAGATTTCCAAGCACAATGGAAATTGTAAAACTGCTCTGTGTGTATGGGATCCTACCTCCTTTTTCTGTCTAGAAGTGGTCAGGATCTCAATGCTGAAGTTCTCCAGCAGCCTGCAAGTCCATAAAGCATGTTCTGAATAACCTTGTGCAATCAGATTATTCACAAAACGGAGTTGCTTCACTTCTTAAATGGAGGGTGGTAAAGTGATTGTTTCAATTAATATAACAGCCTACCAGGGAGTCTGTCTCCTTTTGAACCCATGCATGGTCCTTCCATAGAAGAAAGGTGAGCTTTGCTTAATATCTAAGATGTGATATCTGGCTCCAGATAAGAAAGCAAGCAGTATTCCAGAAACTGTCTGAATATGGAGTTTAGTCTCTTGACACATCCATGCAACAAATTAACTTAGAGCAGCTATAGGTATCTTCCTCCCATGGTACACCACGCTTGTATCATTTGCAGAGTCCTGTTTCTGGAAAAGGTCCTGTTAAATCTCCTGTATCCATGTGCCATGTTAATTTGTTTGAAAACTCACTTCACAGAGCAGCATGATTTACATTTAACATTGATCTTCTGTTGTAGGATCCCTGCTTTTGTGCACTGTTAGAATACAGTTTAACAAATGGAGTTTACGTAGGTTGTGACCTGCCTTTGGAGCTGGAACACCAGCAGGAGTGAGTGTCTGGTCTTTAACCTTGCTAGATACAGATCAGTTCACAGTATTTTAAAGCTAGTATCACTTGAAGGATGGATAAATACAACGTGTGCTATGATATTAGGATGTGATTTTTTGCATTCTTAAATACTGTAAACATAACAACATGTAATGTAACCGTATTTTCTCCAAACCCCATAAGAAGAGTCTGAATATTAAATATTGAATAAGAGCTGTTGTTTACTTGGGTATTTTATGTATCCCCAAATGATGCATTATGTATTTGGTGACCACAATGATTTGGGGGTGAAGGGTGGGGGGAGCATAGAGGAAATGTTTAAGGGCACTTCACTGTAGTTAAAGAAATTTGCTTGAGTGATTTAAACATCTCTTCTAGTAACATGTAATATATTGTTAAATGGGTATTATCTACTAGATAAAACTTTTAATCAAAGTTGTTGTTCATGGAAAGGTAAGCAAACTTTTTATCTTGTTTCCTTTAATTGACAGATGTGACTAGTTTTCCAGTGTTCAAGATGCATTCAGTCCTCATCTGTTTTGAAACTTAAGAATACTGAACCAAAATTCAGCCCTGAGCAAACCAGTACCTTTTGTCCTCGGGGAAAGGCACATGTTCTGCAATGGCTGGATGTTTCTCCAAATAAGATTTTTAATACTTCCTTTTTTTAAGAAGTTAAAGTTGAAATTTAGCTCTCTAAAATAGAAATAGCAACTTTTCTGTTTAAAATGTGACTTTATGCCTTTGCATAGAACAGTATGCTTGAGTCTGTAACAGTGTGCCTGAATCCTCCAAGCTTCAGAGGAAGAATATTGATAAACTCTTATGTTACCTTTCCTTTATTCTGTAACTTTTTTCAGCTTCTCAGTTTTCTCAGGCTTTTGTAGGACAAAAGGCCTCTTAAAACTGGACCATCCCAAGAACACTTATCTTGTCTTGTAATCTTGTTATGGGAGTGTTACAATAATATATCCATGATGTGAACTGGAATGACACACAAATATCTGCACTTCACTGATGTTGGGTATCTTAAGCCAAGCATGTTTAAAAACCCTACTTCCAGTTTTTAAGGCCTTTGTATATACAGCTGAAATCACACAGGATTTTTGTTGTTTTGCACTGCAGTCTGGCTGTTGGCTGTGGTGATGTCAGACCTGTGCCTCAAATGGTGGGTTAAAATGAAAGAGAATTAAACCCATATTTTGTGTTTCTACAAATACATTGTAGAATAAAGTATCGTGTTTTATTTGACAAATTAAAAAATAACTGATGGATTAGCAGTATTTCTGCTATTGGCTTCATTGGGCACTGTTCTGTCCTTTTAAACAGAATTTTTCTTGTCTTCTTCTTGGTGATAGTCTTGCCATGTAATACTTTAGGAATAATTGGACTAATAGCCACTGTGCTTAGGAAGGGCCAGTACAATAAGATGGCTTTCTGTAACAGAAGTATTGTGGATATGACTATAATCTACAGAGAAACAAATGGAGGGGTAAAAGAGACCAAGCTTTTGTTTGCTTGTTCACAGGCCACACATACTGCTTCCACTCCTGCTATGCACTCTACTTCCTACCTCTGCAAGGCACAATATGTAGATGCTGCAACTTATAAGACAGCAAATATGGTAAAACACCGAAGGCAGACACTCTGTAAGGGTGCACTGTGCTGTGATCCCTGTTCTTGAGATCCCAGACTGCATGGTGTGAGTGTTTCCAGTCTGACCTGCAGCTGAACTTGAGCAGTGCTCAGGCTAGCTCAGCCCGGCCCCTTGGCCTGCTGTTATGCTGCTGAAGTTGCTTTCACTCATACCAGGCCAGAACAGATAACTTGTGTTGTTGCAGTAAGATGCTGAATCTGCCAGCATTGGTGATGCTGTGCCAATATTCTATATTGACCTTGGGAAGCTCTTTAACTAAGAATCTGTCCTAGTTGTTGCCTATTGAAAGACCTGTTGCTTCAGGATGTGTCAGGACCTCCTGTATCTCACAAACCACTGCTCTGACCTGCCCACCTTCCTCAGTGCCAGCGTGCTCGTGCCCTCTTCAGAAAACAGAAGAGATGGTAATGGAGAGGGATGGTGCTCACTTTACTGCAAGGTATAATCCACAACTACTGAGAGGTATTTCCATGACCCCTGCATAGCAAAGTAGCAGAGAATTGGCCATATTGTGATTCCTAACAGTTACAAGTTAATAATACTTTACTGGTAATAGTTTGCATGTTGACATCAGTTTCTACAGAGATAAAAAAACTATTTGATTTATTTTTGAACATTGTGCTTTTATTACTCATCAGAAGTCAAATGATAAATGCCTGTTATCATATGTGGTGTTTATTTTTCTGAAAGAGTTCATAGTTTAAACAGCAAGTACACATTTTTGGATGAAAGGCTTCTTTTTTCCCCCCGACAATTACCTTTTTCCAGTGGAGAAACCTTTGTAGTCTTTTCACTAGTACCTATTCTTACTGTAATTCATGTTGCCTATGACTAAAATTTGAAAACCTATTCCATGAGTTGCCAAGAATAGCTTCCTACACTCTTATAAAGTGCTTTCAGAGCAGTGCTTGTGCCTCACGGGCATGGTTGCACTCTTGGGGAGAAGGGGGATTTCTATTCCTGTGACTAGTTATGCGTTTAAAACCATGTCTGGGGATTTTTCCTAATGCTTTCACCTCCCCTTGTGTGCTGCTGCTTATCAGTGACTGAGAAGCCGTATTGTATGATATAAAACAACTTTGTCTTCCTCCTCCTCTTGCAATGTTTTTCATCTCTTTCTACCCACTCAGCTGCTACTGAAAACTTTGTTTAAAGAGAGACCTACCCCTTGGAATTGTACTGGTTTAAGCAGGGTTTGCAGCTTCTGAACAGATTTCTCTGGCAGCTTGATGAGGCAGAGCTGGCTCTGGTGTGTGAAAAATGAGGATCAGCCAGTGCATGCAGAAGTAGCAATGACAGTTTGGAGTCAATCTCTTTCTTTTAGAGACAGTTGAACTAAGTCATACTTTGCATGCAAACCATTCTAGTTATTCACTTCTGTTTACAGAAACCACCTATTCCCAAAGAAGTGGGGAAGAAATAAACCACACCTGTTTGACAATGATTCCTTGCCTATTCCTTACAGATTGCTTGCCTTACTAAGAAATTACAAAAGCCGTACAGCGGCCTTCCATGTCTTGAGGAGCGCTTCCGAGGTACATCAAGTTAGAGAACACAGGACCATGAGAACAAGTTTCTCTCCCTGCTCCCCTCCAAATATTGTCTTAGACATTGTGGGCTTTAGAAAAACAAGAGATGGAGAAAGAGTTAATCTGTAAAGCAATTCCTGAGCCATTTAACATAAGGTGTTAAGAGCTGACATTTTTAAAATGCTGTTGAAACACCAGATAAGACATTGGAAAAGCCCAAAGGTTTCCATGCCAGAATCAGGGCCTGTAGTACTCAACAGGTTCTGGTTGTGTTCTCAGTGCATTTCCAAGAGCAGTGAAGGGCTGAGACCCATGTTCTGCCCTGCAGTGATCCTGACCTTGCAGCATCCCAGCAGTGGGAGCCTGTGCTGCGGCAGCAGGTGTTCCCTCAAGGCTGGTCTTTGCTTTTTGAAAGAATCACTATAACTTGTAGGTGGCTGCATTTAGATCATAAGTATGCACTTATAATAGTCTTTTAGAATATGAGGGCTTTATTAGAGTGGCAGTCCCTCATGTTGCTTATTATAATCTTCCACTATTTTTTGTGGGTTTGGATTCCCCTGAAATTGCTGCTGTTCCTCTGTCCACACTGGCACAGCCTAGGTCAGATGCTAAATCACTGATGGATGAAGGAGCTGCTGGGCAAGTATTTTTAGATATTTCATGTGTTATTTCTGCTAGTTCCTATTTTCTTTCTAACAGCTGTTTAACTGAGCTTTATCTATGAAAAGTTCCCTCCTTACCAATGACATAACATTTTGAAGGTCAAACTGCAGATCTCTGACACGAGCCTCACTGTGCAGGCTGTGCCAGCTCAGACACATGGCTGGATGCTGCCCAGGAAAAACATATTTAAAAAAAAAAGCTGCAGTTACAACCTGTGTTTAACATCGTCTGTGATAGTGGTTTGGGTTTTGTTTTCCATGGGGCCCGTTATTCCGTTAAGGGATCAGTAGGACAAGAAGTAGAATTTGGAGTGTGCAGACAACTTCACATGCTATTTGCTGTCTTCTGTAACCTTGATTTGACAGTGTTACAGAAGTTGAAATAAAATAGCTTAAATAAGTAGCTTCAAGGTGTAAAGGAGTATTGTGCTGCACAATTTGGAACTCAGTTACCAGAATAATGAGTATTCTAAATCTTAATAAGAAACAAGTGCTTTAAAAAAAAAAATAATATTGAGGGTTTTTTGCAACTGACAGAAGAGGACATCACTATTCATTCACAAATTCAGAAACAATTCATTTGTCTCAGTTTTACCAGGCTCATTAAAATGTATAAACTCTGATTATTTAAATAATTGGCTTTTTTTTAATAGTAATGGTAAGGAAAATGCAATATGCCTCTAAGCTATGAGGAAGGGTGTTCTTCTAGTACACTGTGAAGAATGAGAGTGTAAAATAATCCTTTTAAACTGCTCAATTGCCTTAGAGCTCTTAAGTGTTATTATATTTCAGTATATAATTAAAGATATTTCATTACTGGCTTCTTGAGAATTGCTCTACCCGAGCAAAAGGAATCGCTTCCACTGCAGTGTCTCACAGAAGTGCAGGAAAGGAGGTGATGGGCTGTAGAAGGACCAATGTCAGACTGCAGACCCAAAATGGAGAACTGGATGTTAAACAGAGGACAAAGTACTGTGGAAATGTTAAATTTGGAAAGGGTCCAGAAGGCACAAATGAGTAGTTCTAGTCTAGAACTAATTGTTCTTTTAAGGAATGCTAATATCAAGGAAGAAAAAATTGGGAGCCAGGAGGAGACTGGAGAGGGGTCCTGGGAGCTGAGCCAAGCCCAGCTGTGAGTGATGGAAGGCGGGCGAGGGAGCGCCGGCCCCGGCGGCGTGTGTCGGCTTTCCACAGGAGCACAGGGAGCAGCTCTGTTCCTGTAAGTTAAGGCAAAGCGGTGTAGCTGGGAGGGGATGTGACAGTGTTTGGGAAAATGGCACAACTGGAATTCTAATTTTTCTTCTGCTGAGGAAGTAGAGGTTGCTGATGTAGAGGTGACTGGTTTACATCTGTGGAATACAGTAGTGCAGAATGAAATCCTTCAGTGACTGCCAACTGCTGAAGAGCTGCTTTAGAAGAAAAATTCTGAGTCATGATGTCAAAGCTCAGAGCATCTTGACATGAGGAAGTGTGTGAAAATGAGGTGTAACGTGCAATTGACACCAGACTAGTCTCAATAACAACAGTGATCTCATGGTGAATAAAATAAGGCTATTTGAGTACAGTCTTACTAAGTTCATGTCTAAACTTAAATTTACAAAAACCTGGTGCCAAAGACCTTGGTTTATTGATAAATGCAGAGGTATTTGTTATGACAGCGCTTGTCAAATAAAAACACCCACACAGCAAGTCCAAGAGACTTGCATGAATTATCTTGGATCACTTCAAAATGAATGAACGTCTTAAACTGTTTGTTACAAAATAAACGTTGGGGTTCAGCAGTTGTTCAAATACATACCCTTCCTCATGGGAAATAACGTTCTCCTGTAGACAAGTCCTGGGCAGAACTTGAGTGATCTTTTTGCTTCCAGTACACTTCAATATGATAGAATTCAGTTATCATCTTCGAGGAAAATACTTCTGCTTTTCTTTTTACACCTCGGGATATGCACAATGAAAACAAGAAAAGCATGTAAAGACTCTGGTTCGTGTTTCACTCTTTGTAGTTCTTTCAAGTGGGAAAAAGTGCATCCAAACGGCATCAAAATAAAGGAAGAGCAAGATAGAAATTCAGAGATGGCAGAGATGAATAATTCAGACTAATAATAGAAAAAACTTTTATGCGCACTGTCCTTAAAGAGAGGAAGAAAAGCGGGTGCGGTGGGTACCCGGCAGTAGCACTGACTCTGCAAAGGGGGCTCTGCAGGTGCTGTTGTTGCAGCAGATGCTCTTTCAGCTGGTGGCAGAGCTGGGCACCTGGTGCTTCACAGCTTCTCATTTTTTTTCAGAAAACCATATGTGTGATAATGCAGGGTTTGACACTCTTGCACACGTCCTTCATGGCATACAGTAAAGCTGGGGTCCCAAAAAAACTTGGCTTTGATAAAAGCTGGGGTATTTGACTGCTTTTTTTGTGAAGGGAAAGCTCTCTCAATGCACTTTTTAGTACAATGATGCGTAGCAGAAGTGTGTGTTTTCATCAGATTTGTGTATCCCTAATATGTCTGAAAAGCAACGAACTGTGTGTATGGCTGTATGAATACCAGGAAGATTATCTCAGTCGCTGTGAGCCTGGCTGGTGATGGCTGTCACTATTAGAGCGTGTCTGGAGGGGTCACAGCAGCCAGAAGAGCAGTCCTGCTCACATAAGGGTCAAACAGGCTGATCCCTAACAGTGAGACTTTTTAAGCAGCCACATGTACCATGTTGACCAAAAGACAAAAACGTGCTCCAAACAAAAAGCTGCCCCCAATGTTATTTCATTTGCTCCTGTTTGGCGGTGGGGTGCCCACCCAGCGCAGCTCTGCAGCCCCGTGGAGCAGCTGATGAGGGAGCAGGTGCTGCCCTCAGCGCAGGGCGAGTGCACCGGGCAGAGCGGAGCAGCACCCCTACACACCCCTACAAATACGCAGTAGTGGGGGTGGGTGTGTGAAGGGAGGGAGCACAAAAATATGCATATTGTCAGCTCTTGCCAATTTGCTGAAATATTTCTGGGGAAGACGAGGGCCTTGTAAGTGGTTTCCATTCTGTTGCCAACACCATGTCCTGGGGCAATGGAGAGCCCAGGATAGCAAGGCAGAAGGTACTGAAAATTATGCTTCTGGCTTCCCTTAAATTAATGAGCAAACAGCACAGATGGGATAAGTGAAGCAGAAGTAGAAATCCAGCATAAATATTCCCTGTAGTGTGCCTAAAATGAAGACATCCTTTGTGTGGAACAGGACAGCGACTAAAAGGCATTTTCATCTCTACGATCTCTGTTTAGGGGAGAGCTCTCTGAAGACTGCTCAGGCCTTGCCGTAGGAAAGGGTAGTGACAGTAATTATCAGCCCTGTGACCTCCAGATGTGCGTTTCCACCCTTGAAGCAGGCCGCTGGTTTCCGTGGGTGCCGCCAGCCCACAGCCCCTGCTGGAAGGGGCAAGTGCTGGCGTGGGCAGGGCCAGGCAAGGTTGGCACAGGCTGGGCTGCTGCCACACCAGCCAGTGATGCAGCTCGTCACTGATGTCACACCGATGGGTGATGCAGCTCATTCGAGCTGACCAGATTTCCAGAGTCTTAAGGTTGGATTGGAGTTGCCTGTTCTAAGACTTGAACATTTGTCAGATGTGGTTTTTTAACTTTAAATTTGGCCATTAATTATACTTAAGCCACCACTCATTTTGAAAAACAACGTGTTTGCCAGAGTTTTCAGTCAGATTTCTTCATCCAGTATAATACTACCAAGTTTTTAAGCACAGTGTAGTAGTTACCACTAACTAGGTAATAAGTAGTACCACAAACATACCAGGTGAATGGTAACGGTCTCATTTGTGCTTAAAACGGTAACTGTAATGCTACCCCTTGGTACTACAGAACATCCTGAAAATAAGTCCTAAAAATGACGGTGTGCTATAAGCATATGTGGCTGTTGTGGCAGTGCCCTGTAGGTGAACCTCATTTGTTTGTGGAATCACTGCTACCACCACAGAAAAAGCCTAGCAAAAGAAAATTCAAAGAACAGGTTTTTTTAAAAAATGGCTCGTTGCAGAAGTGCACATGGAAAGAAATAGATTACAGAAAAGGATATTTTTTACATAATATATTAATAGTAGAAATAAAAATAAATTAATTACAGACAGATTAATGCTGTCGTTTGTAAAACACTATGTAATCTTTATCAGATTAAACTACTGGGATTGAAGTCAACAAGACTTGGTCTGGACTCAAAAGCCCATCTTTATTGTCCTGCTGCCTGCTCATAAAGATATCCTGAAATAAAATAAATTAACATTGTTTCCTCATCATGAGAAGTGTTAACAGTTCAAGATGCCCTTCCTTTCTGTTTTTCATTTTTACATCCTAGTGTAAGTGCACACAGGCAAGAGCAGGTGCTGCCTTGAGTGGGAACAACCGGAGGAAGGACTAACATGGTGTGAACAAGAATCAGCCCTGCACACGTCGTACCAGGAGTTGCGGCACTGAACGGGCTGGTGACAGTGGTTTGAACTGCATGTTAACGTGCTCTCAAACACATTCCTTTTATAAAAGGTGCTTCAAACATTTTAAGAGTAAATTATTCAAAGAACCAGCTGGGAATCCACTCTTATCTCACACGGTAGGTACATTTAAAAAATCTCTTGAAGCGGTGCTTTAAAAGTACATTCTCCTCTCCATCCTGCTCATCATTCTTTCCTACAAAGTAAAATCACGTTTGAAATCCTGAAACAGCTGTGTTCCAAAAATGCCTATTTTAGTAATTCCTTGTGCTCCTACTATAAAAAGAATTTGCCATTCCAGATCTTTATACTGGAATTTTTTGCATTGGACTTGTGGCTGGAAACCCGCACTAAGCCATACCTTGAAATCCACCAGCCTGAGGTAGCAGGTGTCTGTATTCAGACAAAATTCTGGATAAAATTTGCATCAGCAAGCCTTTGGCTGAACGACAGAACAACTCCTCCAGGGACTATCTGGTGTAATCTGAAGATGGGGCCTGGACACAAAGTAAATTGACTCACAAGCAATGCCATTGAAATTCAGGCATTTTCCTATACAGTGCTGAGTAGTCTGTGCCCAAAGAACAACATAATTTAAGCTTGTGAGTAACCTAAGGGACGTTTTGAATGTGTTTTGAAAGGCAAAGCGGAAATGTAGGTCTGTTGATTTCCACAACTCCTTTTTGTCCAGTGAGTTAGGGATGTATGCAGAAAGCCTCACGATGTTTGAGGAAGAAATATAGGCTACTAATGGCATGTTAAAAGTGTGAACAAAGCCGCAACTTCCATGCAGTCACACTTGTGGGGCTGCTGGTTGACTTATTTTAAAGACTGGGAACTGCAGCACTGGTTAAGAACATGAGAAACTACATCATCCCAGTTTCCAGGTAAAGGTTATTCCAAACATTAACTTCTGAAAAGTATCTGTGTACTGTTTGCATCTGGAAAGCCAAGTTCTGACTGAGAATTTTTGATGCTTTGAAAAACAACTACTTTCTGTAGTGCAGATACAGGGTCTCTATAAGCACATCATCCCCTCTTCACTGACTGCGAACGAAGGAGTCCCATTAAAGGCTTGGGAGCTAATATATTTAAAATTAAAAAAAATCAGAGTAGTTTGTCTTTACATCAGTGGGTATTTGCATGCATTGGAGCTGAAAACCTATAAATGATGACCTTCTGTCAGGTACTTGTCAAATCTCTTTCTCCCCTTTTAAGAGACTATTACATACTTACTGTGAATTTGTGAAGAGCTGCCTGCATATTTTGCGGTAGCTGTATGCAGTGTATGATGCTCTACCCCTGGAGCAGCTCCATTAGCCCAGACAGAACGAGGCAGGTACCTCAGCAATTCTTCCACCTCGCCGACACCATCTGCACCAGCAGCGCCTGGGGAGGCTCGTTCCTCCCTCTCCCTGGCCACGCGTGAGCTCACATCCCCGCTGCGCTGCAGGGCCCGCGCTGACCGAACCCGCGGCTTCTAGAGGAACTCCGCAGCCTGACCTAACGCCCACTGCCAACAGCTCCCTGTATTTTAGACTTTGGTAGAGTTGCTCCTGCTTCCCGTGGGGTGATGCAGAGCAAGGTTTACATACGCGCCTTGGTTCTTTCTGCAGATAATAGTCAAGTTTTTGCAGGTTTAATTAGGATAATTGTTAAAGATTGTTGCCATTATGGCATTGCATTAGTAATTTTTTCCAGTTTCATTTCTTTTACTGATCAAAAGTGTGTATTTATCTTACATTCAGATAAGAAAATACATTATGATCTAATATTGCAAAGACTAATTTTCCTTTTGTGACTTTAGGATCCCGATGAACAACTACAGCCCACAGATATGAAGCTGAATGCCCAAAGGGCAGCATCAGATTTTTTGCAGATATTACCTGTCCTGTTTGACTTAACTTTTTTTTTTCACTTGACTTTTCCTTCTAGTGTGAAAATGTCATTATATACTAATTTAATTCTGCTCCAGCAGAAGCTTTATTGAATAACCTAAGTCTATAAGCTTTTTTCATCAAATATCTATGCTGGTTTTATTATTGTGTCTAGCAGCTTATGCATCAGCATGAAAGTTATTCAAATGCTGTGATTTTCTTTATGAAAAAGTTAACGTACATAGTTAATATATTATAAATGCCTTCAAAAAGTCTATTACATGAAGTAATCATTTCAGAGTTTATCAACCAAATTTGTAATTTTGTCCAAATGTATTTGATACAGTTTGCTTCAGATGTGGATTTCTGGGTTCCTGGTGTAACACCTGGTGTTCTCTTTGGCTTCTCAGCAAAACACATCAGTTATAAGAAGCAACAGAAACATCAGGGCACTGTGCAGAGCTGGAAAGCCTTCAGCTCCTGCCAGCTGGAAATACACCATGGTCTGACGGTAGCAGGGTTAGGAAGAAGCAACATCAATTCCACAGCAGTGCCTGCCCTTCTCTTGTTGACTGGCATTAGTCATCGTTAGGGAAACCCAGGGAAAAGAAACTTCCTTAATCACTATGATACAGGATACAGCATGTGCTCTACAATTTCTCCCCAGGGCAGACTACATGGCCTGGAGTTCTTCATGTCATGGCACTCACCCATTTTAATTATGGGTAAAATAATAGGTTTTTCCAGACTAAATGGAATTTCTTCAGAGTTCAAGCAGTTGTTTAAGTTCAAAATTATTCAGATTGTTTTGTAATTAACTCCTTAAAAAACTCTCTGCAGATTAACTGGTTCCCTTAATTCGTGGGGGTTTTTTCACATGACTAGTTATTTTTTAACAAGTTCTAGTAGATAATGATGGAATATAAAGTATCCCCTTACTGCAATATATTAATTTTATCTTCCTGCTACTTTCCAAAGAAAAAGTTCATTTGTGGTAACTTCATTTTCTGCATTATGACTGACAGCTTTATGCTCCCTGCCCACTATCTGATCTGTTCAGCTGTGAAGGTTTAATCTCTTCCAAGTTCATATAAGGAGCTTCACCAGTTGTCTTTATCCCCACAAACAAAAGGGGTTTGATCTTTAGCTTATGGCTTTAGGCATACTCTAACTTTCGCAGTAGGGGCTTATGCCCAAATCAGTATTTTCTAATGTAAATTCAGCATAATAGGAAATTATTCAGTCATTGATATTCTCAGTTCAGAGGTAAGTAGCTCAGTTCAGTCAAGTCACTACTGGAGACCTCCACACTGTCACACCTGGAGCACAGCAGCACCCAGCCAGAGCTCAGCTTGTGCTATAATAAACAATGAACAAATGCAGATCATTTGCAAAAATGTGTTCAGTGGCTTAGCCTTACTATTGCAAATATTTCCACTTCTATTAGTATGGCTGACTGTGTGTAGGACAATAAAATTAAGCAAGTGTGTTAGAGTTTATGGAACCAAGGACACCAACCAGCAGCACATGCAGGTTTGCCAGAAGTAACAGAACAGCACATGAATTAAAAAATGTTTTACCCAAGGCTACATCAGTTATGTTCTCAGGATCACAAGAACAACCTATTATGTTGATAGATGAGAATCCAGCTCTTCAGGAGATGTGTTGCGTGTAATCTTACCCTAATAGCTCTTAGGGGTGACATCACTTATAAAGCAAAATGTTTGCAGCCAGGAATGGAGGGACATGATTTGCAGCAGCTATTACAACACTTACACCACAGTAGTTCTCAAAGGCGTATTTTCTTTCTGGGTTTGGGCATCTTTCCAGATGTAACAGAAACATGAAATGCTACCTAGGTAACATAAGGTTATAAAATAGGTTCAGCTTGGATCATCCAGCCCACCCGCCTGCTCAGAGCAGGTCCAACAAGGCCCAGTTGTTCAGGGCCATGAGTTTTGAATAGCTCCGAGAATAGAGAGTCCTCAGCTTCTCTGGGCAACCTCTTCCAGTGTTTAACTATTGTTATGTTAATTTTTTTCTTACACTTAACTAGAATTTCTATTGTTCAAACTTGTGTCTTTTGCTTCTCATGTTACCACTTCTCTGTACCCTCCTATTAGGAAGATGAAGAGAAAAATGTTTATTTAATGATTTTCTGAAATATGAGAAATAAAATAAAGCAAACTTTAAAAAAAAAAAATACTAAGCTGCCTGACACAAGCAGAAATTCCTTACAATATAGCTGGGAGGATCTGTTTGCAATTTTGTCTTTTACCAGAGGACTGATAGTTACTAACTATCTCTGGAACAAGAAAGAATTAATATTACTTCAAAATTTATCAGCTTAGTTTGCCTTGTGATAATTTTAGACGTTTTCCTTGCACATTATTTTAACATCAAGTCAACTGAACTACTCAGATAATGTAAATACAGGAAGTATATTTATTATTCAGATTTTGAACTTAGTTCCAGGGCACAAGAGGGTAAGATAATCCAGATAGCCATAAAATCCAGATAACACACATGCACAGAGCACAAACAACAGCGTCCCACTAGTGACCCTGCATGGCATTGCCCAGCACTCCTGATCCCTGGGGAACTGGTTTCTGTCCCTCCCCAGGCCAGGCAGGTTTCTTGCCTTTGTCTTGCACTGCACCTGAGCTACTAAACCCCCTGGAAAGATGGGACAAGGCTACTGGATGAACTAGGAGGACTTCACTGTTTGTCACTTCCAAGCATTTGGCAGTTTGGTTGAAGTAATGGACAGTCTAACCCTAATCTTCTAAATGTAGTTGGCTGCAAAGTAGAATTGCTGAGAGCAATGTCAGCTGCTGGACATCCTGAAGAAAGGACCGTTGGACATGTACAGATCAGATCTGCCACTGGGGACACGAGGAGTTTGCAGGTGCACACACTGTGCTGCAGTGCACAGCCAGCCTGCTCGCACAGACCAAACCTGACCTGCTTGGGACACACAGGACTGGGCAGGTCATAGGTGTGATGGGCAGGTAGAAGTTGTGAAAAGTCTCACCTGTGCCAGATTTCATGCACCTCTCTCAGGGCAATTGCTGGAATGCAGCAGGGTGCATCGCAGATGGTACCGACTGCTGCTGGTCTCTAGCTGGTTCTGACAGGGGCAAAAACATGTTTTCACTGTGCTACATAAGGTAGTATCTGTGACAGTGATACTGATCATTGCTGTTGAGAACTGACTCCATTTCTCACATATATTTGGATTCTATTTTTTTTAATAAATGCTGCAAGAGTTTTTCTCTTCTCAGCTCTTTACTTCAGTCACTTCTATAACTCTGAGCTGAAACTAAGCCAAAATATTAATGTATAGACTATAGTCAAAGCTCATTCAAATATGACAATGAGTTCTTGAATAGTGAAAACATTCTTTTCTGTTTTACCTCACTGTCTTTGTTGCTATATTATTATTTAAAACAGCTTCATTACTAACTAGGCCTGTTTTTATTAGGAATTTTTGTCCAATCTTGTTCCAGAAATATATGTTTTGGCATCCATGAGAAAGTTTGCCCACGTCTGGAAATAAATGCCAGGAAATCTCCATTGGCATGTGCCCATTTGCAAACATTAGACAGCAAAAGCCACTGAAGATTGTATTCTGGTTTTGTATTACCTTTCCTGTGATATTTTCTTCTAACAATGAGGAATGTCACCAGCTGAAGTCTTCTGGACACTATGTCCTTCCAGTATCTGGTTCAGTTTATTATACAATGGAACATCTCTTGAGGGTATGCTGATGCCCAAATTCATTTGCAGCAGCATCTGCCAGAAGACGTGACATAACTCAATATACAAAAAATAATTGACTTTATGAGGCAGGTACGTATTACTTCCTTAACAGAAGTGTCCACAGATCTGCACATGTGGATGCCAAGTCTGAGGCAGGTAAACTCCCTTCATTTCCACGCATGCTGTCTTGCCTAACAGGCTCCGACCAAGGGTGATCAGTGCTCATGCTGTGCCTAATGGTCTTAGCAGCAAACCCACCCTCTCCATGGGAATGCACAGCTGTTCCCAGGAGAAAGCTTCCCTGAGACTTGGTTTTCCTCTGCAAGCTCAAGGGCAGAAGTTGTGTTAGTCTGCCAAGGCATACGGCTCTGCAGGGCCTGCACACTGTTTAGTTCTGTGTTTGCTGGCAGCTGTGGTTTGGGACATTTGATCAGAGTGATAGCTCATCATTATGTGAAGGCATTAAGTATGGAGACTGAACACAGAGCATATGATAAATCTGGCAAACAAGATGAATGCTGTGTTCTCATCCATCAACACTTAAGGAGCAGCAGAACAAGACACAGCATGGTAGGTGGGATTATACTGCCTTGCTGACATGGGATGACCAGTAAGGGCTCCACAATGTCTGGAGAATGCCATGGCTGGAAGGGAGGTACAGCAGTCTTTCAGAGCCATGGTAGAAGACTGAAGAAATCCATTCAAGTACTGAAATAGGGTTCAGCAATTTTACTTTGCAGTACAGTACATTTAGAAGGTTCAGGGTAGGGTTAGACTGTGCACATGGAACACAAAAGCAAAATGGCACTGGCTTGAAAATCACCTGGATGTCAAGATTGCCAAAGCATGTACATACAGCCATGACTTGCTTTTGTCACAGTCTGTAACTGGAAAACTAGAGGTGATTCTTTTTTTTGTGGAGCAGAACCTACATGCTGATGGATCCCTTAACCGAACAATGTGCCCTCATAAGCACTATAGACTTAAGGTTAAAGCAGGCAATGGTAATTAGGGATGCCATCTGTGCTCAAATTCATGCTATGCCTGATAATTCTAATGAGTGATTACTCACTGCAAATGCATGTGCTGTTTTGAGGATTGTGAACTGTTGTTAGACATGTATTGATAACTTACAGATTTTAAAGTGCTTCTTTTGCCTTCTGGTTTTGTTTTTTTGTTTTGTTTGTTTGTTTTGAGCACTTCTGGGATGAGGGCACCGTTAATCTTTATGGATTATTTTGTGCCTAATTAATTGTAAGGTCTTAAGTAGCTGAGGGCTTTTATTTCCCTTTACAGAATAAAATTTCAATTAAAATATAAATCTCTGTGATTGCTGATTTGGGGACAAGGGGATCCCCATAATTGAACAATGTAGATTACTGACTGTTTTCAAGTGCATTAATAATAATCTGTTGGCACTGCTGCTCCTTCTCATTTCCTTACAATTAGATGGACAATACCAAGTGTTAAAAAACCCGATAACCTGTATTAATTTTGCCGATGTATGCAAGAGGGTTGAAATAGTTGTGTAGTTAGAACAGCTGATTGATAATAACAGTGAACAGTCCCTATCAAAAAGACTACAACCTTCACGAACAAAAACTGATGAAAAATGCAGGAGTTTCACTTACCTCCTTGCCTCTCCTCATTTCCTTTCCCTTTCACATCTTTACTTGGCCACAGGATGCAGGGCTGGCTAGAGACCACCTGGGTAGGAGCTGTATCTCCCTTTCACTTGCCTGAGCTCCCTGGAATCATCTTCACTCTGTGGTAACAAAAATGGAAAGGCCAGATGAACTCCCAGCAAAGCACCTGCAAAGGAACCTCTGAAGTGAAAGCCATGTGCATCTCTCCAGAAGACAGAGATGTCTGACCATGCTGCAGGGAGAGGGGAGCTAGGTACTCGTAACCCTGTATAGAATCACAGACCCACAAGAAAATATGCTGCAAGTTGCTTAGGGTGTTGTGAACCAGCATTGCTGTCCCTCACCTTGACTCTTTCCTCCTTATTCCACAAAATTGTGTGAAGTTCTGTATTCTGTTCTTCTTCCATTTCTCTGCCTCCTGGAACACAGCTTCTCTCTTTCACCTCTGCAGCACTTTCACAACTCTCTTCCTAAACGCCTTCCAAGGTAGCCGCAGTATGCTCAGCCTCCTGGCAGCACGGCTTATCTTGCAGATCTCAGAGCTCCCTGCAGAACCCACCCAGCTAGAATTCCTTAACAAACATGCAAGAGAAGGAATCCCTCCAGTACTACTTTCACAGGTCAAGATGTAGGGTTAAAACCTCCCTTCCTCTTCATACACCTTTTATTTGCAGGCTAATGCACAGAAATGGCAAGACAATAATTGAACATAATTGAATGCTCTAAGCAACTGTAGAATTACAACATTAGCATTCTCCTTTATTTTTCATTAAAGAAAATTCTGACATCCTGTAGCAGAGAAGACATGATATCCTAGGGGTTAGAGCACGTCCTTGAGAAGCAAAAATCTGAGCTTTAGGCCCTTTCAAGCCTGAAGAATTTGAATCTGTACTTCTCCATAAAATGCCTAATCATGCTACAAAACAGGCTACAGCAGTTGTGTTCTCTGTCCGTCCTGCTGCAGCACAGCCAATGTGCAGCAGAGTGCAAGTTTAATGGGACCAAGGAGAGGGGACAAGCAATAGGGAACCTGTCTGTAGCACAAGAATATGAGGACTCCCAGCAGTTTATGAGTCCTGGAGAGTTTTGTTCCTTACTCCAAGTGATATTTATGTATTTTAGCTTGTGATGCTCAAACAAGTAGGACTAGCAGCAGAAATCAGGGCTCTTACCCCTTCACTTAGGGTTAAATTAAAAAAAAAAAAAAAAAAAAAAAAGAAAAGAAAAGCCGTCATCATCTCATCTGTACTTTCTCATATGTTTCCAAGTTTACTTCAACTTTAAATGCTCCTTGCTACACTAAACTGGAATTATGACGGCCTTCCATGTGATACTTAATACCGCCGCCTGCAATCTGTACTGAGCAAAGCAGTTAAGCATGTGGTTTGCTTTCTTTAGTCAGAATTTGAAATTTTGAAGCAACAGCCTAGGACAAGAAACAGGCTGTCCTCTGGCCTTTATACAAGTATAAAGACACCATCAATTCAATACACATTGTATTTATGTTTTAAGTCTCTTTTGAAGTAACATAAACTGCCAAAATTACATTCAAATAAATGTTCACTTTTTCTCTTAGTATAGTTTTTGTACTTCAGTGGGCTCTGTCTGAATGTCTCCAGTCTCACACTGGCAATTTCATCTCTAGGTCCCACACAGTGTCATAGAATCAAATAATTATTTTCGTTGGAAGAGACCCTCAGGATCATCGAGTCCAACTGTTAACCAAGCACTGCCAAGTCCACCTCTAAACCATGTCCCTAAGAATCTAATCTATGCATCTTTTAAACACCTCCAGGGACGGTGACTCCACCACTTCCCTGGGCAGCCTGTTCCAACACCTGACAACCATCTCCGTGAAGATAATATCCAATCTAAACCTCTCCTGGCATAACTTGAGGCCATTTCCTCTCATCCTGTCACTTATTACTTGGGAGAACAGACTAAGCCCCACCTCATTACAACCTCTTTTCAGGTAGTTGTAGAGAGTGATAAGGTCTCCCCTCAGTCTCCTTTTCTCCAGGCTAAACAGCCCCATTTCCCTCAGCGGCTCCTCATCAGACTTGTGCTCCAGACCCCTCACCAACTTCATTGCTCACCTCTGCACTCTCTCCAGCACCTCAATGTCTTTCCTGTAGTGAGGGGCCCAAAACTGAACAGTATTCGAAGCCCAGCCTTTCTAACCCTGTGTGCATTTCCTGCCTTGAGCAATCTCTGCGCAGCCGCAGTCTCTGCTACTGAAGCATTTCAGCACCGTGTCTCACTGTCTTCAGCCACAGTATTGAGCTCCCACAAAAATCCACGTTTGGATTCCACCTTGCCTTTTGGCCTGCACCACTGTAAGTTCTCTTGACTCCACAATGATCAATGCTATACTGACATTAGAATAAAATCACTAGGTCAATGCTGCAAGAAGTCCCACATCACAGGACAAAAAAGTACTCCCCATGTCATTTCCTCGGTTGCTGTGGATGACTAGTTGTGAAGTCTTTGGGAAATTAAATGGTTTTAGCTTTTTGCATAAAAATAGCTTCTAAAATAATGATCATACTATATTGTGTGTCTGACACTTCTTTAGATTGGAGACCTAAGATGTAGCTGATAACAGTTATGAAGTTTATTGAATAATCAACACACCTCTAACAGACTGGTAATACCTTAACTGGCTAAAGAACAAATGTCTAATATTAGCCCTACTAATTCACGACTGGTTCACTACAAACAATTATCAGTTACTATCATATTGCCTGTTACTAATAGCAGAAATTCACAATTATATTACTATGACGAAATCGTGTAAGTTGCATGAAAGCTCTATCACGCTACCATTCTATTACCTTCCCTCCTCTACTTAGTATTAGGGCAGAAGCCCGTCCCTTCTCACCCCCACCTTGCATGCCACATCTTTTGGACACAGACCTGTGAGAGGCCAGTGATTTGTCCCAGGGGTGTTGTCCAGCATCCCAGGGGGCTTGAGGCCACTGGTCAGCTTCACACTGGACGTGTCCACACTTCTGCAACCAAAATATCCCACCCTTCTCTGAGGCTGAGGACTTTGAGCTTGCCTAGTTTGGAGAAAAGGAGGCTGAGGGACCACCTCATGGCTCTCCACAGCTTCCTGAGGAGGGAAAGTGGGGAAGGAGGTGCTGATCTTTTCTCCCTGGTATCCAGTGACAAGAAATGTGGGAATGGTTCAAAACTGTGCCAAGGCACGTTTAAACTGGACATTAGGAAGCATTTATTTACCAAGAAGGTGGTCAAGCCCTGGAACAGGCTTCCTAGAGAGGGGATCAATGCCCCAAGCCTGACACTGTTGAAGAGGCATTTGGACAATGCCCTTAAATAACACGCTTTAACTTTTGGTCAGCCCTGATTTGGTCAGGCAGTTGGACTAGATGAACATTGTAGGTCCCTTCCAACCGAAATAGTCTATTCTATTCTAAACCATCCCAGAAGAGTTCCATTAGCAAGAAGATGTGCGTTGCTGCAAACAACACTTCACCAATGTCACCAACAGCATCACATCTTTCTGTTAAGAGTAACTTTTCCTTGACAGGGAGCACAGAGCCTCCTCTTACTGCCAAAGCCACATCTTGGTACCAGCAACCACAGCCAGGCTGCATTGCCAGTCACCACTTTTCACTATCATCTGGCATCTCACTTCACTTTACTGCCAAAACCCTCACCTCAACGCTAAGACTCACTGTCATAGCCCGCTGCCATCTGCCAGTTCCCATTGGCAACCCTATACAGCCTCGTCTTGCTGGGTGCATCAGCAAAGGCACGACGTTCTCACCAAAGTAACAACTGCTGCTCACACAGACAGACTGCAGTGCCTGCAGAGCTGTGGCTGCACTGACTGCAAAGCCAGCCCAGTGAGAGCATCTGTGCAGCCACGGGAGTAGCTGGTCTGCACGGAGGGTCACACTGCCCTGCTGCCACTGCTCAGTGGGCAGTAGGGTCCTCTAGGTGGTCTGGTGGGGTAAAGGCTGCAGGGATCACAGCCTCAGCTGAAGGCAAGAAATGCCCCCCTGCTACTTCCCAGTCCTTCTGCTCCTCGCCAATGTTATCAGGGAAGCTGCATCTTTTCCATAAAGATATCCTGGGGGATTGCATGAGGATTCACAGTAGCATGACTGATGTTAAAACCACCAGATTAAAAGGCAGCAACTCCCAAGTGACTGGGAACTGACTAAGGACAAGGACAGCACAGAGTTGCCCTTGGGGAAATGGCTAAGCTTGGGCAAGCTGTAATAGAAAAGACAGTGAGTGGGATTCATGTGTAAACTCCGGACACCTACAATGTGGAAATGATTCATCTCATTTTGAAGAAGACATCTGCATTTGGTCACATGAACTGCACCATTACATTTCGTTATTTCTCCTCCTACACAATTCAGGAATAGCGCTCTGCAATATCCAGCTCAGATGCCTTTATGTTTGAATAGATAAATCTCACCCTGCATCTAGAGGTAGTGTACCCTCTGCTTATAAGGCAAATTATAGAGGCTATGGGTCTTCCTACCAGAATTTGCAATCATTTTCTCACTTTTACTCATTTATTTTTACATTTCAGAAGTTCAGAAAACAAGATTTTTAAAAGCTGCACTTGACCTTCAAGAATCAATATATTATATATAATACAAAATTATTTATTCACATTGTCTAAAAATAATACTCCTGTTTTGATCTTTTGTTAGTATTAATTAGAATTCATTCACATGACTTTCCACTTTGATCTGTAAATCAATTTCTGACCTTACCAGCAAGCTGTGAAATATTTATGAGCACAGGATTATTATCACAGCCTGATTATTGTCCAGATTAACATGCCAGCATGTTATTGTTGAGAAACTTGGCTATGGTGTTCGTCTATAAATTATGACAGTAATTTTCCATGTGCCAAGGCCCTACTACAGGTTTCTGTTTGCCCACATTTTAGTTTGACAGCACTATTCTATCTTTACTGTCTCTTCAGCTTGCTATACAGACATAATCTTGCCAAGTAAGATTACAAAATCAATATGATTAAACTGAATAATGGTATCATAATGAAGTAACCTTCAAAAGATAAACTTAAATTATTCATGGATGCCATATTTATTTTAAAAACTGAGTGTCTGATTTATGGTTATTTTTCTGTGCCAGCAGGACTCCTTGCATATTAAATGTGGAACTAGATATAATTTAAGGAGAAGATAGAATACATATTTAGAAAAGCATATGTATCATGGAAAAGATAGATAGGCATCGATCCAAATACCTTCCCATAACTAGGGCCTATCAAATTAAACTATGTTTGAAACAAACAGAACAAGGTGGATTTGATACAACAGGTTGTAAGCCTGTAGAATTCCTTAACAAAAGATGCTGTGGCTGCTCCTATGCTCTTAAAGTTTGCAGATGTTTACACTGAGCTTCCTCAGAAATGGTTACTAGAAGCTGGCATTATTTCCTCGTGGGAAAACACGAGGAAGCACCTAGAGTCAGCATCTAAATAGCAGACAAGTGGTAAGGGCTTAGGCAGGGGAAGATAGGAGGAGAAAAAACATAGAAGACTCTAAAAGCAAAAAGCAAGCAGTTTGTTTTGAATTAAGTTAACTGAACAAGCAAAATCAGATTCAAAAAGGAGATGACAGTGAGACCATTAGGAAAATGGTCTTTCAGCAAGATTCTCAATGATCAGGTCAAGATTCTCAACAGCAGAGAAAAGCATGGTGAAACGATCAGGGTGTTGAGTTTGAGCAAAAGTTTTGCAGAAGATTAGCTGTACTGCCTCAGGTTCTCAGCCCACCTTGCTTAATATCATCCCTCTGGCATAAGGAGTTCCAGTTGTTTGTTGTTAGAATGGAAAGTCTGTATGTTAGGGGCTGATAAAATATATGTATAGCCCAAATATAGCTATGGCAAGAGAACCCAGTGCATCCATCCCTCACTGCAGGCAGTAAAAGCTGTCGTGCAGGAGCTTCACGGGGATTTGGAGAGTTTGTCAGGAGGCTTGAGGCCTAAACAAGCAACCATCCCCCCTCTCCTTGCATGTGGGAAGGACACAGGCTGTGCTCCGTTCCCCAGTTCACCACACCAGGCTCCACACTGCTCTGCCTCCTGCCTTGCCCTGCAGACTCTCCTGCCTGGGATCAGCTGGTGACCACAAACTCTGCTGCGCTGCATCACAACTGCCCACTGTAACAGGAGAAGGGGGTGAGAAGTTGGTACCTTTTCTCCCTGTCCTCTGCCCATGAGGCAGATACTGCGTGTTAGTCCTTCCAGAGCACCAATAGAGCCACAGAGCCTATTGAGGGCGAGAAGCAGGGAAAATGACACAAATGATGGTGACAGCTTCAGGTACAGGCTCTCTTGCCTTCTCATCCTCAGTGCTCTTCAGGAACATGCGGCACTGACAGCTTTGTGCCTGTTGAATGGAGCCCCATCAGGGCTGTCGCCATCAGGACATCCCTCTTGCCTTGCTCATTACATCCCTCCCTGGATGGAAGGACCCCTGCCAAGAAGTATTATTTAAAGCTTGCACTCAATATTGAACTTGAATAACAAGCAGGACCATCACATTGTTCACAGTGACTGGAGAAAGGGAAGTTTCAAGGCAAAGATTAAAACCCCTGCTTTACTCATGCTGTGTTGCAGATGACAACTGCAAAATGTTTGAGAGAAAGAAATGTCAGCGATATTTGTTTAAGCCTATCTCTGTTTTTCATCTAAGTACTGCTAAATATAAAATCCATAAACAACTTGAGAAGGAGGAACCACGACCTGGAGTTTTTGTGGGAATGCCGCAGATGCTGGCTGTGATGCAGCACGTATGTCCTCTGATGCTGTGTGGTCCCGCTTATGCCCAGAGAGCGATAGTGTGTTCTGCATTCCAGAGACGGACAGCACGGTCTGGTCCCCTCTGTGAAGACAGAAGCCTGAGCCAAGCTGAAAGCTGCCCTCTGTGTTCTGGCAAGCTCTGTACCCTTGGGCTGTTTTATCAGGCGTGACTAACCCCACATAAGCTTTAAAAACAAACCAGCTGGAAGGGTTTACAACGGGAGCACCTAAAGCCTGACATGCCCGCAGGCTCGAGACCCTCAGAGCAGGGTGTGAGTCGCCCCTTCCCCGCCGCTACCCACCCTCACAAACCACTGGGCTGCGGGAAGCGCCATCGCACGCGGGCCTGAGCTCCCCTGTGCGCGCTGCGGAGCGGCCGAGGCGAAGCGGAGTGGAGCTCGGGCCTCCTCCTGCCGGTGCCCCCCGACCCCGCTGCCCGCGGTCGCACCGGACCCTCCTCTGGCCCCCGCCCGCCCCTCAGCGAGCGGCCCCGCGCGCCCCCAGAGCCGCTTGGCGCATGCGCGCTGTCGCCGCGCGGCGGCTCCTGCAGGGACGCGGCCGCCGCCGCCCGGGGCCGGCGCCGCAACGTGTTGCACGCGGCAGCCTCGCATGTCTCGTGCCCGCCCCGGCCGCCCGCTGCGGCTGCTGCTGCCGGCTCGGCGGCTCCGGCTGTGCGCCCCAAAGCCTGGACGGGCAGCTGCGCGCTGGCCGCGCGTCCCGGCGCTGCTCTCGCCTCCTCCGCACGGCTGCTGCAAGCCCCTTCCTGAATTGCTGTGCAGGTTACTGCTGCTCGGTGCAGGCGGGCGTTTCCATGCAAGCGCCGACTACCCGCTGCAATAACAAGCATCGACACATCATTCGCCTCCCGCTCCGACTCCGGAGCGATTTTATTACGTGTGGAGGTGCAGGGACCTTTTTTCCGGCAGAAAGGTCTAGTGTAAGTTTATTTGCGGCTCCCGCTGTTATTTACAATTCGTCGGTTTTGCTCACCATCCCCTGGGAACGGAGGGAACCGAAGCTGCCAGGTAAATGCCCTGTTCCTTGTCTGCAGCGCTGTCAGAGGCAGCTCCGCTCTGTCTCGTTGCATGGCTGCTTCACCGCTATTGTACCGCATGAACTGCAAAGCGGAGGCAGCGTTTAATTGCAGAGCTGTCACCGGGCAGCTCTCGTCGCCCGCCTCTCGTGACATTTCTCTGCACGGCTCTGGGAGGGGGAGGCTGCCTGCCGCCGCACAGCTGCCGCTGGGCTTGCGGTTGCCCGGCTGCATCGTTATTCCGGCGCGTTTGCCCCGCTCTCCCCAGGGCTGCGGGGGGCGGGCCGGAGATGCCCCTGCGGGGCTGTCGGCGGGGGAGCTGCGCGCAGGGCCCGGCGGGAGGCCGGGGGTAGCGCAGGGCGCGCAGGGTCAGCGTCCCGCCGGCCCAAACATGGTGCAGCTGCGGCGGAGGAGCGCGACCGGGGCCCCGCCGTGACCACTGTCGGTGTTGTCCCCGCAGGCCCGCCGCAGCGCGCCGCCCGTCTCCGGGGAGGCCCGGCGGCGTGAGGCCGCCCGCCGCCGCCGCTTATGCAACACATCATCGATAACCACCCCGACATGGCCACCGCGCTGCTGGCGGGCGAGAAGCTGAAGGAGCTCATCCTGCCGGGGCAGCAGGATGACAAGGCGGGCGCGCTGGCGGCTCTGCTCCTCCAGCTGAAGCTGGAACTGCCCTTCGACCGCGTGGTCACCATCGGCACTGTCCTCATCCCCATCCTCCTCGTCACCCTCGTCTTCACCAAGAACTTCGCCGGTAAGGGCGGCGGGATGCCCGCAGCGGGCGGGGCGGGCGGGCGGGGCCGCTGGCGCTGACGGGGCGGCCGCCGCCCCTCACCTTCCCGCCTGGGCGGGCGGGGGCAGCCGCATCGCGCAGCGGCCGCTCCCCAACGGGCACCAGCGCTGAGGGGCGGCCGCTGCCGCTCGCCTGGCGGGCGGGGAAGCGCCTTTCCCGGCGGTGGGGAGCGGAGCCTGCTGCCCCCGCTCGACGCGCAGCCCCGGGGCGCTGGCCGGCAGGCAGGGTGGCGCGGGGAAGGCTGCGCTGCCCCGCAGCAGCTGAGAGCTACCGTGGATGACACGGGGTGCGGCTTTCTGCTCCTTGAGGTGCATCCTGGACACGTCCTGAGCTGGACCCTGACTGACTTCCAGGCGTTTGTCCTGATGTTAATTCAGGTGTCTCCAGCTAGGGAGAGGCAGGTGCCTTCATGGAGACTGAGACAATGTATGGGGACACAGGCACACTATGCTTTGCCATATTGTGATAGTGGAAATCACTGGTATGGGTTTCAGTGAAGGGCCTATGTATACAACCAGTAAGAGTTTTAAAAGCCTGGCTTGATTGCCCATCACCAGCAGGGCAGTGTCCTTCCAG
Source organism: Nesoenas mayeri (assembly GCF_963082525.1). Taxonomy (NCBI): domain Eukaryota; kingdom Metazoa; phylum Chordata; class Aves; order Columbiformes; family Columbidae; genus Nesoenas; species Nesoenas mayeri. Next base: position 21,733,625 of record NC_137541.1, read on the forward strand.
TCTAGGAAGGTCAAGTGTTAATGAGCCTTGAAAATTACTGACTCAGTAAACTGTTAGGACACCTTTCAGGCCATTAGCACATGTGCAACCATTGTTTTACTTTCTGAAGTATAAGCTTGATGAGTGTAGCTGCCAGTGCATGCCTGCTTTTAAGGTCCCTTGAAGCTCCACACTGAAGATTCACATGAAATTGTTAGTGCTTTAATATACAGGACTGATCTGGCGATCTGTAGCTTGTGAGGCTGGTGGGAACTGGCTGTATTCAGTCAGTCTAAACACACCAGAATCAGGCTCTTGCTTTGCACACTGCTTTGGGATTGACTTCTAGCACTTGCGTACCCATAAAACTTGGGATTTTTATGAGGTAAAATTTGCAAGAGCTGCTTGCAAATGGAGTATTGAGATATTTCTGAATTATAGTCTAAACTTTTTCAAACTACCTTAGTTTTTGAAAAATACCATTATATAGAGCAAGACAGCCCCAGTTAATGAGAAGAGCCTCATTTTTTGTGTGGTCATCTGGAGTTTTCTCAAAGAGACCATGTTTCAGGGCATCTCTTCATTGCGACTGGAAGGCAGGATTCAAGGTCACCTTTGGTGATCCTCTGTAGAATGCAAACCTTTGGGCATCCTTTCCTCTATTTGGTTTGAAGAAAAGCAAACATAAAAAGACAATCCTACAGAAGCTCACAAGAGTGCATACTTATATGTGTACCTTCATACTGTTTGGGATGTACAAGTTTGAACCTCAGCAGGCCTGAAGATAACCTTGGTTGCAGGAAAGGTTGTGCCCCTTCATGTGTGTTCCTTTACATGGCGTGAGCTTCCCAGCAAAAGTCCTTTGACTCACTGCTTGTGCAGGCAGCAGTGATTTGTTCTATATGAACAAATCCTCTGAGACCGCAGATTGTGGAGGAAGCCTCAAGTCTAAGACACTCAGATTAATACAGTGGATGTCCCTCTGCAAGTGTGAACTGTGGTCCACACAGGTATGTGTAAGAGAGGGAATCTACTCAATTTCTGCATTTGAGTTTATGGCTGTGGAAGACTATTCTCTAGGCTGATGGTTGTGTTCCAAATTTGTTTTTCAGAAGGACCCAAAGTAGTATCCTTCGTGACTGCTGACAGATCATATATGCTCCTTTGACCCAGTAAGATATAGGACAGTAAGCTATTTTGTCCTGCCAGGACAAAGCTTACAAGGCAACTCAAAAAACACCCCTATGTCTTTGGAAAAATGTGGGACACCACTTTGCTGTCATGTGATGTCATGTGATTGTTCATATGGTCTGCAGTTAGAAAAATTAGAAGGAAAAAAAAGTGAAGATACAGGAAATTGTATAGAAATGTTGTAAGGATCTGATGAAACTAAATAGTTTTGGCTTTGGAGTGGAGTTGAAGAGCTCAGGATTAGTGGATTCAATTCTGCTTCTAAAGTTCAAGAGCAAAACTCTTAATGTGACATGAATCAGGTGTTACTCTGTTACCAAAACAGTGTGTGCTCAGACTTCTTTACTACCTCAAGCTTGTCCAGAGTGTGTACACATACGCAGGCACGTCACAAGAAGAGCCAGAGGCCACGAATGCATTGCAGGTTTTATTTTAGTTACCTCTCTACTGGGGGATCTCCGAAGTCGCACCTGAGCTCCCAGGCAGAGGTGACACAAGCGGGGACGCAGGCGCTGGTCAGTTCAGCCCTGCTGGAAGATCCCTGGGCCTGCTGAGCTCACCTGTATGTCAAGGCTTCAGGCAGGCACAGCCTCCTGCTCCTTCTCACAACAAAGCAGGAATCTCAGACATAGCGATAAGGTGTCTAGAGTTTCTCACAGGCCTATGTTACCTAACACAGAGGTTCTACTCATCAAGCACACAAGGTCAGTAAAACAATTAGTGTGATGTATGTGCTTTTTCTACAGACAGGTGCAAGTCACTTCAGGGTATTTACATTTAACTAATCTCCTCGCCAAATCTTCCACTATGTTCCCATACACAGAGACACTGACAATGGTAATAACAATAGTCCAGCTGGGTGCACACTTATTACTGGTTCTGCAGTTATGTTTCACCCATACACTGCCATTGATCTTTAAAAAAATCTGTTTGCTTCCTTTGGATACTGCTCCTTGTGTGCAATTTAAATAATATGTATGAAAGTGCAAATTTTGCTGACAAAATTGAATAAGGTTCCTGCAACCTCCTTGGCTGTGAATATCATAGTAGCTTCTCAACCTTTGCTTTGGGCCCTTACGTGCATCAGTTACTGCATGAGAATAGGAAATAAAAACTGATGCTTATCATTCTGAATTCTATTAATGATATCTAGTGTGACCCATGGAAGGCTACCATCACGCCCATAAACTGAGAACAGTCCCCTTTTCTGGACTCTATCCCATTTTATTTAATCAGTGTTGGTAAAGCTGTTGAAACAAAGCTGTGTGCACTGGAGACATAAAAGTGTAGCGATCAAAAAGCAGTGGCTTCTCACAAAACTTTTTGCTCTGGATTGGATGAGTCTGCATGATTAGTGCACAGAGGAGATAAAAACCTGTGTACTCTCTCATCTGCCTTTGAGTTGATCTGCGTGGGATCAAGCGTAGCTTAAAGCTAGTCAACAGCAACTGTTCAGTCCAGTGCAAGTGCAGCGAGAGCTGCTGGGCTGAGCAGCATGGCTGTTCCGCCCCGGGCTGTGCAGAAGGCACCTCGGCATCCCAGGAAGCCTGGAGCACACACGAAAGCAGAGTTCAGCTCCACAACACAAGACTGAGAAGTGTGTGTTATTTATTTAAAATATTATAATTAACCACTTTAAAAATCATTATGTCTGTAATATAATATATTGCATACTGAATTTTGCCTGTGGGTGGAGATAAAGTTATTTAGTTAATTATGTTGGTTTAGTGCCATGGACAAAGTCGTTGTTTAGGTTAATGCATTTGCTATTCATGTAAGTGATTTGTTTGTCCTCATATTCTGATCTTTACATCACTTCTGAGAAATTAAATTACAAATTACAGTTTCAGTACCATAAAAGGCAAGACATAATTGTTTAGCAGGTGTTATGCAGATTTTCTGAATAAATCAGAATCCAGTTGAACTTAGTGTGTTACAAAAGGCTTTAAATGAGGTACTGGGCTTTTCTTCTATTATGTGTATCATAGAATGATTTGGGTTGGAAGAGACCTTTGAAAATCATCTAGTCCAACCCCCCTGCCATGAGCAGGGACACCTTCCACTAGACCAGGTTGCTCACAGCCCCATCCAGCCTGGCCTTGAACACTTCAAGGAATGGGACATCTACAATTTCTCTGGGCAGCCTGTCCCAGTGTCTCACCACCCTCATGGTAAATAATTTCTTCCTTATGTCCAATCTAAAGCTACCCTCTTTCAGTTTAAAGCCATTGCCCCATGTCCTCTTAACTATGGGGCCTGGTAAAATGTATCTCTCCATCTTTCTTATAAGGCCCCTTTAGGTACTGGAAGGCAGCTGTAAGGTTTCCCCAGAGCCTTCTCTTTGCCAGGCTGAACAACCCTGATCTTCTCAGCCTGTCTTCACAGGAGAGGTGCTTCAGACTTCTGACCATTTTTGTGGCCTCCTCTAGACTCTTGCTAGCAGATCATTCTCATACTGGGGACTGCAGAGCTGGATGCAGTACTCCAGGTGGGGTCTCATGAGGATAGAGAGGTAGAATCACCTCCCTCGACCTGCTGGCCGTGTTCTTTGTTATGCAGCCGTGGATGCTTACAGTGTCCTCACAGTCTGACTCAATGTGGAAAAATGGGCTGTCATCCTTTTGCCCTAGAAATGAATCTGTCACATAACCAAAATTTATTTGGAGATAATTTTTTTTCTAAATTTCACTACTAGATGCCAGTGCATTTTGGTGAGATTGAGCTCTCTGCAGAGGGAAGGCATGGGACATACACATCAGTTGGTTGTGCTCCTGAGAGTTCAATTCAGGTTGCAAAGGAGTCAGTAAGAGTTTGACTATTGATTTCAGTGGGGATAGGGCTTTACTCTGAAGTAAGATACAATTCTTGCACTGGCCCCTCTTCAGAGAAATGCATACAGCCTTTCTTTGCATTTCCCAAACTTTCTTTCGTAAGAGTAAAAAAAGTCACTCAGATGACCTCTTACATTATCATTTCTGAGTCTCCCAATTCTCCTTTAATGTTTTTCAAGCAAACCAGTGGGACTCCAGAAAGGACAGCCCTAGAAAGTTATTTAAAATAAATCCATGTGACATATTTTTACTGGGCATAAGTTAATCATAAAGTCATTTAGGAGCAATAGCTACCCCACATAAAGAAACTGCACACAAGCACCCACAAGAGAAGAAAGATTATTGGTTTTCTTTCTAGAATTCACCCAAGAACAGACTTCACATAAACCCGGGACATCCTGTATTTAAGGGCCAGCATATATTTGCCTGGAAGATAAAAGGGAAAGTTTTGAAGGTGTGTTTCTCTTGCCCAGTGGATGTATCTATATTTAAGTGTAATTGGTTTTCTGGAGTCATGGAGCTCTCAGCCGTGGTGAAGGTGCCAACAGAAGCTGGCACAGGCTAAAGGAAACCTCATTGAGAATAACAGTGCCACAGCTGGTACTCCCAAGGGAACTTATTTCGGTTTGCTCTGTTTTCATTTGGAAAATACTGCTTTAAAGATAAGATTTTTTTAATTATTATTTAAATATGACTACCAATGTGTTTGAATTTCTGTCAGAACAGGGGCATGACCCCAATTATACCCTAAATGTTATTGGGCATCTGCTGGAGCACTCATGCAAATGTATAGGCGGTGATTTGCAAAGGTCTGCTTATATTTGACTTGCTAAAGGTTTGTTTTCTCATACCTGAAGATATAGAAGCCTAACTTCCATTCCCTAGCAGCTTGAACAGTTAGTTATTCCTAGGCAAACTAGAAGTAAAATGCAACCAATATAAACGGAGAGTTCAAATATGGTAGTACTGCCCTATCCCAGTGCAGGAGTAGGTGACTATACCAGGAAAAAGCTGGTGGAGAAGCAAATTGTAAGCCTGTAAGTATAGGTTGTTGCTTTCGTCCTTCCATTTTACCTGTGTTGGAGCCTGCCGGATTGTTCCCTTTCCCATAGTAAAGGGTTTGGTGTTCTTTGTATTTTTCATTTACTTATTTTTGAATAACGTATTTAAAGTGATTTCGTGTTGAAGCAGACTACCCTTAGGTTAATATGTAGTGAAAAAAATGGTAAACCACAAAACTTTAATTAAAAGTTATTAGGCAAGGCTTTAAGATACGTAGTTCTAGTCCAGCTACAGTCTGTGTTAACCTTCTGCAGTTGTTTTTAGTGGTGATGTTTCAGTATCTCCTATCAAGGCGTGGTCAGTCTGGGAAGGTATGCATCCAGATAAAAAGGAATCGGTCCTTTAATGCACCACCTTTCCATTTTCATTTCCTTTCTAAAATGCACTGAATGCAGAATGTTATTAGACTGCAACATTTGTTATCAGTTTGAGTCTGTTTGGTGTTTCATGTGTTTTTCATCCTTTCCCCTTCCAGTTTTTACCATGGAACGAGTACACAGAGACCTCAGCTAAAAGTAGGGTGCTCTTGAGTACTTAATACTGGTCCTCACTGGCAAGTGCTATATTTTACCTCTGTGAGTGGCAATGATGCTGCTGGCAGTGGGCAGCAGCCTTTTGTAGTGAAATATCTTATGGCATTTGCTGAACTTTCAAGACACTGTTGTACAGTCCAGCAGATGGAGATACTTGGCTTTCATGATGTGCTGCTTAGTTTGTGTTGCTTGATGTTTTTACTAAGTGGTTTGAGTACAGTGGTTCAGTGTTGCGCTATGTTCAGTAGCAGCACTATCAGTAGTGTCTTTGGAAGGTTCTCTGTGTAATGGACCAAAGGGTGGTGGGCCCCAAAGGAGAATATGTTGCTGTTTCTGTTATGTGTTACCTTCAGGATATTGAAATATTTTGATTTCCAAACTTCCAAAAGCTTTAGGACTGATGTGGCAGATTACAGGGATTACCAAGTCATATCCCTCTTGTATAGTGCCTCATGCTTTCTATTCACAGTGAATTATTCTGTCTGTATTGCAGTCATGTTTGCTTTTCCCTCCGAAGCTGTTAAATACCAATACATTATTAAAATAAAGCAAAACAGTCATCCAGCTGATTTTTATACTTCAGTCAAAAGCCAAGCTTTGACATTCTTTATTTTTTTTTTTGCTAGGTTTGTAAAGCAGTACCTACAAAATACCAAAGAGTTGCTCATAAATACTGTATTTCTATGTCTCTTAGCAGTTACGTAGCTCAGACCTCTACCACTCTTCAGCTAGAAAATTCTCATGAGGAAGTAATGGAAGGAGACAGTAAGTGAAATGACTGAAGGGTCAGTTCAAGTTTTTATGTTTTCTGATCTGTAATCATTTTGCATAAGCAATGCTTACTTCACTGTGTAGTACGGTTATATGCGTGAATTCAATGTGTTTTTATGCATTTCACCCTACAGTATGTTTGAAACGGTATATGTTGAAGATTTCTTTATAATAAGATAGAGTTTTATTTTGTATTTCTGGTCAGCTTTTCTATTTTATATTTCTGTTTCAAGTTGTGGGCAGCCTATTTACACATGCTCACTTACATGATTTACGTATTAGATGGCTTTTGAGCTTCTTTTCCATTTTTTCTTTTTAACTGCACTTAAAGCTACATACAGTAAGAAAGTGAAGATGATGTTTTTCCAAGTGTTTATTGTTGCTGCTAAGAGTACAGGGCCAGATTGCTTTATGTACATGACAACACCAGTGCGGAAATTTGTTCTGAGGTGGTATTAGCCGTGATAAAAGAATTTAAGGAGTGTCTCAGTACCACTTGTGTTTAAGTGCTTTCCAGCCATGTCTTTCCAAAAAGAACTGAAATAGTACAAGCAACCACAGGCTGGCTGCAGTTCAGCCACTGGCTGTTTGCACTTCTTGATGGAATTTTTCCCAGTGGGTAAGGGCCGTTCACACACACAAGGTGCACCCAAGATATGTGAGCTGGCTTTCCATGAGTTTTGGTCATGTAAAGATTTGCAGTTACACAGTTGAATGTTAAACAGAAAGGTAATCTTGAGGCGGTGCATGAGCCTTGCATGTAATCATTCCACTGCAGTTCCTCGCGGCTACAGATATTCTTCTGTCATGAATTCCATTTCTCAAACTTCATTGACACATACACATCATCCTTTTTTCATATGAAGTTTAATGACCCTGTTTGCACTATTAAATCCTTCATCTTCCCAAGTGTCATGTGTGTGAAGAGGTCTAAAACGTGGATGAGATTTAGCTTAGTACATGTTTTCAGATAACAACAATTTGAACAGATGGTCAAAAATATCTTTGTTTGAGCTACTTAACTCATTGATGGTAGTCAAGAGGGAACCTTGTGAATAAATAATAGTAAGGTCAAGACTCTTTTTCAAAGCTACCCTGAAGTATTTTGAAGCTTTATTTCTCCATAAATGGGATAGAAATTATGCATCCATGATCTAGAAGAAATCTAAGTTTTTACTGTTTCTTAGAACTGCAAAACTCTTCAAAAAGAATCCAGATCATCACTGAGCTCCTTGGGTTCTGTCAGCATTAAAAATTACTGCAGTGGGCACCTTCAGTAGGTGTACGTGTGTAATTACAAAAGCTGAATAATTTTGCAGTAGACTGGCATGATTCTTGTAGAAGGTTCCGTTTGTTTCCCGTGATACAGGATTTATTCTTAGAAAAACACCGAAATCAGTGCAGATATTTCCATCACCAGGGTTTTGTCCCAGGCCTATATTATAGTCTTGCATTTGAACTGGGAAACACAGCAGTTCATTACAAGAGCAAGCTTTGGGGATTTGTTTGCTTTTCTTCGCTGGCACCATACCTGTCATGCAGTTACCAGAGCGGCAATGCAGCCAGTGCTAAGATGCGTGGTGTGTTTTTTGCAGCTTAGATCTCACTCAGTGACTATTTTTGTAGCATTTTGATAATAATGCTGAAGTAATTATTTCAGCATTTCGAGGGTGAGGTGCCTTATCTTCTGTGGGATCCACGACCTGTTCAGGAGGGCAGACCTCCACACTGGACCTGGCAGAGCCCCTGGGAACCTCGGTAGGCTGATTCTCCTGTCTCTGTTGTGATAGATCAGAACAGTTCTGACACTTTACCAAACTTCATGGAGGAATCAGTTTTCCAAAACGCAGTAGACCAGCCATCTCTGCCTTCTAAATACTATATTATTAAAATAACATAATTACCTTAATGAGCTAAATATTGGCATTTTTCTTCTCTTTTCAATATGAAATTTTCTGGATGCTATGTTAATGCCAAAAAGTACTTAATACAAGGCATCTTTTTAATTTCTAGTCATTAAATAACAATAAAGCAGTAGAACAGACCTGCTGGTTCCTGTTGCTTCTTGTGTTTGTATTTTGCACTTGACTCTGGACTTAAGGGGCCACCCTTATCTATGTTTTATCAGTTTCACTGAATTTTCATAATTCATTTCACTTTGGCATTTACATGTTCTTGCAGTTTACTTTAGGTGTTACTCTAGTCCACATTATCATAGTGTCTGAGTGCTTATGCAGTTGCTGTGGGGTTCCATCTCTAGAGGGGAATTTTTTAACTGCCAACATTTTTTTTTTGATCTTTGGAAAACATTAATTCAGAAGATCTGTACATCACCAAAATCCAACTCACCTCCTCATGTAAGCACTACATTTAGAAGTAAATGTTATTCAGATCTCTTTTTTAGGACTGTCTGCATGGCCAAATTTCATTAACTGTATTTTGATTAATACATCATTTTAAATTCAGATCTAACCTTCCCTCAAATATTAACATAATACAAAGAAACATTATAATACAGAAACACACCTCTATGTACAAATACAAGCATTGTAATTTCCTTCCAGGTGTTTTCTGTGTTCTCACAGACCTCTCTTGAGCACAGGAAGAAATGCTTCTGGTGATGTCAAACAGTGCGGTCACTATGAATAAGCCCTTTCCAATGGCACCACACCGCATGGCCATCACACAGTGGTGGTAACTCACTATTGAGGAAACATTCCTCTGTAGGAGCAATTTAGGGGATTTCATTTAGGTGTTTCTGCACCTACTACATAACTGTTGCCATTTCTGGAATAACCTCCAACAGACTTCCAACATATCATCCAGGCAGGAGTAGGTATTATATCCTTGTCTCCTGAATAACCCGGGCAGGCATTACAAATCTTTAAGCCTCAGATTGCTGGTAGGTGAACTTCAGCATACCAGCTAATTTTAGAAGAGCCAATGTTTATTACATACAGAGAATATAGTTCTCTAAATTTATCTATACAGTAGGAAAATGCATTACTAATTTACTGATTCTGCAGATCCAAAATATATGCAGTTCAAGCAGCAGTCTTGCAAGGAAAAAAACCCTTAATTGTAAATACAGGGACACCTGCTGCTGCCCTTACATTGCAGTTACTGCTGTAGGGAACCCTTACCTGTCAGTCTTTGAAACTGCTTATCAACATCTCACCCATTATGACTAATTGTTGTAGAGTATAGGCCCATAAAACTTAATAGCAGCAGTGGTTTCCTGTCTCATTTCTTTAGGGACTTTCTTTTCAAGATTTTTTTCTTAAACAGGACAAGTGGTTTCAGAGAGTGGGCAAAAAAGGCTATACCTTACCTTGTTGAGCATGGAGAAATTTGTACCTTAGGAAGACTTCATGGGCATGGAACCTATATTCAGATTTGGAAAGAATATTCCCTAAGAAAGGTAAAGGTATTGTCCTTTTGTTTTGATAAAAGTAATAATTCTTAATAATTAGCTTGCTAAGTTAAGGCTTAGTTTGATTAATGTTTTCTTATTAATATGAGTAAACTCAGTGAGTTAAATAGGAATGTATGTCTACAGTTGATGCACCAAAGTAATTTCAGGAATCCATCCTCATGTATGAATTTCTAACCTTTAAATACCCTTTAAATAAACCTGTTAAATTAAGGGAATTGTTTCTTCGGCTGTGAATTGATTTGAGTATTAGCCACCATTTGTTAAAATCACATTTAAGTAGAGAGTTACATAATCCTAGTGGACTGTGTGACCGAGATGAAAAACACATATACAGTTTAGATAATGTTATACTTCATTAGACTACATTTTCAGCTTCAGTAACATGAATGTTTTTTGTTCTTTTTTTCCAGAGAGAAGAGGATCCAGGACATTTCTTCTTTTCCATTTAAAAAATGCTGAAAAACTACTAAATAAATTATTTCTGTTTCTCAAAATAAACAGTTTGCTACCTGCTTTCTTGTGCAATCCTTTTAGAACCCAAGATTAATGATGCATGTGTGTCTGCTTGCACGTATGTGACGCAGTGCAAGGACAGCAGTATAATAAGGGCTATCCTTGTCAAATACTGGCATTTATTGCTGAATTCAGGGAGTTCTCATTTATCGTGGCTGTTAGAAACTTGTGTTCTGGCAACTGATGGGCAGGGAGATACAGAGGTTCTACCTAAACACTGAATTCCTCCTTAGAGTCAAGTGGAGAGGACTGTACAAGGAGTGCTGCAGAGAACTTGACTGGAATGCTAGATTTTCTTCATAAGCAGGTTGGGCATCAGCATGAGGATGATTTAGCAGCCCTCTTCAGAGGGCAGAAAGCCACTTGCCAGGAAGCACTAGGCCCAGGGTGAGTCTGTAGTATACGTAACTCAGTAAGTATACTTGCCAGCATACTTACCTGATGGTTAACTCAGGTCTCCAGCCTGAGGGTTTAGGTGCTTGTCCAGGAGCTGGGAGATCCAACAGCACCTGAGCACCACTTCTGCTGCCTGGGCCCACTGTAGGGCCATGGTGGTCAGGCTAATGTTTACTTCTTGATCCTCAGAGAGTTTTTTGCACAAGAAGCATGTTTACCTTTGCGTAGCAAGCACAAGAATTTTCATCTCCTTTACTTTTTGAATTCTATCTTCTAAAAACTGGGATACATCTTTTTTTTTCTTCTGTCTGCTGTTAAAAAATTGTGCTATTCCTTCTGCATTACTGAATTATTGCACTAGAATGCTAAAATCATACAATTCAGTTGGAAGATTAATGAGGTGTGTTTTCTTTTTGCAGAGTAAATTCTAAAAGCTAGAGGTCACAGGAGACATACACAATTTATTATTACGATTTATATTTAGCTTTGAGTGAATATACATTTTTTCAGTGGGAATACAGTAGGTGTGAAGTCATTTGCCCCTTTATATAGTGGCATATACTGTACATTACTAGTATTTTCCTTTCTTTTTAATAACCAAAAGCATTAGAGATGTGTCATCCATATTTATTTAAATAACTTTTGCTCATAATAATATTTTAAAAGCTTGAAATTGACTCCTCTACAGTATCAGTTCTTCAAAGAGCGATGCACATGCCAAATGTTATGCACTGTGAGCAATCCTGTTGGATTCAAAGGAACAGCCCAATACACGAAGTCACTGAAGTCTTTTTAGGAGTAGCTCTTAATTTTTTACAGTGTTGAAGACAGAGAGATTGGCATTGTTATCTTTATTTTGAAGGGGCAAATGAGTGTTTGGGTTACATGCAATTCAGTCTCCCAGGAAGACACATAAAAAATTTGCAAAGGTAGTGCAGAGTGAGATGTATCTGCCAGCCTCACCGCGTCTTCCTGACAGTGTCATTTCTGCGTCCTGTATGCTAGCTCACTTTTTTCTTTGCAAGGTTTGTATTTTATAGATAGGCAAATATGCACCCATATGCTTGCACACGCACACGCACACACACACACACACAGCCTCCCTGGTGAACTGTGCTGTTGATACCTCTTCCTTCAGTTGAGGTGCGGGGCTGGGGCCTGAGCTCTAGCCGCTGGCATTGCAATGGTAGCCATCTAGCCATGTTTTACCTAATGCGTTCCCAGTGCAACTGGCCATTGCATTCATTATTGGAAATGGCCGTTTCTCAAAAGTGAAAAAAATTACTTGTGCCGTTCTTGCTGGACATGACCTACAAAACCACCAGATTACCTTGAGGGCAATCAACCATGGGAGCAGGTTGCACAGACAGCTTATGTAGTCCTTGTCTTTAGAGGTTTTCAGCCTAATCAACCTTGCCCCTACTTTGAGTGGGGCATGGCACTTGCTAACTTTTGAGGTTCCTTCCAGCTTTTCTACTGGGAACACCGTTTCCAGATCTGAGATTCATTTTTGCAGGGGGGAGTTTCACAGAGGTTCTAGCCCCAAACCTCAGCACTCCAGCTTCTTGCTTGAGGAATTTCAGAACTTACAGTATTATGTTTCCTGTGTGAAATTAAGCAGGATTTTTTTACCTAACATATTTTCATCCCTACCACTTACAGCCTGACAGACAGTGTTTAACTCAGGGCCTCTTGAAGAGGGTGGTTGCATGTATGTTGAAGTTTGTGGAGGTTGGGGAACCACTGAAAGGAGGTGTCTAACCTTGAACTGGGAGCAGCAGGAATGGAAGCCTGTGCCTGCAGGAAGCCCACAGGCATTCCTTGGAGCCTTTACCAACAGGCAGCAGACTTGGTGGCTCCTGTTGCCTTCACTCCTTTCCATACTGTTTAGGTTCTTTGTAAAGAGTTTTTTGGGCAGAGCCCTTCATCCCTCTCCCTACCCTGGCTATCTTCTCACAACCGTGTTCGCTCTTTCATTCCCCTGAAGTGTGACCTTTGTACCACAATACTTTCTGCAAGTCATTTTTCTCCATTTAAGTAGTACTTAAACTGATGGGGTGAGATGGTACAGAATGAAGCATGTGAAAAAACTTAGCTGTCAAGTATTTAAATTTTTCAAATGGCATAACATAATCAATTATTACAATTCTGCATTGATTATTAAATCTTCTTTGCATGCCCAAAAAATATAGTGAGATGTCTCTCATACCTTATCCATAAGACTGAATTTGTGGACTTCTATAAGCTGCTTACATGCACAGTGAGCAGAATAAAATGCGTTTATGTATGACTGTTGAAAACATTTGGTGTACTGCTCCTATGGTCATCTAATAGCATCGAAAAAAAGGAAGCTAAGCTTCCCAGTATGCATCTTTATACTCAAGTTGGTGTAACGTAAAGTATATTATACTTTATGACATATTAACATAAAGGACTTTTTCCCAATGTAGTAATTCTTTCTGCACAGTGTTGGCACAGGGTTATTTAGTCTCTTAAAAATGATTCAAAAGGCACATTTCCCAGGAATGTGGGTAAGTATTACTGAAGGCAGGACTTTTTCTTAGACATTCCTAGTGGTTTTTTAATCTGAAACCGTGTTGAACTTCGTAGTCTGGTATGCGGTTAACACATTTGTGCAGGTGGAACTCAGGTCAGACATTCAGATTTCAAACTTACTGAGATTTTTCTCTGAGCATCAGAACTAAAAATCTTGCAGTAAGCACATCACATTTAATGCAAAAAAGTTGAGTTCAGTATTCCAACCAACAATAACATTGGCAGGTTAGTTATCTTACTCTTTTTCTTGCCTTTGATACGAATGCATATGTGTGCATGTCCACCCTGACCCATATTTTCATTATTGTTTGGAATCAGCAAGGCATTCTTTTGGAGACGAAGACCTTGCTCTTGACTTTTGGTAAGAGTTTCTGTCTTCTGGGCATACAAGAATGTAGCTGTCCAGGAGAGTGGAGGGATGGATTATATTTATGGGCTTACGCCTACACAGTATTGAGAACACAACCAACCCATTCAGCCATAATAATGGCCCCTAAGCTTTTAAAAAAAATTCCTTACAGCATCTTACTCTATTGTCATTTCCCACACAATTGAGCAGTTACACCATACGCAAGTAAACTGCAGAGTCTTGGGAAAAAGCTGCATTTCGTGGTGGCTGGAGTGCTTGCTAAATTGCTTGAGGCTTTTCAGGGTGAAATAAGAATAAGAGTAGAAACTTTGTGTATTTATGAATATAAAGTTAAAAGCAAGTATATGTTTTTATATTACATGATCTAGTGTCAGAGCTATGATTTTAACACTCTTACAGCCTTGTTTTTAGTGCTACTTACCTATCAGGAGGATACTATAAAATAAAAATATAAATCTGTTGTGCCTTCTTGAAACTGCATTAAGTAGGGCTCTTATGGCTACAGTGAGCTGTGTGTGTGAGAACAACTTGTTACTCCCCCATCCTCATCAGATCTGCATGTTAAGACCCAGCTAATGCCATATTTCATAACAAATGATCAATTATTGACATGGTGCTTTTCTTTTTCATTTATTCCTGATTGACACGGATTGCAGTGAGGAGAAACAGGGGGTTACTCTACTATGATGGGATCAAACAGGTTCGTGGTGTTAAATGCCAGGCTGAATGCAAGGTGAAGTGGGTGCCATTGTCTTAGAAGGAGCATTGACAAAAGCCAACCCAAATCCATGGCCGTCTTGCTTGGCAGCCGCTTGTGAATGGAGAGAAAGAAGTTCCTCCAGGCGACAACTAGAATAGCCTTTTGCTTTGAATCATTTTCCTGTGCTGAGAAGGTTAAGCTGAATTCCCCCATGAAGTAACTTTACCAAAATTAGTAGCATTCACTTATGATGAGTATGGCTCAATCATATTGGAAGATACAGTTTGAATAAAATTGCATTGTAACCCCACTGCCCCGACTTCAGTCAGTTATAAGAAACTCCACTGGCTTCACTGAGAGTTGGGTTTTATCTGAAGGGTCTTAGAATTTACATGACTTATAATGAAAGTCATGCCAACTTAACAAAGATGCAAAGAAAATATTAGACTAGCATCAATAAATTAACAAAATGTTAAATAAGAATGGAACACCATGCTCAGCTATCCGAATAAATCAGAGATGTCTCATGAATTACCAGGTAATGGGAGCAGTTTAAAAAATGTAAACTGATACTCGCTTTCTTTACCAGCCTAGGCAGCCCCATTTTTGAAGTAGCCTCTATTGAAACTGGAGTTGTGAAGCTCTTCAGGTTTTTTTCACTGAAGCAGTGGCACTGAACAGCATGCAGAGTTAGTCTCTAAATGATCTGCCCAACATAAATGTAAATGTTAAGACTTTTTTTTTTTTTTTTTAATTTTATAAAATAAACATGCATTTGATTGTTGTTGTGTATGTACAATTTTGGCAGAAGTTACCTTAGCTTTCAGGTCTCAGTGAAAAGAACTGAAGAGACCTGCTCACAGTTTATTTCGTCGTAGTAACTGATACATGAATCCAAAAATAATCCTTACAGATGATTCATATGAGTAGTTGTTGCTGTTTTCCCAAATATTCATGGTGTTGGTACCTAGGAGAAAGGAACCCATGTGTGTCACAGGAAATCAGATTTCATATTGGCAGGTTTTACTGAGCTTAGGGACACTTAATTCAAAATATTTCTGCTTATGAGAAACACACCATGTTTCTTTGCCTTTTTTTTTTTTCCCATGGGAACATTTTCACATAGGAATCTACTTTGTCTCCTTGGAAATCATACAGTAAAACTTTGATAGTAAGAGTTGTAATTTTTTATATGCATCCCTTCATGGGTAGAGTTGGGAGGGCATGTGATTACTGAAAACAAGAGAGTCTGAGCATTTTTTCATGTAACACAGAGCTGTAAATACACAGAAATAGCCTAAATGGGAGGCTGTGTAACATTTGAGTGCTTTAAGATCTCCTCTGAAGTAAGTTAGATCTTTTTAAATTGTCTTCAAAAGTGATTTTAAAGAATTTGCAGGGCTTACTCACTTTACATGCTATCTTGGGTAGCATCATTTATTTTAGTAGCTCTCTTTAAATTGGTTGTATTTTAGAAAACAGTCCAAACAATTTTAGTGCAGTCCTCAGCAAGTAGATCTCTGTGGGTCACAGGAGAGGTTTACACCTCACCATTTTACCAGAGAACTAGTAACTGCTTTTGACTTGCTTGCACATGAGAAATAGGTGGTCAAGTAAAGAGTCCTCTGTTAAATGAAAAGGGTTAGGGAATTTTGCCTGCCTATTAGTTTTTAATATTGTATTGTTATCAAATGACATAATATTTTGGTTTTTCTCTTCATTATTTGTATGATTAAGAGAACAGTACCACCACTCTCTTCCAGTGAGCTGTTCTCAATCTGAATTGTAGACTGCAAGCTTGGTGTTCTTGAGCGATTCTCAGTTCAAGAAAACATGCCTTCTTCCTATGGGTCTCATTTTAGGAAGTTTTTTAAAGGTATACCAGAACCCTGTAAAATATATTCCCTTTGTTCTACATGCCAAAACATGAAACTATGGGCTTCCTTTTTGAAGAGGGTGTTTTGCTACTGGTTGTTCTTTGCACAGTTAATATTATTCCAGCTTTCAGAAGTTTTTCTGTCTTACTTTAATGTATTGCTAGAAAAATATAATTGTATAACAACATAACTGGGTGAAGACAGAAGTCCTTTTAGCCCAATATCCTGTCTCTGATGGTGGCAAAAAGCAAATGCTTAGGAAGGACAGTTAAAATAGACAAGTGTATGGTGTTACTTCTTTTGATAAACTCTTCCACTCTCCAGCAGCCTGGGGCTTAAACATGTCCTGAAAGAAAATCTGCATCGCTGTCTGTCTATTTAGTAATCCTTGCTACACTTTTTCTTCCATTACTTTGTCTGTTTGCTTGCTTGATTCACAGCATTTGTTTCTTCCACAATACTATATGGCATTTAGTTGCACATTGTATAAAAAACAATGTTACAGTTTCAAATGTAGAATTAAATTTTCACAGCGATAAATACAGTTAGCACACCAGATCCTATCCTGGGCAGTCACACTGAAATTCAAGAGTGTTAGCTGGGTGGGATACAGCTGACTGAATGCTTCTGTGGCTTAAGTTTCAATTTTTTCTACCATATCCCAATGAGTAGACTTTGTTAATAAGGATTAAAAACATTGCCTTCAGCTACATGTAATTTTTTTTTCTATTTAGAAGAATATTTAGCTGTGTTGAACCTTAAATTTCACCTAAATGAGCCTTTCAGCATTTGCCCATAGTATCCTCAACTACTGCATAGTGGTTATTTGGTCTTTTAGCTTTAGAGAGTTCAGGTCACAGTTGCTTAGCATATTGTTCTCAGAGAGATAATTAAACCAAAATACATATTTCTTGCTGACATTTCTAGCTCAGGTTCATTCTAAAACTTCCAGGAGAATAGTTTTGCCTGGAGGCTTGTGAAGATGTGTTCAGGCTGGGCTGTCTATGAGACATGGAGAGCTTAATGGTCATGTAAAGATACAGTGAAATAAAATTGATATAATTTGAAATGTTTATTTTCCAGAGCTCCTTTTGTAGGTTAAATGCACAGCAGTGACTTTTCTCTCTGTTATACAGAGGAGCCAATATACTGTTACACACCACACAACTTCACCCGCGATCAAGCCCTGTATGCCAGAGGATATTGTTGGACAGAATTAAAAGATGCCTTGCCAGGAGTTGATGCCAGCCACTGGCCCTCCTTGTTTGAGCATAAGTTCCTACCTTATGCACTGCTGGCTTTTGCTGGGATAATGTACATTCCAGCTCTGGGCTGGGAATTTCTGGCCTCCACCCGACTGACTTCAGAGCTTAATTTTTTGCTTCAGGAGATTGATAACTGCTACCACCGTGCAGCTGAAGGGCGGGCACCAAAAATAGAGAAACAGATTCAGTCCAAAGGCCCAGGGATCACCGAGAGAGAGAAGAGAGAAATCATTGAGAATGCAGAGAAGGAAAAAAGCCCTGAACAGAACTTGTTTGAGAAATACCTGGAAAGAAGAGGACGAAGTAACTTTTTAGCTAAGCTTTATCTTGCGAGACATTTGTTCATCATCTTTTTAAGCATCATACCAATTACATACTTATCTACCTACTATGCGACACAGAAGCAAAATGAGTTCACGTGTGCATTAGGAGAGCCTCCAGACAAAACGAGCAGCTCCAAATTGCACATCAGAGTGAACTGCAAACTGCCATCTGTCCAGCTCCAGCGAATTATTGCTGGTGTGGATATCGTTCTTCTCTGCTTCATGAACTTGATAATCCTCATCAACTTAATTCACCTCTTCATATTTCGTAAGTCCAACTTCATATTTGATAAACTGAACAAAGTTGGAATAAAGACCAAGAAACAGTGGCAGAAGTCCCAGTTTTGTGACATCAATATTTTGGCCATGTTTTGTAATGAGAATCGGGACCACATAAAATCTTTGAACCGCCTGGATTTTATCACAAATGAAAGCGATCTGATGTACGACAATGTGGTACGCCAGCTGCTTGCGGCGTTGGCCCAGTCCAATCACGATGCCACTCCAACCATGCGTGACTCAGGGATCCAAACGATAGACCCAAGTGTTGATCCAGCAGACATCGATGCCAACGAGCAGCTCATCATTAAGAGACCAAGGAAGAAGATGAAATGGATCCCGACTACCAATCCCCTTCCTCAGCCCTTCAAGGAACAGTTAGCCATTATGAAGGTTGAAAACCATAAACCTGAAAAACCGAAGCCTGTGCGGAGAAAAACAGCAACAGACAGCCTTATCGCTCCTTTGTTAGAGTCTGCTGCAAAAACCTCACAGCAATCGGCCACTCATAAACCTGAGCCAAACGCCATCCCAAGCACAAGCAGTGAAAAAAAACACACGAGGCACTTTTCCTTGGATGTTCATCCATATATACTTAGTAGCAAAAAACCGAAGCCAGAGATTCAAGCCCTCCCCTCGATGCCTACGTCAAAAAGCCAAGAGGGTGGATTTTTAAACCAGGAAGAGAATGTTGTAGTGCACGTTACCTCCTCTCTCAAAGGTACAGTATGCCATAATGCCCATACCAGGTCCACAGACCATCATTTGCGTAGCGATATTCAAAAACTAAAAGCTTATCTGAACTGTTTGACCTACCTTACTAGATTTTGGGATAGCTAATAATCTTAGGGCTTGCAGGCCTCAGAAACAGGGGTTTTCTCTCTTTATCGGTCATATGGAAGATAAGCATTATTACAGGTAGAGCGGTATGAAATGGCCCGCAGGCTGTTGGTGCAGGTAGTTTTTCAAATGTAAGCAGATTTTCACAATTCCAAATGTGGTTTTGCCTTGCCAAGAAAATGAGAAGGGTTTGGCCTTCACAATACCCTTTGTGCTCTACCAGCACCTGGCACTTCTTAAACCTGCCTAATTTTCAAGTCATATGGAAATTCACAAGCCATGATTCTGACCAGTAACAGCCACTTCTTAGGAGTGTGTGAAAAACTGCTCTAATGGCAGTTAAAGCTCCATGTAGAAAAAATTCTCGTTAACTACCAGTTCTTAGGGGTTGACATGTGTTTGTGACCTGGGAAATCACAACTGGGATCATTGACACTGTTCCTTATGCAAGACATGTTTTAAATTGCCCTTTGTCTCATGTGGACCAGAAGATGGATGGTCTGAAGTGTAGGTGCTGGCTGGGGATTCAGGATTTCTGCCATTCCCCTCCTGTGTGGCCTTGCAGGAGATGGTCTTTCTGTGCCTCAGTTCCCAGTGTGTGTCTTGGAAATCCCGTCCCTTTCTTACCTCAAAGGAGTGTTTCAATTGTATCAAGAGTTGTTAGGTACTGGAAAGATGGGGAAAGCCATGTGAGCACAGAGAAAAGTGATAGATCAGTAGATAAACTGATAGACAGATAGGTATCTTCTTGTTTATTTTTGTAAGCTACTGACATAAGAAAGAAGCACAATGCAGTTGAAGTTACAGAAAGACTTGTACATACTTAAAGCAACGGCTCTCATCTCATTACAAGCTAAGACCTCCCTCTGGGCTTCGACAGACTGACAGCTACCGTCACCCCACTGCCCAGCAAAGAAGTGATTTGAGGTATAAAAGTTTCTGTCACTTCCAAATCCTTATGCTCCTTAGAGCCCTCCAACTCCCCACTGTGCATGTGAGCTATTCTACAGCATTCCTTATCCAGTCACCTGCTCTGATTTCAACTCCTCAAAACTACTGGGGTTTTCTGGTCTCAATTACTTTCATCTAAATTAGTGCTTGAATATTTTAAGGGCAAAAAATAATTAATGTAGTTTTGGGGCTTTGTTATTCCCCATTCCCATTAAAAATTTTCAGCTTTGCTTTTGAGTTAGACCTACATTGCAGTCCATCAGGTAAGGTACACTTATAATTTCTGGAAAGAGACATCAGTTAATGTCAAATTGCTGAGTTCTTTCTAAAGACAAGTGGCTTACAATGTGTAACCACTGTTTTTTCCCATTGAAAATATCAGTGCTTTTTGTATTCCATTCTGTGGATTTCAGCATTCATAATGTTTGTCAAAACATTAAGTCATAACATATATAAAACACCTGCCAGACTGTAGAGGAGAATAAAAGGTTCTTTTCTGTTGTTTTTCTGTTCATTTTATGAAAGTGCCATTCACATAAGGAAGCATGAGCATGCGTAAAAAAGCGAGATTTACAAAACGCATTTGTTGTTTGCCCTGTTTCCCTGAGCTTACCACCCTGTTGTTTTGAAACAGTCCTGTTGGATTTCTCAGAGCATCCCAAGAAAATTCATTTTTGGGTCCACTCCTGCTCCCACTGAAATCAGTGGCAAAACTGCCAGTGACTTTTATTGGTTCAGGACACTGCTGTGTAATGGACTGGAAGGGTGAGAGATGACTTGTGTTTGTTTTAACTGGCTCTTTGGTTTTCTTCTAGACACCCCTCACCCTGCAAACGAGATCCTGTACTCATCCGAGACATGCAGAACTGTGCCTGCTGCCGGGGCTTTTGTCACATGTAACCACAACCACATAGCCACCACTGCTGCTGCCACCGGTATGACTCTGAACCAGGTCAAGCCCGAGCCGACACCTGCACTGAACTGCAACCCAGCCCACCCTTTGCTGCACATCAACACACTGTACGAGGATCACGAGGAGGAAGTTTCAAACGCAGTAGACAATGGTATCCACTCGCCACCTGACACGGGGGAAATTCTCTCCATCCCTACCCCAAAGCAGATAAGGTTGGCCACATTTGATGAACCAATGGCAATCGTGAGCTCGGTGGAGTACTGAAGACCCCGGGCTGCGGAGCTGCGCCATCGTAGCCAGGCCCAGACCACCGCAGTGCGGGCCGTGGTCCCCGCAACGATGCAATTCACCGCATGAGCATGGAGAGTTTTCACACAAACTGTAGCTTCTGGTAATAACACCAAACGGTCTTTCAGGATGACATCATGAGCACTGTCAGTCGTGTGCAAAAGAGAGTAAAGAAAATCTGGTGGGAACAGACCTTTCACGCGAAGACAACCATTAGCTCTAGCTCTAAACTATAGCTTCCTGATTTAAATTAGGATTAGCACAATTTATGAACTTTAAGAGTCTGATGGCATGCCACAGTAATTTTAGTGAGTGTTTAAATCCTTTGCATTCAGAATCACTGATCAAAGTTAAAACAACGTGGAGGTGAGGTATACTTTTTTAATGGCAGCAGTTAAATAAGAGTTTTTTTCTAAGCAGAGAGGATTTTTTTCAATTCAGGATTATGAAAAAGTTATATGCAAGCAAAATTTTTGTTTGTTTGTTTCTTTAGCTCACTAATGTTGGGCTTCGTGGAGACTTAGCTGAAAGGGCCTTACTACCACCAGCATTTAAGTGCAAAAAGATTGATGCCCTCAGTCTCTTGCATTTATAAATGAAAATACCTGAGGTATGTCCCGCCCTTCAACAGGCTTTTGTGTTTGATGGAAGATGATGAAATGAAGAGTTTATTTTTTTAAATATATTTTACCATGGAAAAAATTACTTTAATAACTTTTCAAACCAGGTGTTGCTTTTAACAAAATGTGTAGAAGAGAGTCATTGTAGCTGCTTATTTTTTCATAGTGTATTTATAAACCAGGTTAGAAACTTTCATGGGTGCTTCACTGATACGAAAAATCTTACGAAGGTCATCACAAAATAACTTACAAAATATGAGACCAGCAAAACTGTTTTCATATAACACACAGTTAAATAAGAATATGAATTTCTGTCTGCAGGCTTGGCTAGTCCTTGATTCAGCAAACACTTAAGGCCATGGCTGTCACTGAAACGACTCGTATGTCTAAAGCTAAGCACACACTGAAATGCCTTTGCTGGATCTGGGCTCTAGCGCGGGCAGACAATAATCCTGCAGTATGTGCTGTCACTCCGATTCAATATTTGCCTTCCTTCGCTCAAAGCACATCTTCATGCCCATCTTCCTATAACTACGGTATGTGTGATTTAATAGAAAACTCTAGTATAACTAAACTAAAACATCTATTAAAAGTGTATCATGCAATAACCATTCTCAGCAAAATTATAGTGAAGTGTTAAAATAATATTCCTAGCTGCGTTCAGAATTATGGACTATGTGTTTGCATCGAAATTATGTGTAATGGTAGAAAAAATATGCAGCACAAATATGGGACTGAAATCTTGAATTTATTTTTAATTTATTACCTCAGACATGGATATATGATACCAATATTTAATGAAATTAGCACTGAAAATAAATACCTATTATTCTGAATAGTTTAATGTGTACTACTTCCTAGCTTAGTTACGTGCAAGTGAGCGAGACATGTAATACCGCCACTCCCTCCTACATTACTTCAGTTATGCCCAAACTTTATGGCCTGAACAGCCAAATACCAAAAAGGCAGCAAGCCACGGGACACGAGCCACAGGTGGGAGGAGGACCTGGCTTACACCCCAGAGTGTCGGGGCATTGTGGAGCTGATGTGGCACACAGAGCTGGGCCCGGGACAGCTGTGAGACGCTGGCTGCAACGGCTCCTGCTGCCTCGTCCCTTGCCAGCCCTGGGATGTCAGCGTTCCCCACAGCCCAAACCAGCACAGCAGGCGTGGGGCAGCCGTGCCATGGGCAGGAGTTGGAGCTGTTCATACCCTGCCCGTGGCTCCGGGGCCGTAGGTTGGTCACCCCTCTTTTAACCCACTCAAAGACAAAGCTGCAAGGTGTTCAGTACCGCTGGCTGTGTGACTGATAAACTGGTGCGACTTTCTAAATAACAAATCTGCGCCTGTGTAGTCAGGGCCTCATTCCCCCCAGGTGCAGGAGGAAGCCCTCTGCAGCCGTGGAGTGGAGCTTCACTCGTGACAGGACTGCAAGCAAGGTTCCTGCCCAGCCTGATGGTAACTGCCATCCATCCGGAGTCACCTGAAGGCATCGAGACTTCAGAGGTGAGCCACATGCCCCACTACAAACGCTGCCTTGCTGAACTGAAAGAAATATGTTAGTGCCCTACTCACTGAGAGAAACTTGCCTAAACTGGAAGACCAAAGATGAGTAAGATGAGACACAGCCTCATTTTTAAATGTCTCTTTAGTCTGACTCACATTAGCATCTCCATCTGTCTAGTCTTTGCCTAATGTTTTCAGCTTGGCAGATCAGATGACTCACATTCTCCAAGGCTGCTTTCCCATTTACTTCACCAGGACAAGGACCACATATTGTGAGCACAGAAACCCCTTTCTTCAGGGTGCTCTTATTCAGAGTACATTTGACAACAAAACAGGAGAGACAAGTGTGTCAAAATCATCTTTCGAGCTGTATTTAGGCTGTCCAAACCCAGCAGGAGACCAGCCATTTCTCTCTCACAGCCAGCTGGATAAGTGCTTCTCTTGGGACTTTTTTAGTGCAATAATGCTTTTTAGTATTGATGTTACTAACATTTAGCTGTACTGACTACACATACACACACAGATTTATATAGATACCAACTGTATACCTACAGATTCTATATATACATGTAAACATACCTCTGTTGCATAGAAATCTTCTCTACTTTGCTTTGTAAATAAGTTATGCTAAGTCATTTATTTTCTCTTCATTTCCCATTATCATGCATTAGACCCAACCCAGCAACATGTTATGCATCTCTCTGACTCCACTGGGATTTGCTGATGCTGGTGGGGATGCTCTGTCCCTTGCAGAGTTAGGTGTGCTGGGTAATTTATATTTTTATATTGACAGTGAGTGAGGCCCTGATCTTGGGATCCCTTTTCTGCGTAGTGCTTCCTATGACTCTTTGGCACCAAAACACGAGACAGAATTTATCTCTGTACTGGAAAACTGAGGGCAGCCTGAAACACACTTGACCTACGGCTGCCTAGGGGAAAATTCTTCCCCTCATATCAGTCATAAAAGAGTATT
Source organism: Nesoenas mayeri (assembly GCF_963082525.1). Lineage (NCBI taxonomy): Eukaryota > Metazoa > Chordata > Aves > Columbiformes > Columbidae > Nesoenas > Nesoenas mayeri. The sequence goes on from NC_137541.1 coordinate 21,757,798, forward strand.
AATAGAAGTAGTGAAACCCCAGCTTTAACCTTTCAGTCAGAGGGTTCAGGAAGCTCTATAAGAGCTCATCATTGTTCTCCCCAGCTTATGGATGCAGACACTGAAACACAGGAGAGTGAAACAGTTTGTCCCAAAGCTACTTAGGCTGTGTCTAAACTGTCTAATCTAGAGCTGATAATATGCCACCGCTAGGACACTGCCCTACCTGCCAGTGTAAGCAAGTGAGGATGGATTTGGGTGCTGCAAGAAAGCCCTCTGAATTCTTCTCCTAGCTGAAAACACTTATTTTTTTTGTAATTCTACAAGTAACATTGTGGAATGCTGATCAAGGAATGCTTTGATGCTTTGCTTTAAAGAAACAATGGTGGTTTTTTTCCATTAAAATAATTCTGCTAAAATATAAGCCACAGAGAACACCAGGAGTTTTAAACAGGACAATTATTTTTCAGACACCTTCCAATATTTTCTAGCTTTCAATGAGGAATATTCCATTCTGTCTGTAAACAGACTAACTAATGGGAAAACATTCTGTGTGCATTGTTTACACGCAACAATTTTTCAGCTTTTGCTATTCTCTGAACAGTTTTAAAGCATTTCTTAGCTGGTTTGCAATATTGTACAAACATTAAAAATTATGAATTACTCTGCCACACCAATGAGGACCTCAGGGCTCTGCAGGTCACATTCATGGAAATGCTTGTTCAGCAGTCCTGTTGTCCTCAGTGGTTATTGAAGCTTCTGACTTAATGCTTTATTGACTTGCTATTTGTTCACAGAATGAACTTGCCCGGAGTCAGAGCCAGCTTCAGCTGAAAGAACTTGTTTGTCCTCCTGCTGGGCTTGAGAGCAAAGAAGTTTACTAACTCTTTTGGTTGACTAGAAATAATTTTGCTTTATAATCTCAGGGCTCATAGCATTCACTAGTCTAGCTTTCCAAAAGCACAGCCAGGGAGTGCAGGCAATACAATAAATCCCTGGAAGAGGAATACGTGATTCACAAGCAAAATCTGATGTCTTGCATGAAATGAGACAGAAAACCACCCCATGCCATCCCAGGTGCCTGCCTGTAAATAAAAAGATTATACCGGGTTTGCCCTCAGAGCTTTTATCCTGTGTCAATCAAGCCATGGCAGTTTACCGCAGTTGTTGCTCTGGGACAACAAGCCTGTGCCCAGACCCTGGGGCGCACAGCAGAGGAGACAGTTGGGTGCATTTTGTTGCTGAGAAAAATAGCTTCTGAGAGCAGTTCAGGAACTTCTATTGCGAAGTGATGGATGTGTTTGTCGGTGCAGACTTGGAAAAAGGAGGTGCCACAATGAGGGCTAAGAAAACCCTGTACTATTTGTCCTCTGTATATAGCCCCGCGGACTTCAGATTGACAGATTTATCCTGTTACTGGAAGGACCTAAACAATGTAAAGGAGTGACTAGAAGTATTGAAGAAATGAATAGCCTGGAGAAGAGAAGGCTCCAGGGAGACCTTATTGTGGCCTTTCAGCACTTAAAGGAGGCTTATAAGAAAGATGGAAACAGAATTTTTAATAGGCCCTGTAGTGACGGGGCATGGGGTAATGGCTTTAAACTAAAAGAGAGTAGGTAAATATTAAACATAAGGAAGAAATAGTCCAAAACAACAGAGCTGAGAGCCTGAGGAACCAGGTATCCCAGCACAGCAAAGACATGCTTCAGATGACAACAAGAGCGGCAGAAGAGTCAAAGGAGCTTCTATGAGAGGCTTTAAATATAATGAGAATGACTCCAAGGCAGTGGCAGAGAATATTGTTAATATCTGGAAAAGGGGCATGAGTGAAGGGCCATAGAGATGATGGAGGGACTGGAGCATCTGTCCTATGAGGGAAAGCTGGGACAGCTGGGACAGCGTATATGGCAGGTGGTGGCTGTAAAAGGGACAGCTCTCAGCACACCTGAGGTCTCTGCTGTCGCGCAGACCCTTGACTCCAGGTGCCCCAGCAGCCTGGCTGCTCCCCTGGAACCTCCCCTCAGACCACATGAAAACAAGGAAAAGATTTGTGGAAGGAGAGCATCAACCTGGGAAAAAAACAGCAATAAAATATATATGCAGACATGTATTTTTTCCCTCTATATTCTAGGATCTTTGCAAAAGTCTGCTTAAGTCTTTTTCCCACAGATTTGTCAGAATGTCCCACAGCAGCGAAGTATTTCTCTGCACGCCTGTCTTTACTTATAGGAGTTACTGACTTGGCCTGCAACTACCTAATTTGCTTTAAATCATCAGTTTCTACTCAAGGGCTGGGGAGGCCTGGTCTCCTGCCATAAGTCCTTTTGTTTCAGCAAAAAGGACTTATTAAAGTAACCACAGGACAGAAACCAAGGGCAGATCCAAGAGCAAAGTCTTGGAAAGAGACATTTGGCTATAAAGCATAAGCTATTTATTTTCCTTGTTTTCCCATTTACCATCTAAATTCAGGCTTATGTTACACTGAATCTCTGGGAAACACTGGAGGAGATGTGTGCTGGCAAATCAAATGTCCTCCGCATGCATCCTCTTCTTTTTCCCAGCAGACCAAATATCTCCTCTGGAGGTTCTGGCCCTGGGCATTACACAGTTATAATTAAAACTTTATGATTTTATATTCTACTGACTTCCTCAGCAAATACATATTAAAATAGAAATGTCATTTTCACTGCAACTAGAAATTTGCTTTTTGATTTTTACCCTAAGCATTGAAACCAAAATCCATAAGAGATTAACTAATTTCTGCAAGTTTTAAGTTGTATAATTAAGTTTTGTAACTAGCGTAGTGAATTAAGATCTGTAAATCACTAGGGGTTTTTTTAAATGTTTCTTGTTTGGGCTAACAGCAAATTGCAAGATACTTGATGACAGGTTTCATGTGCAAAATCAAGGCAGGAGACTTCTGATGGGTTGACTTGCTAATTTATTATATGTCACTGCCTAGTCCTTGGGCAGCAGGAACACTTGGGAGCTGCTGTCAGAGCTCAGTAACACAAGGGCAGCTCTGGCCAAGAAGCTGGGCAGCCCACAGCCTTTGTGCTGCTCCTGCGCAGCAGCGTTGCCAGCTGGGAGCTGCCCCTCTTTGGGGGGCTCCTGGGCGAGCACCGAGCAGCCTCGACTCTTTAGTCATCACAACACAACTTCTCTTCAACAGGGTTGCCCGCTTCTTTGTTTCTGCTGTCCAAAACGTTACCCGGCGAGAAATGAAAGCACACGGATCTGCTGCCTTGTTTATATGATGCACGGCAGAGATCACTTGACCTTTTGGCTTCTTCAGGAGCACAGGTGATCAGCAGAAAGTGAGTCAGGGCCCAGAGCTGCCAAAGGTGATGGCCATCCTCTGGGAAGGCAGTCGCAGCCCAAGGCCACGCAGCCAGTGCTTGTCCTTTCTCGGGCAGGTTGGTCACTTATTTCTGCTCCACTCCCCTTCACCCACGGTCCTCACTCTGCAATGTCCCTGCCGGCTGAGCCCTCCTCTGAAATTCTGCCCTCTTTCTCTGCCATTTCACTCTCCACACATAAAAACTGTTCTAAAGCCAATTGTTACAGACACTGTGCCTGGCTTTCACTGGCCATGTCTTCATTAGCCAGTGTCGCAGAGCCATAGGAGCGCCGGACCAAGCATTCCTGACAGGCTTGCATGTGATACTTGTCATGTATCTGGACCCTTACTCTGTCAGGGGCTGGTTTGTACCTCAAGTGGAGCCTCCAGGGCTGTTTTCTCCTGGATGAGCTGCATTCACAACAGATCCACTTTGTAAAATGAACCAGTGCACAACTGGCAGGTTCATCAGGGACAATTCTCCAAAACCACGCTGCTACTTCTCCTAGCCAAAATGCCAAAGCTGATGCTGTTACACTGTCTTCTCCCACATTGTCCCTGCCCCGTCATCCTCACAACATGTTGCTCATAGAGCTACAGCTCCTGTATGGGCTCTGCAGCACCTTGCTCCAGCTCTGCTGCCCTGAGCACCCATCCGGCTGCAGCGCATCACCCCAGCGGGCGCAGCAGAGCCTGTGGAATTGGTTCCCCTACCAGCAATGAAGAAAATAAGGAGGTAGCAGTGTGACAGTGCTAACACTGCTCATTAGATGTGAAGAGCCAAACTCAGTGGAATTCACTGGTTCCTGTGCAAGGTGAATTCTGCCCAGAGGGTAAGTTTATGCATATGAGCCATCATGATGTTCAGTTTTGCCCATTGAATGTGGTATCTGTCAGCTACCGTGAAGTGAAATTAGGCTGTGGATTTACAGCGCATTAACTACTTCTCTGTGGCAACTACGCACACGCGTACTCTTGCCCCATGCTAAATGTTAAATAAAACCCCCATTCTCACTGAAGAGCAAGCTTTGCTTTACCATAGGATGGATACATATGCAAGACTTGTTACCTAACACCGCCTAAATCCATGTCTTAGCCTTCCCCACCAGCTTCTTGCGTTCTGTAGAGCTGACTCCATTAGGAAACTCCTTAGAGATAGGAACACTAATGTCTCTATTGCAATGTTGAAATTTTAAATGCTAATTTGTTGGTTTTGCTTAGGAAGCCAAAGACCATGTGACAAGTGACACCAAATGTGTCCAAACAAGCTATGACTGTGCTGAACAATCCATCAGGTTCAGCGTAATAAATGACTACACAAATTGCTAGATGTAATGATGTTTTCTCTGAATATCTATAGCAGTGAGAAAAACCCAAAGCATTTGGCTCCTGAGGAGCACTGACAAGACTTGTTTAGCATGGATGGCTGATACATACAGATTTTATGGCTTAGAAGTTGCTATACCTGAATGCAAACTGAGGATTTTATTATATCATTTCCATTTTCTTCCCCTGAATGTTAATCAAACAGCAAATGTATGAGTAAGATTAACACTGATTCTGTTAACAGGCTGGCAATCAGCTAATCAGCTTTCTCTGTGCACTAGGTAGTGTGTCTGTGCGGGTCTAATTATCTCTTACTCCTGGAGAAATAAGTCTTAATATTTAGCAGAACCATTGTTCCAATGATACTTTACCTCTAAATGTTACTGTTTAAATACCTTCCTCTTGATAGCTCCCTTAATTGCCTTCTGAAATGTTAACGTGTGTCTGCCCTTGTGTGGATAGATTCAATCCTTTTAATTAGAGAGTTCAAAGACAAAAGCTTTATAAATGAAATGGAATCAACTTTCCTCTACATTAGCCTGGACCACTTGTGATCACTTGGGTTGGACCAAGAGCTGTTCCCGCTGTCTTGCCAAGCGTGAGTCCTGCTGGGCAGTCAGGATGGGCTTGTTCATCTTCAGCAAGAAAGAGGCAGCAAATGTCTTGGTCTTTGTCCTCAGAAAGGCTGTGACTGAAAGGCCACCTACCTGTTGAGTGCCCTTCACCACAGCAGACTTGGTCAGCTGAAGCCTGGACTTCAGCAGCGTAACTGAAACACTGAGTTCAGGCCAGATACATTCAGATGTAATTTAGTATAAACTGCTTTATTCAAGACACAACGGGCATGGGACATTTTGCATAATCTAAATAATTTTCACAACTTTTTAATTAAGATTAGCCTGAAAGATCTGAGAGCTTATTACTTTAGTACATGTCAGGAGAAAAAGAAGGTAAATAAAAACACAGTTGTGAAATATTTTCCCAAGTTGCACTCTGACTCCTCCAAAAACACTGGCATGAAAACACCTGACACGTATACAAAAAAAGGGGTGTACAAGATTGAAAGAGAGAGGACAGCAGGTACACGCATTAAATTACTATAATGAAAACTCAGTTATGACATAACAAAACTAGCTTGCATTTCCCTGTCATAAAAGCAGCCTGTGCAAAACTGTGTTTACCTATTCTATTAGACCGTACAGGTAAAATAAAGAAATGCTATGTGCTATACCTAAACTTAATGTCAAAATCAAATGCCAGGCTGCAACACTCCTCTATGAAATAAGTTTTTATTGACCTTCCTGCATCACTCCTCTCTTCCTTCCCCCTTTCAACACAGTGCTGAACAGCAGGGAGAACTGATGCTGCTTTTGGGAAAGGGCTGTGGGGACTGGAATCCTCAGTGGGTTTTATTGGGATATTAGGATTGTCACCTGTCTGGTTTTATCATTAACATGTCTATTGCCAGCTGAGTTACCACACACGAAGAGCTCACCTGGGCAAGCATAACCACTCCTTCTCTGAGGAGTTTAACATTTTTTAATTCAAAGGTAACAACACAGGCTGACGCAGACCTATGTTCTATATCCCTGTCCTTGGAGCATCTCGTCCAGCCAATGGTACATGCAAGCCTGCCGTGATCAGGCTCCTGCCAGGCTGCCATGGGGCTCTCAAACAAGGGTTGGACACCTGTCTCACCTGCAGGAGCCACTCCAGCAATGTTCTGGCTACTATCCCAGGCTGCATTAAAAAAATTAATTAAAAAAAAAAGACAGTTCTCCACCTCTGAGACTTTTAGGGTGGACTGTATCACTATAGGCAAGTACACTGATTTATTCAGTGGTGGCAAAAATTCCACTCCCTTCCCACAGCTGATATGAAGTGAGCACTTCAGCTCAGTTCTTTCATTTCCTAGGAAAAAACATACAATTAAATGTACTTGGCAATTTTGGATCAGTGGGTAAAAGCATTGAAGTAGAGGGATTTTCTCCCCTCTTCTCAGAGTCCAGTATTGGAAGTAGGGTGGACTTCTTTCCATCAGCATCAGCTCTGCTTTACTGTTAAAACTTGTCCAATCATTAAGAAACTTGCAATAAGGAAGATTTTCTATCCAGCAGGTCCGGTACCTCACCGAGCCAGAGGGCAAGCTGAGGATCTGCAGTGTGAACTGTGCTGAGCTAAAAGGTGCAGTTCAATATTCACCGGCTGTCTGATGGGAGCCTGACAGGTCTGCTCAGCCCAAGGCTGACTGGCCAGTGTTCTGTGCCTGCCAGTACAGGTCACATGCAGCACATCACAAGCATTGCTATTAATTATTATCTGACACCAGCTCCTCGTGCTCCCCCTCTCCCCAGGAGGCTTTAATAGTGTGGACAGGAGTTACCTGCAGTACACACATGGAAATTTCTCCATTAACTCCAAAATTGCCATTGATCACAATCATGGGCTGAGGTTCAGGAAGGAGACACTTTCTGTTCCCTCTGAGAAATTAATCCAAAAGCTGACATCTCATATTTGATTTAACCAGTCCTGAATAGACCTACTAAATGTCCAGTTTTGTTGGTTAATATTGCCACAGAATCCATTACTAATGTCACTAGAAGAGATAAAATACTATAATTTATTAACTTCATTATGAATTATTTAATGATTAGTACAAGTATTTGTAACAATCTCAGCCATTATCCTGGTAACTAGTATCAATAACAGGCTTCCTAAACGAATTATAAGAAAAATTAATCACACAATAACTTAGCTACATATTGCATTAGTTAGACTTTCACCTGGTGACAGCAATTAAAATGCAAGCTTTTCCTGAAAGTAGACTTAAGAATCAACAAATACGTTTTAACAGCCTAAAGCTAAAATCCTCTTTTATGCAATTTCTTATTAAGAGATAATTATAACAGTGGACTACCAAGTTACTTGCAGACATTGTCATTTGTTTGATTTTTTTTTTTATTCATACCCATTATTTGTAACATTAAATCCAAAACTATTCCAACTGCAGATGATAGAAATAGAGAAAATATGTTTCCATGAAGCTTATGTAATAGGATCTGAATTAAAGTCAATGATGGACAGGGTGTAGAATTTCTTCTTTCACTAAGTCTTCTGCAAAGAGGCACCCTCCTAGGAGTAAGCAGCAATGCTTATTCTTCTACTATCACAAGTCATATGTAGATAAAAACATTTATCCCTGATTTGTGAGCCTTCACTCACAGCTTGGATAAACAACATATTAATATTGCACAGAGAGAACTTGAAATATACCTATCATGTATGCTTTGTGTTTATGCTAATTTATTTTATGGATTTAGAGTGCTCCCAGTGGTTCTGCAATGAAATCAGTGCAGTTCTTGTAATTGGATTTACCTCGCTGGAGGAAAGGTCAGCGTTCAAAGTGTCAGGCAGACTCTTCTCCAATGCGTACACATAAAGCTTCAATTTCTAACTTCTTTGTTGACTAACACTTTGACTTTTGGCATTTTCAAGCTGCATTTAGAGATCACTTTACTCATTCCTGAAGTGCAATCACCACGAGTGAAGTGAAATGGTTTTTCTAGTAGGAAGTGGTGACAGACAATGTGAAGCGAAATTTCTGGGGGGATGGAGAGAAGTCAGGCTGTAATTACACCTGGTGAAAATTACCCGGGATTGGAAGCTAATAGAGCATCTCTTCTTTAAGTCCCAGGGGAATGCTTAAGTGATTGAAGGCAGCAGAGAATTCCAGCTGGGGACAGGAGAGAGCACAGCAGATCTGCTGAAAGGCCAGAGACGATGTGAGGGATTTGGGCAGCCACCGAGGCTGGCTCTGTGTGAGCTACCTCCCAAATGCTGAGCGGGGTAACTGCTCGCAGAGGCGTGATACTGCAGTGGTGGGCCATGTCTGTGTGTCCCCACGGGTCCCTGCTTGCCCGCATCAGCCCCAGCCAGTGCTTACTCAGGAGTTTCAGCATCTCCATGCAGGCTGCCACATTCTTGTGCTCTAAATAAGTACATTTATAGATTCTCAGGAAGCCCAACAGTTCCCAGAGAAATTAAGTAGCTTTTTCTAGGCAGGCTTTGTTGAATCAGTCTAAAGTTAAACTCCTGTTTTGAAAATATTGACTTTGCATAAACCGAGTTTATACCAATGTGCTGGGATAGCAGTTTCACAGCTGGCAGACGTGGCTCCAGGCAACGTAACTGGGGGCGGCAGCAGCTCAGCCCCCACGCAGGATCCATCTGCAGCGTGTGGCAAACACGGCACTGCCGACAACAGCCTTTCCCTCAGGTCTCTGTGTTTTCGGATGCAAGAAGGGTTAGACATTTTTTATTTGTATATTTTCTGATGGGCAAGGTCATTCTCTGAAATGATGGATACTGGATCATGTTACGCCTGGACACAAGTGTAAGTGATGCATGAAATTAAAGGACATTTTCTGTCATTCACTCAGGACAGCTCAAGTTTCCTGAAGGCACGTCAGCCTGGAAAGTCCTAGCAACAAAGAAAAGATATAAAAGATATTCACCTCTAGGTGGAAGAAATACTCAAAGTAAAAACACACACAGTGGAAGAGCCTAACTTGAGTCCAATGAAACAGAAAAGTGTGTTTTCTTTACATCAGAGAACAAAACACAAAACAGGGAAAGAAAAACAATTCTATGAAAGTGTCATATCTTAAAATCGTTATGGAACCGATACCATGTAACATCAGTGATCGGGCCAGCTTACGGGAAACGTCAGACAACAGCACCGCAGGGTCTGCGAAGATCTGGCTGCTGCCTGGGCTTGGGCAGGAATTGCAGCCACCCAAGTCGCTGTGAGGAGGGACCAGCCTGTGAGGAATCGCCTCTTCCCACAGCTGTGGTCACAGAGAAGCTCTTCTGATACTTCCCCTCACTATAGAATCCAAGACTGTTCACTGTGAAGTCTCAGAGACATACAAGTCTGCTGCACTCCAAATCTAACACTGTCTAGATTTGATGATGCCCTGAGCAAGGGTCTACATAAACCAGCTCAGGTCTTCCTTTCTTCTTCAGGGCTTTGGAGGGGCTTCCTACAACTCCCAAAGGACACAATATGGTATCCAGCCACCTGATCTGCCCCTTGAAAACTAAATTGCTGGCTTGGTATTCACTACCTTTTGGATTTCACTATGCCCATTGCATTGTTAAAAACTTGCTGGAGTACCTACAGCCATATAGGCATTTCTGCCTCTTTAATAACACTAATAAATACATTTTCAGAAAATCAGTATAACAGCATCAAGCTGTAACAGTCCAGTCTTGCTTATTAGATAAATACCAAAAATTGTGCCGTCACTGGGTGACTAAAATTTGCTCAGCCTGATGATCGCTAGAAAGGGAGACAAGAATTTGTTTTCAAACACTAAATCTGCAAAAGTGGCTGACATTTGCATCAAGCAAAAAAAAATCATGTCAGTTTTCTAATATCTAATACAGTTGTGTAAAACACTTCAGGTTTTTGTGTGTGAAAAGGGCCCTCTATGAAAACATGCTCATGCACCATTTTAATCTGAATGAAAGGAGCGTTGCCAAGCATTGCAATGATTTCTCCAACCTACCACACCTGCTTGGTATTCAGAGCCTTCAGTTATATTCATGGTATCACCACAGGGTACAAGGTGGAGATTTGCAGGAGAAGGGAAAAACAGATTAGCCTGAAACTGTATAGTACGTAGGTCTTGTTACCAGAAATGGCATTAATAGTAGCGACAAACCTGCCCTGTCAAAGTACAAACATTATCTTACAGTGAACTTTATAAAACACACTAAATAATCTGCTCAGAAATGAGATGCCTGGGAGTAAGATGAACAACTGGCTTCTTATCTGTTCTTTACATAAGAGGCATTATGTGTCCTACCTATTAAAAAAATATGGATCTTGAAGCTAGTAATTGCATGTGATAAATGAAGAAGTTTGTTTAAAATACAAGCAAGAAACCAGGAAATCATTACAAAAGGGCATTAAGGTTTCCGGTATTAATAAGATAAATGTAAGTTACACAATATTTATGCTTTTTCTAGTGTTTTCAGAGAGATGTTCCACTAACCTATTGAATAACTATATCCATTCCAAATTTTAAATAGTGAGCTAAAGTATTTATCTTCTCCTGCTTCTTATTTCCCACCAAAAAAGTGCTAACTGGATTTCAGGATGTAGCTTTACTCATGTTTAATGAATGCAACAGGGCACTGTCAGACAGCAAAGAAATGGGGAATATGGTGCTTTTTACTTCGAGCTGGCTTCATTTTTGAGCATCCCAGATTTTCAAGCGCTGTGTAGCATGACATGTCACCAGAATGCCTCTGATTTTCAGCAACCTCTTCAGCACTTCCAGTGAGATCTGTGGCCCAGAACAGCCAAACCATTCCATCTTCCATTCTCAGCATCTTCTTTGTATAATAGTCCACAACAGTTGAAGTCTGCATGAGACATGGGCATGTGCCTGGTTTTTTTCTATTTCTGACACAGAAAATGTCTCTAATTGCTCTTCCTCTGTTCTTCATGCCTCTGGCATAGACCCGTGACTGAGGTAGAAAACACCCATGTCACCAATCCCTTTTCCTAATAGGTACCTGAGACATTACCAGCCAACAATGTACCAGTAACTTAGTACTTGCTGTCGTTCCAAGTATTTGTCAATTCAAAAAGCCCTTTAGATAATAATCCCATTTTATTTGTGTTAGAGATACTGCTCTGCCACTTGCATCACTAGATAAACAGCAAGATTAGGAGAGTGCAGGCTGCTGTTCTCACATTGCACATTCTTCTGCCTGATGAAAACTGGTTTGGAAATGACTGATTAATTCTGAACATCAGTGATATTTTCTTAAATGTACTGCCACTGCAAAGTCAGTAAGCTTCACTGAGCATTTGACAGTCATCTAAAGTGCCCAGCACTGAACATGTGAGAAAAAGTGAGTGTATCGCTGCCTCCTATTTAGCACGTGTACACAAACATATGTGTGAAAGGTATGACTTTCTTCAGAGCAATGTTTGCCCTCACAGGGCCAAGCTTCACATCAGTGTTAAACAATAATGTTATTCCCTGAAGCCTATTGCTGCACAAAGGACTTCACCAGAAGGAAACTTTCCCACTGCGTCTGTAAAATTCCTATTTGCAAAAAAAAGCCTTGTCCCAGCAGCCGGTGGGTGTGCTTCTGCAGAGTTCCTAAGGGTACCTCCTGACATGATACCTTTGGTCTCCTGCCTTCTAAAATGTGCCCATTCAAATAAAAGTACCCAACTATAACCTCAAGATATACTGTTTAGTAAGTACAGTACCATGATGTGAGCATCCAACTGTTCTACTGAAGCTTATTGTAAACAACATGTAGCTGAAATGGGCCAAAAAGCAGCGTAGCATATTTTTAAGATCAAGTTTCTCTTATGAGGTTAAAATTTGTAACACATTTGTAAATGGCATTTATCCTGGCCTCCTCAGAGTGTGTAACGCATTTCCACAATACAGAAAATAAAAATGTAGGACTGTGTTTAGCCATATGTTAGTCCAAGAGCTGCTGCATGCCAGGCAAGGCCTCAAGAACACTTGACTGGTCTAGTCACATCTGTTACTACTCAGTGACTATTGTTTAACATTTGGTTATACTTTTCATGAGGTTTTGTCCAATCCTTTCACGAACCAGTGGTTTGACTGGTGTACACAATGAGTACAATCTCATCCAAGCTGGTAACCACAGTGAGTAAACCCCAGAAGTGGCATGCGGAGATGCTTCAGTTCGTTCTGTGGGAGCCACCACTGCGGCCAGCAGCAGGGTCAGCTACGCCAGCGTGTGCTCTGCCCCGGATGGACAGACCCCCCAGCAAGCTTCACGACCGGGCTGGCAGATTTACATAGGGACTCACCAGCTGGCAAGTCTGTCCTGGGTTCTTCTGCGTTTCCGCTCCTGGCTATGCCATGGTTCTTCAGTCCCTTCTAGGTGGAAAACCTCCTCAAGAATGTGTGAGGGAAAGACAACTGCACAATGGGAACATGTACCACTTCATCCCAAGTGCCTTCACTCAGCATAGTTTCAAATCAGTCAGCCCGGCCTGAGAATGGGAATAGGAGATGATAAATGATGTACACAATCTCTAGACATAAATATTAACTGAGTTGTCCTGAAATGGCTGGATAAGGTAGTGAAAAAAATCACTGCTTCTTGTCTCTGACACAGTGGGACTGAAACTAAGCATTGTTCTTCGTTGCAAGTAAAGACAAATTGCCAGGATCTACCTGGAGGTGTAGCACAGTGATTGCCCAGTGGCAATATGCTGCATACACTGTGTTTGCTCGTGTAACAGTTGTTCTTTCACCCTCAGTTTTGCCTCAAACCTTAAGTGTGACTAACATGTGTCTCACTTCCTACAAGGGACCACTGTGTGTTTAAACACAGGAGTGCAGGATCTGCAAATGTAAACAGCTCTGATATCCAGAGAACTGCATATTGGGCATACTAAAATCATGCCACGAGACACGTGCAGATGGCAATTTGATGCCCCACCAAGCCTATTCTTCTCGAGCCTGAACAAACCCAGCTCCCTCAGCTCATCCTCATATATCATACTCTCCAGCTCCCAAACAGGCTTGGCGGCCCTTGGCCAGGTGAGTTCCAGCTGGTCAGCTCTTTCTTGTCTAGAACTGGACACAGTACTCCAGGTGCAATCTCATGAGTGCAGAGAGTTAATCTTTTCTCTGGTCCTGCTAGCTACAGTTTTGCCAATACAGCCCAGAATGTGGTTGACCACCTTTGACACAAGAGCATCCTGCTGACCCTTGTTTGACTCATCCTCCACAGCTGCCAGGTCCTTTTCTGCAAAGCTGAAAATGGAAGAAACTTCTAGAGCAGTGGACTTCAAAAGTAATCCCAAGGAGAATGATTTAATATTTTCTTCTCATCTCCAGTGTCTACACTTTGGTGAACTGATATCCTCAGTTAACTTTCCCATTTCACATTAGCTCCTTATTTCTGAACATATGCTCACTCATGTCAGCAAACAGCCCCTACCTACACCAGCTGAGATGGCTCACGGTACCAGGGCAGCACAGATAACGTTGCATTGGCCCATTCATTCCACATGGAATTTTTTGTTTATACAGACTGTAAAAATACAGCGCCAAAAGCTGTAAAATCACTAGGATGATACTTCTCCCACAAGCCCTGCATAAATCACCATGGATTTGGGCAGACTGGGTGGGATGGACAGTGAGGTCTGCTTTCTCCTTGCTGCCCCGCAGATGGGGATATGTTCTTCGCAGAAGGTGTCTGTCCAAGGCAATCGCTCCACAGCAACACAAATGCAAACACTTCATTTTCCCTGCTTGTTACCTATGTATAGCTCAGTAGAACTGCACTGCACTGATTGAATTAGGAAAAATAACTGAAGAGGAGCACTTGCTTTTGACCAGCACTGTCAGTGATAGAATAAGGGAGAGTGTTTCTCCCTACTTTTTCTTCTTCTACTACCACCTTGTGTCACAGCTGGCTGCTTTTAGAGAGGCCAGCTGTTTTGTCAGAGCAGCTTTATTGAATGAGAAGGTGTCAAAAAGCATGCAGGAAAACTCCTTCCACTTTTAACTGTAGAAAATTTGCCCTGAGAAGAAGAACAGAGCAGTTTAATCCAGTCAATTAGATTGACATCTGCTCTCATAAGTGGCTTGCTTGGAGCCAACATCCCAGGAAATGCCATGTGTCACAACCAGAGATGGGACATGTACTATAGCTAAAGATGAGACTTGCAAGTCATCTCATAAACTGCAGGAAATAGTGCTGTTAATAGATTGAATATATATATATTTCAAATTCTGCTTTAAATGTTAGGGCTTTTCTTCCCTTTTGGATCAGAAGACAGCAAGAATTTGTTTCAGCTGCTTATGTTGCACAGGGGTTTGTTCTAAACTGTGCTGAATGAAACCAGGCTCTGATAAACACCTTGCCTGTGACCAGTCCCAGTCTAGGCCCTGTTCAGAAGTGGGCATCTTGATGGAGCCAGGCAGCAAATGCCACGGAAAGACACTGCTTTCCATAACAAGGCTTCTGTCTGAACAAGGAGGGCACAGAGCTCACAGGGAGATTTCCACAGCACGTTTTGCAGGCACACGTGTCAGCAGCGCTGCCATCTTCTCCCTTCCCACAACCAAGTTTACAGATTCACGTGAGCTTTGGGCTTCATAGTTTCATTAAGCCATGTATGACCTTTATGCCATCAGCTCTGCACAATCCACCAATAACAGTGTGCACCTCCAACTTTCTATGGGCTGGTATCTGATGGGTTAGTGCCAGCTGCCCAGACCACGCACCCTTCACCACATTGGGCTGGTCCCCATGGCCCTTCCAGGCTCTGGGAGAAGGAGTGCCCTCAAAGAAAACAGCAGCAGTAGCTGATTCCTTGTATTTTAATCTGAATTAGCACCACCCTTGGACATTGTTCAGTTTCCAGTAGTTGTCCTGGCTCCACTGTGGAAAAAGGGCAGATCTAGTTGAAACCTTGGAAGGTGATATCTCTGTTTCTGCCAGCCCAATCATAACATCTAATGGCTGGGCCAGCAGCAAATGATATATGGATATGGGCACACACTACTATATGGGTTGTGCAATCGTGCTTTCTATGCTCATGTATGTAGGTCTTCATCAATAGTGCTATTAAAAAAAAGAGCCTAAGGGCCCTGTTTTTGCAGAATGGAATTTTATTTTAAGTTGCCAATGGCTTCCAGCTTTGTGCCAACCAGCTCTGGAACCACAGAATCACAGCATCACAGAATGGTTGGGCTTGGAAGGGACCTCTGGAGATCATCTAGTCCAACCCACCTGCTGGAGCGTGTTCACCAGAGCAGATCACACAGGAATGTGTCCAGGTGGGTTTTGAATGTCTCCAGAGAAGGAGACTCCACAACCTCTCTGGGCAGCCTGTTCCAGTGCTCTGGCACCCTCGAAGTAAAGTTTCTCCTCATGAAGTTTCTCCTCAAGGAAAGGAGTTCCAGGACTCAGTACTGTAATAATTTAGATCAAGTTAAATGTGAAATAACTGATCTGACATTTTGAGTGCCAAATGCTTTTTAAATCTCATTTGAAGCAGAACAGTATGTCCTGAAAACATGTAAGTACCAGACAGTAATAATCAATGTGATAAAAGCCAGGGTGAAGAACAAAGGAAATGCAGTTCCCAAAAATGTAACAACTAAGGAGCTGACCAGCCATCTGCCGATTGTACTGCAATGTCATAATTAAAAGCTGAAGAGGAAGCAGCATCAGGGGAATTACATTAATAAAGCTTAGATGGTACCACTGAGCAAACTCAGTAAAATAAATGGCTTACAGCAAGCAATGCTTTTCATATGACTTCTAGAAGGCTCTGTGGGCAAGAAAATTAATCTGTGTTTCACATTATAAATTAGAAGCAAACAAGATATTGCACAGTGTAAACTCAGAAAAAAAAAACAAACAACAACTCTTTTTTTTTTTTAAAAAAAAAAGGTGAAATATGTAAGAAGCACTGGAGAAATCTTATAGGATCCATTTGCAGGGACAGAATGGTGTTTCAATACTGCTGCTAAGCCTCCTGCAAAAGGAAAAGAACAAGATGAAAACTGTCTTGAGACAAAGATTGAGTAATAAATAAATAAATGTGAATGTCATGTGCACACAAGGAACATCGTACAGAACGGAAATAAAGGGTGACATCCCTGACACAATGAAAGCATGACATATACAACATATGCTAAAAGGTTGGCTTCAAAACAGCACTCGCATCTTCATTTCTACTTGTTAGAGAGAACTGTATTAACCAGGTGTATGTCTCAACGCCCTCTATCAGGAGACTTAAAATTAAGCTCTATTCTGCTCTCAAGCCATGAGACTTCCTGGGACTCTTTCTGGAAAACAGACCTGAATTCTATCTCGAATTCTTTCTCGAAGAAGTAACCGATGACACGTTTATTTCCTGATGAGTTTGCTCAATGCTACCTTTGAAACTTCATTAATTAAATTATTAACATAATCACCAGAGTTGGTCCAATACAACTTATTTTCCTTGTAAAATAATTAGTTTAGGTTCTACCTAAGTTTCCCAGTGTATTATCACTCTAATAAAACAACATCAACAACAAGCAATACCATTAAGCCCACAAAGAAGATAAATGAGAGGTGGGTGGTGGTGGTGGTGTTGCCTTTGGAAAGAAACACCTATTATCTAATAGAAAAATAGTTACATGTAATTATTGGTTAATTATGACTTTCAGCCAAATTTTTCATATAAATAAAAACATAAAGGTGACTACTAGTGCTAGGAAGCTGCCAGGCAGATCAAGAGGCCTCTTTTCAAAAACCTCTCCAACCAGCAGCCCAGACCTGGAAGGACTGCCTCACTCCTAGGGTGGAACACTAGAAAAGAAAGAAGCGTTGGTTCAAGGGAGCCAGCATGCAGTAGAAAACCAACAACTGAGATGAGCATTAGAGATAATAACACTCTGTGAATAAGAAGTGGAGTTACAGAGGCAGGTCTTGGAAAGGCAAAATGGACAAGAAAGTCTGAACATGCTATGCCGGTAGGAAATTTTGCAATATTTATGAGTTTCCAAGTCTGCTTATTACTTAACCATCTTGGTGTTTTCTTTACCAGTTTCAGTAAACAGATCTATTCCAAATCATGAGATAGGTATATTTAGCTGTTGGATTTGTGCTTTTCTTTCATTATTATTTTGGCTGAACTCTTCATGGAAACTCACGGTGCTGCTGCAGATGGCAGGCCTCCACTTCCATGTCTTCTGAGGGTTCCTAGGCAAGAATGACAGTACCTGGGATTACTGGGAGACAAGTAGACTATGTCAAGGAACACAACATAATCCTCCAGCACAACTACTGAGAAGAGTGTCTTGTTAAAAAGATCCTTTCAGGCAACTGAAGTGCTGATGAACTGCTCAAGGCAATCCCATCTCAGCAGCGAGCTGCTCTGCGAGAAGAGATTCCCGCTGCAAACATCAGCACAGCAGAGGCTGCCATGAGCAGAAGGGGCACCATCCCTCCAGCCCTCCAAGGAAAGCTTTATCATGTGAATAAACTTTCAAGTAAAAAGATGTATTTATTACCCTTTCAATAAACAACAACAAATTTCAAATACACTGTAAAAGACATCCGCTTTGAGAGGTTTCCTTTATATCGTCCAGGGATGGTGAAGGGTCAGAAAGCAGAGCACTGTATTGCACAGATCATTTTCCCAACACTCCCGCTCTAGTAACTTTGCCTCTAATTACCAGGAGGCAGCAGGCACCCTACATAGTGCTGTCTGCAAGGTCAGGAAACCCAACGGCACAGAAACTGCCCTGGAAGATGCATTCAGGGCAGTAATAAAGCAGTATGACTACTCTAATGCTGGCATTTAAACCAAGATATTATCAATCCCAACTCACCAGTCAGTCCTAGAACTGACCAGGGAGACTCCCACCACCCCATCTTTGTGACCTGAAATAAGTAGAGCTATCAGAAATTATTGACATTAAGCATGAAAGATCCCTTTTCTTAGGTTTTACTATGAGGCCATAGCACTGCTTCAAAGTGCTGATACCTTAAGATGCATGTATCTCATGCAGACAGACTATAGCTGTAGAACTGTTACTCTGGGCAAATTAATAACGTGAATCACCAAGCAGTATTTGACCTATTTGTTACAATGTTAGGATGTAATATGGTATTCCTTGAAGAATCTCCAGTTCCAAGGAGTTGCCTGTCTTGGTCAAGACGAGCATTGCACCTCCCTTTATTTTGCTGTGATCTTGTCTAAGACTCAATGTATTGTTCAAAACCAATTAACACAAATGTTATATTCATGATGTATCAGACTGAGTACCCTAACATGATAAAACAAGAGTAGTCTAAAATACAGGAATAGTCTAAAATACAAGCTTCAAACACTTCTTAACTCAGAGCTTCGCTTCTGTGAAGCCAGCCTAAGAGTGACTCTAGACATCAGCAGAAAGAGAACAGACACAAGGCTTCACAGAAATCACTTCAAGCAGATTACAGAACTCTTTGCAGAATTAGAGCATTTGAAATAATGTTTAATTTGATAGTTTTAAACCTGTAACCCAGATAAGTTTCTTTACTAAATTCTATTACATGGATTAAAATCATTAACAAAAGATTTCCTCTCTATATTAGACAGTACTGAGTGTCCATTGCAAATGGAAGCTGATATCAAGGACAGAACGATTGTTTAGATAGTTCCTTTTATTTTTCTGTCACTGTCTCATCCACAAGCAAATCCACATGCCTGATTAATAAATACAAAGCTTCTGAAAAATGTGTGTGTGTGTATTTTGTATTCTCTTTGATAACATGGGAACACTATATGCTTTGATATTTGAATTTTTCTGACCCAGAAAGTAGATCAGGACAGTAGAGGGCACAAGAAAACAAGTTTAAATTGTGATACTTTAATAGCTTTCTCAGCAAATTACAATGGCATATAGAACAGATTGAAATTTATGGTTTTCAATCATATAAATTTGGGTAGGAGCATGTATTTTTACCACTTTGAATCATAATTGGTGGATGACCAAGAAAGTATAAACTGGAGGAAAATTGCAGATAGATTTGTTTAACCAATGAATACAACAGTGTCAGAAATCTTACCTGACAAAGATGGTCAGTCTCTGAAACAGAATGGAACAGAGAAGAACCACAGGAGGTCCTACCACTAGGTTATTTTGCACTCTAGTTTGCTTTGCGTGTCTTTCCATAACATCATCCTGAAAAGCTCAAAATTCAAGGACATTACGTGACTCCCATTAACTTTTCAAGTTGCACAAAATAAACAGTGGCATTGAAAAGTAAACAGTACACGGATCAGAAGGCTCATGACAAAAGGGATTCAACCACAGTTAAACCCTTTTCGCAGTTCATGCTTAAATTCTTCTCAGAAAATAGTATCTTTATGGCACTGTTTTCTCCTCCTTTGCAGTCTCACTGTTACAACATCTGACTTCACCTTTGGGCATTTTTTTGCCCTCCTTCAGGTCTCTAGTGAGATCTAAATTCTTTTAGCTGCACTTCTATCTGGAGCTATTCCTCCATGCCCTGGCACTGGATCAAAGAGGAACAATATAGGAGCAAATTAAACCAATATGAATTGTCGGCTTTCCTAGTGAAAAACAGAAATCTCTTCCCATGCATAAATACTTTATTTAATTGTTTGAGACAGGATTTGGGATATTATGGAGAAATGACTATGGCTTTGATAAGCTCCCTGAGGTAGAGATGTGTGGTTGGGTGCAGGGAAGGCCTGGACATGTGATACCTTTACAGATGTACCCCCGACCCTTTAGAAACTATGGAGATCTTTTCAAGTTACGAGTGTCTTTTGACTTGCTCTGTTCAATGCTGATGCTAGTACAGCTCAAACAAATCTAATATCAAAAGCAATGCTACCTTCCTGATGAGATCTGCTGTCCTCTGGGCTGAAGAGATTTCAGATGGAAAGAAAGTCTCAGACTCTGTTAGTTATGTGACTCAGGTTTTAGGTTGCTGATCAATATTTTGTGGCCTTCAGAACAAGACTATAGTAAGACTTCCTAACTTGACTGTCCAAACTTTCCATGAAGATGCCTTTTTTGTTGGAATATGAAGTATTTTATTGGGAAAACATTGAATTTCTAGATTTGTTCCAATTCTATCTGATTTATCAAAAGATCCTCTAGGTTGCTGGATTTATGAAAAAGGGCATCTTTACTGTAATTTATCAATGGAAATAACTAATGAGTGCTCTTCTTGTCAAGGGCTTTATACAATATCCGCTGCTATCAGTGGAAGTCACCAAGGCAGTGACTGTATTTTCTCCAGAAGAAAGAAGATAATTTTATAATAAGATAAATACATAAATAAACACAAAAACTTCTTTTTAACAAAATCAATCTTCTTTCTTCTCTGATTTACTCAGTATTACTGCTATTGTTTAAGTTTTCTGACCCCAGCAAAGCCATCTCTTCTCTGAAAATTCACAATCTGTTATAGAGGCCATTTTTAGTTAATATTATTGATAATGTGAAGTTCAGCTACACACAAGTGTGGTAAATAATTGATCTTGGACAAAATATCAAAACACTTCTGAAGTTTGAAGGAGCTATATTCTTGGCATTCTAGATCAATGTTACAAAATAGTCCTTGTTTCATAACAAGGGTCTAATCTTAATACCCTGTTAATCCTAAATCTCAGTTTGCCCAAACAACAGAGCTATTGTTTCTATAACTGCAACATAGCTTGCTCCTATACTTAATTTGGTATGATTTTAATTTATTAAATAACCAGGGATGTTAAAATTGAGATTAGCTTTTTGTAAAAGATGGGATCATTTTTTATTGACATATACCTTTTTGACAAGTGTCTTTACACTGAAGAGGGTGATGGAAGACAAATCTGTAGTCCAGCAAGGGTTAGATGGTGCTGTCTGGGGTAACATTTACCACTTGCATCCCTTCTGACTGTCCATTAAAAAAAATAACATTGTTTCTAGGTAATTTTAAAAATTCAATTAAAAATTGTTCACAGAGCACAAAGAATTCAAGACAACTGAAACAGATACCATAAATCTGCTAATTTGGGTATTAATTAGAGAAGAATGACATTTCTTCCATACAACTACAAAAATTAACATTAATTATTATTCTAAGAACTGGCAATAAACATCCACATAAAACTCACATGAAATCTTCGGTGATATAAGTATACTTACATGGTTATTGCCAAGGTTTATCTCACAGTGAGTGTAGGCCAAGAGTGCATAGGGATGCTTTGCATTTTTAATTATTCATTTAGTTGATGTCCTGAGATTCAGACCTGGTTGCCATACAAAAATGCACTGCCATGCTTAAAACTTGGTCCTGTCATTCCTATTTTGATATTCTTAGCAACTTAAAAATACAGCAAATCCACTGAAGTTAAAATAATATCCACACAGGGGTTTTGGTTTAATGTGTTTTAACAGCAACCTTCATTTCAACTGCCTGCTATGTGTCATATAAAGTAATCAAGGTCAGGATTAAAAATAATTTTATGAATCAATGGAGGAAAAAAGAACAATGCCATTGTTTTGTAAATTTTCAAAGCTTGTTGATTCCAATAAAGACCATTATAATAAACCCAGTGCAACTCCATGTCCCTTTCCCACACATTCCACAGCACCTGTTTTATTGCTTCGTTAATGGTTCTTCTGAATTTAAAAAACAAAAAACAAACCACAATATGCTTCTATCTTTACATTTTAGTGTACACTTCATTTCACTTGCACTTAGTTGAACCACATGGAGACACACACAAATACTAAATTGGATTCAGAACAGTGATTTGTTTTGCTCATAGCACTTACTAAACTTTATTTCTCAAGTATCATTTCCTATACAAACTATACGTTTTGCCCATCATTGAGGCTGTACAACATGACCTTGATTTCCAGAAAATAACAAGAGTTCCACGAGTGCATAACTCCAAAAAAAGTGGTGCTAATACAGGGACATTTATAAACAAACAAACAAAAATTATTATGTAAAACAATAAACATCAGCACTAAAAATGAAGCACTGTTTCTCTATAAAGAGAGATTCCGAACACATTTCCAGAGTTCATCTATGCAGATGAAAAGTCAAATGACTGATAAGCCTGTTTACATTGCACTCTTCACCTACAATGTCATTATCACAGTTACATAGCCACCTACTATCTGAAAAAAGGGTCAGTTAAGACAAAGCCCCAGCTAACAGCCAAGCACAACACAAATGTCAATCCAGAATCCTAAACTCCACCCATGCAGACTTGAATCACTCTCCAAAAAGGAAAACCCAGTTTCTCTTTTTATGGTTTTGTTCTTGTGAACTATGGTTGAGAGAACTAAACTCAGGGGAATTACTTCCATGAACAAACATAATTTTTATAAATACAGTGGCAAAATCAGTTTGTGTGCCCAAACTGCAGTGAGTGCTGGATACTACCTGCTGATCCTTGTAGATTTTTTTGCTTTGAAATACCCTTCTGGATTCAGCAGTCCTCAGCTGAAACTTCATTTAAACTTTAGACTACTTTGCATATCTGGAGACTAAAATATCACTTTTACATGGAAACACCTATTGACATTGGTTTGGTTTGAGCTTTGTACATTCTCAACTACCATCAAGTTTGTGCAATTTTTAATATAAGCTGAAAGAATTCCCTTTTTGTTTCCTGGGCAAGCCGGCTTCACAGAAATACTGCACCTTTATGAAGGCAGCCCAGCGAGCCTGGGACTGTTACTAGCAGGCTGAATTGCAGCACTATCCCCATGTCAGAAATACTTACAATCCTGCAGGTGGAACAAATTTACCACAGAATTGTGCAATCCCCCTCCCAAACAAAAGAAGACTGGTGGGAGGGAAATTTTTTTAAAAAAATAAAAGGGGGGTGGTTGCTTCACTCTCACAAAAGATTGGGAAGTGGTAGCATTTCGAGGTATTTTTAGCCATTTTAAAGCGTTAAAAGCAGTAAAGATACCTGAAATCAGAATCTTTCCAAGTGAATACACGTTTTGCTCTGGTTTCACCCCCAAGAGCATTGTCAAACAAAAGCCTAGAAGTTTATTTTCAGCAGGAGGAAAGCACAGAAATACCGAGGCAGGATTAGTTTAGGTAGAGAAGCTGGGAGGATTTAAACAGTGGGAGGAGAGGTAGCTCTGTATCTGATCTGGTTTTCCTGAGGGAGAGGCTGCGATGGCTGCAGTGGGTTTGCTCTCACTCCGCAGGGTGAGCGGGCAGGGCCAGCTTCATCTTCCAAAGCCAGCGGGAGGAGAAGCTCTTGCCTCCCGTGCCACTGGGACAAAGGCTCTGTCTGGCTCGTCTTTGCAGACATGAGTCACTCTTCAGTGGGAGGAAAAGAGAAAGCCAGAAATGTAGTCAAAAGTAGTAGAGGCAAGGAAGAAAACAAGCCAAGCCCCTCACCCCATGCATTCATTGCAAGCACCAGAGCTTCACTGCTAAACTCCTTTCTTCTCCTCCTATGAAGTTATCAGTCACCTTCTTCACTTCAGATTTCCTGTCCTGCTGGTGTTTGTTGGCATTTGACCATTCTCCACAGCTTCGCTAGTCACGTTCCTAAAAGATGCTGCATCCTGGAGTTCCTTTGTGGTTCTTGGTTCTTTTCTGAAAATCTCCCTCTCCCAGTTTGCTGCATAAGGGGGGCATTCAGCATGTCTTTGTGCCGTGAGGCAGAGAAAGGTGTAAAAGTCCAGTTTGCAGGGTTTAAGGAAGTGGGAAGAAGCAGGGATGAAGCTCTGGAAGTTCAGGACCTCCTAAAGTGCAGGAGTGAGTTGATTTTGCTATAAAACAGGCACATTCAGTCAACAGCTTGCTTTTCCTAAAGCTCCAAATGCAAGCCCAGAAGTGCTGAGGAAAACAAAATCCAGTTGATTTACACTGCTCTCTGTTCTGCACACACCCAGGGCTACACAGCAAGTCTTGGGGCTCTCTGTTAACTTTCAGTTTGTATAGAGCTGGCTTCAAAAACACAGGTGGGGGCAGACTTCAGAGACAGATCCTCTGAAAAAGATAAAAGTGTCTGAAGGCTGATTTTTAAGAACCCCTTCTATAAAACAGAAGGTCTGTTCCGCTCACCCTGAAGTTAGCAGCGAAAGTCCAAAAGAAACTTCTGAAGGGTAATGTGCCCTTCCCTCCTCTAGCCACCTCTAGTCAGGTCTGATCCTACAGCTTTTGCCATCCACTTGTATGACAGGGACTCAGTTTAAGGTTTTCTGAGCCCTGCAATGGCATAACTGGCAAAGCACTGACTAAAGCAGATAGGCACATCCTGAAGGAGGGAGCAGCACTTGGAGCTGCAGCTCCACCTTTAGATGGAGATCAGCATCGGGAACACCATAGCGGGAAAAGCACCCATGGCAGCTGGACAGCTTGATTCTGCACACAGCAAATGCAGGACAGCTTTGCAGTGGTGGGGTGCACACTGCTGGGCAGTCCCTCAAGCAGCCCTCGATGGCAGCTGCTGGCACGGCTGTCTTGGACCAAACCTGGCCCTTGTGCACTCTCGCAGTTTTCCAGTAACATAATTTTCCAGTCTCAGAAGAACACTCACCCAGTGTAATGCTGACAGACAGTTATCTTGCTCTCCCAGACCCTCTCTGCTTTCCTGGGCCCCATTTCAGTGCCTCGGGATGTTTACATCACCCAGAAAATCTGTCAGCCTTGATACGTCTGTCCTCCCAGTGCCCCGGAGGGTGATGTCTGTCCATGCTGCACCACTCTCCGCAGAAGTGGTCCAGAGGCTCCAGGGAGGCTGTGGGGACCCACTGCCCTGCAGAATACACAGCCAGGCCAGGACACACCTTCCCAGCTTTGAGGGGCCATGGAGATGCCTGTGTCATTGATGCACCTGACACAGGCTCCAGAGGAGGAAGAGTCTGGAGAGGGAAGCTCAAGTGGAAGTGGGGAATATGAAGGGAGGCTTTTCCCAATGGGGTACACCGAGGTTTAGGGAAATAAATTAGTTGGAATTAATAAGGGACAGGACCAGGGGGATCTCAGCAAGGGGTGGAGATGCTCAGCCGGTGGGCAGAGATGCGGGCAGCCAGCAGGCAGGCCAGCACAATGCCGATGAGCTGCAGCAGTGCCAGCCCCAGGGCAGCCGTGGCAATATAAAACATGTTGCTACTGACAAAGGCTGACACCTTGCTGAAGCAACCGTCATGGTGCAGCCAGTGTGCGTTGGGTGGGCTGTGCTGGCAACCCCGGCGGGCCCGGCAGCAGCTGAGGGGCACGGAGCCATTGTGCTCCAGCCCCCAGGGCAAGGCGAGCCAGTCGCGATAGCTCTCCACACCGCAGCAGGACAAGGCATGCTGCAAAGCGTCCAAGGCGTCCGCCATCCCCTCATCCTCCCCATAGGCAAGCAGAGCCTGGTGTAGCCCTTCCTGGAAACCCTGCGCAATGTTCTGGCGGTAGAGCAGCGCTGAGAGCCCCGCCGTCACCCCAGCCACCAGCACGGCGGTCAGGAAGGCACTGTAGGTGCGCAGGAGGCCCCGGTGCTCTGTGGCAGCACTGAAGCAGCCCAGGAAGCCCCAGATGATGACTGTGACACCGGTGGCCACGAGGATGGCAGGAGCACTGGGGTAGTCGTTGGCTGACAGTGCCAGGTAGCTCCCCAGAGACACCTTAGCCCAGATACCAATGATGAGCATGGTCAGCCCTGCTGCCCAGAAGATGAAGCTGAAGGCCATGAGGGACAGCTTGAGTATGGTCATGGTGCCTTCAGACCCTGGTGCCGGGGGCCTGTGTCTCCACCGGGCAGGCTGTGGCGGTCGCGGTGAGGTGGGTCCCGCGGCCGTCCGTGCCACCGCTCTCCGGGAGTGCTGGTCTGCTGCTCGGCGGGAAGGAGAGGGCGCCTTGGCGGTGCTCGGGGTGCTGGCTGGTTCCGTCGCTCCTACCGGGCAGCCCTGGGTGCGAAGCCCGACAGCCGCTTCCCCCGCAACCGCTGCGAGTCCCGCCGCTGTTCCGCCCCGTCCCCTTTTTGAGGGCCCGACGGGGGACGCGGCGGCGGCGCTTGTCCCCCCTGCAGGGCCCGGCGGGGCGGGACGGGCCGGAGGTCCCTCCCTTCTCCCCGTGCCGTCCTCTTTTAAACGAGCGGCCGCCTCAGGTTAACGAACGTCCAGCAAACAGCGAAATCGGGGGGAGAAGCACGTACATACGCTCCTTAGCGAGCACACACATCGGCTCCTTAGCGCTCCTCTCCGAGGCTCGGGGTGCAGTAAATGCTCGAGTGTACGTGGACCGGCAGGTCCCGCCGTCCGCAGCGCTGTGGGCGCTCAGCTGAAAAGGTGCTGAAAGCTCGAAAATGGCATTTGCTGGAATACGCTGCAGCCCGGACTTACCATGGGCAAGAGACTAAACTTTTCCGTGTAAGCGACAGGAGTAGCACCTAAAAATCCCACAAATAATCCACAGAAAGCATAAAAATCTATTAAATGACAAGGTTTGGGGGTTTTTGGTTGGTCGTTGTTGTTGCTGGTTTTTTGTTCGTTTGCTTGCTTTGTGGATTTGGGTTTGCTTTTAGTATTTCTTATACTGCATCAAGCTGTGCTATTAGGGCACTTCGTAGAAACAAGCATAAATCCGTACCTGAATATTAATTAACTACATGGTCAGTCAGTCAGTCAATCTCGATTTTCCCAGCTGGAAACTATTTTCCGGGTGCTCTGACTCTGTTAAATATTTGCTCGATTTAGCCGATGATAACACTGGGACATAGGGAAGGCATTAAGTGGCTGTGCAAGCATGTGCACAAATAGATACTGTTATATAAATGGCACAGGAAGGTCTGATATGAGCACATACACAACCACGAGCAGTACACTCTCACTGCAAAAGATAAGCTGCTCCTACAGACCAGGTAAGTAAAAGATGAAAAGGCAACTGTGAGGCAGGATCTCAGACAGAAGTAGAATTAGCATCCCCCAGTGCTAATTCATTGCTTAGAGCAGGAGTGTCAAACTCATTTTCACCGGGGGCCACAGCAGCGTCGCCGTTGCCTTCAAAGGGTTGAATGTAATCTTAGGACTGTATAAATGTAGGAGTTGTTACGTTTACACAGTCCTAAAATTACAGTCGGCCCTTTGAAGGCAACTGCGAGGCTGTTGTGGCCGCCGGTGAAAATGAGTTTGACATCCCTGCCTCACAGTCTTCGCCATTTCTTGACAACACTGCAAGAGGCACTTTGTACTCTTCAGTTCAAGATTCTATAGCATCATCATTACTATGAGTCTTTGCACTGAATACAGAAACTATTCAAAGGCATTGCAAGACAGAGTTGACTTTCATATGTCTTCAGGTGCTCAAGAAATAAATGTTGTTATATATTAGCATACTATTAGACTTCTATAAAATGTCAATGTTGCATTTTTAAAATGTTTAAATAAAATATTAATTATTACAGTTTCTTTAGTTGGTGGAAGATCTTTAACGTGTGCAGTTTAATGGATCACTGTGCACTTCAAACTGTAAATCTTTCCCCGCCCCCCGTAATTCCACATCCTGGAACAATGGTACTCTCATTCCAATTTCCCCTGATATAACTTGGAGTGAAATTTGGGACTTTAGTTTGTATATGCAACAGTCACACCAAAAAATCAGGTCAGAGTCCCCTGTTGTTCACATCTTTATTAAACTCCTTTGGGACTGAATTCTAAGGTTTAACTATGTTCCAATGCTAATTTTTGTGTGGAAGTTTGAGAATAACATTTTCTTGGTTTCTTTCTGTTACAGAAACATAGAAAGGAGGTGCTTCACATATCACATTTTAGCATAGTTGTAAAAGCATGAATATAGCATAACCATCATTGAAACATCATCTGTTCTTTATTAGAGGCCTTAATAATTTCATTAGCTGGAGACTATCATCATTCCCATATTTTACAGTTTACAGATTTTACATTCTCTTCGCTTTTTACAAGTTTAAGCTCTTCATTAGTTACTTAACAGATGAAGTCTGAGCTACTTCCTTTGATTCTCTGATCTTCTCAGAAGATTCCCAGCTCTTCATGTCAAGATGATTTAGGAATTATTATTTCCTTGCTCTAGTACAGTATATTGCATCATATTACCCATTTTAGCACTAAATTGTATGACTGATATCTACAGTGAAGAATTAAAAAAGCTCATGGCAAAGACAAACTAGAGGTCTGCAGGCATGGAGCTTCCTAACCAATGGCTAAAAGGTGACGGTTTTCACAGCTGACACCTAAGTGGACACAGTGTTGGGAGGCTCTGAAGGGGCTGTTCCTGAAGCTGTGTCTTCTCTGAATTTGCAAGTCTCTGCTGGCCAGGCAGCTGTCAGTCATGCAGGGGAAAGTCCCTGTGGTCCCTGTAATGGGCTGATCATTGCTGTGTCACCAGCTTCCAACCACCTGTTTCTTCTCTAAGGATTTTACACCTTTTCCTAGAAGTGTTTCTTTTTTCATTTTGAATCCTTGAACTGCTAACCACCCACATCTCAAAACTACCCGCTGCTGTTTTGCCCTTCTTATCTCGCATGACTCTCTGTACTTTCTCAGGACAGAGCAATTTTTGCAGAGGTTTCTCAGAGCTGGTGCTATCAGAACTAGGTGTTGGATGGCAGACAGCTGGAACCTGCAGAAGGACTAGGTCGACTTCGTTGGGCAGTGCTAATGGGAGGCTACAGCCCCTCGTCACGGGACAAACCTGTGAATACTCCATCTGGATACTGTCTCAGATCTGAAGCCACATTTAGCTTCAACACCAATCAAGAACATTAATAAGTAGTGTTTTCTGCTGCCATTGCCCTTCCTTACAGAGAAAGCAGGCAAAATAGCTTTAGAACAGGCTTGTACAGGTGTCTTGGGATGCACTATGCCAGGTAGGAGCGGTCAAAATATAGGGTATATGGGCAGATCTGTGGCCACCCAGGTTCCTCTAGCATGTGTCAAAGATGAAGGATGGTGCAAAGTGTAGAGAAATCTAAAAGTATCTTCATAAAAATGTTTTATGATCTATCAGTGCTGTTGTGAAGTATTTGGCGCATAATAACTATTCGTTTCTCTGGCAGTTAGGTGCTGAACTTCCTCCAAAAATCATGCTAAGCATTCAATGTTAGGAGATGTCAGATGATTTCAACATTTGTGGTTTTTTTTAACTAGGGTGAAATGAGTATACAGGGCCAAATTCTGCCCATTCTCATAAGCTGTTTCACTGGAACAGTTTGGGTAAGTAAAGGAGGTAGGATTGGGTCCCTTGGGTGTACATGAAGCCATAAAGGATGAAACAGCTTCAGCGTCTGAATCTTCCTAGAATAGCTTAGACTTCATAGATTTTTCAGACATTATAGGTTATAGATTTTTCAGACATTAGCAGAACCATAAAATACATCTACATCTTAGTAAGAAAACTGTCACAAAATCTCCTGAAATCCCACTAGTGAACAAATGTTCACAATCCTGTATGTGATATGTGAACCAACAGTTTGATGAAAGAGAAGCGATATTCCTTTACAAAATGTCATGGAAAGACCGTAAGAAATGAGGGTTCAGAAGTGCCTAACCCAGTAGTGAGAGCAGCAATACCCGTTATCAAAGAGTGGTTTCAAACATGGGCAGCAAATACAGTGAGATTGACCTTGGAAAATGCAAACTAATCTATCTCAGACAAAACTGGGACGTAGTGCCAGGAAGAAATCTGCCAAACAACGCATCTGAAGGATGTGTGAGTGATAGCAAATAGCTAATTAGGCAGCACTCTGCAGTACTATTTGGCAAAGAAAAGCAATCTGTTTGAAGCATGAATTTTCCTCTTTCCTTACTGTTTTGGTAGGGACATGTCTTCAGTGTTACATCTCTTCCCTGGTAGAGTCAGGATGATTTTAATACAGTTTTCCCTCTCTCTTTTCTGTCATCTTTTTCACCTGAATTTACACATGCAATTCTGAAGAGCCTGTTTGCAATCAGTCCATAACAGAGAGAACAACAATGCAGGGATTCTTCATGGCTTCTCAGGGAAACCAAATCCTTTTGTGGTCCCCAGGCTGTGGCTATTTAAGGTAGCTCTGCCTACAAGAATAAGTGGCAGCACTGGCACAGATAGCAAGATTGAGTACTTAGGAGCTTTACTGTAAAAATATGGGTAGCAAGAATAGCTTCAAAAAAGCAGTATTGATTTAGGGTTCACAAGTCTGCTTTCCTTAGACACCTGAATGAGATTCTCATGTCATGACTCACAGAGTTACTATAGCTGCCAAAGTACCTGCATTTATTTACTCTGGGGAAAACTAGAACTCCTGTCATGCCACCATAGCATCCTACTGGTGTTACATCAGTGTATTTTTGGTGTTGTAACTATTTACTACTGGTATTTTCTTTTCTGGTGATATACTTAAGAACTTATGCTTTTCTGATATACTTAAGAGTTCTTCCCATGGACAAGATGCCTACTGGGTGGGATTCTTGTTAATACAAAACAGAAACATTTCTTATGTTGAAGTCTGATTTTGTGATGCTTTGTCATGTTGAGTGATCTCTTACACCATAAATTTAATTCCACTGAATTCAATAGAACTGTTAATAGGAAAAGCAGTTATTCAGTGTGAGGACATTTATCAAAATCCAATTGAAATTATTTTTATGTAAAGCTGAATGATATTTTCATTCTAAATTGAATCAAATGGAACAGAAGTCATAGTTTTACAGTCTCCCAGTGCTGTGGAGCATGAATCTGATGCAACTCCAGACTGGATGGGAAAAGAAGACAGACATGGAGGAACAGAGAATTTCCTCTTGATCTTCCCATTGACTCTGGAAAGAGAATATGTTAATGTTTCATAACACAATTCCCTCCCAGCTGTAAGTTCCTTCAGGGAAGATGAATAGATTATGAAATACCACGTACCCTTGGCCCTTCACAAACCCTTGATCCGAGAGGAAACATCGGATAAGCTGCTGCTGCTCCACCAGTGAGGCTGAGGGATTCCTGCAGGACCCAGCCCCCTGCTCCTTGGAACCTACTCCACCAACACTAACAGCACGAGCACTATTTTTTCACACTGAGTTTATTTTAGGAACTCAGGTATACAATCTCTCACATAGATCAGCTACTTTACTATTAATAGCAACAATCAGGGCTCCTTTGGATTAACTATTTACTTCTAATGTGTTTTTTAACCTTAAAATAAGCACAGAGTTTAATTTTAGCTGTAGCTTCCCCATAGCTACTGAGGATAATATGATTCATGCCTTAAGCAAATTTCTCAATGAAAATTCAAGGCACTTTCCAGTAACCCTGCAGAAAAAATTCTGTGTGCTGAACATCAGATATGTTTCAACACTAGTATATCCAAATAGCAGGCAGGCTAGATAGGTGGTAAAGATTGCCAAAATTCTATGTCAGAGGAATTAAAAAAGAAGCAGGTGTTTAGGCTTTTCATTTTAGGGACAAATGGGAAGACAAGACAAGGTTAAACATCGCCAAATTTTATGTTTTATCTTATAAAAATCTGAGTATATTATTACTAATTCTCAATTTCCACTTGTATTAGGAGCTGAGGGCATTAAGTATTTCACATATTGGAACCTATGTAATGTGTATGCTGAAAGCAGTCAAGTGTACTTGGCAGATCATAATTCATATAATATTTGCCTATACTTATCAATACAAATTTCCATATATGAGGGGCACTTCCAAGATCTGCAGTTGCAAAAATCTATTCTGTTTTTCACTTGATTGGTATAATTTTGTATAATCTTTGCTGGTTTTGAAAATTAAAGACCTTGTTTCTTTAAAATCTTTCCCCCTCCCATTTTATCTGAAGCAAATATCATTATACTAATTATGTATTAGTTGATCCAAAACAAAATAAATTAGGGTATGCTAGAGAGTCGTGCAACATAGCACAACCACCCCTGTGTCTCCTTTTATCAAAACACTGGAGGCTTCCAGTTCATGGATGCTAATGCAGGATAGTGGTGGGAGAAGACTATTCCACTGTAGCTGCATACAATAGCCCGCAATACACCATGTAATATTATTTTGATATATTAACCAATGAATAGTAGACTATTTAGTAATATCGTAAGCATGGCTTTATAGAACGAACATCTATCATTGCTGATTGTGTTAAAATTATTATGTACATAGCCTGATACATAAAGGTGATCAATATGTTGGCTGTAACATGTAAATATCAACATATATCTACCAGCAGTTGTCCCTTACTTCCAAATGGTGCTTGGCACTAGGTTAGTAGGAAGAAGGAATATTTGGTTACAAGCCAGCTTTGTGCTTTCTGCGTCCCTGGGTCAGGAATTGGGAAATGTCATGGATAATTGCCACAGCTGAAGCATCTGGGAGAAAAATGAGGTTCAGTTAAAAGGTACATATTCCACATGCACCATCTGATTCACACCTGCACATGAATCTTCTTTATCTCTGCCATGTTTCCAGATTTTGACAGATATTGCCATCATAGGTAGAGGACAAGGTGACCATGCACACCCTGTGGACTGGTCAAAGAACACCATGGGGCACAGACTGTTATCCTGGGGTCACAGAAGCCTGTGTCCTTGCTGAGGTGAATGGTTAGGGCATTTCTACAATACAACAACATTATTAGAGCACCTGAGGATTTTCCAAGCCTTGGGGTCCGGATCCGCAGACTTCATGTACTTTAAGGTTACTGGTCTTCAGCTATCTGAGCTGAAATTTTGCAGGGCAGATATTTATCTGAGCCTGAAATACTTTTTTTTTTTTTTTTTTTAACTTCCAGCAACAATGGTTCCACAAAAACTGTTCAAAAACAGTTTAGGGTAAAAGGCACTATTTTTGTCCTTTAAAAAATGGCACTTCAATCATCCTATAGCACGTCTAGACTTTGGACTACAGACTTGAAAGCTGGCAAAGGACTAGGAATTATTTTTTCCTCTAATTTTCACATGAAACTGGTTAAATTTGGTAAACTATAAATCTCTGCAACCTTATTTCACACCTCCTCAGTCAAGAATCTGTCTCAAGCTGCTGAGTATGGTCCAGGCCAGGTTTTCAGTTTTTTCCCTGAAACCTGTGCTCTCAGTTACTCTCATTCCCTTTCATCAAGTACTGGAACTCTTAATTTTCCTGTGCTCTCCATGTTCCTGCTGATGGTACCGAAGTAGGCAAGAAGAAGAAATGGGTGCAAATGCTATGACAGAAGTTTGTCCATAGGACAAAGTTTGGCTTGGTAAAAGGGATGACATGGCAGTAAGTCAAGAGAAAGACCTGGAAAATGGAATTACAAGCCATTTGAACATACTAATCAAAATAAATTGAGTAGGGGTGGGAAATCAGAGGAGATTTGGAAATCAGAGAGGAAGAGAAATTAGATGTGGAGACAGCCACAGCCTCTGTGTTCAGAATAGCCTGTCTTCTTCAGGAGACGGTGAGTAGAAACTCAGTTGTGAATAAGTTTATTTTTAATTTATAGTGTCAATTTTAAATACTTTGACCAAAAAAAATAATAAAACCTTCAATGTCTCAGTTGGATTACCCCAAATCAGTGCACAGTTCCGCACTGTAAAATTTTGTGTCACCTACTTCGACAAGGTATAATGTAGATAGATTAATCCAGATCTGTAAACCAAACCAAAACTAATAAAAGTCATACAAAAATTCTAATATTTAACACTGGAGAAAAGGAGAGTTCTTGGTTTGCATAAGAAATTAATTCAAAATTTGCAGTGAATCTTAACTCAGTTTTTCCTTTACCCTTGATGAGGGACAAGGACTGTTGCAGTCAACTCAGGGATGACTAATTCTTCTGTAAAGTAAAGAATACAGTAATCTATCCTCACAGAATCTTACAGAATCAAAAGACACTTTTTATCTTTGAGCTAAAGAAGGATTTCTGCTACAGAACAGTATTTGAATTCTTCCTAAGCAAGCAGATACAGTAGAACACACCCCTAGGCATATAACACTTGATTCTTTACTGTGTGGAAAGGTCACCTATTAAAAGCAAGCCCGAATTTGCATACAGCAGGGTTGGGCTGATGCAAAGCCAGAGTAAACACAGCAATCAAGACTTGTGAACTTTGATGGGAACTTTATCTTAACTTGCATAATCTTTCAAAATATCTAGATGCTATAGTCACTTGCAACATCTCTAATTTGCCCCCTTCACCTGTTCTTTGGCAGCTCTGTAGACAACTATTAATACCTCATTAAGAGAAAAAGACAGTCAGGGAACCCACACGCCACATCTTCTTGCTCAATTATTTAAAGTACTTAGGAAAACATCCAGATTTAGCTAGCAGATCACAGCACTCTAACACAAATCTGGTCATCGTCACCATCCCCAAGGTAATTTGCTTGTGAAGAACTTGACTTTTGATGTGGAATCTCCACATGCATGAAAATAAACTCACAGTTTAAATTGGGTTAAGTTACATTTACAATTCTTTGTAACTATTGTGCCACAGACAGTTCTGATTTGTAATGAGATATGTCAGCAGGATGTTTATCATGCTCTTGGCACCAATATTTACCATCTATGGGCCTGCAAAATCCTCTACCTTATGTGTCTCGTCTACTTCTTTCACAGCTAACTAGTATTATTTCACAGTCTTCTACTGATTGCAAGGTTTACTACAAAAGAAAAGGAGGCCAAGGTCAATATGTTTATTAGAACACTTGGAAGACATGGTTGTTAACTCTGCTGTACCATCTGTGAACATTGCTTTAAAACAGGTTCTTTTGTATGATGCCCAAGACATAGGGATCATACACTTTTATACTGTTGTAGCTTTGTTTTGTTATCCTGAAAAGAGCAGCAAAATTAGGCAGTAACCTGGCTGGGGACAGTTCAGTTTTTCAGATGGAATAATTTTGTTGTAGGGCACAGGTAGCCCTTAAGCAAGTGGTTTAGGAAGTTATTGCTGTTAGTTCAAAGATTCTCATTAGAGATGGAGGGGCAGATTACAAGAGTGCATCTAGGCCACTGTCATGCCAGGTAGGATGGATTTGCATAAATCCTCATAAGTTCATTAGGGGCACTAAATTCTTATTGAGGGGTGGTAACTCTTTAAATCACTCTACCAGGACCACAAGCCCTGGTGCAGGTGGAAGGAAGCTGTCCATCATGGTCATATGGTAGTTTCCACCTCTATTTTTCCTACAGAGTCCTTTTCAAACTTGCTGCCCTTGTCTCCCTAGTAAATTCTCCACTTTCTCAGAAAACATTTGGCTTATGGTGAAATTGCTGTGTCCAGATCTTAAGCATGTTTAAGACTACCCTGTTCCACACTTCCAACTTAAGCTCAACAAAGCAAACAAGGACCATTTCCCTTTCTCATTGCTGTCTCCCTCCTTCTCGTCACTCTTACCCTTAGGTGTATGCCCCAGGATTTTCCACAGAAAATTTGAAGAACAGACACCTCCTCATGTCAAGGTCTATTAGAGGTCACAGGCATGCAAACTGACATTCTGACTCAAATCCATGGGAGATAATAGAATATTCTGATATGCAATAGGTGTAACTCTGGATTTTAGGTTCTGATTCTGCTTTGTACAGCTATTCCCTGCTATTGAAACACAAACACAAGGTAACATTAAGGCAGGCTACTGGTTTTATTAGCAACATTTTTTTTCAGGAGAAAGGCATTGTGAAGGGACCTTCTAGGTCAAGAACTTTTTCCATCTAATCTATGAAGTCAAAAGCAGCTGGAATTTGTGAATCACAGTATTTCTAGATATTAGTAATAAAGAGATTGTAATATGTGTCAGGCTTGATTTTTTTACATCAAATGACACTATCAAAGGACATATGATGTTAACAATATTTATGCTCTCCAGCCTTAGCCCACTTGCAGCAAGGTCCTGAAGCCAGGTCCTATAAACACTGAAGTGTGACAAGAATTTGCCAGACTCTGGTTGTGCAAGCCCTGTCCTTAGATGAATGTATGTACACATAAGGAGTCTTAGAGCTCATGCAAATCAGGGAGTTGATGAACAGGCAAGTTGATCACAGCACTTTGATTAATTCCCCATATGGACACTGTATGTGGGGAAGCCACTGCACCACCTATTCCAGATTAATCTGCTCTTTGCTTTGAACAATCCCCTGGAGATTCTGTGGAGAGCAGGCAGCACCCCTGTCTTTCAATATCCAGCTCAATTTCTTGTAGGACAAGCTGATAGACTTTATATATGCCCCAAGGCTTGTGAGAAGGAAGGAATGTAACAGAAAAGTGTCATTGCTAAACCAGGCTTTTCAATACAACCAAAGTTCTGGACCCATCCTTTTGTTCCTTGTGTCCACATCTCACATTGACATCAGAGTGATTTTCAGTACTTCATAATCCAGCCTTTATCTTCAGCTCATTTGTTTATTTGTTTACAGGGATTACACCCAAAGTCTCCCATAAAGCCATACAGCTTTCAAATCCAAGGCAAACTAATGTGCATTAAGGATTGCAAATTGGCTTTAGCCTCGACTTTTCTGCTCTGTAGTGCTAATCCAGATTGTTATTAGTTGAAGACAGTACTGTGTGATTTAATTGCTCCTGTGTAGGAACAAGACCATATAAAATAGCTCCATTTTCTCTCCTTGGTCTTCCAAAGTCTACCAGCATTAGATTCTGTTGCAGGACTTCTAGTTTCCTCCAGTGAAGAGAAAGATTAATTTGTGCAATCCTAGGCTCCCCCACAGGGGCACATCCCTGGTTTGCCTTCTTTTCCAGCCTTTCCTGTAGAGGAGCACAAGCTCTGATTTGCCTCCTGGGTGATCCTTCTCCCTGGATGAGGAAAGCCCAGAGTGTGCCTCTCACATCTGTCTCGCTGTCGCAGCAATGCCATGTTGCTCACTCTGCGTGTCTCCCACGCAAACAACCCCAAAACCAGCCCTGGGCTGACAGAGCTAACAGCTTCTGCTACCCCAGCTGTGTTACAGTGTTGGAGTGCCTGAACATCGCAGAGCGTTGTGCTGTGCAGGTCAGCTGCAATCTCCATGGGAGGAGGGAGAGGAAAAAGAAGATACAAAGGAAGCAAAAGGAGGCTGTAGCTCTTCGATCCCCTCTGCCATCAGCACCATCCCCTTCCACACACACACTACAGGCTACATGCCTGCCTGGACCCATGCCATGGCCAGCACAGCAGCTGGACCTGGGGTGGCCACCAATACATCGCTCACGGCAATTAGCTTCCCACAGAGTTTCCCTTCAGCCATTTGGGATGGACTGACTGGAAGCATCATGCAAATATTAAGGGTAAACTGCAAAATTCAGAGGCAGCCAGGTCAGTCTAGTGTGTGGTTTGGTTCTTCCTATTTACCAAATCAGTGTTGCTGTAGCCAGTTCTAGCTACGTACAGCAGCTTGCAGCCATCAAAGGAGTGCTGAAGGAACAATTCCGAAACCTTCTCAGCACTGCTGTGGGTTGTAGCTTTCAGGAGTAGAAACACTGATGCCACGCAGGGCATTGGGTCTGGCTGGCAACCTTTAGAGATGGCAACCTCCAACCTCTGCCCTGCCTTGGCCGTCTCTGTGTGAGTAAGTCCATATCGCTTAGCTTCTGGTCGCAGCACAACTGCGCCACATTGCCTGCAGTTTAGATGATGCTATTTTGGAGCAACGTAAATATACTCCATAATCTTAACCTTAGGGAATGAAGTATATTGGAGCTGGCCCGCAGACGCTTTTCCTGACTGACAACAAAAATGCAGTGAGATTGCAATGCCATAAATCTGTCTCTCTTCCAGGGAAGTCGGTCAAATAAACTCTGCGGGGCTAAGGACTCATTCCCTCTGTTTTTCTTCTTCTCATCCGCAGCCTGAAATAGCTGGTATCCCCGAAAACCACGTTAGGAAAAGAGCGATGGAGCGCTGCGGAGGGTGCTGGGGGAGGGCAGTGTTCCCCGCTGCTGAGCGCAGGACCCCGGCGGCGCTGCGGCGAGAGGCCGCCAGGGGGCGCCAGAGCTCCGCGGCAGCGCTCGCTCCCGCCGCTGAGGCGGCTCCTCCGCGGGCGCTTCCGGCGCCGCTCCCGCCGCCCCGCACACCGGCGGGCTCCGGCCTGCGCGGCCTCTGCGGGGCTTGCAGCGGTGCCGGTGCTCCCCGCGCCGGCTGCCCCAGCCCGGCGGCCCCCAGAGCCGCGGCCTGGGGGACGCTCCCTCCAGAACCTCGGCTGTGTCAGGGTGACTGGAAGGGTGGCTGCCAGGGAAACCCTTCAGTCACCAGAGGCGACAGCAGCGGCGAGGGACCGACAGAATCACTTTCATTATCAAAGAAGCATTTTTAAGTTCTTGTTCTTAATAATTCACAGAGAAATATCTAAACTGAGCCTGGCGGTGGGAACACAGAAGTGGCACGTAGGTCAGGATCAGTCAGTGACCATGACCGAAGGCTGCCAGGTTTGTTTCCCGGCCTGTGTTTTCCCGTCCCGGCCCAGCTCGCCCCTGAAACGCTCCGGTCTGTGTCCCCGCGGCCTGTGAGCTCCGGCAGCGCGGCCAGCAGCGGTCACGCCGACACCAGACGTGTGCTGAGGGATCCCGTGGAACCAGGGAGGCCTCCACCCTGTACAAGCACGTTTTCCAGGCGATCTGCAGTGCTGGCTCCAGCCCGGGGCCTGGCACCCGTCTCCATGGCCCAGAGGCTGGGACTCAGAGAGGAAATCTTAAAACTTACTAGGCTAGAGAAGGCCAAAGGAGATGTGACAATGTTTCGACAGCTGAAGGCTGCTACAAAGACATGAAGAGAAACTTGTCCTCCAGACCCACAGTGAGGAAGGCAAGAGCTACTGGGCTTGAATGCAAGTTAACACCAGTTTAGGTTGGACGCTCGAACAACTTTCCTAAAACTCAAGGTTTTTAATGGTAGGGTTGTTTTGGGTGGTATTGGTGAATCCTTTGTTACTGCAAGTTCTTAAGAACCTATTGTGACAGGGACAGGCAAATGCCCATCCAAGAAGCAGCTTGGTGACTTCCCCGGCAATTTGTTCAGGGGCTGATTCAAATGTTGCACTAAGTCTCTATTTTCTATGAACACTGAAGACAATTTTGTGACTCTGTCTGATGTCACCATCATTACTATCAGTTCCTAAAAAGTGTTATGTAAAAAATAACTTGTCAAGAAAAAGATAAAGAAAATAGAAGAAGGGATACAAAGAGGAGGGCAGAAGAGATGGAAGAAAAGAAGGAAGAAGAGCAGACAGAAGTACACTTAGCTTCCCTCCTTGCTTCTACCCCATCCTGGAAACACCTGTACCTAAGAGCAGTGCTGTGTGCATAAGGAACGTTTCTAACTCTCTACACAATAAAATGACCTCAGATATTCTGTGCAGTGGCTGGCCACTATTCATTGAGGCTCAGTTTCATTAAAAGAAATGTAATGCATTTTAAATCTAGTTGAAATACTGAAGAAATCCATGAATCAGCTGCCAAGCCCTCTCTTCACGATCAGTGTCTGCCATTGACCTCAAAACAATCCCACATCAATGGTGACATTTAAAGAAAACATACGAAGTATTTTTAAAAATCTGTTAAGAACTGGATTTATGTTGCACTAGGCCACTTAGCAGACACCAGTGACCCATCTTGCAATTGCTAATTAGCAGGGCATTCAATTACTGCAACCCTCTGCAGATATGGATCAGAGCACAATTTGCAGTTGTGCACCCTCCCACATTAACACCACGGCTGTCAGTGGGACCACTGGCACAGTCCTGGCAAGAGGGTGCCTGCAACGATACCAGCACGTCTGCTGCTGCCAGAGCTGTCATCCTGGCCCCTTTGGCACCACTGGCCACAGCAATGCCGGTGGCTTGATAAACTTCCTCCTGTTTCAGAGCTCCCTCTCCACTTTCGGAAATGTTGTGTGCCACAGACCAGGTGGAAACAGCACAGGCAGAATCTCCAGCTGTGCTGTCTCACGTCAGGAGAGACCTGCATCTTACCTTGGTCCTTGTAAAGGCACGTTCAACCACCTCAGCTCTTGCTGAGCTAGCAAACACTACCTGAAGAAACCGTATGCAAAAGCACCAACACTGTTGACGTAGTCAGGGTGCAGCAGCATGAACTAAAGGGAAAACAGGTGAGCAAGCTGCACAGTATTCCCACAAGCAGAGGGCTTGCCAAACAGATCAGATCAGGTGAGCTCTTTCCTGCAGACTAAGGCAGTGCTTCCCAGCTCTGACCAAAACTCATGGAGCCTTTGCAGCTGGAAGCTTGGGAACAGGCTTGTAGTCGATTAAGGGGCTTTTGAGTTTGCAGAAGGCTCCAACAGTCATGTAGCAGGAGGAGCTACAGCTCAAAAAATGCTGATCTGTGACTTGAGATGTACCGCTTGAATCAAACACATTACACTGCAAATAACCGAGGCTCGAGTGTAGGCCTGGCGCACACTGACAGTTGAGCAAATCAGAATAATAGAGGATAAAATGAATTATTTGCTGCATAAGGGACACTAATGTGATGTAAGATCCAGGCTGCTGAGCAGCGGCACCTCTGTCACATGCTGCTTAGCAAACGCTACACAATGTTATACCTGCTATGCTACAGCCTGGAGTGGATCCAGTGCCATGGAAAGCCTGCAGCTTGGCAAGGCCAATGCCACCCAGAAGATGGGATCAAAAACAGGCTCAGAAGCAGGCAGCTGTGGTCAGCAGGCAGCAGTTGCATCAGAAAACAGTGATACTTGTACAGGGGTGACCTCGGATGCGAAAAAAGCCAGTACCCAAAAGCAGCAACCAACTTGCTCTTGTCCAGTACAGTGTCCCATCTTTCTCAGTGTCCTTCACCCACCAGTTGTGACCAAAATAAAGGTATTTGAAATCAGTGTACAGCACTAGATTAAAATACCCAAAGTTAACATTTCATCCTAATGTGTTAGACACTGGATGGCTTTCTTTTCCAGAAGTGCAGGTCTGCATAGCTTATACCTTTACATGATTATGTGTATTTTGAACATCCATGCAAGAAATGCCTGCTCTGTGCTTTTACAGCAAGTTGAAACTATTGTTACACCAAATGGGAAGTGAAATTCCCAACTGTCTCAACATGTCTGTACTTGATTTCTACACACCATGTACTTTGAAAGCTCAGCCCAATCCTAAAATAACCCTGGCTAGAATATGTCCATGAAGTAAAATATTTAATAAAATATCAGAAAATGTACCCTCAAATCTGTTCTAGTGAAACTGTATTTAAATAATAAATACATGCCCAGACTAAGCGGGTGTTTTA
The DNA here is from genome assembly GCF_963082525.1 of Nesoenas mayeri. NCBI lineage: Eukaryota > Metazoa > Chordata > Aves > Columbiformes > Columbidae > Nesoenas > Nesoenas mayeri. Next base: position 21,799,174 of record NC_137541.1, read on the forward strand.
GCCATACTGTCACTGAACTAAGACCTATCAGAAACAGAACAGAGGAGCAGGAAAAGGGATAGACACAATTTCGGAATATAGTCACTAACTATAATCAACTCAACACCTTTCTTGAAAATAAGTTTTCTCAAGTAATAAAATATTTCTATGTCAGCCTAATAATTTGAAATATCATCAAATGCTGCTTGTGCTTAAACGGGTGGTGCAACATGTATTTTTCAGGTTTTGTGGGTAAAACATTAACCATTCTCCAGCAGAAGAGGAAAGGCCCACTGGAAGAGAGGAAGCAAATGGAGGAAAAGCAGCGATAAGAAGCAGGACTGCATGGAGGGGAAGTCACAGGTAGGTTCAGAGATCGACGTAGTTTGGAGTTTGATTTCACTGCGTCTTCCATCTCCATTAGACCCACGACCACGGCGGGTTTTCACACGGAGACCCCGCGCAGTCCCACGTGTCAGGGTGCTGTATTTCCCCTTAAGCCTACACGCATTTCCAAACCGCTTGCAACGGCACCCAGGCGATGGCCACCATGCCAGAGCAAAAGCCTTCCCCTCAGCAGTCACCACAGGCACAGCCACCCGGAAAGCGCTGCTGGGTTAAAGTCCAGTCCGGTAAAGTCCAGACCAACCCAGACCTCCCGCGCCTCCCTGCGCCGAGCTCGACAGCGCTGGCTCGGGTGGGAGGGAGGTGGCAGCGGCCCGAGCGCTGCTCCAGCTGCCTGGGGAGAAGCAGCCGCACAGAGGATGCGACTCGCTCCCCTGCCAGACGGCCCCTGCTCCCGCCGGCATCCCCGCACGCTCCCCGCCCCGCCGAGCCGCTCCCTGCCCCGGGGCTCCCACAGAGACACCACTGTGCCCCGGGAGGCCCGTCCCTGGCGCAGACTGAAACGGCCTCTATGAGCCGGCACGGAAACCGGGCCGCACAGCTCCCAGCCCGCGACGCGGAGCAGCCGCCGGCGGAAGGCAGCCGCGCCGGGGCGGGAAGCAGGCGGACACCCGCGGCTGCCGGGCCCCGCAGCCCATGCGCCTTCCCGAGCCCCTGGGATCTGTAGTCCGCTGCCGGCCGCTGCCCCTCGCCGCGGCGGGGCCCGGAGCGGCGGGGAACTACAAGGCCCAGGCTGCCCAGCGGCGCCGGCCCCGCCCCCGGTATGAATGACTAATGCAGCATGTTGTCCGGCTAGCGTGTCCTGGCGCCTCGGCTCTGCCGCCTCCTCCCGCGGCTCTCCGGACAGCGGTGGGACCCGCCGCCGAGCACGGTAAGTGAGCCAGGCCATGGAGGGTGGCCGCTCCGTGCCGGGCCGGCGGCGGTGTCGCCGTGTTGGGGCCAAGCCCCGGCGCGGGTGTGTGTGACGGGGAGCGCAGCGGGGGGCGCCGCGTTTCTCCCGGTGCCCCGCGGGTGGGAGGCTGGCTGTGAGCGGCGCTCGCTCCTGCTCCCGCACAGACCCCCGGCCCTGCCCTTCCAGGTGACAGGCGCGGAGGTCCCCTTGGGCGGGGGGGTGGCCGGGGCGCGGGGCTGGGCGGCCCGCTCCCGCCCTGGAAGCGCTCCCCGGGCCCTGCGCCCGCGGCGGGCGGGCCGAGAGCGCTGCGGACGGCGCCTCAGCCCTGGGGAGGGGCTGTCGGGGCCGGTTCGGGGCTGCCCCGCCGGTGACCTCGTGGGGGCCGAGGGGCCCTCTCCGGGCGGGGGCGGGCTCCTCCTCGGCCTCCCGATGTGGGGGCTGAAGCGTAAATCACCACTCCGGAGGGTTAGTGGAGGTAGGGAGGCCGCTGCCAGTCCCCTCTCCATCGGAATCCTGCGAGGAGGCTTGTCCTGCGGGCCAGCGAACTAGAAGAAAGCACGAAACTTGGGGAAACGCGTCCTTTTGGGACCATTTTTGAGGTCCCGGGGCCGTGCGTGGCAGCACCAGCGGCTGCACCTTTCTGTTCGCTTGGTTTCTGGCTGCTCCTGGCTTGGGGGTTCATGGAGATGGCAGCGTTGTTTGGGCAGAGCGTTCTGGGCTATTTTATCGGTGTTTCGTGATAGGAACTGGGATTTGCCTGAGAGTTTGGTTTGGTCGTGATGGTGAGCTGGAGAGAAGCTAAGACTCTGAGTTTCTTTTTTGTTTTGTTTCTAAACTGCTGTAACTTTTTCAGGTCGTCACCATTGTGTATCACATACGGTAAATTTTGAAATCAGGATTTTGAATTCACCTTTGAAAGCAGTACTAATTAACCTGGGTCTCATGTGCCAGGCATAGCACATGCTTTTCTCTTGAGGAAGATACACATACTGATGATCCTGTACACTGGTATCTGTGCAACAAAGGCATTTACTTTTGGTAGCTTTCAGGAAAAAAGAGAAAATTTTTGTTTGGCTTAACTTTGCAGAAAGGTGCAACTGTTGAGTGGTTGCTGCTGAGTTGGGAAACTGAGAGGATGGCTTTTAAAAGTTAAGTGCTACTTTGCATGCGTGATGATGTCAGTAGTAATCCCCAGAAATATCAGTGGTGCCTGGAATGGCCTCACTTCTCCATTTTGTAGAGATACGTGTCGGTGCACCTACTCTGCTCAGCTCGTTAGTGCACATACTTCTTGGAAAGCTAACAGTAAAGCAAAAAAAAAAAAAAAAGATAGTTAACCCAAAACACATTTCAGGGGTTTTCCTGCTGTATTTTAGCAGGAAATAGACTTTACACAGTAGGAAAAAAAACACATGTACATGTAATTATCCTAAGCTAAATGAATTTATTAATTGAAAATACTGGGTTATAGCTGTGTCATTGGTTTGTGCCCTGCTCTTTGTGGCTTTCAGTAGACTTTCAAGTTTCAGTAACTTGAGTTGCTGACTGTAAATTTGCGAGCCATTGCAGTGTCTGGCATTCTTTGTGTCTTAACTGTAGACTCATGTATTGTTTAATTCAGTGCTAGCAGACTTGTATGTATTTTTTTTAGTGCATTCATTCTTCCATATGGTAAATATGAGGAAGTGTTGAAGCTGCTGCCACCACAGCTATGAATAAAGCACAGTGGTATTGGCATCTTATTTGTGTGAGAGTCATCTAATTACTTTTGAAATAGTACTTTTCAGAAATTTTCCTTATTTGCTACTCAGGAAAAGTGGAGAAAGAGATTTGGGGCAGTCTTAGATAATGCAAAAATGAGAGCAGGCCAGAGAAGTGTTTTCCAGCATAACGGGAGGGGTGTGTAACTACAGCTGTCTGAAGGATATCATGGCACGTGCTTTGCCAGCCAGTGCTCCTAGAAAGGAGGGATTCTGCAGCTCTCCTTTTCCTGAGGGGAAAGTCCACACTGGTTAGCAGCACCAGCTGTCTGTCATAGACAATTTAGTGTTACACTAGATCTTGAGAATAAATTCTTTTGGTAATGGTTGTTACTAGATAGGTATCTGCAAATAGGTTTCCAGTGTGAATTGTTTCTGAGGTCAGACCTTCAGTTATTGAAGATTTTTGTAAATGGCCACTCAAATTCAAGATGCTGTGAAGATGTAAGTATGTGGTTCTGCATTTTAATTTAAAGACTGTATAAGTAGGAGTGATTTCCCCATCACACCCTCCCTGCACAAGATGACTTGGAGGCATAAAACTTTAATATTAACCACAATTTATAGATTTGTATGAAAACATGCATGTACCCAGTGACAGGTTCTCTTCCTTTCAACTTTTTTTTTTTTTTCTCCTAAAAAAAAGGAAAATGTTAGAGGGACTGTTTTCTGCTGCTGCTTTCCTCCTCCTTAGTTGACATACTCTGCAATTTGATTGAAAACACGGAAGGATGCAGGGACTTAGCAACTCCACATAGAAGAATTTAAATGTCATGATGGCACCACATGTCAAGCTGCAGGAGAGCCTGGAGCTCCAGGGGTTTCTGTTTTCCAGTGGCTAAGCCCTGCAGGCTGTCTGCAGAATAACCTTGTCTGTCTGGGTAGTGCAGCATTGCACACATGTATTCAGAGGTCTGTGTCTCCGCAGGAAGGGTGTGCATGCTTGTGAGAGGGAATAAGAGCCTGCACCACAGCTGAACAGCAACAGGAATGCTGTTGAAGTTGAAAAAAAGGTTTCCAGTCACCTGTGCAGTACATCTGGAGATCCTGATCTTACCTTGGTAGGACATGCATCTTGTGTTGCACAGGTGGGAGCCATCCTTCAGAGGGATGGTCAGAGAGGATAACGAGTAGCAAAGGTGTGTGTGCGAGGAACCAGGATCAACAATTGCTGAGGCGGGTTTCTTCATTTCTTTGGAGGGTAGTAGATAGGAATGGCAATAACTTTTTGAGGGAAGATTTTTTTTTTTTTTTACTGTATAGCTTGTCAGGTGCAAGATGCTTCACGCATTAAATGAGTGGTGTAACAGCTGGAAGGATGACTCTCCTGGTTAGTGTGTGTCTGCAGTACTGACTGGTTAGTGCTAATGTGGGGTGGGCTCCTCTTGTCTGCAGGCCAGCAGGCTGGAATTAACTTGCTTTCCTGGGCATTTGTCTGTCTTGAAATCTGACCCTTTTTGTCCAGTTCCCTGCCACAGTACGGCTGTGTGTCTTTGGTTGTTACCAGCATGTGGGCCTGTGTCACATAACAGTGGTATGATCACCTAATAATTATGAAAAAGAATAGATGACCTTGTTCCTGGTTACTACTTGGAGACAAGGATGGAAGGGTCAGGCAGAAGAGCCTTGACCAATAACGTATTTGGCAGTTGGGGAAAATTATTTTGTTGTACAAAATGCTTTACTGTAGTAAGGTTTACATTTAGAAGTGTTCATAACAAAATGAATGAATGTGTCTGCCCGTACTCTCAGGACCCAGCTTCTGCATAGCCCAGCAGACAGCCATTGACATGTGGAATGAATGTGTCTATGCAGTTTAAGAAGACTTCTCCAGCAGTTTTGTGGACCACAGTCAGGTATCTTCCAAACCACTAGTTAGTTGTCCATGGCAGAACTTCTCCACCTATCTCCTTTGCTGGCTGCTTGTAGGTAATAAACAGAGAATGGAAAATATGCTTCTTGTAGAACTCTAGAGAAACTGTGCATGCAGCTGATGTGCTCTTTTCCTCTTGCTTTGCTTGGGAATGTTTTGTAGAGGGCTTCCCAGAATCAGAAGTATCACTTGGTTCATAGTTTTGAATGACCTGGAGGAAAGGAGATGTGCTCAGTGGATATCTTACCCCAATCTGCTGATCACAGGAGAATCTAATAAAATTCTTTTGGTTCCAGATCTTTCCTGAAATCAGATTATTCATATTGGAATAAAATAGAAAAGTGACTTTGGTAGGTGCGTAGGTTCTAAGACGTTTTGAGTTTCTGAGTGACTGACTAGACTTGGGCTATATCACTTTGGTCTGTCTGCTCCATATTTCTAAATTTATTTTATTGATTTTTATTTTTAAATTTAGTAACCTCTTTACAGCCTCTTAAAACATAAAGGATTTTGGCCTGTTCTCAGTTCTACTCTGCATTAGCATCCTCATTCATTGGCCTAGTCAATGTAATAGCAATAATTTCTAAAAGCACAAAACATGTATGGGAATGCTTTCTTGTCTTTTGCTGGTAAAGATTTTCAGTGCATCAGTGTCCCAGGCCAGATACTCTCATGTTCCAACACCTCCTTTCAAACAAAATTAATTTAGTTGTCTGTGACTTTTAGGTTCCAAAGTATGCAAATGCAGGTTGGCTCCAGCATGCAGGTTTAGGCTGCATACATGAGCAAAGTTCATGTTGCAGGAACATCTCATTGATGATCAGGGTAAAAATTTGTGTTTTGAAATTTATGAACTTCTGAGTCATGAGAAACCAGAGCCACCATCTACAACCATCTGTGATCACAGAACCAGTTGCTCATTTAAGTTTCAAAGGCGTGGGTTGTGTCAAAGAGATACATGCAATATGTAGAGTAGGTCACCTTGGTGATGGCTTTGAAATGTGTTCCAATTTCTGAATTTGTGGCTGTTGCACTGATTGGCAGTCAGGTTTCAGCTGATGCATCCTTCCGAGTACGAGTCTGTCAACAGAGAAGAGGCACTATTTGCAGCTGATGATTGTTTGTAAGCATTTGTAATGTTTCTGTGCATAAGCACAGAAAAAGCCCCATCAGTCTTAAATACTCTGCTTCCTTTGCAGTGGATGGTGCCATAAGTGGTTTCCCTGCCTTAGTAGGTTAAATGTTAGGTATGGAGGGTACTTGATTAGGTATTCTAGACAGCAAATGATAAGTGCAGAGCTTGTCAGTGGGAGAAAAGCTGTGTCTGTGTCTTCTGAAGTACTAATATGCCTCTGCATAAAATAAGTGGCCGTGTTAATGGATAGCAGCATTTAAGTGAGATGTGCTTATGCAGTGTATAATGTGAATCTGAAGCACACAGCCTGTAACAGCTGAACCAAATATCCATTGCTAGTGAAAGTGCAGATTTAGAGGGGGTTAAAGGAACACAGCACACTTAATGCATGTGGATATAAGTAAATTTTTATTGCTGTGTCTCATGCCGAGCGGACGGAGGCTGTGTTCTGTCCAGGGATACTGTTGCTGGAGGGCTGGATCAGGAGACTGTCCATGAAATAGTCGTTTGCTTGTGCCCTGTGGTTTAACGCCCAGCGCAGGTTAGTTCTGGCTTGGTTACAGCATGACCTGTGTGATGTGCACTATATTCTCACTTGGAGAACACCCCCTTTGTTGTTCGATAGGTTGCTCCTGAATCAAATTCTGACCTTAGTCTGCCTCTTGTATTTCCCACAGTGACCAGAGGAACAAGGATGTTGTTGGCATGTCACTGTGAGGAAGTGCTGTCTCAAGGTGTTTGGGGGATCTTCTTCTGAAAAGCCAATGATTGAACACAAAGGAAAATTCACATTGCAAAACTGCAATGCTTTGAAAGCTCCAGCAGCCTCCTAACTACTTGTTTAGATACCAGAGGTCAGATTTGTAGATGTATTTAACGATTCTTATGCGTCAGTTCCCTATTTGTAAAACAGGGAAGTACATATAATGAGAGACTGCAATATTAGTACTTGGAGTACTGAGAGATGTGGATACCTTCTGCAAGGCTAGTGAATACCGTAACTACCTAAAGCAGTAATACATTAATTTAACATCAGCGAGGGGGATCAACATAAAAAATGTTGACTTGCACTTCCAATAAAGGGTGAAACAAGTTGTGGCAGTTTTGTGGCTCCTAGTTTTCTTGGTAGTTATCCTGATGTGCGTGCAGCTCATAGAAAATACAGAGCAATTATAAGACTACAAATAAATTTATTTCTCTCTTGCAATGTCAACATGTTGAGGAAAGCAAATGCTCCTTCTGAATTTCTGTAGAGCTCAGAAGGAAGAAAACATTCAATAATAAAAATATTCTTTTTAAAGAGTAGCTGAGTAGGTTGTTTTTATAGGCAGGAGCCTGAGAGATTTTTAAAAAGCTTTCTTATTGTTTTCAGTTGAATCACTGTCTTGAAGGAAGCAAATTTAGATGAGACAATAAAGGAAGAAATTCAGTCCTACTATGGGTGGATACCTTAATGAACTGCCTGTCACTCATCTGTGTTGTGCTTGAATTTTCTCACTGGACCATCTTTTGGTGTCTGTAACTAGCCTTGCTAGAACCCCTGACTTGTGAGCATACCTGTTCTCTTCTTGAGACTGAGAGAGCTAAGGGAGTTTCAGATGCCTAAATATGCAGGTAGAATTGAAACACTTTGGTCAGCTGAGACTACCCAGTATGAAAAATGAGCCGGTGGTTCATGAGCAGACTTCAGGTGAAGAAGCAGCTCTGCTGAAGCTGTTTTATGTTAGGAAAGCTGGAGGACTGATGTGAAATAGCATGGCAGAGAGGTCTTCCTCAACCTGCTTTTGTCAGCCGCTGTGCAGGATAAGCATTTCTAGAAGATGTCGCACTTACCTGTGTGCTCCTTTCTAAACTTGTGTTGGGAAGAAGAAAATGACCCCCAAAGTGTAGGGGAAGAACATAGGTTCTTTTCCACAGCACTGTTGTCAGTGTGAATGGCTGTCCTCTGTGTGCTGTCAGGAAAATAAGACCTTAAAAGAAAGTAGTTACCTATAAGTAAGATGAGTAATGGCTAGATTCCAGGCTTGCAGTTCTTTAGGCAGCCTCAAATTCCCATTTGGTTGCCTAGGTATCTTAAGAGTTAGAAAAGGGCTTCATTTGTTCGTATGTGTATCCATGAAGAACAATATTTAATCATCCAGTGAATGGCAAGCCCTCTAGGACTAGCAAAGGTGAAACAAACACAAGAATTCCACTTGCTGATGGAAAAAGGTGATTGGAGTTGGGATAGAACCCAGTCTTGTGGGATCATAAGGAGCCAGGTCAGGCTCCCTCTTGTTTCTTCTGGCTCCAGGAATTTTTATGGTAGCACTTTGAGCAGGAGGAATGAATCCCAGACCAAGACAATCTCCCAGCAGATAAGAGAACAGAAATACTTTCTGCTCTGTGATTTTTGAGTGCCTAGAAGCTGCATCTCCCAGTTCGTCTGAAAGAAATGCACTGTCATATCTGAGATTTTCAGTATGATTTATCTCATAAGGGTCTCTTATAGGCCTTTGAAGTAGCTGGAGGAGAGGGATTTGATTGGTTTCATATGTTTGTGCCAAATCCTATGATAATTAGAAAGACTTGAGGTTATGAGACATTGCGGTATATGTTTTATGGGACACAACAAATAATTGTCTGAACAGTTGCTTTTGCCTGTGGCTTAACAACTTGGAGTTGAATTTCTTCCTGCTCCCTGGCAGGTTCTGTCAACCTCCTCTTTTTCACATGCATCACTCCCTTTAATCTTCAGTAATCTTTTTTTTTTCGTGGAGGAGCACTGCTGTGCACTGTGCCTCTGAATGACTGTGGGACTCTTGCCTCCCTGCTAAGTTTGTTTAAAATTCACCTGTGGGTTAGAAAGCACAGACAAATATGCTCTGCTGTGTTTCCTAGTCTAATTTATTTACAAAGATGAACTTCAATTAAAAAAACCTTCAAGGTTGAAAAATCAACGTCTAAGAAATTTGGGAATGCCTGGATTTAAGTTGCCCAGATGCTTGCCAGGATTTGATCTGAATCAGCAGCGTTTTCCTCACTGTTGAATGCGGTGGGAGGAAGTGTGTACAGATTCGTGTCCTTCAGTTCCTTATCTGTGTAATAGCAAGGTATGTCCAGTCCTCTCTGAGGTTTCAGGATTAATAGTTCAAGTACCATGGGATGTGTATACCTTCTGTGAATACGTAGGTGTACAGGAATGGTAACTTTTCCACGTGGATGAGCTGGGTCAGCCTGGAGTCCATGGTATTTGACTGGTTCCTGGAATAAACATACTTTTTCCTATGTTGATGAGGATGCTGGCTAGCTGAGTAGCCAGCCTTGTGTGGTGTTGACATGTTTTGTGCCTGTTGTCCCTCACACCAAGGAAGAATTTGCACACGTGCAGAAGTGTTTCATGGCAGTTGTCCATCTGAGGTTTAGTTTGCTGTTGAAAAGCAAGTTGTAAGAGTTTTCTTAATGCTGACAGAATAAACTGAATTCCTGAGCACGTTTTAAGGAAAAATAATCTAGAAACAGATCTTCTATGTGGAATATTTTACCACCAGTGGACCTTGAGCAGATCTAAGCACCTGAGAACAAGATCTTCTAGAAAAAGTGGTGGCAGACGTGCCTGTCGATGTGGCTGCCCAGCCTCTCATCTGACCATCGCGGTATTGAGTGGTGGGTTCCCTCAGAGACTGGAACCCCACTATAGTGGATCTGGGAACCACACTGAGTAGCTTTGCTTTCCCCAAAGGTTGTACAGGTCAGATTAAAAAGCAGTGCTAGTTAGCACAAGTAAACTTCAGTGATCTGTATCTCTCTCCAGTACCAGATACATCATTTACTCAATGGTGAGAATGGGATGAGGTTTTCTAAAATGTCACTTGGTGGCAAAAAAATCCTGTGCTTCTCTATAGAAGTTTATTCTTTACCTGAAAGTTGCAGTTCACTGTTTCTAAGAGCACTCCCATAGATGAGAGATGTTTTCAAACCCCAACAGACCTTCAAACAAGCTTGCAATTTTAGTTTGTGTTCACTGGCAGAAAACCACTGTGGTGTTTTACACGCAAACCGATTGAGAACCAAGCCTGGAGCTGAGCATCTGAGTATTGGAACACCTCTGGCTGATGTGTAGTTGGACAGATATTTTCCCAGAGGACAGTGTTTGTTTCAGCATCTGCTTCACACTGTCCCTTAAGTTTTGCTGCCATGATTGTTCCTGCAGCTGTTCGGTCACTTGAGCTTAAAATGCCATGGTAGGGCGGGGGGGTGGAAAATTGGTTGTTTTTTGATCTGAATCTGCTCTCCAGTCTGGTTTACTGCACAAGTTGACAAACAATTAAACCAATCTAACAGACAGGACAGCGCAAAAACAGGCACTGGGTTGACTTAAGCCCAGCTCTGGCCAGGCTTTCTGGTGTTGGGTGTCCATGGGCTGGTGTGTCCCATTCAGGCTGTGGGTCTCGGGACAGGGCTTTCCTTCTGCTGTGCTTATTTAGAGCCATCCACAGTGTGTGTAAATTGTGGAAACACTGAGGCAGAAAAGATCAGTTCAGCTTCACCTGCCATTTCAGCTTACTCTGACATCCAAGTTTCCTTCACTTGACTCTTTTGAAAGAGGGAAGGCATGGTCATGGTTTTAAAGTATATAATGTACTGTAACAAAAACAGTGGATTGCTTGGGCAATTTTATCTTGCATTGCCTGTGCAGACTTCTCACACGTTTTTAACAAATAGTCTGTTCCTGAACCTCTTGGATTGCTTGTAGTGTGTGTTTTTTGTTCTAACAAGGTATTTTCCTGGCAGCTGGGGAGCTGTGGGTCTGTAGCTGTTGCCTGCCCAGAGCTTGGAGCTCTGTTGGGTTTCATGGGGTTTTTGCCCCAGGAAGCGTGCAGGAGCCCGGCTCTTGGCCACCCCATGTTTCTCTTGCCCAGCCCACAGCCGTGATCTGCTGTTCGCTGGCTGACCACTGGTAGTGGAGGGAGGTGTGCCAGCTGTCAGAATTACACTTGCATCCTTCATGCTGCCCAGGCAAATGCTTTTTTTAAATAGAAACATATTTTAAGCAAAGCTAGAAAGCAAAACAACTTGCTTGAAAGCACAGGCTAGAAACCGGATGCAGAGTGCTGATCAGACTCAAGGAGACCCTGGCATTTGGGGAGGGGGGAGGCAGCTTTACTCCTCTTCAGTCTGATCAAATAAAACACTTGTTCACATGTACTGTCAAACAGGTCAGAGAGAGGTAGCCCAAAATGCTGTAGTGAAGAAGCAGCGCTTTCCTCGAGTGCTTCAATTTTAGCGGGATAGCAGTGAGAATAAGCAGAATGAGGACTAGATGTGCGTTCAGCAGCTTGTGCAGTCCCTTTAGAGTACTTACTGTCAAAGTCAAATCATAGCACTCTGCCAGCTTCAGGAAGAACTTTAGAACTTGCATAATATGGGAGGAAGAAGGAATTTGAAACTAAGACATGGAAACTATTCACTAAGGGCTCAAACTCGATTCCCAGGGGTTTTAACACAGGCATGATTTTACCGATGTTCTTTACCCTGGCATATTTGTAAATATATGCATGATAACATGATGCAGATCAGCCAATAATGTGTATGGTCTCTAGTTCAATGTTAAGACTGAGACTACTCTCCTGTAACCTTGAAGTCCCACAAGTACAGATGATGCCTGAAGTTTGCCTAAAAACTTGTCCTGACGTGGTTGGTTTTTACAAGGCAGAACCTCCTGATCTAGTTGAGCAAGATTTTTGCTATTGCTGAAACCTTTTTGACAGCCATCCTGTGTCTTCAATTACAATTACTTAGGAGTGATCTGGAGGAAAATGGCTTCTTGCTTTTTTTTTTTTTCAGAATCTGGGACAGCAAAAAAAAAAGCAAATTCTGGGTTCCCATGAAATCTACCCTTGTTTATTAAGGTTTTCTCAGTGTGTGTTAGAACAGGACTTTGCTTTGGATTTAGAGCCAACTCAAAAACTGGATTGAGACAAGCTAGTTTAACCATACTGATATTTGGTGTGTTTTTGTTTGGTTGGTGGGTTTTGTGTTTTGTTTTGTTTTTAACAGCAGCAGAGTTGAAAGGACGGCATTTGTGCATCATAAGTTTGTTGCTTTTTATTACTTCAACTTTTATCAAACACTGTAGAGACACCTCAGCTTTTTTTTTTTTTTTTTCCCCTTAGAGTTCTTAAACAAATATTCTGGGTTATGCCATTAATTTTTAATTCTCTTCCATTCCGTTTACTTCTTGCAGTTCTTGTGTGGTTGGTGAAAATAAGCCTACGCTGCAGGGATGCAAGCGGAGCAACAGCCTGAGGTAGGGCTTGGAGCTGCGGTTTGTTCCTCAGTAGAACTACAGGGAAGGTCAAGACTGCATAAGCCGGGTTCTTCTACCTGTCCTCGGGGAAGGTCTGCAAAGTCAGGGGGTCAGCACTGCCTGTGTGAGACCCTTTATAAAACAGAAGGGTGGGGAGCTGAATGCTACTTTCTTGCCATATGTAGGTTCTTCTTTTCAGGATCCTTTTCCATCCAATTGCAAAAGCCAGAAAGAGTCCTTTGTAGTAATTTACTTTCAAGTGAGAAAATAGCCTAACCTATGAGCTTTCCCCCTTACCTTTAGGTGGCGGAAAAAAATGTTTTGTGAGTAAATTACACAAATTGATTGTGTGAGAATGATCTCAGTGTGCATAGGTTAAGTACCTTGCCAAATTAAACTGAGGTGTTTTTTTCTACACGCTCTATTCCTTTTCTTCTCTTTTCATATCCATGTATCTCAAAACCTTTTTCTGGTGTAATAAGTGAAGATCAGGAAAGATATTTTTTCTTATGAGATATAAGAATGTTGGGTACTGTGTCCTGTCAGTTATCTTTTTTTTTTAAAAAAAAAAAAAAGGAACAGCAGACTCTTAATGTGGTGCTTAGTGCTGTTCCCACTGCAATGTTGTAATATTGTTATGATGACAAAACTAGCATAAGTGACAGGATTAATTCCATATGCTACAGATGGATGTGTTTTTCCAAAATATTTTTGCGACTAGAGTTACGTATGCAAGCAGTAGAGTCAAGCCATATGTTGTGATCAAAAGCTGAGCTGGTGTTAAATTAGATTTGTGAATATAATTGCAATTTGCAGTGTAATTGCAGTTTGCAGTTGTCCACGAACTTCTGTTCTGCTTTGTAGTGAAATTATGATATGTTGCTGTGAATGTTCTAAACTTTGCACTGTAAAGCTGTTGTACTTTTTGGTCTTACTCCATGAAAGGTATGATAAATTTTGCCTTACCTTCAATGGGGCCAAGGTAAGACACGCAGGATTTATTATCTGAAATTACTGTTTGGCATAATGGAACACAAGAAGAAATTAATTACTCTTGTTGAAAGCTCTTAACAATTGGATGTGCTTTGTACAGTCCTGTTTTAAATCTTACCAGGTTAAGTACAAAGTAAATAAACCAGTCATTCTAGCCAAAAAGCTGACGTCCTTCAGGAGAGCTTGGCTGCCTGCTTGCTGACTCATTAATACTGCCATTCATTTGGAAGGTACCTGTGTGATGGTGGATTCATATCCTGTCTTGTATCTTTTTTGACTTAATGTTGTTCAAGATTTCCATATTCTCCCAGTAATCATACTGATTCAACTTTGACTTAATGTAGTATCCTAGAGATAGAGACTTACGAATCAGGAAACATCAACTATAAACTATTTTTTGCACTAACTCTGCATCTCTGGCTTGGATGACTGGGATTGTATGAATTCTATGCATGGGTTTTAAAACTCACCTGTTAGTTAAAAATAAGAAAGATTTTATTACCCAAAGACCTGCCTCACATACTTCTAGTGATAATATTTAAAGTCACTCTTTGGGAATCTTTTCAATCACCTCCTGATCCTTCAGAGAACAAAACTATGCAGATGCTTTGTATCCTTTTGACTTTGACTTCTGATATATGTGAAATCAAAATACACAAACTTTATAAGATTGGGATTGCATATTGTGTAATTACCTTACACGTATTCAAACAGAATAAAATACTTGACTCTTCTTGAATGGATATGTGTATAATTGGGAGTGCTGATTAACTTTGTCAGATTCCTGACTGGCTGGCTGGTAGTTGAGTCAAACACGCCATCTTATAAGTGGCAGTGGTATTGTGATAATCAGTGCACGTTTTAGTTTCCAACAGAGAAAATGCTATAGTAGTGTTAGATAAATTTGGGGGTTTTTATTCTGGAGTAAGATTTTTTTTTTAACTCCATGTCAGCTATAAATATCTTTCAAAATAGACATTAAATCATTAGTGTTTTATATATTCTTTCTCATACTTATCCAGCTAGGAGAAAATCAGTTGTAAAACCGCAGATGCTTTGAACTGTTGACACTGCTTAAATTATTTACTTGCATGAATGTTGTATGTAGGTTCAAACTGAGAAAACTCACAAGGGGCAAGATGTATTAAAACATTTCATTATAATTCCCAGCCTCCTTTTGAATTTGTTTCATACAGGCTGCTGCAGATCCAGTGTCGTCCTCTGATGCACCAGAAGATGGCCCAAAGGAAACATCAAGTGTGTCGCACAATATCTGTATGTTTCTGGTTTGACTGGGGAGGGTGTATCATATTGGCAGTATATCAAGTTAAATGTCCAAGCCTTTTTCCTACCTAATAAGGATGTGGCTGTTAGGGCAACAGGGAGATGCAAGTGAGGTCATATCTGACTTAATCTATTTGTGATTTGTAAAAAGGCCCAGTTGCATAAACCAAATTTGGAAAGAGCAATAACATCAATTGTCAGTTTGCCACTCCCATGCTTTCAAAAGAAAGTAAATGGTTTTTGATTTAATAGATATACTCAGCTATTGTTTTAAGCTGGGCCATTGCTCTCTAAGCCAGAGATGGTTACGTACATATTGGCTTTGGCATTCTGGCGTCTAGTGGTATGATGCTGGCTCAGTTGTCCCCGGTGGAATGCCTTTGCCCATGCTAGCGTGATAATGTTTTGATATGAAGGCCAAGCCTGCAGCACGTGGGAATAGCAGTATTTCAGCCAAAACTGTCTTGTGATGTCCAGGAAGAAGATCAGTCCTTACTTTTTAGTGGTAAGGATCAGATAATGACAGCATTTCTTTCTCAGGAGGAGATTAGGATTTGCTTTGTGTTTATTGATATACCATTGTGATGTTAATGTATATGATGCTCGTTTAGAACAACAGGAACATTCAGATTGTGCCTTCTGGCAAATAACAGGCAATGAAGCACCTTAGGGCACATTAGCAGGTAGCAGAAACATTACTATAATGCTGAAGTTGCTGAATAATCCATAGGGACTGCAGCCTTCAGAAATAGCAATCAAAGGATCAAACAGAGCCTTGACTAAAGATATGGGAAAAGCATTCAGACCTAAAGAAGCAGATTAATTTTTTTATGTTGCTTTTTTCTTCATATGTGGAAGCTGATTTAATAAAATCATAGCTGCTCCTGAGAATGTTTTCCTTGATTATATCCTTAAATGATAACTGCTGTAACAGCACAGCACCACGTGTTTTTCTTGACATGAAACATTACTCAGTCCAGTTCTGAATATATGTATGAGATGAAGGCTTGAAAAATTAATGGAAATTAAGTGTTTTAGGGTTACTGAACATGTAGAAACCGCTTTCAACTGGGGGAATCTGAGCCATAGATGGCTTTAGGCTAGGAGAGTAATTGTGGAAGGAATTGTGCATACTTTTCCTGTTTCTTATGTTCTTCCTTGGATATCTACTTCTGACCATTGTGAGAGGCAGGATATTTGCTTAGGTAGCTTTTGTTTTCTCTACTGTGGCTGCTTTTATGATTCTGTGACTGAGAGTGCTACAAATGCACCAGCCTTACCTCTTCTTCCTTTTACAGTCATTTTTTCCCCACCCCATTCTTAGCACCACCACCTGTTTTGGCAGCAATGTGGTCTTAGATCAGACCGTACAGATTGCAACACAGCATGTTCTTGGGTATTCACCATGAAGCAGTAGGCTGCTAAAATGCTAAGAAGGATGTTAGAGGGTGGCTTTTGGTTTGGGTTTTATGTTTTGTTTTTTTACATAAAATCGTGTGAGATAAGTATTTGTGGAACAGATCTGGGGACAGAGCCACACAGTTAAACCAGATTCATAAAACTAATTAATGTATGGTAGGAGGCTGTAATTTATCTGCATCTTCGACATCCTGCCTGGAAACTGTTCACTAACCTTTTTTTGTTGTTGTTGTTTTTTCCTGGGGTTACGATCCTATTCCAGGCTTCTGGATCACTTGAGACCTCTGTTAACTTGTACAGCAGCTTCCCAGAGAAAGAGAGTTGGTTGGAAACAAAACTCTGCTTTCCTACTTGATGCTTGCTTTTTTTTTTCCGTAAGATATAGTAAAGCTTAAAGATGACTAATTCAAAATTACTATATTTCCCATTTATGTAAAACTGAAGATTCTGTATCTGAGTTAATGAGACTTTCTGGCATTTAACAAGCAGCTGTGATGGAACTGATAGATCTTCTCATCTTCCATGGCAAGCTTGAGATAGATGGGCTAAACTAATGTTGTACCATTTTGGTCTTAAATAGTTTGTTGTTGAAACTAGGGAAGAATGATTTGTTTCCTGACCTGAATACCTCTTAAGGTTTTCAATTGTATACTGATCTCTGGTGTGTTAATCCCAGAAAAGGCTAAGATTGGCAGACACAAGATAACTACAGTAGCAATATATGCAGCTGACTTTACTAGCATACTCACACCAGTGTACATGTGTTGCTATCATTTATACAGACAAAATCCCAAAAAAGAACACTTTTGTTCTAGAATTTTTTAAATGTGATTTGTTTTTTTTTCCCAATTTGGTGTATACATTTTCTAAGTATTCTTTGCTTTTCTGTCCACTGCACCTGCCACACAGCTTCTCTCTTTCCCTTACTGAACTGCGTGGACAACCTGTCCCAGTGTCCACAGGGTAGGAAACCTGGACTGAGACCCATGCTTGGAGGCATCCTCTCCAGTGGTGGCACTCTCAATGATGTAGCCTCAGAACTGAATGTAAGATTACAGTGGTAAATCAATGGCCTTTTAGCTCTGCTCTGCTGTTTACTGGTGACATTTTTATTTTCCATTTTACTTACATGCACTTTGTAGTCATGTGTGTTTTTCTGTTTTTCTTTATAGCTGATGCAGATGCATTTAAAATTATCCTGGAGATGAAGATGAAGAAGAGGCAGAAAAAGCCTACTTTACCAAGCACTGTGACTGAGCTTAACACCGAGGATGGTTCTAAAGTGTATGTGGTTGGCACAGCACACTTCAGTGACAGCAGCAAAAAGGATGTAGTGAAGGTAAACACTGAGTGGGAGCCCTTCAGCAGCATGTTTGTAATGTTGTCAACTAAGCATTAAGTACATAGAATGAGTCCAGCCTTCTGACTTGATTCTGTGCTGTTACCTCCAGACTGTTTTCCCTCATTAGCTGTTGGAGGGCTGACAGCGCTGTGGGATGAACTAAGAGATGGACTTATTCTCTTTTTTCTTTTTTTTTAAATGCAATACATCACTCTTCCAACTCAGTTATTTTTACTTGTCCTTAGGATACAGTGCCAGTGTTAAGAAGTAAAAGCCTCGCTAGTAAAGCTTACATTGCCTGTCACTGTACAGCATCACGTCACACTGACAGTGTATTGCGGTTGTTGCATATGCACTGTGATGGGGATGTGCTGAAAAGACATGAAGCCTGATACAGAAATTGCAGTTTACAGCTTCTCTGTGTATAACCTGGGGTGTATAATACTGAGCTGTAAAACTGTGTTGCCCCAAACTTGGATTCCGTTCTCAAGATGCAAAGAGGTCTGAAGCTCTAGTCAAAGTAGGAACTATTTCATACTGTACTTCATGCAGAGGCTGCAGTTTAGACTGACTTTATTCTCCAGGAGCTCAAGGAGAGGAATCTTATGCCAGAATCATCAACTCTGGTTCTTACAGAGCTTATTCTAACTCAGATTGCACATGATTGCAGAGTATGGTCAAAAGAACTTTGTGAACGTGAAATATTTAACATCAAGTTTTTCTTTCCCCCAGCTCCCCAGCACAATGTGTTCTACATCTTCTTGTTCCAAAGCATCACTTTGCTGTCATCTTCCCTGATGTTTTTCTCAATACATAGCTATTTTTATGTCCCTTTTTTAACTAAAGTATTGATGATTTGATGCATTTATGTTTAATCCTTCCTAAACTGCTGTAAATTCATCTTTTTCAGACAATACAAGAAGTGCAGCCCGATGTAGTTGTGGTGGAACTCTGCCAGTACAGAGTTTCTATGTTAAAGATGGATGAAAAGACATTACTAAAAGAAGCCAAAGAAATAAATCTGGAAAAACTTCAACAAGCTATAAAGCAGGTATGATTCCCACAGTGAGAATTGGAGGTTTGCGTCGGGAGCAATTTGCCAAGTTAGAACCAAAACCAGTGTTCCCACCAGCTGGGAACCTAATACTGCTTACCAAGGTGCGAGTACATTCAGCAGGAATCCTCCTGGGTTTGACAATTGCTTCCTTTGCAGGACACAAGTCTGTCTATGTAGTCGTAATGCTCTGCTAATATATTTAAATATTATTATTATTCCTGCAATCTGTGTCACAACTATTTAGGGAACACTTAATTTTGTTAGTCTGTTGTGATCTGTTTAGTTGCATTCCTTCATCCTCATGTGTTGCTCTTTCTTTTTAATTATCTTCTATTTGTCTGGAGTAGTTTCTAATTGGCAGTAGACCTTGAGGGAGGTTTTTTGGGGGAAAAAAAATGGGCTGACAAGTGTAAGACTCTGTCAAACTGCCAGGTAGTTATAATTTGAAAAGTGTGTGGAATGTGTGTGCAAAACAGGTGTTGTGGTGTATTTTTTCTGTTTCACCCAGTTAGTTTGTATTTAAGTATTTTTAAGGTAGGCACGGTGAAACAATACAAAGTTGACTTTAAAATTACAGGATATTTGGTTAGAATGACAGCATGTGGACTGTAGTAAAAAGAGTTTCCAGTGCCCAGTTGAATGAACAGATTCATACATTGTTATTTTGGTTGTGTGGCAGTTATATATTGGGATTGTTTTATTTGATGTAATGGGATTGCACCCCTCATAAGAATATAACCAGTGTCCCCTGCAGAAGCGCTGGCAGCGGCTGCTCAACTCGTGTGTGTGTGCGGCTGTCTCAGGGCAGGCTTTCTGACTCATATGGTTAGGCAATAACGCATCTTTCCTGTTTTCTTTATTTCTGTCCTATCAAAGGAAAGAACATTGCAAAATACTTGCATATTACATGAATTACTGTATCCATCTGTTTATTTTAGGTAAGGTGGATTTTTCTGATGCATGTAGCCAAAAGAATGCATGTTCACAACAACCAGCGCAGCATAGCTGGGGGTTTTCTGACCTCGTAAACAGGCACAGAAGCCTTCTTTTGCTATCAAAGCTAAATGGAACAGTTTTTGCTGTGCTTCCATGAAGAGGAAAAGGACAATGGAAATAAAATAGCGGGCTTTTTTTCCTCTATGATGCAAACTTTGTTGCAGTCGGCACTTACTACCAGGTCATGAAGTGATCTTGTGTGCACAGTAGGAAACACACTGTATTTGCTTCAAAACCAGAGAATAATACAGAGATACTTCCTATTATTACCGTTCAGTCTTAGTTGACTTTGTCACCAGGGATGATGATGATAGTAATAATAACAAAATTTTGACGTTGTGCCTTTTAAATAGTATATTTCTATGGTCCCAACAACAACAAAAAAACACACCTTAGCCTTCCCACTTCGATGCAGTAGCAGCACAGGTTATATAGGGAAAACCAGAAAAAGCATTCCAACTGTCTCATTCTAAATTAGTGTCTTTGTTTTTCTGAGAATCAAACCAGTTGGTAAGTTGTTTAGTCATGCTTCAGTTGTCCTGTCTTATTGAAATGTGCATTTGGGCCCAAAAGTTACACTAGAAGTCAAAACTGCTTGTAACTTTCATTCTTGAGTACCAAATTAGGAAAAGAAAGCTGTCTTTTTATAATTGTATAAATCTTAAGCTGTAAAGTTGTATTTCATTGTTCTTAGCTGAAGTTGGAAGCTGAGCATGGTGTTAATGTGAAACACTTGCAGCAGGTCACTGGCATTCGCAGCATATGAAGCAACTGCTGCAGGTTACCAGCAGCCTTCCTTGGGACCCTGCTGGGGTTTGGAAACTCTTGGTTGTGTGCAGAGAACTGCCTGTTTGCCATTAAGCAAAGCAGCGCAGAGCAGACTGGTATCTGGCTCAAATGCTGATTCCCTGAAGGTGCACAGTAACAGTTGGCTTAAACCAAGCAGGAAAGACAGTTTTTGTTTTATCTTCTCCCTGGGTTCATCTTAGCACGGACACAGAAGTGACAGTGCAACAGCCCTGTGGCAGTCTGAACAGGGCTTGATTTTTAGCTGTCATGTCCCTGTGTGGCTGTGATTGCCGGTCCTGACACACAGGAGCAGTTGAGAAATCTTGTTGTCAGACAAAGTGGGCTAGTGGTGCAAAATCTTACCTCAACCTCTTTTTTTTTTTTAACCTACTGCTTTAGCATGAAGCTACTTGTGCCAGAATATATTGTAATGATTTTTTTTTTAAATGCTTCTAACCCATGAAAGACTACTTGTTTTGCACAGTGTAGTACAGCCCTTGACATTAGGTAACCTGCAGGATTGTCCTGTTAAATAAAATGGATGTAATGTGAATTGGTAGATGAAGGGTGCATCCACATGGACAGGAGCGGGCCAGTGTCACTTGCTACCTTCACTTGCACTTTCAAGTCCAACCTCCAGTGCGGTTTCAGTAGCTTCAGGTGGCCAGGCTGTGTTTGCACGGAGGGCTAAAGTACAAATGGTTTGTTTCTGCCCATGGTTCTGCAGTTACTGCTGGGTCTGTGACTTGTTATACTGTCAAAGGGTAACCATGAGGCCCCCTCCTCAGGCTGTCTTCCCATATGCAGTGTAAGCGTAGCTCTGCTGA
Organism: Nesoenas mayeri; assembly: GCF_963082525.1. Taxonomy (NCBI): domain Eukaryota; kingdom Metazoa; phylum Chordata; class Aves; order Columbiformes; family Columbidae; genus Nesoenas; species Nesoenas mayeri. The sequence goes on from NC_137541.1 coordinate 21,820,214, forward strand.
GGCTGGTGGAAGATTTATCTGTTCCAGAAGCCCTCTGACAGCTGCTGATAACAGACTCCTGGGAAAAGGCATTAGAACCTGCAGTCATGCTTTGCCTGGGTATTCCTCTCTTTTCCTGTGCTTCTCACTGCCTCCATGCTAGTTGTGATAGAATCTATCTTCCTCAAGCCACCCTTTCCCAAACCTCCTGAGTATTTATGTGTTTAATCTCTTCTCATATGTTTGGAATTTCTTGGCATTTTTCCTTAGTTCAAGTATCTTGTTTTCAAGACAGGAGTCAGCTAAAGATTGTGCAGCAGCACAATTGTGTTTCTATTTTGTTCCTTCCCTGGTAATCCCTCTCATGCTTCTTGCTTCCTGACTGTTATTGAACAACAGGCTGCTAAAATTGATATTTCACTTTCTCTCTAATAGAGAGTGCTAATAGCTCTGCATCTCTCTGCCTGTGCCATTAAATTTCTTTCTATGTGTGCATTGCTTTGTGTTTATGGCTGTTACATCTAACCTGTGAAATTATTGCCAGCCACTCAGGATTCTATGTTCTTTTGTAGTCAGCTTTCCTTTCTCACGTTGAATAATCTGATATCGATAATAACCTCTTCCAGTGTTTTGCTCCCTTCATTTTTTTCCCCCATTTTGCTCTGTATATCCGGACAGTTTCTGGCTGGCCAGTTGTTGCTGGTTGCTGCTACACATGGCTGCTTGTCACCTTTTATCTCCTTGATGCTGAGCAAATGTGGCAAGGACTGAGTTTCATGTGGGTTAAGAGCACAGATAACTCAGACACGTTTCAGAGATGTGTCCCTCTGTTAGGTAGCAGGATGAATCTGTGTAAAATTGCAACTTAAAATACCTCAGACCTGAAGGAGAGATCAGCTAACAAGTGACCTCAGGCTGCATTATCCTAGTTTTCTTTGTGGACATCTTTTCTGAACTTCAGAAAACCCTTGTCCCCCAGGCTTTTGAACGGGATTTTAAGGATGCTGAAAACCCTTTTTCTCGCTGACCTTTTTCTTCCTTGTCTCTCCCCAGGAGCCCAGTGCCCTGTCTTTCTGCTTAGCATATTCGTTTGATGACTACTGTATGTCAGTCAGTCATTTCTACAATGTGCTGTGCTTGCTAGTTTGTAGCATGATGAAGCAGATAATCAATTGCCTTTGAAAACAGCCCCTCTCTCTTGCCACTTATGGTCCTCAGTGACTCTTGAATCCACTTACCTGCAGAAACTGCCTACAGCCTTTGGAGAGATCACACAACATAAGAGCTGGCACAGGGTGGGTCATTTGAGCATGGCCCTGGGAGCAAAGAATGGAGACAAGGACCTTCCTTTGGTAACTTCAGGCAGTTATATTGAATTGAGCTATCCTGTGTAACCTCATCTTCACTTGTGTGAAACTGGTGATACAGCAGGAAATTAACTTTTGGCAAGGGAACGGGAAATGCCTCTTCTGGTGGTGATATTGACTGATACCAAGCTGGAGGAGATGCATAACCAAGGTACAGGTTATGCCTGGGGACAGGTGACACTCAGCCACTGATAAAAACTAACAGACTATGTGAGGAGGGGCCTTTAGTCTGCTTGTGGGAGTGAGTCATACTCAGAACTGAGAGGTTTTTTTCTAAGGTCTCGTGTGCTGAAGTCGTGCAGAGCAATTTCTTGCACAACACTGGATTCCCTGTGCTTCCGTGGCTGTTAACCTAATCAGTGCTCAGCCTCGTGTTTCCCCGGATTGTGAAAGTGTTTATGATTAGATCAGTAGCTATTTCCCTTTCACTGTCTCTATAACATGGCATTCACTGTCTGTTCAATGGAATGTACTCCCGTGGTCCCTTTTTTTTGTAACTAGATAGATCAGGAAAAAGTAAATGCACAGTGTGAGCCGGTTTATTATTTGGTTGTTCAAACACTTTATTCCAGCAATATTTATTTATTCCAGTAAATACAGACTGATGAAAGTCTGACCGATCTCCTTTCTTTTCTTAACTCTGCCATACATTTTTGTGGAAAGGGAGAATACTTTAGCTGCACACTGATGTGAAAAGCTACTTCACCACCGATAGAAACTGAAATAAGAGCTATATTGATCAGTGAATTGATTTCCAAAAGGTAGCTTTTAGTGCTGGTTCTTCACTCAGATAATTAATGGTTTTTCAATGACTGTGAACAGTGCATTCTTCAGAGAAATCCACACAGCTTGTTGATATTCTTTTCTTTTAATGTTTTTCTCCCCTTTCCACCAGAGTGGAGTCATGTCTGGATTGATGCAAATGCTGCTTCTGAAGGTTTCTGCTCACATCACAGAACAGCTGGGAATGGCCCCAGGAGGAGAATTCAGGGAGGCTTTCAAAGAGGTGTGAACTTGAAATGTTTTTTTCTGAGGTCAAATTACTGGCCTTTTGCTCCCAGAGTTGAACTAAATAAAACCAGCTGTTGGTTGCTAGAAAAAAGCACTGTGGACATACTTGTGCTGAAGCCTTTTAAGTAGTAAGAATCATCTTTGGCTTCAAAGTGTACTCCAAAATACAGATGTTTGTAGCCTTAAGTGGCATGAAAGCAACTCCAAAAAGGCTTCAAATAAGAGTTTTTCCTGATGATATTTCTCATGGAGTTTGTTTTCATATAATTAATCATTTATTTTGTTCCTTTTAAATAATTGGGTTTGAATTCTGGATATGGATCCCAGCCTCACTGTTGATGGTGTCAAGGTTTCAGAATGTGAAAAACAACTCTAAAGCATTAATGAGATCTAACATATACATCTAGAAGGATTGTTTGGGAAGGTGAAATATCTGACTAGTCTGTTAGTCCTGTCCGTGCTTCTAACATTCTGTTTTGTACTACTGCCAACTGTGATACTGGGAAGTAAATAGTAGCTGGACTTCTGCTGTGTATCACAGCTACTCATTTCGGGCTGAGAATACTGAGACACTATTTTCACTGCATGTATCCACCTTATAGAATGTATCTTGCTATTTTTATGAAAGTAAGGTACTAGTAAGGAAATCTGAGATAACATAGCTGTTAAAGAATCTGGAATAATTTGGTGTATTTACCCTTAATTTAAATCCAACAACAACAAAAACCCACATGTTTCAGGGCTTATTTTCCTGAGCATTCCAGACCAGAGGGAAATGTTTTGTTTCCTCTGCTAAGTGGGAAATACATACATATATATATATATATACACACACACATACATACATATACAACAGGTGTGCATAGGAAAGAATTTTCTAGAATTTCCATACTGTGCTAAAATGTGTCAGTCTAAGCTACAGCAAAGTCTCACCTCGCTTTGTTATGTGCTATCTGGCATTGGTTCTTGTTTCATAAGCTCCTCCTTGAATATATTTTACCATGACAAACAGATAGGTTAGTAATCTGGACAAATCCTAGGTAAAAATGAAGTGACCACAGTTGTTTCACCTTAGAATGTATTCAGACTCGGATATTAAGCTCCATCTGTTCACTGTAAATAATAAGCAAGAGGTTTCTGCTTAGGTAAAAGTAACCTAAAGAGGGTGGCATTGCAACTTAATGTTTTTACTATAATACCTATTGCCATCCTGTAGCTGATGTATTTCTTTATGCAGCAGTATTTTAGAAGTTTTATTTACTGTAAAGCCAAAATGCTTTTTCCATATTGAAGTATGACACTCTTTAAGACACCTTGTATAACACAATAACTCAAACATTCTCTTAATAAGGATGTACTGTGACAATGTGAAATGCTCACTACTGATTTGTGTCTTCTCTTTCAGGCCAGTAAAGTACCTTTCTGTAAATTCCATCTTGGAGACCGACCCATCCCTGTTACATTTAAGAGGGCAATTGCTGCACTTTCTTTCTGGCAAAAAGTCAAGCTTGCCTGGGGCCTTTGCTTCTTATCTGACCCAATCAGGTATGAATGAGTATCCCATATGTCTATTGGGGAGAATTGTTCAGTTCTTCAGTTTGATTTCAGTATGAGCTGGAAGCCCTCAGGATGCAGCCTGATGCAGTGAAACTTCAAGTTAGTGAGAAGGATTAAAATACAAACTATCTAGCCATAATCCATATTTTTGAAAAGACAGCTGGCTTTCTGATCTTGTTCCAGCTCTTTCTTTGTCATTTCATACATTACTTCCAGGTGAAGTGAAAGATTTGGTGCTGCAGAATTCCTAGAATTCCTAAGCAAAGACTTTTTTTAAAACTATTTTCTTATTTTTATGCTGAAAATAAAATCTTTCTGCTACTGTGTGTGGATATTGTAAGTAGAAGAAAGTAGGGCCTCAGTAAGCTAATTTATACCTCCTTAAGATTTCCAAAGGACTTGGGCCTGCTGCACTGTCACATCTGGATCAGGGCAGCTTGAGAACTAAATCTGCTGTTGGAGCAGGTTTTTGAAACAAGGGAAAATGTCTGAAGTCTGTGAGCAGCATGTGGACTCTTAATGATTATTCACTTTATAAAGGGTCATTGTTAGGAACTTTTGCCTTACAGCAATATTTCTCAGCCAGCTATTCTCTTGCTCAGTTTGCTTTCCCCTGGCCTTCAGAGACATCCCTCTGCCGAATTTGCTTTCTCTTCCCAGAAGCAGGTGTGTGATAACTTGGTTGAACTGGGTGAGAACATGTGCACTGCTGTCCTAAGTTCCGCCTGCTCCTACCCAGCTCACAGTGGTGGGAGCTTCCCAGAAACGCGTTCCCTGTGCACGTGATCCTTGAATCTCAGTTCCTCTCAAACCCTGTGACCAGAGCTCTGCACAGCTCATTAAGTGATCTGTGGTGTGGTTTTCCAGGCTTTTAAAATTGAGCCAAGCCTCAGCCTGTAGTATGGTCAATTAAACCTTCCAGTTTCCTTTTTTAGTATTTACTTAGTTGTCCTTTCCTGTGAATACTTGCTGTTACATTCATCTGTAAAATGAGTTTGACCCTCTTTAAATCCATTAACTACAGTTCATGCACAAACTAAGATTTCTTACTTACTAGTCTAATACCAGCATGAAGCTGTTTGCAGGCTTTTGAGGAGCACTGGAAGATATATTTCTTTGCAACTTCTCTCTTTTATCCATCCTAGAAACATTTTGGTTTTCAACTGAAATATTAAGATAATTATGGCATATGCACACTAGCTTCCTGCTGAAGCTTGGACGTAACATCTCAGTTGTTGTACAATTGATCTGCTACATTGGGTTTTGTGTTTTTGTTTGAGTTTTTTGTGTGTTTTGTTTGTTTGTTTAAATAATGTGAGATGGGCTTAGAAAAGGAAAGGTGTTTATAATTGGGAAGTTGTTGGGAGCAGGGGGGCATTGTGCACCCATCAATCAACATGAGATTCTACAGAAAATGGAGTAATAGTTCAGCATCACATTTTCATCAGTCTGATAGCTTTTCTGTGATGCATCAAAAGCTAACAATGCATTTCTCCCTCTTGTTGTCCTTGTTGACATTTGTAATGTCCTTTTGATTGTGGAAATTAAAGAAAGCATGTTTGGCATAATTCTTCAGTAGATAGTGATGCAAAACCAAATTATTCTATTGACACAAACTATGACTGTACCACAGCTGTGGGTGCAAACAAAAGGTTAACAGCACTTATGAAAAATATGAAAGCTGTGACAGGTTGATTTCCTGCCATTTTCTTCTGTTGAGGGAATTGATAAATAACTTTGCCTTCCCTGCTGAAGACCTGTGATTGACACTAGGAACCTGCAGAACTCTTTCCATCCTCTCAGACTGCACTTTACATTGTGCTTTTTTGTTCCTTGAATAGAGCCTCTGTGCGTTCAGCAATCAGATCTGCTTTCTCAGGAGCGCTCTGTGTTGCGTCTTCTAAGCTTATAAATATAGACTGAAAGTGGGGCACCATGCTAACTGTTTCCTTTGAAGCCCCAGTGCTTCTGCTCAGCCGAGTTGTCAGTGTTCAAACTGGGAAGGGTGAAAATCGAGTTGCCCTGCTTAAAGACAAGCAACCTTTCTTCTTTCCCTTTCCCTCCCTGCAGAGGCATTGTTGGGTATCCAGTTCTACAGGTTTAGGGAGTTTGTTTTGCTTTTGAAGAGAACTGGGGAAGAACAACTGTAGAGCGTGCATTAAATGTGAATAATGTATATAATACTGAATTGTTTTTATTCATTGGTTTGTCTGTATTGGGCTTTAAAAGCATAATAGATACTGAGAAAACTTAACCTTTCTTTCAGTAAAGACGATGTGGAGAAATGCAAACAGAAGGATTTACTGGAACAGATGATGGCAGAAATGATTGGAGAATTTCCTGATCTTCATCGAACGATCGTCTCAGAACGGGATATTTACTTGACCTACATGCTGAAGCAAGCAGCAAAGCAGATAGAACTACCTCGAGCTTCAGAAAGTAATTGTTTTAAAGTAGATAATTATAACCAGCAAGGTGTTCTTTGTGTGCTAGTCCAAATTTCAGTTCTTCTCAGGAAATCTGGATGTTCTGTTCTGTTTGTGTGTCACGTAAGATTACAGTGCTTAAAAAATTAAAAAGGGATATTACTCTTCCGTTGCAACCACCTATAGAAGCAAAGATTTTTTCATAGAGCAGGAGGCTCCAAATTATTATTCCTTTCTCATTGTACTGTTTAGAACTGGAAAATACTAATTAGCATGACAGCTTTTCCAAAAGGAGGGCATCTGGTATTATAGCACAGCACGGGGCAGTCCAGGCTTACGTTGCCTGTTGCACTTCCACCTTGTTACCTCACCAAGCTCGTTGTCATCACTAGCTGCTCAGGAACACATTTATTGCTTGAAACGTGTTACTCTGCACATTTTAGCAAGGTTTAGGCATAGAGAATAATCGCATTTCTCTAGCCTTTGGAAGTATTTTGCTGCTGTATGTGATCTGTGTGTCCTTCCTATTCTGAGGTTATGGGCTACCTCTTATATTCTGTCTGAAGATACTGTTTGTAATCACTTCAGTGCAGACCTCTGGCACTGCCTTGTAATTGAAAAATTAGCAAGGGGATTACACTTGTGTTCTTCTATCTCCTTTGTCCAATACTGCCTCAATGCGGCCTTCATAAAGTTTGTTCAAACACACAGTATTTCGTCTTGACTCAATTGACGTGGCTGAAAGAGACACATATGCATTCAGTTACATGGTTCAAAGAGTGGGCTGAAATTTAGTTTTATTGTGGGTTCTGGCTGGGTCATGAGCCACAAGAGGAATTGTTTAGCAATGCCTCTGCTCTTTTGTCTTTTTTTCCCTTTAAATCTACCTCCTTAAAAGCTCGGTCTCTGGATCACTGGTTTAGTGAATGCCTATGAAACTGGAAGGGCTATGAAACTTGTGAAGGACTTAAAATAGAAGATGAGACCATAAAAGACAAGAATGAGCAGGACTAACTAACTGGTAGTCATGGGTCTCAGTCTTTTAGTTAAAAAGAGACAATGTCAGAGACAGTTTTGTTTAGAAGCTGTGCATTTATATTATATACATACAATCTGTTCTCTGCATTCATGCTTGCAAAAGGCAAAAAAAAAAAAAAAGGGCAGATTATATACTTAAGTTTATAGCAAAACACAAAATCCTGCCATTCAAATGAACAGAAATTGGGCATCATCACCGTTCTCCAAATCATTTGCTGTTGCAGGGACACAAAAGGGGAAATTCCTGGATACTGTTTGCAGGACTCAAATATACTTCTGGTCTGATATAATCCTAAACTAGGTCTGATTTGTTCCTCACCTTCATCTGACTATTTTACCTGGCTGAACTCTTCCAAAGAACTTGTAAATGAGACTATCCCACTCAGTTTTTTCATTCTATCTTTACTCCACACAAAATATTCAGAGAGAGGGATAAAAGTTTCTTCAGGACTAAGTTTCAGGCAGAGATTTAAACCTTATGGGTGTCATATTTGAATCCTGCCCAGAGCAGAGAGGGACATAGGGGTGCAGGTTGGAGCAGATGTGATGTGCTGTGCCATGGACAGCCTGTTCTGAGGCGCTGTGCTCTGCCTCTGGAGTTGCAGCTCTGATTTAGAGCAACCCTAGAGAACAGAGAGAAAAGGCAAGGCCAAAGAAACGTTTTTTGAAAATGTGTATAATAGTTCTAGTGTTTTCCATACAGTTTTGTTTCATTTGGGGGGGAGGGTGCTTTTCCATTTTTTTTTTTTTTACTTATTTCTGGAAAAATCAGGAGTGGATATTTAAAGCAAAATAGTGGAATTTATTCACATTCCTTATGTATTTATTTATTCATTTATTTATGTATTTATTTATTTATTGTATTTATGAAAGCAGCCTGCTTACTATTACTTAGAAAGTTTTGTGTTAATTATTTTTGCTGTGTTGTGGTGCCACTTTTTTCATTGGGGGAGAGATAATCCCCAAACTGTCAGGAGCAACATTTTAACTTCCACGGGGCACAGTGGAATTTGGAGGGTAGCTGGGAGGTGGGGGTGAGAGCTGGCATGTGTTGCAGTGGCCAGTGGTGCCTGGCCAGCTGCTGCACACGAATGGTGGGTTTGCTGGTCCTTGCTGAGGCCAGGTCTATAGCAGGAGACTGAACAGGGGCAGGTGTGGTCTCGAATGCTGTTCTCCGATTGTTCATTCTGCTTGTTAGCCCAGCTCTCATCACAATTTGGATGTGTGCCAGCTGCCACTGTCTGAAGTGGTGGAGACAGCAAAGACCAGGGTTGTTCCTGATAAGTAGTACAGAAACATGGCCCACACAGGGAAGGAAATAAATAAATGTAGCGTGCATCTGCTGAGCCCCTTACCCAGAGACTGAAATATGAGCCCTGGCCAGGTGTGCTTACTAAAATGTTTCCTGAAAATCCAGAAACCACGCTGATTATTTTTTTCCATACTGTCAGCATAAGAGGTAGTGAGATGAGTCTTAACTGTTAGTATGTAACAGAGTTTTAATATCTAGTAGTAAGAGTGTCTATCTTTTGGAAAACTCACTTTTGGTAAACTCAGTTTTATAGCTTGAAATTAGTTCTTTTACTGATGTGTTCCTTTCTCTACATCTCTTTCTCAGCTGAACCTAGAAAATGTATCCCAGCTGTTGTAGTTGGTGTTGTGGGGATGGGTCATGTACCTGGAATTGAAAAGAACTGGAACTCGGACTTAAACATCCAGGAAATAATGAGGTAACAGTCATCTTGTCCTATGTGTTCATGTAACAACTTCTCTTGCTAAAAGACAGCAATAATTGGTTGGTTTGGGTTTTTTTGGGTTGTTTGTTACAACTTGAAGAAACATTGCTCATGTCATCCCTGCACTGTCAGCTCGCTGACTTGCTCTGCAGTGTTTGCAGATGGTGCTTGCAGCAAAGGAAAAGAAAACATCAAAGGAGAAAAAGTAAATAGTTGGATATCAAGGGAAGTAGAGATGAGAAGATGCCCTTGTCTAGAAAGAAAGTTCTTTCATCCACATTTAAGGCTTTTAAAATGAGAATTCAAACAAGGGCTATGGAAGATGATGAAAACAAAACTAGGCTTCTAGTCTAGCTTAGGTAAATATAAACTGTTGGATTCAAAGCTTATGTCAAGACACTGCTGGCTCTGGCAAGCTTACTATCACAGTTGCTCATAGCCTGTTTTTAACTGTGTACATATATATATATATGAGGAATAACATGTTTTAATGTATATAAATAAATGTGGGCTAATTTAAGCCATGTATTGAGTGAACTCTTACCCCAAAGTATCTATTGAAGTATTATACATGTATGTGCTTTGTAAAAGAAGGAATTGAAGAACCAAAATGTTCAGACTGTGTGTGTCCCATGCAACCACAAAGTTGAGGACTTACAAACTTAGGAGGCATTGTAGTACTGGACTGCAGTGGCTTAGGGTAATAGAGCCTTTCTAATGTGGGCACTTTAGCTTATCACATCCATTCACTGTTTTGCGTAAGCACCTCAACCATCTCTTCAAAGGCTCTGAAAAACAGAAAAGACTGTGCCTTACCTAAACAGTATATTTAGGCATCTAAAATATTATTTAAAGAGACTTTTGGTGTCTGGATCCAAGAATGCAATGTACGTGAGCCCTGCCTAGCCAATTTTAAGTCTTTTTCAAGGCTAAGCCTCGCCCGAAGTCACAAACTAGATGCCCATATTCCTCTCCACTCTTGCAAATAACCTGTAAAATGAGGTTGCCCAAATCTTTATTGTATAGTTAATGTTGGTTGTATCATTGACATTACAGACCTGAGTAGCCAAAAGCCCGACTATGGGCCTTCAAGTTTACGCAGAGGATATTTTCCATCAAAGTTTAGGCTCTTTGACTTGATTGTCTTTATTGTGCCAGTATCATAACTGAATGGAATGGTTACCAGTATTTTTCATTGGACATTAACACTCCATTACCTTGACTTTCTAAAATAATACAAAGCAAATTATGTTGTTTAATAACATGACTGTCTTTGAGACTCATTTCTCATTAAACTTTTTTACCCCTTGTGCTGTTGCACTGCAGCTGCAGAGCAGCTTTATGGGGGGATGTGTGGTAGTGATTGTCACCTCTCTAAAGTGAAAAGTTTTAAAGACTTTTACAGGCGTTTAGTTAGGCTTTACAACTTGCAAAGTGATCTTGGAAATCGTCTGGAGAGACATTTCTCAGACTTACAGTTTTTAAGTTCATCCATTGAACCTGATTGAGCAGACCTTACTGTTTGCTTCAGATTGTTATGAATTTATTTTTAAATTGCATTGAGGGACTGGACTCGAGAAAAAATAGGTAGAAGCATGTAAAAGGATGCCTTTACCCCCTCCTTTGTTCTGTGTGTATTTTTTTTTAACACTCTTCCTGTATATTCCCTTAATATGCAAAATCTTGACAGTAATAATTTTGCACTAATTTGAGCACATTGGATCTAAACTCAGTCTAGTTGTATCCAAATCTCAGCACATCTCACGTGGTTTGAGTGTGCCCACCATGTTTCTGCACTACTGTAACTGATTGCTTTGGAATACATGAGAAACATTTTCTAGATACAAATAAATGAGAACTTGTGGCTTCTTTGAAAGGACCTGCAGAGACCTGTTGGTCCCCTGTGAGAGGACTGAGCTGCGGTGTGAGCGTGTGGTGAAGGTGCAGGGTTACGTGTGCGTGTGGCTGCACTTCCAAAGCGAGCTTTTGTTTGTAGCCAATATTCTTTGCCTGGTACATCAAGTTAATAAGACTGCTTGATGGCAGGGGCTGAGCTTGTGTGCCTGTTGTCCTCTGTCCTCCTGGTTCCAGGTGGCCAGTGCAGAGGCTTCCAGGTGGCTCTGTGAAGATCTCAAAGCCAGCAGTACCTGCCAGAACAGAGACAGCTTCATGCAAAGCCTCTCTGGTCTGTCTGTTCTGTCCTCAGTGGAGCTCCAGAGGCCCGGAGCACTACAGGGGCTTGGCTTCCACACACCTGTGCCGGGAGCTGTGGCCGGGCTGGTGAGCCTGCCTGGCTTCCAGGGGTGTGCCTGCAGAAACACCCCCGACTCCATGCAGGGGCCAGCCTGGCTCCAGACTTACCCCTTCTGGCCACACAGACCTGGCCAGGTCCTGACACGCATGACCCAAAATACTCAAGCTCTGTTTTCCTCCATTGCCCTGAATAACAGCGAGTTGACCGTGCAGGTGTTGGACTTGGGTTGTGTCCTGTGTTTCTTCTGACTTTTGTCTCTGTGCAGAGATGTGTGTAGGAATATTGTAACCAGTTTGACAAACAATATTAACTGGTAATGTTATTCAAGAAGCCTTGATGCTATCTTTGCTATTTCGATAGGGTGATGGGCAAGTCAGGGTCCATAGCCAGTAAGAGTGGCATTGTATATATGTGGAAAAGGCTTTATTATTATTTGTTGTTATTGTTATTATTTAATTTGGATATAGCCCTTGGACATGAAAGAATAAGTTGTTTGTTCATGACACATCTGTTACCTGAGAGTCTCTTGCACTCTTGAGGGCCAAGGGGAGAAAAAAATCCTTGTTTTGATTGGAAAATACCTCTTTTCAGCTCTGCAGGTGTTAACATTGTTTTATATCTTTTGCTTCAGTGTGCCTCCTCCATCAGCTTCAAGTAAGATTTTCAAATTTGTCATAAAAGCGACAGTTTTTGGACTGGTGGGATATGGCTGCTACCGAATAGGTCAAAGGACAGTTCAGCTTATTCTCTCGATGCCAGCCGCACAGAGTTATCTTCAGAAGCTGACAGAAATAAGGTCCCAGCATTAACATCGAGCGGAGGCACGATGTGAAGAAGGTGGCTGAAAAAGGGTGAGAGAGGCAACAAACGTGAACTGGACTGAACAAAGAGTGAGGTGAGGATTCTAGTCAGAGGTGGTTGATGCTGAGCAAAACCAAATTGCTGTATGATTAAAGATTTGATACTCAAGTTACACCAGCTATGATCTAATGAATAGGTTTGATTCCTGGTAAGCGTTGCATGAAACCACACGATTCCAGATTGAAGTAAAAGAAATATGTACGCAAATACATATATTATATATATATGCATACTATATATATAATATATATTACTGATGATTGAGTACAGACAGCTTGAAGAGTGTATCTTTATGACTTCTTTTCCAGAGGAACAGAACGACACAAAGTAACCTAATTGGCTGCATCTGCTCCGAAGTTCAGGGACATTGTCTTGAGTGATTCTTTGCTTTTTTTCCGTAGGTATAATAATACCTAGTGGTTGTTTCTGGTGCCAGACACTTTTACAAATAATTTAGAAGGACATCTTCTCAATGTGTGTTTTATACTTAAAACATTTAGGCTTTTTTTAAACCTAAGAGCTTTCAAAAAATTTCAGAATTGTACAGGCTGTCATACGTACACTGCTCAAATTTTGTACAAGCCTTACTGAAGAACAGGAACGTTGCCTTTAGATCGCATCCCTTGTTACCACCACCAGTCAAGTTGTCTTTCTCCTGCGTAGAGAAGGTATAGCCACACCATCAGAATGCAATGTGGTTTGTTTCAGATGTTTACAGGACACTCTGTTCCTTTAGATTAGCTTATTTAAAATGTACTATTTAGCCAAATCCTGCTGGATTCAGTATTGTAAATTTAAGAGACTACAACTACTGTACAACTTACTTTTGTTTCTCGGACCTTTCATTACTGGGACAAGAAGTCTGGAATTGATAGTACCTGCCCCTCATTTTTGATACATGAAAATATTTTATTTATCAATGTAATTTCTCAGTGGATGAATAGTTCAATCTATTTAATAGAAAAGCGGTGTTCAATTTAGTTTCTCAGACTAGCTGTAGCATTTTATTTGGGTTACCTGCTATTTATACATAGGATTATGGGTACTTGAAACTGCTGTGATTTTTCTTAATCATCCAGGACAGCCATCCATCATTGATCTATTCATTTTTTTTTTTTAAATCCTAGGTTCATAATTCATAGGAAATTTTTGTACCCTTTATACAGGATTGTCAATGATTGTAAAGTGCCCTCTGCCATCAGCTAGTCCCACTTCAACAATACAAATAACGGAAATTGTCATATCAAAGTTTTAACCTGATGTATTTGAATGGGAGAGTCCCGTTTGCTCCTCAAGCTCATACACAATTGCTCATTCCTTAAAGTGAAGTTTTTATCTGTATTAATTACTTTTGAGAATGAAAGATAGGAACCAGTGTGTGAGGCAGGAGGAGGAAAAGGTGATGCTGTGTTTCTCTGTTTTCAGTTGGTTCAACAAAATGAACAAACTGCTTTTAGTGGGGTGTATTTCCAAAACCTTGTGTTGGAAATGGTCCCATATGGTCGGTCTACTGTTTGCTGACAGTGTGTACATGTATCTTCTGTGCGGTGTTGTCTTTTTCAGTCTTTTTTAACAAAATTAAGGGTCGACTGCGCGTCTCGGTGATGGCATTGCCTTTGCTGGGAGCTGGTCTGTCCACGCAACCTGGTGCAAAGGCCTCGCACTTTGAAAGTTTTATGAATCCTGGTGCAGCAAATCATTTAAGTGCATGTTTATCTTTAAACCTTTTAAATCTAGCCTGATCCTGCAGAGCTCTTAAGATGATGCTAGGTGCTTTTCTGGATCTAGGCCTTACAGTTGTGCAGGGAATAAACTTCAGCAAATGAGAGTGGCAGCAATTCACACTTCTTGGACACAAAGTGTAACTGGTAATACAGAATACAGTGGAGGCGGGTCCTTTTATTTTCCATGTATCAGTGCTTAGGAAACCACCAGCCATCTCTAGCAAGAGGAAAAGCAGCATTTGTAAGCAATTTATAGAAGACTAGAGTGACTGCCTGAATTTTGATTCCTGATTTTTTTTGTAAAGGTTTAACATGTTGTTTACAACTAAGCAGTCCTATTTGAATAATTCTATTACATTTTATGTATATTTTTAAAGGATGAGAGCAAAAGCTTAAGCTCATTCTTCTCCTGGCTTTACTGACATACCAAAAGATAGTTTTGTTGGTTGGGCTTTTTTTGAGAATTTTTAGCTGGTAGAGTTCAATATATTGAAGTTTTGCTTTAAGTTGTCTACAGATTTTTAAGGTATCTGCAGATATTTTAAAAGCTCCGTAGATGTTTGATATCTGTGCTCAGGTAATTTTACACAAAGGAAAACAAATCTAAGGTAAATTTTAGATATGAGCCTTAAACTTGGGTGGGACTAATGCTAAATGATTGTCATGGAGCATTCTTGCAGACTTAATGTTTTGTGTTTTTTAGCCAGAAGTGATTGCCGTGTAAGTTGTCTATTATTCAGTTATTCTCTCCAGTTAATACCTTAAGTCTATTTTTTCAGTCTTTTTTTGACAAAGCATATCAGCAGATTCTTCAAGGAGCCTGTTTGTAGATGGAGAATTTGCAGTTGATCTTCCCCTGTTGCAAACTGGCAGATCACACGCGTGCACTGTTCACTCAGTGGCACTGGAGAGCCCGGTGAATTTGCAGAACTAACGATCCTGTCAATCCTTACATGAATGCTGACTGTTGTATATTCAATATGTTGTACTGTTTATGTGGCATAATCAGTGTTTTAGGTCCATTCTCTTCTGTTCTAGTCAATCCTTTCAGTGTTAACAGCTTCCTGTAAAATTTAAATACATGTTGAATTGTCCCAGCCCCACTTCAACCTTATGAAGCCATATTGTATATTTTTGGTGACATGTACATCTGTTTTATGCATTTGTACATGTGATGTAAATTTGAACTACTTTTAACAATGTGTGCCTTTACTCTAAAGTGATTTAAAGTAAACAGCAGTATGTTCTATTATATAAAAAAATAAAATATTTTAACCACCATTTCTGTTGAAGGCATTTATTTTCCTTATTAATTAGGATTTTTACTGAGAGCAAACACTGGTTACCTAGATCTATTACATGACAATTTCACCACCTAGCACATTTTTCTGAGCAAGAATGGCAGTTGGAGTAAATACCTCCTACTGAGGGGCATCTGAGTGTAATGCTGGAGTAGGGGGACTAGTTTCTCTACCTGCCATGTGTAATTGGTTAAGAGAGGACAGGGTGAGTTTCCCTGCCCTGCATAGGCAAGGAGACAGGCTTCTCAACTTGAGTACCTGAATTTGGAGTCCAGAGTTAGGCATGGCAAATGGACTGTGGTGGTGGTGCATTTCTGTTAACATCTCTCCAGTGCTCAATCATGTAAAGAGCTGATGGCCTTAGTCCCAGTCCAGCAAAGTGCTCAAACACTGGCCTAACATCAGGCACAGTCACTTCTGCTTACAGTGCTGTCCTCTGCATGGGAATTAAAGACCCTTTAAGTGAAAAAGGTGTTGAATTAGTGGCAAAAAGAGTTTTTAACCTTTCAAATTTAGCCAGGAAAAACAATATGACCATTACTTAAAAAAAAAAAAAAAGCTATTAATAAACAGACCCTGCATTCATAGTGGAAATAAGTATATGTCATGCTGTATTCCATATAGATAATGTAATGGCTGAATAGTGTACTGATTGTATACTTTGTCAATCGGGGTCCATACTTTTCGATTGTACGTGGGTGAAGCAAAGTTTTGCTTGTGCAGTCCTGTTGCCCTCGATTAGGCAAAGTTTCCACCGGTTGCACGTTGAGCTGCGTGTGCAAAGAAGTGCTGGGCAAGCCGCTCAAGTGGGAGAAGGGAAATCTGAAATGCTGTGTTCCTGTGCCTGGGTTTGCACACACCGCAGGCAGCTGCCGCTCCCGCAGGGCTGTGGTCACCAGTTCCGTGCGTACTGCTGGCCTAGGTCATGCTTATAATGTATCTTCTATACCAAATACTGAACTCAATTAAAAAAATTATTTTTTAAGTGAATACTACTTCCTAGATTTCCACTGGAAGCTGTTTTTTGTGTGTTCATTGTAAAACATCTAAAGGGCACTGAGAAATAAAATGGTATTCGAAGTGCCAGGCAGTAGCAGGAGCTACACATGGAAAAGAAACAACATGCTGTCACTTGTGTAACTAAGATACTCGTTTGTATTTTCCTGTTTCTTTCTGAAACTGAAATAAACCTTACTTTTAGACTTGTGCTTTGAGATTGATTTCATTGCAAGATTTGGGGGGGTTCAAGCATTTGCAGGAGAAGGGTCACTCTTCTGGCTCTGATTGACAAACAGACTGCAGTGTGGTGCTGAGCCCCTTCACTTGGCTGTGGAAATGTGCACAGAAGACAGCAACTGTAGGACACAAGTGGCTCCAGAGATATAAAGCTGACACTTCAGGTGAAAAAATGGAACTGCTGTGCATATTCCCACAACAGCATGGATGGGGAACAGCAGAGTCCTGTCCAGCAGGTCCCAGCTGGGGGGTGTCTAATTATGCCCCCACTTGCTGCTTGCCTTCCAGCTGCTGCAGGCTCACCAACAGGGAGCAAAGGGAGATTTCTACACTTTGGAGAGGCAACAGTGGCAAAGATGGGGCTAGCTTTGTCCTCACCCCCAGAGGGAAAAGGGTGGCAACTCCTTGGGTAGCTCTGTGCTGGGGGCAGCTGCAGTGCCAGGTGAGGAAATGCTGTTGCTTGTTGGATGTTCTCACTGTTGGTTCCTTTAGTACTGTACAGGGAAGCTCTAGTGGTGTGTGTTTGAGGGTGGGAAAAGATGCACACTACTACCTTCACACTTGCCTCATCCAAGATGCTTGGTGCCAATGCACCAAGACTGATGCATGAGGGAAAGTGGAAAGAATCAGACTTAATAATACTTAAAAAAAAAATAAATAATGAAAAAAAAAAAAAAGTTATACAGTTCTTTCAGTTTCAGAATGCTGTGTTTCCTCTCACCTCAGTGACATTCTTTCTGTGCTAAAATGTCTGCGCTTTTGGCTACAGAGATGATTCCCAGTGTTTGTAGTTTTATTTTGCCTTCTGATTTAGCTCTAAAATACAAGTAATAGCAATAGTTTAGTGCCATCTACTGCCTGCAGATAGTTTACCTGGCATGTCTGGTTTTAAGTGGAGGTGTTTACCAGATCCTGAGGCTATTCTTCAGAGAAGGTAACTGCATACCTCAGAAAGGTTTGGTTTCACGCACCAGTGTGGTACTTGGTGTTGACTCAAATGACACAAAACAGGAATATCCCAAATAATTACTGACTTGTACTATACACCCAGTTCTCTTTCTTCCTGTGATGGTATTGGTGCTTGAGAGGCAGATTCTTTATGAACTAGAAATAATGTATTAACCTTCACTTACAAAAATTCAGTATCTGCCAAAAAGCATAAGTGTGTTGCTTCTAGGGTACTTTATGGAAAATACAGGATAACATTACTAGAGAAGAATATCTATATCACACCTTAATTTTACTCTTTTGTAAGAACTGTGGCTTTAAAACAATTGAAATTAGTATGGATTTCTTCACTTGTAACATTTCAGGGACAGACTTAATTTGCCCATCATGTAAGACCCAACCTCAGCAGATCTTTACTCTCATTCTTCTAAACGTTTAACATAGTTTGGTTTGTTGCATCAAGGGGCTGCTGCTCTTCTAAGGCAGCTGGAGACTCTGTGGGCTTCTCACCCCAAACCACGTCTACCATGCCAGCCCTGGCAGGCTCTTGGTGCTGCTCTTCAACATGGGGCGGAGTGGGAAGACTTGGGGAACCCGCAGTAGCCTTGATAGCTCACAGTGGTTATCAGCAATTTCTGCATGGACTTCTGCATCTCTGTGTACAGGCAGACCAGGAACAGTGTCCTGGGCATGTAGTGGACAGACCTTGTCCTGCACACGCTCTCTGGGATGCCCAGGCCTGTTAGGAGAAGGCTTGTGACAAGCAGCACTCCCACAGTGTGGAGCACAGCTCTGTGACTGTGCTGAGGTGTGACCCAGACCAGTTACACACCACATAACTGAGGGACAGTGTTTATTGACTGGTCAACATGCTATAAAGAAACTAGCAAAGCAGAAAAATAATCAATAAACTAAGTACCACACCAGTGATCGAGTTACATTTATGCAAACTGTAAGGCACAGCTATGAAGTTATGAGCTCTCCATCTCAGACCTAATGAGTCTCACACATGGCCAATCCTCAGTGACAGTTTTGTAAGTCCCAAGGTGCAGGTTCACCCCTGCACACCACAACATACGGCCAGAGACATGGTGGAGCAAGTCCAGGGGTTATCCCAGGTGATGCCTTCCAGCCTCCCAGGGCCTGAGTCCATAGGTCAGTGTTACTACCAGCTGCAGGCATTCACATTCTTACCATCAGCAGGACCTGTCTGGTCTTCTTTGGTGGGCTTCATACCTCACCCTTCATTCTTCAGCATCAGGGCCTAGCTTTTTGCCATCTCCTCTCCACCCCAGTTCCTGCAAATAAACAGCCTGTCCCTGATTACTTCCCCTGCAATGGTCCTGGTTTTGTTACAGCCCTACCCAGCTGTGGTACTTCTGATGCCATTATCCAGGCAGTCACAGCCACATACTGTTACTGGCAGCCTGGCTCCCCATGACCCCGCCATGGTTGTCCTGTCAGGTTCAGTTTACCTCCTGCAATTACTTAGGCACAGCTGTTCCCCATCAGCCTTGATCCCTGCACCTTATCTGGCAGTTTACACACTGCAGAGCAGCAGCAGACGCACTTGTTTGTCACCATCTGCCAGCACTGCTGGGACCTCAGCTCTGTGGGGCTGTGTGCTCCAGCAGCATCTCCCTGGTAAAACTCAATCCCTGATAAACTCAATCCCTTCCGGCTGGACACCACCACAACTGTGAGTCTAACAATATATCTAAGATGTCCACCTGGGCACATGAGCACGTTCTTTCCGTTTTAAACAAGCAAAGCTTATATAGAAGGGTAAAGAACAACACAACTTCTGTGATAACTAATAACAAGTGCAGGATTAAGTGCTGCATTGCAGTAGCTTTTGGAAACCAACCCATGGATATGTCATACCAATGATGTACAGGTCACAGATTGTGTCCCCAGTTCTGACAGCTCCTTACTTGCCAAGGCTGTCCTCAGGCTTGCAACTTGTCTGCTCCCTGGTTTCCCATCTCCCTTCTGTGTGCTGTCACACTGCCCAAACACCTTCATCCCAGCAAGGCCTCTCAGCTCCCAGACAGACATCATGAGTCACTCAGTCTGGAACAAACTCTGCTTTTGAGAACAGGCAAATGAATGTTCACCACCAGCAGACGTAATGCCACATCTTGAGTCTTCTCCTGGAGTCACAGAGGTCACCTTATCCTCCCACTCTCCCATTCCAGGTGAGGTGACATATACAAAGCCTGCACTGTTACCAAACACCACCCATGTTCCCACATTGACTTGCTCCACCAATGTGTGACAATATCCTCCTGGGGTCCACAACTGACTGTACAGAACCAGTTTCATTTAGTTGTCCATTTGCAACAGCACTTGGTGAAACTTCCCTTGGGATCTTTTTGTTGTACCATCCATGAGAACAGTGCCAATCCAATTGAAAAAACTGTTTTAAGAGCTAACAATTGAGCTCAAGATGCTATTGAATTTATTCCCTTATATTTGTGTTTTTTAACTTGGCAGTTGCTTTTACCACATGCTACCACATTTAGTTATCCCAGGTAGTTACCATTGCTGTTGCAAACAACAGCTTGAAGTTTGTTACCAATTTACCTTGTATACAATTAAAAATTGATGCGATTTTCACACAATGAATCACAGAATTGTTGAGGTTGGAAGTGACCTCAAGAGTAAAATCACCTGGTCCAACCCCTGCTCAAGCAGGGTCACCTAGACACAGTTGTCCAGGACTGTCTCCAGACAGCTTTTGAGTATCTCCAAGGATGGAGACCTTCCAGTCATTAGAGAGGCACAACCCACATACATACTGGTCACACTCCGGACATATTCTAGAATAGTTGATGCCTCGTATAGAAACTTCCCATTTTACAGGATTAACATGGATATAGTTCTACAGGGTTTGTGGATGGTGTGATTTTAGTTTTGGATATTCTCAGTGGCCAAAACCAAATCTGCACCATCCCGACAAATAAAAGCACATCAGGCAATACAGCCATGTCCCCCTATTATTGCACTGGTTGCAAAGATACCATTTGTACCCCATGCAACTTCTGTGGCTGACCCATATTGGCATACAAGCTGAATATCCATTTTATTAGTTCCATCTTTTTGTCTAGTTCATGTTCTCTTACAGGTGAAGTCAGTTAATACAAGCACCTACAAACCTTTTTCAACCTCTTGAAGGGTCTCACATAATCAATTTGCTACTGCTCAAGCAGTGCCCACTCCCAGGGGTCAAAGGCATAACCCAACATGAATTTACAATTCACAGAATGGTTTGGGTTGGAAGGGACCTTTAAAGATCATCTAGTCCACCCCCTAGGGTTGCAAGGGGCTTCCACCATCCACATACCCCACACCCCTCTACAGAAACTGTGAAAATAGGGATTTTAAATCCCAATCTATTAAGCTTTTGTTGCACCCCCTGAGCCTCCCTGTGACCCTTCTGTGCTTTGGTAGCGTATGGGTACTGGGAAGAGGAGGCCTGTGGCTAGAACTACCTCATATTCTTAGTTTACTACCTAGTTTCTGTTTTACTTTTAGACCAGCACTTCACTCACTTGGGGACTCCTGTGCTCACTTCACTTTGAGGCAGCAGCACAAGTTCTCCCTTGGACAGATCTACCTTGAACAGAGATGCAAAATGCATTCCCAAAATGTTTGCACCACCCTTTTACCAGAATTATCCACCCATCCAGTTTATCTTCCCCTGCCCACAACTGCATTCCTACTGCTTTTCCCCTTCCCACTCCCAATATACGGGAGTGACTCTGATAATCTAATAATGTTGTCTCTGATCCCATAGCAATTAAGAACGTAACTTCCCACCCACTGCCCTTGACCAGACATTGTACCTCCACACAGCCCCTTCTCCCTGCACACGGGGTCAGTGCCGTGGAGGTTAACCCCATTGACAGCAGGGGTTGGGACTCCTAATCTTTAAGGTCCCCTAAGGGTGGGTACAGCTTTCTCTTTGGGATAGGAGATGATATATTCATCTGTTTCAGTTTTTCCCAAATCTCCTCGTGGTCCAACCCCTTTTCCTGAAGGATTTTCTTCATTTTGGCAAGCAAAACTCTAGTGGGCTGACTATCTAGCTCTCCTTCATTCACCCCCTGGTTTATTAAGTATCTCCAAATTGTCCCTCTAGGAATGTACTTCCTTCCCTTTGCCCCTGCCCTGTCCTTCTTCGCCACCCCTTTCCCCTTGGCCCCCATCAGGGTCCCCATGTTCTCTAAGGTAGCCATGCATTCGCTGAGGGGGCGGCCAATTAAAGTAGACCCCAGGCTGATGAAAAAGCCCTTGTGCAGCTCAGGGGCACGGCAGGCCAGCACCCCCACATCCCCCTGCTCCACATTCACCCCAAAGATGTCAAAGTCGGGGGTCACTGGTTTCTCTCTTTGCTTTAACACCCGGAGTAAGACATTCCCACACAGGTAGGCTGCCGCCTCCTGGACATCTCTCCAGGGTGCCCCCTCCATGTTGTCTCTGAGAGGCTCATACTCTCCCAAGTTTCTGATCACCAGCCTTAAGATCTCTCCCCCCACGGCCTCCCCGGCAGGCAGGGCTCTGACGATCGCCCCCACCTTGGGCCAGGGCAGCCCGATGGCCATCACCACCTGTTTCGCCGCCTCGATCGTGAAGGGAGCGCACTGCTCCAAGGTCCAAATGCGGTTCACCCACACGGGCCACCCCTCCTTGCCTTTCCTCCAGACCTTCTCCTTCCCGGACACATCCCCCGCTCCCTGGCCTGTCTCTCCCTCCGCCGGCTTCGCTTTCCTGGTGCCCGCAGCACCCGCCCCTGGCACCGACGGCTCCTCCCGCGCCTCCAAACTCCAGCCGTCCCCATCCCACGCCTCCGGGTCCCAGTCCGCCTTACTGAGAGCCGCCACCTTCCTCTGGTCCAAACCCTTCCCCAGGGACAGCAGGGTGCCCAGGCACTGCACTTTCCTTCTCAGCCGCGCGTTCTCGGCCGC
Source organism: Nesoenas mayeri (assembly GCF_963082525.1). Taxonomy (NCBI): domain Eukaryota; kingdom Metazoa; phylum Chordata; class Aves; order Columbiformes; family Columbidae; genus Nesoenas; species Nesoenas mayeri. Next base: position 21,842,622 of record NC_137541.1, read on the forward strand.
CTCAGCCCTCAGCTCTTCCCTCAGCTTGTGCAGCTGCTCCGTCTGCTGCCTGAGCAGCGAGCTGTCGCACCGCAGCGCCAGCGCCTCCTTGCGAGCCACCTGCAGGCTGTTCTGCAGGCTCTGGACGCACCGCTCCTTCTCCTCCACCGCCGCCTGCAACACCTGCGCCAGGTCGAACAGCAGCCACTGCAGGGCCGAGCACTTCTTCTCCCCCTTGGGATGGAACACGGATATGTAATTCAGCCACTGCTTCTCCGCAGCTTTCAGCGTGGGGTCCTGCTCCACCACCTTGTAGTCCCACGGGTCTCCCCCGTGCTCCAGCATGGCCTGCACCAGCGCGCCCCGCTCCTCCTGCCGCACCGGGCTCTCCGGCTCCTCTTTCTCCTTTGACTTCCCTCCTCTCGTCAGCCAGGACATCTTCACGCCGGCCAGCTCGGGGAGAGCCGGCAGAGCCTCGGCCAAACCCACGCCTGCCGCCCCACGGGGCTCTCCTCGCTTCCGACCCGGCGCCCGAGGCGCAGCCCAGGCAAACGGACCGTCCGCTGACTACGGAACGCGACACCAGGGCACGGGCCAAGCGGCAGCGCACCCCCAAACCGCAGCGACCCCTGCTGGCCGCCCCCGGCCGCCCCTCGCTGCCTCCGACCCGCTCGGGTTGGGCCCCCCGCGGCGCCAGGTTTTATCTTCCCCACGCGCTGCCGGCCCCAGCGCCCCGCCCCCCCGGGACCGGCCCCGCCCCTCGCGGGGTGTGAGCGGGGCGTCCCGGTGGGCGGGGCTGCGTGGCCGCCGCCCCGCCCCGCGGGCAGGCCCATGGCCGCCGTGCTGCGCAGCAGCTGCCGCCGTCCGCTGATGCTGCCGGCGCGGCCGGGCCGCTGGGGCCGGCTGGGCTCGCTGGGCTCCGCTATGCAGCAGCCCGCTGCTCTCCCGGCGCGGCCGGGCAGCCCCGAGGGCGGCGCGCAGGCGGGCGGCGGGGGCTGGCTGAGCGCTCTGCGCTTCGACAACCTGGCGCTGCGCTCGCTGCCGGTGGACGCCTCCGAGGCCAGCGGGCCGCGGGCCGTGCCCGGCGCCTGCTTCTGCCGGGTGCGGCCCAGCCCGCTGCACAACCCGCGGCTGGTGGCCATGTCGCTGCCGGCGCTGGCGCTGCTGGGGCTGGAGGCGCCCATGGGCGATCGGGAGGCGGCGGAGGCCGAGGCGGCGTTGTACTTCAGCGGGAACCGGCTGCTGGCGGGCGCGGAGCCCGCGGCGCACTGCTACTGCGGACACCAGTTCGGCAGCTTCGCGGGGCAGCTGGGCGACGGCGCCGCCATGTACCTGGGCGAGGTGCTGGGCCCGCGGGGCGAGCGCTGGGAGATCCAGCTCAAGGGCGCCGGGCTCACCCCCTTCTCCCGGTAAGGCCTGGCCTGGGGGCGCGGGGAGGGACGGTGCCGGGGTCACCCGGTGCAGCCCGGTCTCGAAGCAGCTGCAGCCGGGGTCCCGGTGCGGGGCCGTTGGTCCGAGGATGGCCTTCCCTGCCTGCTCTTGCATTAACGAGGCACTTTCCAGCGCGTCTTGTGCTGAGGATCCTCCCCTAAAACATCTCTTGAACACGGGGTGTCAAAGTCCTGTTCACCGTCCGGCCCTTTGAAGGCAGCGGCGAGGCTGAGGTGTCCCCGCTGAACAGGACTTTGACACCTCTGGCTTAAACCCCCGTGGTTTTTTTTCCTATCCTCGCTGCAGCAAGCGCAATGCATAAATGCCAAACCTGAACGTGGCCACGTTTTCCTCTGGAAAGCAAGACCGTAATTGCAGTCTCCTTCAGTTGGTACATCGCTTCAGTCCCTGGTTGTCCTCCTGTGCGGTTTTTCCCCCGTTGGGAGGACGCAGACCATGGTGGAAGCGGGGCAGCACTAAGCAGTACGGTTAGGCTTAGGGTTGGGGTCTGACCTGACTGCTCGCGGCCACATTGCCGTCTGGCTTTTCCTCCATCCTTCCTGGCTGTGGGAGGTGGTGGTGGGAAAGCCCCGGAAATGGAATGCTGACCAAATCACTGCAAGGGATCTTCATTAATCGGTTTAGCCCGCACTGGTTTAAGTCTTTGGGTCATTTTCCTACTTGCATTTCCTATATTTTCTGTTCCAGCTGTCCAGGCTCAGTAACACCTTAGTTTCATGCATATGGTGCTCTGAAGGCCTTCTTCAGGTCTGTGAAGGTTAAGGAAACCACAGTGAAAATCCCAGATGCTGTGGTGGTGGTCTAGGTCTGCCCTGGGCAGCTGTCCTTGTCTGTGGCCTCTGAAGTGCTGTCAGTGGGGGCTGAGAGCTACCCACACCTGTTCTTTTTACTTGATATCTATTAAATAAGCTAGTTTGCAATTTGCTGTCCAGGTATTTTTTTTAATGGAACTGCCTTGTATGCCTATATTTAACACCACGTTTCTAGATTACTTACCCAGAAAGATCAAAAATAGTATTCTTTTTCAAGAGGCATAATAGTAGCCATTTTATCAAGAGGAAATTAATGACTCGTCATGTAATAAAGTACCTATAATTGTCCACAATTTTTGAAAGACTCTACTATGTCAATAAATACAACAGAGTTAATGATTACAAGTGAAGGTTTGTTTTCTTCTGTTACGTGTGGTCATCATTGCAAGTGTGTTGTATCTGTCTAGAGCTTTAACAGAAGTTTGAAAGTCTGGCTTTTGTTCTCCAATCTGCCAGTGCTTTGCTGTGTGGCTGCGGTTTGAGCTTGTCACTTCTAGGCTGTTGTTTCTCCACTGCTGGAGGGAGATGGCAGTTCCTGCCCTTATAGCCTCAAAACTCTCTGTGTCTTCTTACTGCAGACAAGCTGATGGTCGGAAGGTCCTGCGGTCGAGCATACGGGAGTTCCTGTGCAGCGAGGCCATGTTTCACCTGGGAATACCAACAACGAGGGCTGGAACGTGTGTGACGTCTGACTCGAAAGTCATCCGTGACATATTTTACGACGGGAATCCAAAAAACGAAAGGTGTACGGTTGTTCTGAGAATAGCTTCTACGTTCATAAGGTAGAATCCTACTTTGTTGGGATTTTTTTTTTTTTCTTTTAAAATACTGTTTTAAGTGTATTTTCGTAACAGCACCATTTGTGTATTTCTCGTTCTGGAGGCTTGGAACTCTTTTGCTGAGCTGAAGAAGGTACTTTTCTTGTCCAGCAGATGGGATGAGCTGGTGTCTTTACACCCAGACAGATAAACACCAAGGATGCTAGCCTAGTAGAAAGAACTAAGTTCTGCAGACCTCAGGAGAGTTTTTTCACGTTTATGCCTGCACAGAATAGATGCTTTTGCAGTGTGGTGGATTATAGCTCTATGCTTAATTGGAAAACTTCTCTAATGTATTACTGTCAAAGTTCGGGTGTACTTTCCCTGCCTGAGAATTGTATGAGGTTCCCTCTCTGCCACAGAACATTAGGAGTTTCAGGCAGCTGCATTGCTTCTTGTAAGGTAATAGAATATTAGAGGAAGGTGAGGCGTAAAAAATATCTGTGTGCATGTATATATATATACCTGGAAAAAACTATCTTACATGCTTGATGTACAGTCTAGTGTTTTTAAAAAGTCCTGTTCCTGTATATTTCCTCAGGATAAGAATTTTTCTGTAGTAGTTGTAAGAAACTTCAATGAGCTGGTCTTCAGTACTGGCTGGCATCCTGATCTGTCAGTTTAGTTACACGCAGATTTATGTGCTTCCTTGTGTTGAGTCACTGAGTCTTGCCAAGTTCAGTGTAGGAATCTTGCGGATCTTTTCTCTCTGTCAGCTGAAGGGTGGGTGTTAAACTTGAGATGATGTGGTGTTACTGCAGAAACAGTAAATGTTTTTACTACTATCAAATGAAGTTAATAGTATCAGATAATACTAAAACATGTTTTTATCATTTTAAAACAGATTTGGTTCTTTTGAAATTTTTAAACCTCCTGATGAATACACAGGACGCAAGGGTCCCAGTGTTAACCGAAATGATATTCGAATACAGATGCTTGATTATGTGATCGGCACTTTCTATCCAGAAATCCAGGAGGCTTATTCAGACAACAGTGTTCAGAGGAATGCTGCTTTCTTCAAAGAGGTAAGAAAGATCAGATTCTCTTCATTAATCCATAGCGGTCCTCTTTGGCAACTTCATCTGCAAGCGCAGATGACTGAAGTCAGTTTAATACCTTGTATCATCTAATTGCCTGAAATATCTTTTTCTTTGGAGAAAACACTCTAATAGAACTGCTCATTAATGAAAGTAATGTTGATATTGATCAAACCAATGAAAGCAGTTTAACATTTTTAATAGTAAATCATTATTTCTCTGCTCTGGGGGATATTCCCAATACTTGTCTCCATTTGCCAGGAGTGTCTTATGCTGTGAGGGCGAATTCTGGTCCCAGCTCTCAGGTGATGAACTGACAGTAACCTTGAGAGGTGTCCCTACCCCAGGGGAGATCCTGGCATGCAGCCCACTGCTGTGCAGGAGAGCTCAGCAGGGCCTGGGCTGCCCACTGTTCATGGAGTAAGATGATTGATTCCCACTTGCATTTATGTACCAGCTGCAGATGTTAGTTTCTTCAAAATTTGACTCAAGTCGGACATTGACCAGCACTGTGGTTCTGTGGGCACCCTTGCTGTTGTGTTGTTGTCTGTCTCCCCTGAATCCACTTTGAGCTGGACATGGTCATCATGACCAGACGCATCCATCACAACCAGCACTGGTGGATTTTGCTTGAGCAGGGTTACAGGAGAAGGTTGAGGAGGAGGGCTGGGAACATGCTGCCACACTAGTCCTGCCTCTTTCTGCTTTTGGCTCCTTTTCCTGGCCCAGTTACTACTGGTTTCCTACTCCATACTGGCACGCTTTCCCCATTGCCCCAGCCTGCCTTGGTTGCTTGGTTGGTTTCTTGTGCTCCTCCAGCCTGTACCTGTCCACACTCCGAGCCTGCGCTAGTGTTGTCTCTTCATGTTTTCTCCTTAGTGGAGACTTTCTGTACCTGTCTCCATCTGAACAGCACCCCAGTCTCTTACCTAATTTGACAAAAATGTCCATCTTTTTGACAATGGGGAAGTGCTGTCAGCTCAGCTGTTGTGTGTTTGTCTTTCTTTTTGTACTATGGAAGAAATGGAGGAAAAATGTACAAGTGATTGTATTTGACAGCACTGTCTAGAAAGGAGACACTATTGTCTGTACCTTCTCAAATAATTTGTAGGTGTTGTTTATATTTAAATGAGCATGTCCTTGAGATAAGTTTCCTGTTCATATATACACATACTTGTTTTCTAGTGTGGCTAGCAGAGGAAAAATGTGATCAAAAGAAATAAAGGTCAAAGTGAGTGCAAAGTTGTCTCTTTTCAATCAATGCTCCCATCTTTGAATGGCACCCAAGCTTTAATTGCTTTCAGGTGTTCTCATTAGTGGGATTTGTTTTTTACCAGAGCACTGACAGCGGATTATACATTCGTACAAAGACATCCAGCAGTCATGGGTTGCCCTAAGGCTGGTGTGCTTCCATCCCGGCTCTGCTGGCCTGGATTTGTTTATTGTTAAGCTTTCCCATCTTCCTGGCTCAGAGCTGTCGTGCAGGGTGTGTCTTGTCTCCCTTGCTGGTTATGGTGTGTCAATAATCAGTTTTGCACATGTGTAGCTAGTTGGAGTGCCTTTGCTGTTAACTAGCTCTTGTTTTTAAACCTTAATAAGATGCACTTACACTGCAGCTAGACAGAACATTTGCTTTAAATTTCTGTACACTGATGGCTATTTGGGGAGATGAGCGATTTTAGCTATGAAAATAGTTTGATTTAAAAGTTGTAGCTAATGACTACATAAAATTTTTATTTACAACAATTCAGTAAAGTAGTTATAGATACCCATGTTTATTTAAACACCAGGTTAGCTTCCTGGATTTTAGATTTAATGAGGCATATATAGTTGTAGTTGACAGGTGGGCTAATTAATTAAACAACTAGAATTATTTTAAAATATTACACTATTTATTTGAACACTAGGGCACATGCGGTGATTACCATCAAGGATTCCACAACAGTTAACTCTCAGGCAGCTGAAAAACTCTGATGAAACTTGCATTTGATGAAGAGTTGCATTTAAATAAAATTTTTGTTCTTGGAGTAGTTTTACTTAACCTTGTAGCTTTTTTTCCCCACTCTAAAAATATTGAGGGAAGTGCTTATCAGTGCTGAAACTTCTTAGCAGGGGATAATTTTTAGTGTAAACCACTAACCTTCCTGTAAATCACTCTTACATACCAGGTAAACAAAAAGACTAATTTTACATTAGGCTTTGTTGCATATAGTTAGTTTATTTCTTAGACTTTGCTTAGGTTTTCTCCTGCCTGTAGTTAAACGGTCTTTAAAATTAGTAGTAAGCAAATGTATTTGCATCATGTCTGGAATAGTAGGCAAGTCTGTTGTCAGTTTACCTTATTTCAGTGTTCTGTCTCCAGTACGTTTTGAAACTGCCTGGTTGACTTGCAAGTCAAGTATGGAAGGAAAGAAGCAGCAGCAAACAGAAATGGGAGGCTGAGAAACAGAGCAGTTAGTAACAGGAGGAGAGAGGCAAGCTGTCCTTAAGATATGTGTGTGTACAGCACTGCCAGAGTCTACTTCCGTCAGAGCCCTAGAAAGATCAGTTCAGGCTAGGAAATGCTTGGGAATACATGGATGTGTTGGAAATACATTGTGTTGAAAAGTGAAAAAAAATCTCTTTTAGATAACAAAACGGACAGCGAGATTGGTTGCGGAATGGCAATGTGTTGGGTTTTGCCATGGCGTGCTGAATACAGATAACATGAGCATAGTTGGACTAACCATCGACTACGGCCCTTTTGGTTTTATGGACAGGTCAGTGTGGCATAATTTTTTAAAATGAGCATGTGCTTGCTATGTGGAACAATCCTGATGTTCACAATTGCTTTAATATTTTATTACTAAAGCAGATTTATGAACCCTTTATATGACAGTGTAGATTAACTTAGTTCTAGTTGTCCTGTGATTCTTCTTTTGAACTTCTTTTTAACTGTATTCACAACATCTCTAACTGTTAGACTGTTCTTGTAGCCTGTGGCATTTCTCAGTGTTTGAGAGGGCAGGAAAATAATAAGGTAACTTTGGGAAAAGATTCAAGGAGTGTTCCCTTTCAAATTTTTTAGTTTTCCTAGAGGACACTAAAAAAATTAAAATAATACTTCTCACGGTATTGGTATCCAGCTAACTAGAAGAATGCTAACTATTTCTTCATTGTAGATATGACCCTGAGCACATTTGCAATGGTTCTGATAACACAGGGCGCTACGCTTACAACAAGCAGCCAGAGATTTGCAAGTGGAACCTGGGGAAGCTCGCTGAAGCTCTGGTTCCAGAGCTGCCCTTGGAAATCAGTGAACTCATCCTGGAAGAGGAATACGATGCAGAATTTGAGAAACATTATTTGCAGAAGATGAGGAAGAAACTAGGCCTAATCCAGCTGGAATTAGAAGAAGATAGTAAACTGGTGGCTGAGCTACTTGAAACCATGCATCTCACAGGTCGGTGAGGAGCACAGTGGGTTATTATTTAATAGCCCATCAGTATCTTACAGTCAAACCATAATGGAGTTTTTATCTTGACTTTACAAGAAAGTAGCCTCATGCAATTACATTGTCATCTGAGGGAAGAACAAAAGTCTGAAAAATAATTCCCTTTGTGTGAACCCTGGGGCAGTTGTTGCCTGGATAGAGGGCTCCCCATCTCACACCTGCACCCTCACTGAGGGCGCAGGTTATTTGCTATTCAGACGTGACCTGTGCTGCTGTGGGAAAGGGTTTGGAAGAAAATGTGGGACCTGTTTTCTTACTGATTTGTTATTCGCATTACTCACATTGTTTACTTTTTCAGGTGGAGACTTCACAAATATTTTCTACTTGCTAAGTTCATTCTCAGTACACTCTGATCCTTCAAAATTGGAAGATTTCTTAGAAAAGGTTACAAGTCAGTGTGCTTCTCTGGAAGAACTGAAAGTTGCTTTCAAACCACAGATGGATCCAAGGTAATGCTCTACTTAAATGCTTTTGGCCCATGCTTTTAGTTTCGTGATAACCATAGTGAACTCTGCATGCTGTGTAATATTTGACTAAATTTGGAAGTTCCACTGCTAAGTAGATGCATCGTGATCTACAGCAGTGGCGATTCTTGTATGTTTTGTGCCTGGTGAATGCTCAGCAGCAACTCACAGCAGTTGGCTCTTGGGCTAAAGTTGTCTGAACTTCTGTTTGGTTCATTTGTTTTTTTCCCCACTGTCACTGCTGACTAAGGCAATGAGAGCACTGGATAGTGAAGTGATACTGAAATATTTTGTAGAAGAAATGGATTTACCGTGTTCTGCCGGTGTGCTGTCGGCAAATAATCACCATGTTCTGAAATAAATGTAACCTGAGTGCATGCTTTGGGCTCTCAAAACTGCGTGGTGCAACCCACATCCCATTTGATGGGTTATGTTCTGCAGCTCAGCTGCTCTGGGCGTGGAAAAATGCTGAGGTTTGTTCAACAGCTGCTTATAACCGTGAGTGCAGCAGTTTTTCATTTTTTGGAGCAGTGGAAAACAGGGAGTGACTGTGACCCATGAATTAATCATTTTTATTTTTCCTAACATCTTCCCAGATGAGGAAGAAATTAAAGTGGGGATATTTTGGGTAGGTGTCAAAGTGTTTCATGAAGGCAACGAACCTACCAGGTTCTTCAGCCTTTTCTGTGTGTTGATATCACAACTAACTTACAGAAAGAAGAGAGCTGAGAAGATGGGCTGGTGTGAAACTTGTTCATACAAGTTTGGTGTTATGCTGAGATAGCTGGATATAGTAATTTAGAATTTTGGAGATCTTACTGATTATTTAAGTTTTAGTGACAATGCACTAAAATGAAAGGGAACTGAATTAAGCTGCTAGATACTGTTCATTTAATTAAGTCGCAGGTTTCAGCTGCTTTGAAATTGTAAATGGCTATCAGGCAATATGAAGCTAACTTGTGACAGATGAGACTTTTTTTTTAACATTACTTTCAGGCTTAGAGGAACATGAAAAGTAGCTATAAATCATCATTATATGGATGTAAAGCTTTGGAGGGCCATAGTACTGTGTTAAAGTGAGTACATAACTGATTTTTGTCACAGCACTTGGATATCATAGGGCTGGGTGTGTTAGATGTGTAAATCAGATTTGCATAGTATTTTTGAGTTCATATCTACTAAGCACCTAGCTTATCTCTGCTTATTAAAAGTAGGAAAATGTAATCTGATATAATTAAATCAGTTATTTGTTTTGCTGCCAGGGAAAAATGTTTCTTTTCTCCTTTGTTTATAAACGCATTCAGAGAAGGAAGTAAAAATACTTGGTGTGTTTTGTTATGCTACAACTCAACACTCTTAGCATTTTTATTTTACATTTTGCTCTGGTGCAGTTATTAATCGAAGAAAAATAAAAGTTGGCTAGCATGGTATCGAAAATAAGGTGAAGCTATTGTACAACACCAGCTAACATAATCAAATGTAAAAAGATACAATCGTAATCAAACTTGCACCAAAACAAGCTGGATATTGTTAAGAATTTACTACCACAAAGCAGTTCTCATGCTGTGAATGTTTTCTTACCTACTTTACAGTTCACAAAGATGGATCTTGACAGGCAGCTCATCCTTAATGTGTTTGTTTCTCTTGTTCCCAGACAACTGTCAATGATGCTAATGTTGGCTCAGTCCAATCCTCAGCTGTTTGCATTAATTGGAACAAAAGATAATATAAATAAAGAATTAGAACGCATTGAACAGTTCTCTAAACTGCAGCAGTTAACAGCAGATGATTTACTAAGCAGAAATAAAAGACACTGGAAGGAATGGCTGGAGAAATACAGGTAAGGTTTCTCAGTGTCCAGAGCGGTATACTTGTTCTGCATTTCATTTGAGAAGAGTGTGCCAGTTTCACGAAAGACATCCTGTCCCACAGCGTATGGGCTGGGAGGGATGCGAGGGACATGCATCTCAAAATATTAACTACTCCAGGGCCACTGTCTGGGTTGCTGTGGGAGTTCAGGGGCATCTGTGTATTCTGTTTACTAGATTTTGGGGAGGGATGGGGGTATAGAAATCACCTCCCATCAAATCTATTATTAAAACTGCATTAAGAATGTTGATGTTGATTCTGGCAGATACTAATTTCGGTTGTGAGCTAAGTGCTCACTAACTAGAGTTGACTGCTCTCTAAGTATTTTATCCTTTTAGTTTTTGTTTCTGAAGCAAAACAATCTATGCATTAACACAGAAAGCAAGCAGAAATATTCTCAAAGAGTAACTGTAAAAGAAGTCACAGCCAGAAAAAAAATGTCCAGACTATGCCAGCAGGCATAACTTAAAATCCTAAAAACCCAGTGTTAGCAGGAGATTTTCTTTAAGGAAAACCCCTTAGTAGAGCATTAGATGTTTGTGCTGCATGGTCAGGACTCCTTTCCCTCACCTGGCTGCCTGTGCTCTTGTTCTCCAGCAGGACTGAGATTTTTAGCAAGTGTTCCTGCTAATGGGTAGATCAAACTGCCTCAGCTGTGTTGTATCCCTTTGATCAGAACACCAGAAGCTTGGGCCAGTAAACAAGCACAGAAATACTTAAACCAAGTTCTGAATGTGAAAGCTCTTGCAGAGCAGTGCAGAACAGCCCATGCACTGCTGTGTGTGTGTGTGCGTGGGGGATGTCTTAATCTGACTTTTCAGAGAATGTGCAAGGTGTGCCACTTCTTCAAGCCTCCTCAGGACCTGCTGATGGTCTGTAGTGCTGCTTTTGAAGGAGGTGGTGTTTTGCAATCTGTTGTTAATGCTGGATTTTATAAATGGAGAGGACTATAAATGATGAAATATTAAGAACTGCAAACTACAGGTCTCAGGGCAAGGAAATGGGTCAACTTTTACTTGTAGATCTTGCACCAAACCGGTTACTTTCACTTGTTTAATTTCAGAGTCCGTTTGCAAAAAGAAATTGAAAGCATTAGTGATGCTGATGCCTGGAGTGCTGATCATGTGAAGGTCATGAATTCAAACAATCCAAAATATATATTGAGAAATTATATTGCCCAGAATGCCATAGAAGCAGCTGAAAATGGGGATTTCTCAGAGGTATGCTACTACTGCTTAACTTCTCTCTAGGTTTGTGTGGACATGTAGTGGTGCTCTTGGTGACTGACATTATGCCAGGTGAGATTCATTCTGGCATCAGAGACTAGGGAGCTGGGGGCAGCTAGGGGACTGGGAGTTTGCTGTTCAGAAGGTCGGGGTTGGTTTTGAGGGAGCTGTGGTTTCAATGACTGCAGAACAAAGAAAGGAATTGAAAATCTGAGTCTGAACAGCTTTCATAGGCTGATCCCAGGACAAGGCGCTCACCCCTTCTGCTCTCTTCTGTATGGTGTCTGCTGTGGGAGACAGTAGGGGGTGAATGTATAGAATTGTAGAATGCTTTGGGTTGGAGGGACCTTTAAATGTCAACTAGTCCAACCCCCTGGAATAAGCGGAGACATCTTGAACCAGATCACGTTGCTCAGAGCCCCATCCAGCCGGGCCTTGAACGTTTCCAGGGATGAGGCATCCACAGCTTCTTTGGTCAACCTGTTCTAGTGTCTCACCACCCTCACCATAAAAAAGTTTCTTCCTTATGTCAAATATAAATCTCCCCTCTCTTAGGTTAAAACCATTACTCCTTGTCCTGTTGTAACAGGCACTGCTGGAAAGTCTGCCCTCATCTTTCTTATAGGCTCCCTTTAAGTACTGGAAAGCTTCTATAAGGTCTCCCTGGAGCCTTCTCTTCTCCAGGCTGAACAACCCCAGCTCTCTCAGCCTGTCCCTATAGGAGAGGTGCTCCAGCTTTCTGATCATTTTTGGTGACCCCCTCCAATAGGTCCACATCTGTCTTCATTCTTGTTCCTTGCTGTGCTGTTATCTTTTAAAAGTCGTGGCTTTCACCTGGTGAGTTCAGCATGTGGATTGTAACATCCAGAATATGGGAAAATTGATTTATTCTGAGAAATTACATAAGACCTTGTATTTGAGACTTTCATTTCAGTTTATTTGAGGTTGAGTTCCATACAGATACAAACTCAGCCAGTCAAGATTTTACAGTTTTCAGTTTTTTTGATATGCATATTGTTCACCTGTTTAGCTTGTCTGAAGTCAGTGTATTAAATACAATATACTCAACCATTATATGGTTGTGAGGTTCTTCCCTATGTTGTTTTGCCTTTACTTTCTAAATCCTCATAACCATGCTATGTTTTCTTTCTAGGTAAGAAATGTACTGAAGCTCTTGGAGAATCCATTCCAAGAAGCAGAAAGCTTCGGGGAGGTAAAGGAAGATGCCGAAGAGGAGGGAGCAACAGCTGCAGCAGCTGCTTGTGCTCGGGAGACCAGCAGTAGACTGCCATACTGCAGTAAGCCTCCACTGTGGGCTTCAGAGCTCTGCGTTACATGATCTTCGTAGCTGCCTTGTTTCATTTTTTGCTGTAAACTGAAGACTGATCCTCCTTCAGCAGTGAAGAATTCAGCAAGGCAAACAGCAAAGTGCTATTAAGTTATTGAAACAACCCTACATTTGGATGCATCTGCAACAGACTTCAGCTGTGCTTAATTTGAAGCAATTGTGGATCACTGGAACAAACTAGTGACAATCACCAGTCCTTATACATCTGTAATTTAAATGTTTTGGAACTGAAAGTCTTTCCTTTATTCATACTGCACTGCAAGTAGAAAGCAATATTTTACATTGAGGCGGGCTGAATTTTGAACATCCAAATGGAGTTGTTATGTGAAGACAAAAATAGCAAGTCAGGAATCTGATCTGTTTTTGTCTGATGTCTTAACTAATAGTACTTCTAACATTTATTTGCTGCTTTCTCTATGCAGGGACTTTTCGTCCTCTTCAATAGAGGAATAGATTCCATGTTGCTTGTTTTTAAGCTATGTTTCATTTAAGTAAGTAGTTCATTTCTTGTGAACCTTCAGATTGATCATCTATTTTTAGAGAATTGTTTGGTTTTGTTTTGTTTTTTAATACAATAAGAGCAGAATTAAGAGAGAATATATGTATATTTGCACTCGAAATTCATGGTGGTAAAGCTCATTCAGGTTCAGTATGTTTGCATACAATGTGGACATATTTACTAAAATCATGGGTGCCGTTTGTAAGTCAGTTGACTTGGGCAAGGTCAGGTAACCAAATTAGAGTGAACCTTAAACTACCCCAGTACTCACATCCAGGTTCACTGTCTGTTTGTGTGCTCTTCACAGAGTCTCCTTGTACGAGAAGCAGGCAGGTGGGGTGCCTATTCCTGCTCACTCGTCAGGGGGATTTTTCTATTCTCACTCTGGTCTTGTACCTTTTAGTTTGTTTCCATGGTCTTTGAAAATCTTCATGCTGCAAGTTGCCCTTCAGGAACAGGCTCTTTGAGCTTGTGTAAAGGATTACAGAGGGTATCGGGGGAGGATGGGAGCTGACTTGCTTGCAAGTTACTTACTGGTAGTGTTTGTTGAGGTTTTGGGGCAAAGTTGGTTGCCATTATTGCAACATCAGCAAAAAAAAGTTGTTCTGTAGTTAGCTATTAATTTGCTTTCTCGACTTTTTTTCTAAAGGACTCTATTACTGGTTCAGATACCTGAAATCTTGTGAAAAGTTTGATTTAATGCAAAGGTTTCTCTTTTCCAAAGAGACCACTGTCTTACACTGTGAGCTTAGATGTACTCTAGTAAAACCTTTGTCCACCCCTGTGCAAGCTTGGTATCAGCTCAGGTGGAATTGTGCTCTTTTAAGTCTTCCTCAACATACAAGCTATGGAAAAACAGGGAGAACAGTTGGAATACTGCTAATCCATCTGTAGTAATAATCAATTTGTCCTCCTTATTGCTACAGTAAATAGGTGATGCTTTGAATGTAAACATTCATTCCGTCTTGCCTTTGACCTGAAAAAACTGATGCTGAATAATGCTTTGTGACAACCTAGTTTGTTGGACACACACAGGACTTTCTGTGACATTTTGGAGTCCTTACAGAAAAGGACAAACTTGAGGGTGTATTTACCTCGTCCATGGAGAACAGTGTGGCTGGAAGAGAAGTACCCTGAAGCAGCGGGCAACAAGCAATGCCAGCTGCTGCAGCTGGTTGTCTTCTAGAAATAATCTGGTTTTGTTAGAGTTTCAGACTGTCATCGGGGATGGTCCTTCCTCTGAACTTGTGGGTACCGGAACCAAACCATTTAATGGAAACTTCAACAGAAAGTCGGTGCTGGGTGAAAACGACTGCGCCATGGGCAGGGCGATGTGCTGGCAATTTGAAAGATGCTTTGAACATACGCTTGGCAAATGTGCCAACCCATGATCTCTTGTGCTGTGCCTGGTCCAGAAGGGAGTGATGGGGCCAGGGGGAAGTTGCTCCAAGCTGATCAGCACAACTCTCTGCTGGTTTTGCTTCTAAATTTCTGTCTTTCCTTTTGGGAGGCAGAGGGCAACAGTGTTTTAGAGGAGCTCCACCCAAGCTTTTGGCCTAACAGAATGAGCTAGAAAGCAATGATTTTACACCATACCTAAAGGAATCAAGTCTCTTTAATGGCATTCTGATAGTGATTTGGGGGGATTGAGTAGATCTCTATTCATAATGGCATGGAGAAGGAGAATGGTATAACTGGATGTTTGGACATAGGAGAACTGGAATTAACTACCAAAGTATTTTGCATATAAAGATAGAAATTATTTTGCATCTATAATGCCAAAATCATGGAGAGGTTGCCAGCAATTTTATCCTTAAAAAGGGAAATTGAATATAACAGTGTAGAATGGATACGTAGTGTCATGTCCTGCTAAATACATTCCTTGTTTACATATAGAACAAGTGCAAAAGGTCTAGAAAACTTGAAATGAGTGCAGACCCTTGGTGTGGATGTTCTGGTGTGCCACTCAGTAAAGTTGTATTCGTAACAGATGCAGCTGTTCACTCACTAGTGGAAATACCAAGAGGGTATTGCCACAGTCTGACTGCGCTGATGTTCAACTGCTCGGTTCCTCGGTGTGTTGCAGTCGTATTGATGCTTTGTATTTGAAGAAGCGTGAGGATCAGAAGCTAAACAGAATGCTTGTGCTCTTCTAGCACTCGCATTTCAAACGGCAGGGAGTAGTTTCGGCTCTGATGATAGTCAGATTCTCTTGTTCTTGTTCCTGGAGCAGTGTGGAGGCAGGTGGCTGTTCAGGACAATTAGACCAAATTTTGACCAGGTAAGAACTTAATCTCTTAGCTCAGTTCTTCAGAGAGAAGGGAATACGACTTAAAACATTTTGGGAGTCTAAATACTTGAATCATAAACTGCTTCTTGATTTTTTTACAGCTTATATTTGCAATAGGTAAATGTGAAAATAATATTTCTTATTGATCAAATATTCTGCTTGTTTAAAAGCCATGGACTTGGGCTCAAAATGAATCGATGACTCTTCATATCAACAGCTTTCTGTGGAAACACTTGATTTGACTTAGCCTGTGGCTACACAGCCTGAACTAACCTTGTGTAAAAGCAAGTGGTACCCAGATGACAAAACTGAAATGAGGAGCTCTGGGAGACATGTCTCTGGATGGTCTCACGTGGTAGTGGGACTTCTCATTTCATAAGATTTCACCATAGCTCTGCTTCGTGAGCTTGCAAATCTGTGATTGCTGGATGTGTTACTATCAGCTCTCCCTTTGGAATGTTTTGCGGGGGTTTTTTTTATTGTGTTTTTTTGGTTGGTTGGTTGTCGTTGTTTGGTTTGTTTGGTTTGGTTTGGGGTTTGGTTTGATTTGTTTCCCCCCAAACAAGTGCTACAGCTTTCTTTGGTTCTTATATTAAAAAATAAAAAATGCCATTTTAATATTCTTGTTCATGTGTATTTCCTGAAGGAGTTTTGCTGTCAGCCATACTGTTCGCAGACTTCATTTCTTTAGAAGTATTTATTCTGTGCTAACATCAGATGGCCAGGTCATATCTCAGAAGGAAACCTCGCTCCATATTTTTGCAGTGTTTTCTGAGGAGTGGATTATCACAGGTACGTTCTCCTGCCTCGCCAGGGATTTTGTTAGTCCACTTGGAGCAAGGTAAGTACCTTCCTCAGCAAATACAAGATGTGATTTTAAACTCTGCTCACAGAAATAGGCCTTTGGATAGAAAGTGAAGATGCATTTTGTGTAAGTGTACATAAACTGAATTCAGTAGTTTATGCTTTTTTTTTTTTCCCAGAGATCTCAGGGATATAATAGAGAATGGGACTCTTCAGAGTGGAGAACATCTAGTACAGAGCATGTTGGGTGCAGCGGATGCCCTGGCACGTGGCCCCGTTGCACAGAAGGAAATGGTGTATCAGGATCTAGCAATCTGTGATTTGGTTCTGCAGCATTTCGGGTCTTATTCCTGCAGTCGCAGTGCAGGGACTCCCCTGGGAGCTGTGGGGAAGCACATGGTTGGGGAGGGTCGCTCTCCACTTACTGCACAGCTGGTTATTGGCAGAGCTGGGTTTATGTAGTCCTACGCTTGGCTTTAAACCAAAACCGGTTCCTCACTAACCTTGCATCAGCTGTTTAACAGATGACTTGCGTCATTCATGGTCTCCTTGAGCAAAAGTTGCGCCTTTTCCTTGGTGGTGGGGGTGGTGGGTGGGGAGGGGGCAGAGAGAGGAGAGATGTGGGTTTGAAAGGGAGAAATACTTGCGCTGGCAGCCAGATGAGCAGTGGTGTCCGCTTGTTCTGAGCTGCTGTGCTGCTGTAGCCAGAAACTGGTTCTGGGTGAAGTAGCACAGACTGTGTGTGCACGGGAGAGGTGGACAGAACTGGGTCTCTTCAGCCTCAGAAGGCTGAAGGTGTCGACAGCAGCTGCTGGAGGAGTATGGAGAAGGTCAGACTTTGAAACAAGTTGTCAGAGGTGGTGGTATCTCCATCCTTGGTGATCCTCAAAGTGTCACTAGAGCAAGTTGCTCAGGACCTTGTTCAGTTGGACCTGTGTCAAGCTGGGATTGGACTAGATGACTTCCAGACATCCTGGCCAGCCTGTATTATTCTGTGAATGTTCTGGGGCTGACTGGCTTAGTGCACTTTAGTGCACAGGGGTTCTTGCCCTTTGGAGGGTCTCACCTGGGGACACTGGCAGCAGCTGATTGCCCTCTGGGGCCTTTAATGCTACAGCAGGGTCAGAGGGGGTTATTCGCTGGAGTTCTGCAGAGCTCTTCATTCATCTGGCCACCAGATCCTCATGCAGTGGGATTTGTTTGCTTGTAGACTAGGTCAGTTCAGAAAGAGGGGATATTACAGCAGTCTTTGCAATTAAATTGGAGGAGGAGATGGAAAAGTGATTTTTAGGTGATACTAAAAGTAATGAGTCATTTGTTGTGCTGATAATTGGGAATGTTGAGAAATATCTTGAGGTAGTGCTGGAGCATCACCCAGCTCTGATGTAGCTCACTTTCCCACCTGGATACACGTGGCTTCTCAGGGTGCTTCAGCTGAGGTAGATCTCCACACTCCAAAGTACCTGTTGAACAGGATTGTTTCTCCGCATTTGTTACTTGGCTGTGATGGAGGTGGGTTTAGGCCAAACCTGCTGCTTGTCACTTTGCACGGAGGGTATCCAAGCAAAGGGCTGAGGCAACCCCCAAGCCTCAGTTATCCTGAATTTACTCTGTCAGATCCATGCTCCACACATCTGAGCAGGTGTCTCCACACAACACCCTTCGTCAGACCACACAGCACCACAGGCTCGGGCTGCTCAGTTCTGCTGGGCCATGTCCCAGCAGCTTCACCACCTGTTCTCAGTACCCCCCAGCCCCTTACACAGGCAAATGGGCCTGAGGCGGCTTCTACCCCTGACCGGAGTCGGTATGAGGCAGGGGCGACAACCTGCACCTGCCCCTCCAGAGCCAGGCAGGGCTGTCACACTCATTTCCACCCGCGGCCATATCAGCCTCACGGTTGCCTTCAAAGGGCCGAATGTAATTTTAGGACTGTATAAATGTAGGAGTAGATACATTTGGCCCTTTGAAGGCAACTGCGAGGCTGGTGTGGCCCCCGGTGAAAATGAGTTTGATGTCCCTGCTTGAGGGTAATGGATGTAAACTCAACAGGTTTCACAGCGCTATCATATCTTACGTAAGTTACAACAGCTCAGGCTATACTCTAAAGAACACAACTAATACCTTTGTTGCAACTTATTTCCGTTTATTTGGCTTTAAGCTTCAGGCATTTACAGTGTTGGTTATTCTCAGTGTGTGCTGTGGCAGTTCTCAGTTGCTCTCAACTGTATAAAAATGTAGCATTTGTTCTCCCACACCCCCACATCAGCCTTAGTGCTGGTGGGTGCAGCCATCCTGCGGTGTGGGACTGGTATCGAGGCATATAAATCAAAGGACATGAGGGGTACTGATAAAATTCCAGGCAGACGTGAGCACAGATTGCCTTTTTTCCATGCCTGATAAATAACCAGTCATTCCATTTTTACAGCAGCTGCCTCACTACCAGGGGAGCAGAAATCCAAGGGGAAAGTCATGCTTATCTGCCGCTGTAACCAAGGCATGTAAAAAAGCCGAAGCTCGGTACTGTTCCTTTCCTCCCCGCTGCTGTTGTGGCTGGGCAAGGACGGTGCCGCAGCGCTGCGGAGCTCCTGCGTTCAGCACCTAAACACAGAGCTGAAATTTACTGATGCTCTGTAGTGATACTCTCTGCAAGTATTAATAGAAGCAGAAACGTTTTTAGTAAGCTAGGCTGAGCTACAAAGCTTATTTCATGTGATTTCTATTCTTAAGTTGATTTTTAAAAAAAGAAATTGACACTGAGGGCAATGAAGCTGGTGAGGGGCCTGGAGCACAAGTCTCAGGAGGAGTGGGTGAGGGAGCTGGGGCTGTTCAGCCTGGAGAACAGGAGGCTGAGGGGAGACCTTATCGCTGTCTGCAACTACCTGAGAGGAGGGTGTAGCATGGAGGGTGTTGGTCTCTTCTCCCAAGTAGCAAGTGACAGGATGAGAGGAAATGGCCTCAAGTTTAGGGGAGGTTTAGATTGGATATTAGGAAAAACTTCTTCACAGGAAGAGTTGTTGGGCATTGGAACAGGCTGCCCAGGGCAGTGGTGGAGTCACCAGCCCTGGAGGTGTTTAAAAAGTGTTTAGATGAGGTTCTTAAGGATATGGTTTAGTGCCACAGTTAGGTTATGGTTGGACTAGATGATCCCGAGGGTCTCTTCCAACCAAAACACTTCTATGATTCTATGATTCTAAACCAGTAGAAAAATAGATAATTACATTGAAATTTAAATAGCATTTGCTTCCATTTTATTTTATTAAAAAAAAAAAAAAGTTGCACAAAGAATGATGAATATATTACCATTTCTCAGGAGGAGAATCTGAAGCCCAGAGAGAGAAGTGATTTTGCTGATGATGGCAAAGCTGTGCTGGCTCCAAGGCCTGGCTGGTGCCTGGGCAGGTTTTGCACCCCCTCGGCTCCCCGGTGGGTGTGTGAGCTGCCCATGGAGCGAGGAGAACGTGGGGTGGGTGCTGGGGCAGCGGTGGGGTCAGTCCCGGGCAGCGCCGCTGCCTGTGGTGCCTCCATCCCGCCTCAGCTGTTCTGTGGGCTGGCAGATGGAAACCTCCTGTCTGAAATGATCTTTTTGCGAGTTAACAAATTCAGCACCAAGACTGGCCTTACAACACTCTGGTTTTGTAAACTGGCTTCTCCCCTCTGTTCTCTCCCGCCACAGCCAAAAGCCAAAAGGTGATCCGTAAAGCTGTAAGGGGAGGTGGTAGATCCCCTTATCAATGACTGTGAGAACAGGGCAAAAGGAGGGTGAGGAGGGTATGTCCTTCAGCTGCCTCTGGCAGGCCCCATACACTCCAAGCTGAGCTGGCTGTGCATCCTTCACCCTTGTGAATTTAATTAGGAGTTGCCAGTACCAAGGCGTGGAGAAAAATTCCTATTTATGGATGTTTCTAGATGACTTTCGAAAGTTTTACTGTGCAGGAAAGCAGAGAGCTGCTGTAACCATTTCTATACCAAAGTGCTCATATAACACCACAAAGTTGGAAATGCACATTTGTTTTTCTACTTGTAGGTCATTCTTGGTGTTTCCTCACTGCCCTTTCTACACAAGCAGTATTTTAAAAATCAAAATTGAAGACTTTGTGCAGGGTCCAGACAGGTTGGAGTTAACTTTCTTCAGAGCAGCCTGTACAGGGTTATGTTTTAGATTTGCAGCTGAGCCAGGGCTGATAACCCAGCCGTGTTGTGGTTGTTGATGACCCATGTCAAGGCCGCCTTGTTTCTCACTGTACTGGCCCAAGGAGGGGCAGGCTGGGCTGGGAGGGGAGACAGCTCCCCCAGACTGGCCACGGGGCTGTTCCATGCCAAATGCCCTCATGTTCAGCAAGAAAAACTGGAGGAAGGGGTCTTCTTTCTTTCTTTCCATATGTTGCACTGATTTTTTTTTTCTAAATACTTTTATCTATAATGAAACAGTTCATCACTGTGAGACTGCACCTGAAGTCATAGCTTTGCTGCTAGATTTTTTACTAGGTGCATCAAAAAAGGATGAATTTGGTAAAACACATTACAGAGCTCAGCATGAGGATAAAGAGTATGATGTAAACAAATTCAAACAGCAACAACGAAGATTATTCAAAAGGATCCCAGAATGGTTGAGATTGGAACAGATCTCTGAAGATCGTCTTCTAATCTAACCTCTCCCCATGATTCACTGTATTTATAAATGTTTGGAAATTGGAAGTATAAGGATTGCAGGAGCATAGGAGATTAAGAAAAGAATAAAGCATTTCAGATTATTCAATTAAGAGAAACTGTTTTATGGCAGTTCAGTGCATCTTTCTCCAACAGGAGGGATGAAGTATGCTCCAAGTGTAGCAATGCCAGGCCAGGTTTATACCACCACAGAAGGGAATCCTGCATCAGTAGTCAGTGGGATGACGAGTAGTCATGACTTGCATTTGAGAAATCTCTGATTTTTAGCTATTGCTAATCTTGCTATCCTTTTCCTTCATCATAGAGCACTCCTTCAATGTCAATGAAGAGAATGCTGCTCCTCTTGTGTAATGGTACCAGGAGTTGAGGTGCTGCAGCCAGGTGCTGTGACCTGCCTCTGGGAGTCACACTGGCTTCATGGGAGAGCTCAACCAGCAGCTCTGCGGCTGCTCTGCTGGGGAGTCGGGACAAGGCATCAGGCTGCAGCAGCAGGTGAGCTGGGACCTGCACACCTGGCCTGGTACGTGCCTGAAGAGCAAGACAGGTAGGCAAACAGCTCTCCACCTGCCCGGGCAACAAAACAGCTCCATCTGCAAGCCACGTGCTCACTCCATCTCCTATTCTGTTGGAACAGAAGGAAGCTAGTTAATTAAATATAGCACAGATAAAGAAATGGCATAGAAGATGTGCATTACAACTGTGCCTTATTGCATTTTTATAGTTACTTTATGTAATCATCACAAAATGAGGTGTATAGCTTAAATCAGGGACAAGGAAACTAAGTTTGGTGCAAGTGATCCCAACAGTTATCAAGTGCCTGAATAGTCAAATACTCTTATCACAGGTCTCCTCACTGGAAGGTGTTTTTATCATGCCCTCTTCCACTGTGACTAATAGCCTTGAAGAAGGTAGTTTAGATTGAAAACTGATTTCCATTTGAAAATAAAACACACCAAATAGGTGCTTACATCTGTCTGAACATTTGTACCTCATACTCTCAACAGTTTTAGAAAGTAGCTGTTAATTTATTTCACAGACATGTATTTACATTGGCAAAAATTCACAACACTGAAAATACAACATTTACACATTCACAGGATATACAGTTTTGCACTCAGCCCAGGCACTCAGCTTTTCTATCTTTGCAATAATGACAACATAAGCTCTCAGTAGACCAAAAAGCTGGTAGGTGTGGTGGGTTTTAAGAAGCATCATTATCTGTATGTGGTGGTTATATTCTTCAAGGGATTAGATGGCAGGTTATTTCACTGAAGAAAAATGCTTCTTGCATGGCATTTGCATAAGCTTCTATAATTCATAAGCATATAGGTTTATCTCATTCTGTTTTTCCATGCAATCAGTGATCCTTACTCCACAGAGTTCAGTTATCCTTGTAGTAATTATTAAAGTTGATCCGCAGTAGAAAGTCCTCCAAATGTGGTTGGTATCCTCTATTTACAAGCTTTGTTACCACTAGAAGAAAAAGCAAAAAAAATAAAATCAGCTTCAACTAAGATTAATGTTCTAAGGTCAGGCTTGACAGTATCTGTGCTTTTTTTTAAATAAAAGCCTAATGCAAATATCTGAAAACAATGGAAACAAATGTCTATTTTTTGCATAAGAAAGGTTCGGTATCTCTTTCTGAAATTACAAAATATTTCAAATAACAGGCAAGAGAAGTTCTAAGTGAAACTATATTATTCTAATCAGGAAATGCTTTCTCAAGCTGCTTTCACAACAAGATGGTTTGTTATTATAAGAATGTCAACTGACCAGGAAGCACGTTTAGGTCCTCTGGTCACCTCTGTGAAAGAAGAGGCTCTGCTGAAGTTTGCGAGAGAGGAAACCAAAGAGAAGTTCCTGGGACAAACCCCTCAAGCTCTATGACTGAACATAACCGCCTGCTCTCAACATCCTTAATAACAAGGAAAAAAGGCAACAGAAACTCCCTAAACTCATAAACATCCCATGCACTAGTATAACAGGAATTAGCAAGCAGCAGCAACATGCAAGGAAGAAGGGAAAGTGTACAGTTAAAGTCAGGGCCTGAGACAAAGCCATTGAAGTCCAGAGTACTTTGTATTGGCTTTCAATGGATTCTAGATCAACCCGCTGTGAAAGAACATTTGACAATACATGGTGACTGAAGGAACAAGTGTAGATGAACAAGCACACAGTTGTTTTGTAGTGCTTAATAAAGAGGGTGTAAAGAGCTAGGTCACTCAGCAAGGTTCCTTACGGAATGGTCTATTAATCTCTGTCCATGAAGCAACCATAGATCTCGTAGTATGGGCTTAGGTGGCTC
Source organism: Nesoenas mayeri (assembly GCF_963082525.1). NCBI lineage: Eukaryota > Metazoa > Chordata > Aves > Columbiformes > Columbidae > Nesoenas > Nesoenas mayeri. The sequence continues at coordinate 21,865,689 of NC_137541.1, forward strand.
CCAGAGGTGTTCTGACTTCCTGGAGAATTTGGAAGCAGCCATTCTAACTCATCCTGAAATATCTGTGTTTGGTCCTTTGACACCATTTTTGGACACCCTTAAAGAATAAAAAGGGCAGCTCATTTCCTGAAGAATATAATCTGACTAGAAAATATTCTACAAAAAAATAGATCTAAGGAAAACAGTTGCACTTCCTTCAGGAATTGAGGGATTTCTAGGAAAAAATCCAAACCCCATGAACCACCTTTGTACTCAGGGGAAGGATAGGTAACTTCTACTAAAAACACAAGCAAGATCTGAAAGAGAAACGAAGAGGAAAAACAGATCAACCATTTCTTAACATTATAGGCTAAGCTGCCAGAGAGAAGAAATTTTATGTTAAATGAAAAAACATTTGGCAAATGATCTGTGCAGTTCAAAAACACTTGCCTGGAGCACTGGATATAAACTCCAACTAACAAGAGGAGGCTCTCTGAGCTTTAGCCCAACAAGGAAATCAGAATGTTCCAAGTGTTGTAACAATGGTAATACTCAACTAATGCAGATACATCTAAAAGCACTTTTAAGTGGTATCTAACTATCTTTTATTGCTGACAATAAGAACGTTCAGAACTCAATTCCAGAGACAAGAAAAATGTAAGCACATAGAGCTAACTACCAAGTACTTATTTTGCAAATTGGCAGACACTTATGGTCGGTCTTGGGATATGTTAAATTTCTTGTGTGGATATTTGAATTGATGGATATGCAGATCTTTGCAAACCACAATAATGAGGTTTGCATTTGAGAACTAAGTTTTCTAACACAAAATCACACACAGCACGGATTGGGTTGGAAGGGACCTTTACAGCTCATCTATTAGTCCAACCCCCAACACATACTAAGTACACACATCTTCCTATTTTTACATTGTACTTCCAAAACCTCTTCGTAGTTTTTTCAGTTGTCAGTTGACTTTTTCTTCTACCATCTAGAATTTACACAATTTCTTACCTTTGAATAAGAAGTGGGAGTAATACTTGAAGGTATTGTATGACTGTTGCATCAAGGCGAAGTTGGGATGAACGGCCATTTGCTTCCCCGCATCAAAGCTCCAGGACTGGGAGATCAGCTGGCTGCGGAACTTCAAAATGAGGCTGAAGATGCTGTGGATGATGTTCATCACGGGGGCTGCCTTCTCTGTCAACAGACCCCTAACAGAGCAAACACAACTTCAGAAATGTAGCTGACATAATTTATTGGTTGTAGGAAGAAAAATACAAAGGGGTGGCAATCCTTTAGGTTTTTCTCTTTAATTGCCTTAAAAAAACCCAAAGAAATCCACAAGACTGCAGCCAACTGTAATGGCCATTTTTAAAAAGGTGCCTAAACCTAATACAGTTTGCTTGCTCTTCCAATGAACCAAGATTTGCACTGGTGTATCTGATTTCTATCACGATACCCGCATTTACAAAAAAAGATGACATTTAAAAACATTATCATGCTCTGAGTTTTCTTAAAATTTAATCCCCTCCCATCCCATCACCTGATATACAAACGGCACCTTTAGCCAAGTTTTTTCTTGTTAAAACGGAATAAGAGAAACATGGAAGGGCAGATTTATTTTCTTGTTTATAATTTCTGTTCTTTATCACCTCTTCTCCCTCCAAATAAACCATAAGTGGCTCTCCTTTATTCCACTGCCCTTCTGCCACATACATAGTAACCAAAGAGTTAAAAACTTGTGATTCCTAAAAGACAGATGTCTCTTGCACTGCTCATTGATCTGGCCAGAGCTACCAGGTCACGTCTGTTCCTTTGCAGTCCAGTTCTGTTCACTGCACATACATGAAAGGCATATACAAGGTGCAGAGGAAGCATTTTAAGATGCTTGAGCCCAGCTCACTTGTGCACGTCACTCACATGTAATGAAACAGCATCCACCTGCAACAGCTTTGACAAGAATGGGATGAGAGGGAAAACAGAACTGTGGCAAATGTGCCCTTATTCTTTAAGTCAGAGTTGTCAGGGGGGACGTTTGGGCGGATGTGGAGTGTGAGGCAGCGTGAACAGGAGCTGGAAGCGACTCTAAGGAGTCTGGGGAAACAAAGAGGACAGGCAGTTGAGGAAAAGCATCAATGTATGTACCTCGTAATGTGCCATGAAGTTTGTTTCCCCAGCTTAAGAACACTTTCACATGTAAAGACCACTTAGTATGTCACGTAGAAGTAACTTTTGCAGAATGCATGAGGCTAGACTTACAGCTCCATTAACTTAAATATTTGAAGCAAAAATAAGCATGGCAGCTTGCCTGAAGATGGCTTTGTTGAGGTATTCAGCGTGCGTTCTGTGAATTTCCTCCAGGTTGCCTACAGAAGACAGTTTGTTTCCAAATTCACACCACGTAACGTGAAGAATCTGATTAGCAATGTAACCTTGAATAACTTTCACAAAATGCTGCATTTCGTGTTTATACAGCTGGAGCTGTCGAAACTGAACAGAATTTGAAGCACGACTCACTAAAGCTGAAAATAAAAACAGAAATATATTATCAGCAGCACCCACGGAGACTGTCTAAAATCAGAATTTTTAAAGGAATGAAGATTTCTATTAGTAAAGCCTGTTTAAAATGCTAGTGAAGTTCATTTAATAAGTTGCGGCTTTTGAAGCTTGACATGACTGTTGATAATCAGTTGTCTAGCACAGGATGCTAAAAGAATTTTAAACAGGACGCTCTCTAGTTCATTCATTATACTCACCAGTGCGTTTTAAGTGAAACCAAACATCCTTGAGAGTCCACACCATGTGCTTCAGCTGAAGCAAAAAGGAGAAGATCTTGTTGTATTTATTCATGCAGCTCTCAGTAATGACGATGTTCAGAGGCCAGTCAACCTAAAAGAATTAACAGTGCTGTTCATACTACATTTTTGTGTTATAATTTATAAGAATATTTCAGAGACAAGTATTTCAGGGACATATAAATTAATATATATACTTTAACAATGTAATGCATTGGCCAGTATAAGTAAATCCTGTAATTTCCATGACACATTTTTATTACTCCATTATTAAAGGTATTCCATTATCAAGAACACATTCACTCGACCATGGTACAACTGCACTACTACTGCGTTTCTCCGCGCTTTCTTACCTTGTATCTCAGCTCTAAGCAACTCAGAGCATCAGGTGCATTAGGTTTGAACACTTCTGGAAGGTACTTGAGAGCAAAAGAAAGATTGGAAGCAAGCTGGGTGTCACCATGAAGACTGTACTGTAATGCTTTATTTAGGATAGAGTTAAGAACCAGTGGATTCAGCAGTTCACCAGGTGTTTGTCCTGATCCAAGCTAGAGGAAAAAAAAAAAATCCTAATTACACAGTATTCATAAAAAGTCTTGGCTCCTGAACACCAGTGAATTAAAGCAGAATGGTAAAGTGGTGACTATCCTGCCTGTCCCCACCATTGACTGGAAGTTTGTGTTTCTGCCATAGGGATGCATAAGCAGCAGAAGAAGCAACTTCCGAACTATTTGCTGTTCACAGCATGAACGTAATCTCCTACCTGTACTGATTTATTTTGATATGTTGGGTTGTAGTTTGCTGTGGTTCAGCAGCTGCTACACACCCCTGCTGCAGGGCATGCAGCATTTGGGCTGTAGTGGGGCAGAAAGCCAGCGGCAGGACTGGGATTGGTATGGTATGACTGGTATGGCTCCGGTCTGCCTAGCTCATCAACTCGGTACCCTCAGAGGTTTACAAATAAAGCTTTTCATAGAGTCTAAATCCACAAGTGGTTTCCCTAGTTGGGTCTAAAGGCTTCTTGGGAATCAGAGAAATGCCTTAACTACCCTACAGCCACATATCTCCGCTGGCAACCAGCTCCATTGACCCACACTGTCCTTCCTACCTTGCTGCCTCCTCCACAAGCACAAGAGTGTGCTCAGCAGAAGACCCAGCACTCTCTTCAGACATCTGCTCACTGCTGGATGGGACAGCTGAGGTCAGAGTAGGTGTTTTGCAATGCAGACCTTTCCACTGGGTTCTAGCAAATGACAACAGGCTGTTCCAGCCTTGCTGCCAGCAGATGAGAGGGGACAGAGCAACAGCGCAGTAGTTTCCACAGAAAAGAGGGAAATATCCTTCCATGGCTGCTTATCTGCCAAAATTTGAAATTATTATCCTTAAAGTGCTAAATACCTGTACTCTCTTTCTGACATTAGCAGTAGGAAATATTACTCTCTTTCTTGGGATTTCCTTGGACAGGGGCATCCCTTCCGAGCAAAGACCTTCTTTTGCCTCAGGCCTTCATCATTAACAGAGCTCCTTGCTAAAGACTTCATGACACGGCACAAAAGAGAAAATCACCACAAGCCAGGATTCTAATTCATATCATTCACTCATTCACACCCAAATTAATCCAGAGGTGTCAAGCTAAGTCAAACAGCCCAAAACCAAGGGTTACGACAACAAAGCAAATACCTTCTCAAACAACAGGTCACTGAGCGACTGAGCAAACTCCCCATCTTCCATTAATAAAAAGTGTCTCAGTGCTTCAAAATGCTTCTCTACATTCAGTTCCACAAAGTAGTAGTCAACTATTGCTTTGTTCACAAGAGAAACACTAAGAATCAAAACACAGAAAAAGTATTATTTTTACAAGCAACTCCTTCCTTACTGTCAACATTCAGCTGGGGCTATATCAGATTAATGCTCCAGTACTTTGATATCCAAGACAGGATGATATTCACACATTCAAGAAAAAAAAACCTCTTTATCGAGAATATACCAGAATTAAAGCCTATCACTTCAGATACCTGGGTTTTGAACAGTACTGGGGAAGTGTTTTAATACTTGCTACATATAATGATCTTTAGAACATGCTGCTGGGCATGGAGCAACATTTTATCAATAGCCTTCTGTCTTATCTCTGTCACCTACCCAAACAGATTAAGAAAGATTATTAACTCCCTGAGAAGAATATCCTAATTGGTAAAGCTCTGACAGTAGATACTGAGGGCAGGTCTATACTACAGCTTGCAGTATAGTGTAGTTTATTTAAAGTTAGCTTCAATACCTAATTCGTATATCAGGAATAGGCTAATTCTGCCAGCACACAACTCAGGCTTACTTTGCTTTGCTGAATATGTGAATCTGTATACAGATCACTCTGGTAGATGATTTGGATGTTTAAAACTAAGTTAGATAATTAGATCTTTCTACATTGTACCAAACTTTGAGTATAGTATACTCAGAGTTAGTAAATAAAATACAAACTTACAAGGAAGAAGATTAAAAAACGGGAAGCATTTCAACCCATCTGCAAATAACTGTTCTCATGACAGTAGCTAATCTTGTACATAGTAACAAACTTTTCTTTAAAATGCCATTAGATACAGTAATAAAATGGTCCAACACATATGTGGTTTCCTTTGTATTCCAATAGTAACAAGAACAGCTTCTATTAAACTTCAAAACAGCCTTTGAAGGTAGAGTTCCCATAGAAACATAAAATATATCCTGATTAATATGCATGAGCTTTCACATAATCAAAATATTTTTCTTTTTTTTTCCTTATCTTACACCTGCCCAATAAAAACTAGCACAACCATTCTAAATAACATACATTTTTTTAAAAGACTATGGAAACCAATGGTGTCAAAACCACTGATGCATAATCCATGAGTCTGAGAGCAAATACTTCCCACCAAGCCCTTTCAAACAGAACCGTCAAATTTTTAAGTTACACATATAAGTTTGTGTTACTATTTTCAAGTAAATCTGAACCTTTTAGTTAATAATGGACCATCCACTGAAACACTTCAGGAGTAAAGAGAAAATTTAAGGGAACAGCTCTATATGTAACTCATCTCAAAAAAGAACTAATAAAGAACACAACATTAACTGCTAAATTATGGACTCAACATTTCTAACAAATACTCACTGAGACACCAGTGGAGCAGTAATAGAACGTTTCATCAGCACTGGCAGGGATAAGAGCTCACTCAGCTGTACAGCCGTCTCATCTGTTGCTGACTGTACCACGGGGTCCACAGGAAAAGTGTAGGATCTTGGTATCACGTGATGCAAGAGATGAGAAACTGGGAGTTCTGCTAAATTTAAAAATATATCAACACTGTAAGTTATTATATTTAAGCAATTTGATAATCTGTTTCTATTCATCTCTACAAACCCCTCTAGGTTAGAAAATCATGTGCCAAAATGTATTTCTCATCTTTGTGCCTAGAAGCAAAGTGTTTGGCTACTGTGGTTCATAATATTGGTCATTTATTAGTAATTCAGGTATTTTTCTGGCACTCAGCTTTCTCGCTAAAGTTTACCACATCTTCTACTGATCTACTGTTCCAACAGTTCTACTCACACATCAAATCATAACTATCTTGATATTTTTCAATACAATACTGATCCGATAAGGCTTTCAAATAAGCTTGTTCTTTCTTCCATGTATCTTCCTCTCCCTCTTCCTCCTCCTTAGTCTTGGGGACATCAGCTTCAGAAAATAAAGTTTCTTGAGGCATAGTATCTTGTGGAATTGCTTTTTTGGGTTCTGCCTAAAATAAAAAAATGGACAAATTTTATGAGAGATGCCAACTCACACTTAATGTTTTCTTACAGATAGCTGACAAGTTGTTCCAATTGAAAATAAAAGAGCTTACTCACCTGTACTCTTCTGACATGTAAAGACAATATGGCACTATAGTGATTACCAGATTAGGACAGAAACTTATTACCTTAACTACCAGTGTATTTAATCCTTTGAAGGAAAAGGAAGTCTTGTCAACAGCTACTTTGTTTCTTACCTGTAAGCTCTGTGAGGAATCCGGAGAAGGGTCCGTGTTGACCACATTTGCAATTACTGTAATTACAATAAAATTAAAGAAGGCATTTACTTAGACTTGCTTATAATGCTCAGTTCATACTCAAGATCTGCTCCCAAAGTTCTTCAAAATTCCTCTATAGACTGTCACGGAAACAACCACCCCAGTACCAGTCCCTCCCCACAGTCCCACCCAGCAGTTCTCTGTGTGTTCTCAAGATCACACAAGGTCCTGTTTCAAGAAGTTTCAGACTAGAATTTTTTAATGCTCCATTTGTTGCATATCAGAGACAAGACTAAGGTCAAATTCTTTCCTCTGAATTCTAACAGTGTCCAAAAAGTTATGCAAGCAATAAAGTAATAAATACCCGTTCTGAACATTAATATTTACAGTTACTTTCATGAGCTCTTAAACAAATGCTGATTGAATAAACTTTATTTTACCTTCTTGTTTCTCTTCCATTGTGTTTTCTTTTTTGTCATCTTTACTGTTAGCATCAGGAGAGACTGGAACACTGTCAGATGACTGCGACTGTGGTAAAGTCTTTTCCTTAACCTGTGATGTTTTTGCTTCCTTTTTACTCCCTTCAGCAGGAGACAATTCTTCACTGTACAGAAGTGTCTGAACTGTGGAGTCAGATGAAGGACCTGAAATGGTTTTGCGATGAGGTATTGGATCATCTTCTGTAGATGGGGCCCAGTTCCCTATTTGGATGCTTGACTGGGATGCATGACCAAACGGGCTCCAACGAGATTTCACGGGCTCTGTATCTGAAACCAGTTCTCCAATCCTGATGTGCGACTGTGAAGCATGGCCATGGATGTTCCAACGAGGTCTAGCTGAGACCACCTCTGACACGTTCTCACCAACCTTGATATTGGCATCGGATGCATGACCATGGATGTTCCACCGAGGCCTCGCAGGAGCTACGTTTGACACATACTCTCCAATCTTAATGTTAGCTTCTGAAGCATGCCCATGAATGTTCCACCTAGGCCTTGAGGACTCTACCTCTGAAGCATATTCCCCAATTTTAATATGAGCTTCAGAAACATGCCCATGAACATTCCATCGGGGTCGGCTAGATTCCACTTCAGAAGTATAGCTGCTGATGTTCATATGGGAGTCTGAAGAATGGCCAAAAGGACTTGCCTGTGGCTGGTGAGTATCCACATGAGGTACATATTCTCCCACTCTAATATTGGCATCAGATGCATGTCCGTGAATAATCCACCGAGGCCTTCTGTACTCCACATCAAACACATTTTCTCCAACTCTAACATTTCCCTGCAAAGCTGCAGATGGTCTGAGAACTGTATTAAAATCATACTCATTTTGCTGATGCAATGGTGCATTGTCTTCTCCTTCCAGTGCTCCACTCATGACATGCTGACTTTCACTTACATGAGAAGTCTCAGAAAGATCCGAGTTAATATTTTGGAATGCTTCATCTAGCAAAGATCCTTGTACGCTAACAGCAGCAGGTTGTTCATCTTGTGGCTTTGGTAGGAAATCTTCTATATTCACAGTGGATTCAGGCAAGGAATCAGCACTGTATAGCGGACTGGATGCTTTCTCTGAACTTTGGAGACTGCTTTCAGATCCTGCTGCTTTAGGCTGAACATGCTGATCAGCATTATTATTTGTCAGCTCTGGCATGGGCAATATTTCGTCAGTAGAAGTAGAATGTTCCAGTCCAGGCTCAGATTCTTTTCTGCCGGCTGTCTCATTAGAATGCAGAGGGTTCACAGATGACACCTAAAAAAATAATTATTACACTGTATGGCCCATCACATAATCAAGCTACTTATTTGGGCAGCACTTTACCACACGTAAGATGTGAAATTTTCTGATTTTTCAGATGCACTACAAATAATGTGGTAGCTACTCACCCTGCTGTTACAGTGAACCTTTTGTTTACTGACTGAAAAGAACCATGAAATTAACTCCCTTTAGGGAAACTTGGAACAATCACCTGGAGTTTATGTAAGAAAATAAACTCACCTGGGAATGTGGATCTTTCACAACAGAGTTTTTATCTAAAGCCAACTGGCACTGTTTATAGGGAATAATATCTAATTTTCTCCTGTAGTTTCCATCTGGAAGTTTTTCAAGCATTTCCTACAAGTGAAAATGACAGAACAAAAAGTCTTTAAGTACCAGGTACCAAATTTTCTAAATGACATTTCTGAAATCTTTTCAGAAGTTACCTCAATGCGTTTTTGGTCTTCTAATAGGAACTTAAGACGGGCTGTTTCCAACTTGTGTCGCTTGATTTTCCATAATGCTCTTTGTTCCCTACGGGCTGCATCATCAGAAAGTTTGCTATAATGGTCAATTAACTCTTGCCTAAATGAAATTAAAAATAAAGCTACGTTACAGCTTTTTGCATATTGATTTTCGTCTTGCATTCTAAAGATTAAGACCTTTTTGCACTTCAGAACTCAGAAGCATCTTAAGTAGAAGTCAGGGGCTTCAATCACAGAGAAGACACAAGCAAAGACAAAAGGACTGTATTCTTAGTCAATATGTATTTTTGTAACTATTCTTAGTATGTCACTCATTTCTCTTAAGTATTTTTAGGTATAACAGATGTGAAATACAACTAGATGCACAACAAGAGCAATACAAATAATTATCAACCTAACTCCTCCGTCTGCTTTGTACTTCTCCTTTGATGTACATTTGACCATTTTTGCTGTGGGCTCAGCTTTTAATTGTAAGACGTAGTTAAATTTTTTCCTCAAACTCTGATCATAACAAAATCCAGACTGGATGAGACTGGTGCAAATCACTGCGTCCCAGATTTTTGGGCCACTAAGCATTCCTAAATCACAAAATTGCTCATGGATTACCAAAAATCCTCACATCCATCTTTTAACTGCAAACATTACCCTTGTAGACCAATGTCTGGGAACTGCCAGTACTATAAATTTTAATAGACAATAATTTTTCTTGAGGTCTTGTGATAGTTTTGGAGTATCTAAGCTTTGGAAGGCTACCCAGATACATTTACCTTGCCTTTTTTTCCAGTTCTTCTTCTAAAGCTTTCAGTCTTTTTTCTCTCTCTCTGAGCTCTCGGGCATAGCTGAAATCATCATCAATCTCCTCTTGTTTTATTGCAAGGCGACGCTGCATAAATATTTAAAACTCTTAAAAGCCACTCTCAATATCAGCTGTAACACACATCTGCAATCAGTTCTTATTTGTACCTCAGGAGCTACTCATTCAGCTTCAGTACAATAAATCAAGATATCTTTACTTGCCTAAGAAATACAGTTGGCTTTTAGAAACACGCACAGAAATACCTCTTGGTCTTTTGCAAATTGCTCTTTCAGCTTCTGAAACTGTTCCCGTTTCTTCGCATCCAAAGCCATCCGTTCTGATATTTGTCGATCTGTATTACAGTAAAGATACTGTTAGTTTACATTAAAAACCCACTAGAAAACAGGGGAACCACCACCGCAACTCACCATTAATGGCTTTCAGCACTTTGCTAGCAGTTTCTCGAGCATGAGCAATTAATTCTTGTCTGGCTATTTCCATGCGCAGATCCTTAAAAAACCAAACAAAAATACAGGTAGGACTTTTTTCTGTTATTTTAGACTTGAAAATACACCATTGCAAAGACAGGTGTATGCTTCATAATGGTTATTAATCTATGGTTACAGTACAGGAATATGAATAAAACAATTAAATTGAAAGTCTATAATATTTAAAGTTAATACATCGGACCTTATGGCAAACAAAATCCATCTGACATATACACACTACATTGAGAGCATCTGAAAGATGGAAATGTCTTCATAGTTAAAAGAGTTCTGAAAAAATAATTAGCTATGCAAATTACAAAAAGAGTCTTATCTGGTTACTAATTAGCATGTCACATTTGATAAATTAGAATCTAACAACTGGGAGGGCAAATCTGCTGCTGCAAAGAACTACAATGGAGGACCAAAACTCATTAAATATATCAAAATGCCAACAAATGCTAACAGACCACCTACACTTTCAAAAGTTGTATTAAATAAGTTTATTTGTTGCGATAACAATTCAAACAGCAATTGAACAATGAAAAAATTCTGAGCATGAATACAAATTCTTTCGAAGTTACAACAAAAAAGAAAAATTAGTATTAAAAAAAAAAATCCCAACAATAAGGTCTTTATTCTTTTATTCATTTACCTTTTCCTCCTTGCTTACGGAACTGTACCGGGCAATTCTCTCCATTCGACCTACGTACACTGCACAATCTCTCTCTATTTCTTTCAGCTCCTCAAGTGAAAAAATGACTGAAATCCGGGGAACAGGTATATCGGACCAACATATATAATGCTGAAAAATGAGAAATTTCCTTGTAAACACATTTTTAAGATTGTAAAATATGAGATTATGAACTGATGTTTTCAATACCAGTTTTCAATAAAGGAGTGAACTGGGTAAAAACCTAGAAACCTGCTCTAAAGAGACATGATTTTCTCAATGTAACAGGAAGGAACTAAACCCAAACTTACCCTAGGACAGCACAATTTCAGCAAGTTTATGGTTTTCCCGCATATGTACACATCATTGGCAATATGTTTAAGAAACACAGGGACACAATCTTCTACTTCTTTTGAAATCAAAACATAGCCATGAGTCCAATAATGTTTATCTACGTATCAAACAAAAAGATGTAAGTATGTGGTTTTAATTATTTAATTAACAGCACAAATTATGTAACTTAGAAATGCTCCATATACATACTGTACCTCTGAAGCAAAGATAATCCTCATTCACCTGGATCATAAATTCTCCATAAACGTCTCTGAATACACCACTGTATACCCAATCATAGATAAATCTAAAATTGAAAATATTGATATTGAAAATCAACCCTCTTGTATTCTCAACTATTATAACCAAACAGTAAGTATATTCTTTAAAACGGCAAACCACAGAAGCTATAGGCAGGATAACAACCAGCAATTAAGTATTTTAAGATATACACAGCATTGTGTCTCTACATTTTCTTAAAAGAAACCATCTTTATATAGAACATTTCAGCAAACAATTGAAACAATCTTTTTATTTCTGTCTATTAATTTACTAAGTATGTATTAAAAATTTCTGGAATTCTTTGCAGCACACCAAAAGCATAGGGAGAGATAAGGAGGAAGGATTTATTTTAAGGAGAGGTAACTTCAGCAGGGAGAAACTGAAAGGGTATAAACCAAAGATGCACTACCGAGCACTTTTCCCTTGGACCTAGAGACATTTTTAATATACATGCAATAATGAGAACGACTATTTTGGAATATTTATTCATGCTTTTCCTATTTCCTTCATGCGAAACCAAACTTTTGAAGAAGCAAAAAACTACAATCATTTGAAGCTATAGATAAACAGGCTCAAAGCACCTTGAAGTTAATATTTTCTTTTCTTACTAGTGGTAATTCTAACACTGTTTCTAGATGTTGGGTCAATGTAACAAACTGGAAGCATTTAGCATAGGAACCACTGTTCGATTTTAAGGTTGTAAGTAAAAATTTAAAGACCTTTTAATTGCAGTGTTAAATCTGATGTTTCTGTGATTTAAGCAACAACTTCTATTACTTAATTTCGTTCAGATTCATAAATGAGCGGGATAACACTTTCTGCAGACAAGGGAGGCATCGTTCCACAGCAGCCCTGATCGTATATGATTGATGTTTCAATAGAGTTTTGCTAGAAATTTAGGAGTCAATGCTGTAAGTATCTCATACTAGTAAGCACACTTCCATATTTTTTGGTTCCTTGTGATGCCACGACATCCTGCCCTTGGTACTTCAGAAATCTGACTGCCTCCTATAAATGGCAGGGCAGGAGCTGTGAAGATATTTCAATGAGTCTTCTGGTAAATCTGAAATTAAATTTCTCTGAAGAACATTCTGTGTAGAAGGAACAAAAACCACGAAGGGTGGCCATGGGAGGAATCTAAAATTTAGAGCATTTTGACAGATTTTGGTTTTCTCTTTCAAGTATCATTAGATCTATGAAAAATCACTGTAAACTGACAATAGACTACAGCTAAAATCCCTATAAATATTTATTTAGAAAAATATAGCATCTCTTCAGAAGTGTATAAAGTAATGACTTCTAAATTGATGTGGACTGCTTAACAAAACTGTTGCAATCCAGGGAGCTCTACCTCCTACTGTTAGTTAATTACACCTACTTAATGAAAAAAATATTTAAAAAAAATTTTTGCTTACTGAAAAGCCCACAACAAAAAGACACTGGAAATAAGCACGGGCTTTCTCGGTTTGTGCAACACCAAGAGAAACCTTTTAGTTATCAGTTTCAGGATTTTACTACAGGTATGAGGAGAAAAAAACCAGAAGTTATCCGAGTCTTATATTCCAATATGAATCTCCAGGACCAGCAGCAAGAAGTCTTATTTGCACGTATTTATTTACTAAACTAGTCACACATACAATCCTTATGATGTTACTGAGCTGGAAAAGAGAGGGAAAGAAGGATTCATAAAAATGAATTAATTTTAATAAGTATTTTGCAGATACAGCCACATCTTCTATTTTCTCTGAAAATGTTAAAAGCCATTGCTAAATTAGCAGAGTTATTCACTGGGTTACTAAATCAGAGCTGCTCTGAAACACAATTATGCAGAGAACAGTATGAACACACCTTGTGTATGGTTCACAGCTTGTCTTCAACAAAGACAGCAGAACTGGATAATGTTCGTTGCTACAATTGTTGAGAGCCTCTTTGTACAGATAGGAAAGCAATTTAACACCCTAAAGGATTGAAAAACATTATAATATTAGGCAAACTTCACTACAACTTTAATAACAAAAGACTCATAAATACACAGCTTTACATGTTTCATGAGACACAGAAGACAGGATCCATCTCACTTCGTCTGGCTGTGTGCAGTTACCATCACTTTACCTGAGCTCCTTACCTCCAGCTCACTTTATAGTCACTGGAGAGAAGCAGGTATGTTTAGAGTTGGGTTCACCCGACCTGTTACAAACATCTCCTTTAGAATGAAATGAAATGAAATGAAATGAAATGAAATGAAATGAAGTGAAATGAAATGCACTCTAAGGAATATTTGGGGTCCTTTGTTTATTTTAGGGCTTGAAAACACAGGACAAAAGTCCAAAGTTTAAAATATCTGGAGAAATGGTAATGGCATTCTAACTGGGTGTCCAAGGTCCTATCTTCAGTAGCAAAGAAACCAACACTAAATATTTTATGTAAAACCCTACCTAATTTTGAAGAATATTAACATTGTAACCCAAACCAAACAGAAAAACATCAAATTAATCATCACCGTAGGAAATGAAGCAGCAGCTCCACTACTGATCCCCAGCGCTGTTGTTCCTATGCCACAAAGTTCAGCTAAATACCTAAAAAACAATATTAAAACATTCGTAACAATCTTAATCAGAAGTCTCTGAGATCACAGTGATGTGAACTTTGCTAAAGTTGAATATCATACAACTGCCCTACCTTACCAGCTGAATGATAACAAGGATAACAAAGAAACTGAATATAAAGACCTTACATGTTTTCCCTAGAACTTTCTGGGTATAAAGAAATGTTTGGTTAAAACAGAGAAAAATATTGAAAGACTATATAAGAATGCCTGTGTAACACTGCCTCTTTTAGAGTGTAGGAAGAAATAGATAACATTTTTTCCTGCTATGAAAAGCTTAAATATTTAATATTATTCTCTTACCTCAACTGACGACCTAATTTTCTGAAGAGAAAGCTGATTGTTAGAAGGCTTAATGTAGGAGGTGTTGACAAAACACAGGCTCGGTAATATTGAAGATATTTTCTCAGCCCACTTGTGAATGCCTGGTATCAATAGAAAATATTAAAATTCTTACAGTTAAAGCAGTTAATAGTCGATCTATGTCTCACCTGAATTGTATCAGCATTGAAAACAAACCCTTTACTAAAATAATTGGCATATGCAGGTAGGAGAGACTTGTGTACCAAAGTGAGAGTCAATGCAGCTTCAGACATTCAAATTAGCCAGGTGACTTCTCTATACTCTTTATACACTCAATGCACAGAGCCCATACCCTGGCACAGTATAATAAAGCACCTTGGTTAAGCTTCTTTGAATTGCCCCTTGAGGAGCTCCTCGCTCTCCAACAGCTGTCGTATGAACCTATGGCAACCTGCTTCCTTATTATCATGCTTAAATTGGATACTGAAAAAATCTCCTCTAAAACTTTTTCTAACAAGACAAAGACCTTCTTATTCAATTTCTATTAACATTACTGTAAATCAAATATTCAGAAGGAATACATTATAATCAATCTTAAACTTGATTCTATGCATTAGAAAGAGATGAAATCACCTGATATTACACAGTGTACATACAGATCAGCATAATATGCAGAGGACTGACAGGGAAAATTTTCACTTAACTCTGAACTGAGGAAAAGTAATTAGAGATATTAAATATCATATTGCTCTATTTTAGTTTTAATTTTTTAAAAATATATATTCTATATATGCATAATATATTAAGAAAGTTCTTGCATTTTAATTTTATACATCTTAATGTATAAACACATGAAGTTTTCAAAACATCTAAAAATTACATTCCTTTCATCCTTAACAGAAAAAATAGCACTTGAGGTAATGAAGATCTTTTATCACTTGTTTCAGTGCCAGCAAGCCCTAAGCACACAGAGCTGGGCTTTAAACACAGTGTTCCTTGCTGACCTGGGATGAGCATTACAATTAAAATGCTTTGCAGTTTTGCAGAAGGCAGAAATTCCAGCTTTACATGAAATCAAAGTTACTTTCCCTACATAAGATATTTGGCCCATTAAACCAAGATGATTTAATACAATTGCTTCACCTGAAACACAAGTCCTTTGCTGTATGAAGAATCTAAAACCGGCTGAAGAGAAAAACGACTTAGCCGTGTGTAATAGGTTCCATATTCTGCAACTTCGGAGAGCAGGTTGTGCATTGTCTCTGGTGAAGTTCCAGACACATATACTCCCTCCTTTATCACAAATGTCTGAGCAGCCTAAAAGAATAAAGAGAGAAAAAAAACCCCGCAGATTCAAATATTTTATAGCTGTATTCTGATTTAAAATAGCAAACATTTACATACAAAAGTAACAGGAAATTTTCAGTTTAGATACTCAGGTGACTGAGGCAATATAGCTAGGACAGTGTATTAAATTATAGCAAAATTTCACAAGTATGAACAGTGTTTTCGAATACACAGAAAAAGACTCATTATCTGAATCTTTAAATAAAATCCAATCTGCAAAACTATTTACACATCTATTTTCAGGCACTCCTTAACCTATTCTCACTTAGAGGGCTATAAACAC
This sequence comes from Nesoenas mayeri, assembly GCF_963082525.1. Lineage (NCBI taxonomy): Eukaryota > Metazoa > Chordata > Aves > Columbiformes > Columbidae > Nesoenas > Nesoenas mayeri. The sequence goes on from NC_137541.1 coordinate 21,881,859, forward strand.
CCTTAGCCTGTTGCAATAACATAATTATTGCAATATGTAAATACTGCCTTATTTCTGTTGGGTCACACTCAATTTTTGAACAGCACCCACAGCTGCAATATTTCAAAAGAAATATGTCTATTGAAGAGGAAACCTCTACAAAGGAAAAAAACAGGAAAAGGATGCAACTAAAACACGCAGTTAAAAATCTTCCATACCTGATTGAGTGAAAATGTAGTGGATACCACACCAATGAGGACATTCAAGACATCCTTAACCAGTTCAGGTTCCTTCATAAGCACGAGCTGTGGAAGCTGAAGTACAGTATTACTGAACAGCTGCAATTCCCCTTCTCGAAGTTTGTAAAATTTGTCAAAAGCTTCTCTCCCAGCTTCAGTAAGGTACGGTTCCTCTTTTTTACCAGGTGGGCTGTGTCAGAGTAAACACAACGTTACAAGGTGATTATGTGAAAAGAAATATATCTCTTGAAGAAAAAAAGTCGTTTCAGAATTTTACATGGCCAGTATTGACCACAGAAAAAGCTACTAGTAAGACAGTACATTTTCAAGGCAATGTGCATTCAGCCAGTGAAAATGTAGCCCACACTCAGTACAGTGAAGAAATAGGTACATAATTTGGACATCAGTTCAGATTCAGAAATCTTGCCAGAGAACTACCAGCTTCATTTGTGGCCTCTTTAGAAACTGAAAATATGGAATCTTTTTAGATTGAGATAAAGTGCATAGCGCATAAGAAGTCACATTAGTTAGAAAAATGTTCATTTCACACAAACAGCAAATGCTTCCATAATCCCCTCAGTGTTTGAAAAAGATGATTTTATCTCTTCCTATGAAACAGGTGCAATCTAAGAACCAGTTTGTCGCACCTACATTACTTTTATTCCTTTCTCAGTCACTAATGCAGTATTTAATTATGTGAATTAAATATGCACAGTTCTTATAGTGAGGTCACATGGAACTAGGATGAAATGCACCTCCATACATCTGCACATGATGCACAGTAAGTTTGCCAGTAACCTCAGACACATACTATCCAATTCTTTCCCAACATCTTCGTTTGCTGGGTCCGTACGTGAGCACTGCATCCCACAGGTCTATGTCCGGAGTCATGCTGGGCTCTGACTGAGAATCAGGAGTCAGATTGGATGCTGACTGGAATCCCTCATCTTCTGACTGGTCTATACTCTGAGGAACCTGTCATGGAAAGTTCAAATGTTGTACATGAAAACATTTTACTGAAGAAAAATATGTTGATAGAGAAGATGTTCTGTCATCATTCGTGATCAAATAACTACATAACCCTACCAGTGTTGTCCATCTCCCTTTTATATCTCTTTTAAGTTTTTCCTGAGAACACTCTTTTCATTTGCCAAGTCTCTACAGGTACCAATGCCTATACACCAACCAACAATCACCATCAAAATAATATACGAAGTTTGTTGATGTCAAAACTGAAGATTCTTTGGTAAGCATATAGTTCTAAAAATTCAGAATGTGAATTCTGGATTTTCAACAACATGTAACACTAATCAAGTCATACTGCTCATTATTTCATTTGAACAAATGATTCAGGCCGTAATTCTTCAACTTTGTAAACATTTTGTTAACTATGACTAATACAGTTTGATCCCTTATGCTTATTCATGTGCACAAAATCTGCAGGTGTCCAAACAGTGTATCTGCCACACCCTCAGTTACCTCTCAACAGGAGTTACACGCACAGAATACTATCCACTTTTAGTACAAGACAATCACAGCCACATAAAATGCAGCATGTTCTTCAAGAAATTTCAAATCTTCCAGTGTGGTGGAAAGAGTACAGTGCTTATTCAAAAAGGTTCTGTCTCCCCTTGGTTACAATTTACAGCCATATGTACACACTGAATAGCACCGGGGTTTTCCTTCTTAATGTGTCTGCCTTCAAGTTTCAGTTAAGATCTTAAGGGAATTGCAAGAGCTATCCATATGTTAAGTAGAGGGAACAAAGTAACTATTAGAAGTACAGAAATATAAAAAAATCTGCCCACCTACAGTAAAAATGGGAAGAAAGGAAAACAAAACAAACAAGTTTATCTAGTACCTCTACAAGAATATAACACAGCAAAAATAAACAGAATGCACAGCAAAAAGGAAAAAAAGATACAGTGGAAACTGTACACACTGAAAAGGTAAAAGGACAGTGGGAACTAGGAAGTTCAATGAAAGAGAATAACTGAAAAAAGATGGTTTAAGATATTAACAAGCCAAGAAGGAAATACAAGTTAGGTAATGTAATCTGAACAGCACGACATATATTCAGACAGGAATGTTTACGCAGTCAAGCTGAGCAGTAACAAATAAGCAACAACACAAAGGAGTTCGATACACACAGTAGGCTGGGTAAGGCACAGATATCACTGATGGCTCAAAGACTATGGCCACGTGATGGTCTTTTACAGAGTTATACAACAAGACCAAGGTTTGCTGTACCCCAAAAGCTTATCTATCTGGTTCTCAACAAAGAAAAGGATCCCTGCTGCATCTTAAATTCCAACACTGTCATGCTTCTACTACAAATGAAAAGACTACCTATATTTTAAACTGTAGTTTCATAAAGCAGCATATTGAAAGCATGCATACATTCTGAGGCCAAAACAAATGATACCATACTTTAATTGCAAGTCCAGACAAATCTGCATTGTCAGGCACAGGTGGTAAATCCAACTTGATGTCCATATCATACGTACGGCTATGGACTAGAGCACCGAAGAGCGAGACCCGCGTTTCTTTCTCAAACTTGTCACCAGCAGGACAGTTCTGCGAGAACAGCCCTATGGCAGGGAGTCCAGTGCCAGGTGCAGCCTCCATTATCTGAAGCGTCTTTTGAATGGTGTCATTGAACTGACATTCTTCGTTTGTTATGAGGGATTGTATATCAGCTTCAAATACACTCACGTCATAATAATCATAACCCTGATATTTTACGTTTCTCCCAACATGCTTGTTGTTCAGAAAATAGTCCTTTTTTTGCGGTACAAGCTGAGGAGGCCCTGTTCCAGCAAGCTGGACTAAGAGATCCAAGACAGAATTAACTTCAGTAAATGGTAAGCACTCAGCTGTTTCCAGTTCCTCTACAAGATTCTCCAGTCTATCTGCTTGTGCACCTAGGCCACCAACTCTCAAGTTGAAAGACAACATCAAAATTTTGTTTTTTACTGGAAGCCTGGAAACGTTTGATTGCAGCTTACGAGCCTCATCTTGAAAAAGGTTCATGAACAGGGCATTATAAGCAACCCTTTTCAGACTTTGCTTAGCCCTTCTCTTGCTGATCTTCCGCCTGCCCAGGTGGACCTTCCATGGCAAACCTGTCAAGTGTGCCTCGCACAGATCATTGAACAACTGCGTAATGCTCTCCATTTCAAACCAAATTGTCGGGCTACAGCAGTTACAGCCTGGGTCTCTGGTTTCATGTGGAGACCTGAAAAATACCAGGAAAAGGAAGAAACATACATATGAGAAACTGGCAAGTACATTTTAACTTAAACTGACAGGGCCCAGAACGAGAGAGAAGAAAACTGACCTACCATGTATTTAGGACATGAGCTATAAAAATAACACCACCACTTTGATCGCAAGCAAACCGATGGTCATGCAAGCTTAATTCCAGACGCCTGATTTTGCCTGGCAGACTGAAATAGAACAGAGAAGACTGTCCTGTTCTAACGCAGGATTCATGTGGGGACACCTCCAAAAGCTTTACCACTCTGGCTCTTCTCAGGAGACATCAGCCGCCTCCGCAGGAGCTGCGGGGCCACCCGAGAGCGGGGAGATGTGGGTGAGAAGATGCAGGTACTGATGGTGCCGGGCAGTGCAGGACCGGCCTGCACGACACCGGCCACCCTTGCGGCTTCGCAGCACCCACCGACCGGGCGGGGGTTCCAGCAGCCCCAGGGGAGCTGCCGGCGGCGGGGCTCACCCTGAGAGTCAGGCTGGGCCCACCTGAGAACCGCGTCCAGCTCCGCCTGGCCGGGGCAGGCAGGCAGCAGCAGCACCACCCGCAAAACCCCGCACCCCGCGGGGCGGCCCCGCCAACCCCCGCCTGCTCATGCTCTGGGGTCCAGGCAGCCCCAGCGCCCCCGCCCTACCTGCGGCGGCTGCCCCGGGCCCGGCGGCAGCGGGTCCCGCGCCCACAGCTTCCCGCAGCGCGACCGCCGCCTGCGCTCGGCGCCGCCGACGTCACGGGAGCGCGACGGGCCGCGAGGCGGGAAGAGGCGGGGGCGGCCGTGGCCCCGTTCCGTTAGCCGGCGCTGTCCCGCTGCCGGGGCGGCCCTCGCTGGGAAGGATGTGTGGTTAGTAGGTCGAGGGAGCTTCTCCTCCCCCTCTGCTCTGCCCTGGTGAGATCGCATCTGGAATATTGTGTCCAGTTCTGGGCCCCTCAGTTCCAGAAGGACAGGGAACTGCTGGAGAGAGTCCAGCGTAGGGCAACAAAGATGATGAAGGGAGTGGAGCACCTCCCTTATGAGGAAAGGCTGAGGGAGCTGGGTCTCTTTAGTTTGGAGGAGACTGAGGGGTGACCTCATTAATGTTTACAAATATATAAAGGGTGAGTGCCATGAGGATGGAGCCAGGCTCTTCTCTGTGACAACCAATGATAGGACAAGGGGCAATGGGTTCAAATCGGAACACAAGAGGTTCCATTTAAATTTGAGAAGAAACTTCTTCCCCGTGAGTATCAGAGCACTGGAACAGGCTGCCCAGGGGGGTCGTGGAGTCTCCTTCTCTGGAGACATTCAAACCCGCCTGGACACCTTCCTGTGTAACCTCATCTGAGTGTTCCTGCTCCGCAGGGGGATTGGACTGGATGATCTTTCGAGGTTACTTCCAATCCCTGACGGTTTAAGCAGTTCATGAGTTAACACTGTCACTCGGTTGGCAAGAAATAACGCACTGTTGCCAGAAAGCACTAAGCCGTGCTGGGCTGTATCCCGAGCCGCACAAGGTAACTCTGCAGGCTTCTGACAATATTTGCAAACTAATTCTACCAAAACTATACCTTTTTCTTTTTTTTTTTTCCCCTCAAATTCATTCTTTAATAAATTTGATCAAGATCTTAGAAAAATACATATCAAAATACAACATTTTTTTCATTCAGACACTGGCTGTAGAAATTCAGTCAAACAAAGGCAGGTAAAAGGGAACAAGCTGAAACATTTTTGAAAAAAATGCTCTTTCCTTTAAAATGCTGAATTAACAGGTTTTTTTTTTTTTCTTTTTCTGGGGAGAGAAAAGAATAAACCAACAACCCTCCTGTTCTGAAAACTTTTTGTGAAAACGTTTGACATGGTTTTTAGTTTATTTTGAAATAGACTTTTATCTCAAAGTGTTCAAGGATGGGACATCATTTCCCATCCAGCAATCACAGAAAACCAGTATGCCAAGCGGTATTGCCAATTGTAAAAACAGACTTAGTTATTCAAATTATATAAAGCTGATCCAAGTAGCAATGACACTATAAACATAATTTCAAGTTTCTGAAATCAAACGGTCACAATCACAGAAATGTTCTCTTGAAACTGAGCCCTAAACCGTATCTGGGAAGCTGCAAAACGAGGCACACCATGGGTGATGTCCAGTTTTGATCTCTCACATGATGTCAGCCTTGGGCCAGTACCAAATCTCGGGGAGTTTGGGGTTTTTATTTGTTATATAGACAACTTAATATTTGAAAAGAGGGCAGAGTGAAGCCCTCTATACACTGCTTGATTCAGTTATCTATTTGTAATTTTATACACACAAAATGTCACAAACAAAGTACAAAGTAACAAAGTACAGCAGTTGTCTTCAGTTGTCAGTCTTGAATAATAAGTGCCAATACAGAATTTGCAAGCACAATTCTCTAGCTGAAAATATAGATTAAGTATTTTAAAAACAGGAGGCAATTGTGAATGGCTCTTATCTCTTTTCCTGATGATTTAAAAGGCAACGTGAAGAGCAACACGTTTTTTCTTCTGCTGTGTAGAGTGATCCTGAAGTCAATTTCTTGAAATCCCATCCTTCACTGAAAAGAACAGCAATAATAAAAACTGTTATTAATCAAGGTCATATCACAAAATTTCCAGCCCCATAAGAACATTTTTATTGGACCCAGATCACTGCTCTTGCCATTTCTTCTGAAAGACAGCAGGGTATTTTCTTTCAGAGAGAGATGCCCACCTTTATCATGGCTTTTTGTGTTGAAACCAAAAGGTAATTCAGTACAGAAACATTTCTGGACAAGTATGCTTGAAAACATACACACCTGCTTACTCCTATTCCTATACAAATGCAGTACCTGATCCTCAGCTATTTGTGCAGGGACTTCAAGCACAACTAATCACTACTGAGTTATGTGAAGTTACTTCAGGACAAGTTAAAGGTATAAAAATGTCACCTGATTTGGCACTATATTCAGAAAACACATTAGCAATCAGAGTCAGTGTACACCTTATTAACCATTTTTTAAGCACATAATATTTTGTTAGATAAAAATGGACAGCTTACCTGAACACTGAAGCATTTTCCATTCCTGCTGAAATTGATCTCTTAATATTTTTATTTTAGTTACTTTTTCTTGGGTAGGAGGCACATAAACTCCAAAGTCAGGTGTAGAGGCACCCACTAATGCTTTGGTTACACTTTGCATTAAATTCATGTCAGTGTCCTATTTAAGAAATAAATAAAAAAAAATCTCCTGGGAACCAAACTTTCTTTGTTTCAGCAATACATGAAATATTTTAAAACAAGCTTTTATAATTCAGTTGCTAATATTTGTAGCAAGAATGAGCAACTTTCAATTTTCAAATAAAAATGTGTCAAAATTGAGAAGTTTTTTATGAAAAAGGTAAATTATTTTTTATCTCCTGTAAAACTTCTCTTTTTTTTAAATAGAGAAAGAATCTCAGTTTTTCTTTTGTGATTGAAAAGAAACAGTGATGGGTTAAAGGTAAAAAATATTAGGAGAGAAAGGGAACACAGAGCTTGTTTACTTCATGCATCATTTATTTTCTATCCGTAGAAAATAGTGATATATTTTGCTTCATCAAAAACAGGTTTTTTACTCCTAACAGTCTAAATCAATGTTATTTACTCACAGAAATTATATTCTGAGGTGTCCACAGTATATGAGGATTATTACCATTTATTTTTGAAGACTGTAACCTCTATTTCATTTTAAAAAGATCAAATTATTTTTTCAATTATTCTAAAGAGCCATGCATTAGAAAATCCCCACACATCAGATAATCCTGGTACAGAGCTACCTGTGGAGTGCCAATATAAAAATCTCAGTAATTTCTTAAAGATGTACATCTAACTTCCTTTTTATCTGTGAGTTTACCCTTCAGAATATCAATAATTCTTTCCGTTTCATACTCCTAATTAGTAATATGCAAATACACTATTTCTGCATACTGCATATCACTGTACAAATTATATTAGCTTAGACAATTTACATATCAGCACTGTAAATTAAAACAAGTAACATATGAGAAGACTACAGAATAAAGTATGTCATAATCCACTTAATTGGCAGCTTAATGAATAGTATGTCTTTAATTGGATACTTGCTGCAAAACAGATTAGAATACAATTGCATACGTGAACAATTATTCATTGCTTCTCATTAAATAAGGACTAGAAGGCACAAAAGCAATCAAAAGTTACTGTTTCACAGAACACACAGGATGCTGCAGGGGCCAAGAGTGTAAGTTGAGTTCTTAAAAGAGATTAGACAAATTCAGGGAAGATAATGCTCACTGGCACTTGTCTCACACTGGTCTGGATACAGCCTCCCACCTCCTAAATTTAGAGATTCTTATTGTGGTAATGTATGGAAAAACTAGACTAGGGAAAGATCTATATATTCTTTATTTTCTTTCCCCTGCTCTCTATCAGAAACACAAAGCTGGGGTAGATGGGTCCTCTATGCATTATTGTAATTAAGTTCACCTAAAGGATCTGTACCATTTTGATTTCTCTTCTGCATGATGGAAGTTGTGTGTGATAACGCAGAGCACGGGAAAGAGAGGGAGAGGAAATTTAGTGGTTTATGATAAACAGGACAGTGGGCTGCTTTCAGGCACATTCGATGGAAAGAGGCCATGTAATTAACAGAGAAGTGTCCCTTTTCAGGAGACAGCTGTGAGCTATACATCCTGGATAGAAAGGGAAGTTAATTCCCAAACTGTGGCAAATTGCCAGAACATGCCTGCAGACATAACCACAGACTTGCATTCATGCCTCAGCTGCTCCCTCACACAGGCTGCCTACGCCTTGGTGCGTGTCTGCGTCTGGCCTTGTTCTCGGGCCAGAGAGAACCTTGGGCTGCTTGTGTGCTGAGCCCAGGGGTACCCAAGACACCACAAATACAGCCGAGATTTTCTACTGGGCAGTCTGAAGCAGTTCATACCCAGCACGCTGCTGATTGATTTCAGTTCTGTCCTAGGCACGTTGAAGTACCGCCGCTTAGCACCACTGCTTACCTCCATCACTGCAAAAATGCGAGACTCGGCTAATCCTTGTAGTAAAGCAAAAAGCAGAGAAATCCCACTTATTCCAAGGCTCCTGTTTGGTCCAATAGCTATTACTGTCAGGTTAGGCTGATAACTATATGCTACAGGAAGAATGAATCCAAGTACAGCAGAAAAGAAATCATTTCCTTCGGCATCCTTTAACAACAATGAGAAACCATTTAGTATAAATGTAAAGCCCCAAATTCCCAGATATAAAACAGTCACAGAAAGCTTTTCATTGACCTAGGAAACACAATACTGGTCTATTTTCACAGAAATTTTTATATTAAACATGTAGATTATTCACCTCCTCCTTAGTGTCTTTGCACTCTAACTCTGCCTTCTTGAAGATGAACTACAGTGGCTACTCAAGGTTTCCTCAAAGCTGTGCCTTCTAACACACTCTGAATAGCTGTGAAGGAGCAGTACCCAGGTAAGAGCAAGAAAAGGAAATATTTTCAAAGATCCAAACTGCAGTGAGAGGTATAATTCTCAGAGTGATTTTATGAATTTGTTGATATACTATTTCTGCTAAAAAAGTTGTATGTTGTTTCCAGAAAGTGAATCTTACCTCTTTCCAGTTTAGAGAAATACAGTGTTTGGAGCTGGTCTTTCCAGACTGTTCATTCTCAAAAATATGTATCATGAGTATTTTTCTGTAAATAAAAACCCCCACATCTGAGTATTTAACCAATGACTTCCAATGAAATAAAAAGATATTTTCTTTCATCATTCTTTAAATACTAATTCATAACACAGGAACAAATAACTATTTATGTCATGGCACGTAGTAATGTGAACACCAATTAAAACAGAAATCCTTTTTAAAGTATTTCTAAGAAGAGTATTCAAGACTACGGGCAAGTTACATTTAAGAAAAAGGGCAAGTGGCAAAAAAAGTTATGGGTAAGTAAGGATGACTTTCAATAGAGAACTCGACATCAGCACTATGTGCCCCCTGCAGTTATAGGGGAGTACACCCTATAAAATTAATAACTGCTGCCTTTATTACTTTATATGTTCAATATTCTATTTTCAATAACAATCTAAATTTAAATTCATATAGAAGGATCATACATTAAACCTACCACTAAATTAATAAAGTGGCACTTAGAGATAGCAGTTTGTCTTTAAAGATATATTTGGGGATGGTTCACATTTTGTCTCAAGCTAAACTTGAATGAACATCAGTTCATGACTGATTCCTTAGTGCACATTTCATCACACATATGGACACCTAAAGAACATTTATAAAGCCTTTGGGATTTGACTCCCTGAAGCAAAGAGAAAGCTCACCCATCTTCTGTGTTCGGTATGATTTGCATGTCTCCAACAAATATACAAAGCACCCTGCAGAAAACAAGTAACATTTCCATCTGCAAGTAATTTTTTTCACTTAGTGCTATTTGTTTAGAGACTTTGCATGTAGATTAGATGCATAAAAAATAATGTATATTGTTTCTGAACTTGGTCCATTAAAAGCATATAGAAAACACATTTACGACAGCTCAAGGGAACTCCTTTTCTCCCCCCCCAAACACTGGGAAGTAAAAATAAAACCAAGAAAATGTCCTGAGGCCGAAGACAATCGAAATCTGACAAAGAACATGTAGGCTAGCACAGCAGTCCTCCTTACAGATGTTTTGCCCTTGGTAAGGCAAAAAAAGTTTTTGCTGGCACATACAATATTGACTGTACTATGTATTGAAAATGCTATGTGTTTTAAAATTAATGTTTGAAAGGCAATTTGCCATATTTTACATACTTTTATCAGTTTTTTTACATTTTGTCAGAGCCCCAAATGCAAGAGACACAAATTCACCTTTGAAATCCAAACTGAACAGAATGTCTTAGTGCAACAGCAACAGAAACAGCAGCTGTGGGTGATTCTGCAATTCCATTGCATACCTACAAAATATATTTTTCATTCAGAAATTATTAAAACTGCACAAGATGACGTAATTTCTTTTTTGTAACAACTGTATTTTTACTTGTTTATATGTATCATTCAAACAAGGCTATAGCTGTATGAGAGGGATCTTAATGGTCTATTGCAGTGGGGTTAAGGAAATATTGTTAATTCATTTTTACACAGAAAGGCCACGTTTGATCATTATGCCAAGAGCTGTTCTATTACTTCAAAAGCATGGTGCTATGTTGAAAGGCAACTGTAAAAACAGCTTTTGTTGGGGAAGGTCATCTTTACTGGTTCTCTTGATAGTCTGCAGACTGGATGCATTCAATGTGCCAGCAGGCAAACTGCACCAGGAAAATATGAAGAGGAGGTAGCCCCTGAAGTCTAATTCCGACTCTTCCTTTAACCTAGGCAAGCTATTCCTTTATGAAAAATACAATGACAGTCTTAGTCAACCGTTAAGTGTTTGTATTGTGTAGTGCTTTGAACACTACATGAAAGCTAAGCTAAAACATAATGCATACTACCCCTCCCCACTCCTCCTCTTTGGCAACACAAAAAGCTCAGCTTAGCATCTCCGACTCATGAAAAGTTCTATTTCTTTTTCCCAGTTCCTTTTTTTAAAATCTATTTATAAGTTATCCTAGAGGAACTCTTCCTCGCAATCCTGGTACTTTAAAGAGAGCTTTTCATTCAAAGGGAGAGACTGATCTATTATGAAGTAACATTCTTGTTTGCATTTTTTCCTGTTTGCTTCTCCAAGGTTTTATACATACAGACATGCACCCTCTAAGCCTGCCAAGAATCAAAACGCCAAACTGGAATGACTCTGTTCAGAACCACAGCACACAGCAGTGTTTTCAACAGCTCCACTACAGCAGGGTGGGGGTGGCGTGCGTAAATCAAAATTTGCTCAGAGGAAATTGTTGTACAATTCATGGTGAGCGCAGCTGTACATAGCCCAGCATCTTGTGATGAAGGGTAAAGCAGAAGTAAACTCTGCTAGAGACAGAAGGCAAAACTCTGTACACTGAAACAGAAAATTTGTTTACATTTCTTGCTCAGATTTCTTGGTGTTGCTCACTGGTGCTTGATAAACCAACTTCTACTCCCCTCAACTGGAAGCAGGAATACCTGGCTCATCTGTATGTTTGAGAGGGACAAGAAGGGTCTTACTGACTCACAGGCTGGGACTGCAGAAAAGCAGGAAAATGTCTTGCCCAAAGATCATTTGAAAGATGTCCTGGGGTTAACAACTATCCCTAAATGAGAGTTTTCTCATCTTTCATCCTCATTCTTGTAGCTAAGCACATTCTAGCTGAGATTAGTGGGGTTGTGAACTATGGCATAACATGAATGATAATGTAGTAAAATCAGAAGTCAGTGTAATCCAACTCCCTCCCCACCCCACAAGATCAAGGCAGTTTATTATTACCTCCTTCTTAAGTATTTTATCTAGGACGGCCAGCATATTGCCAAGAGAGTGTAAAATTTTGTCCTCTTTCACAAGGTCTGCATAAAAGCCACTGTAAAATAAATTAAATGAAGAAAAACTAGGTTAGAAGCATTAATGCTTTCTAAGAGGACACTGACACAGTACTTTGCAGTTAGTATTGATGGGGTACATTTTGTGCAACACATTCATTCTCAAAACCCCAGATCTAGCAGGAAGACGACAACGCTGTTGCCTGACAGTCTTGAGCTCTCTAAACCTGTCTCCATTCTGCACTGGAAGGAAAACAAAAATGTCTGACAGTATTCAGGAAAGAGTTCTGTCAAAATTAGACTAAGACAAAAAGCTGAGCTGCTCAAATCAGACCAGTTTGGTATTTTTTTCAGCTAAAAGTGAAGACAGAGCTTTAAGGCACCTTCCCAGCAAAACTTCTTCCTAAATGAATACATTTGTGCTGACTGTTCTATCTCCGTTGAAGCAGTTTTCTCTGAAAATATTCTGATTAGTTCTTTAAAGGAACTTCAAAGTTTACCAGGCTTATATTTATCGGGCGACGGGTGATAACCAACACTGATGTCTCCATTTTTCAAAGAAATAAATTCTGACTATAACTGAGTAGACCAAGGCCAAAAAGATGACCATGACAGAGCTAGATGGCAGTCTGTACAAAGACCTCTCATCCTCATAATTATGTTGAAAATTAAATAGACAGGACCAACCTGACAAGCGCTTTTATTTCAGTTTTATCCATTTCCTTCACCAAATGAACGGGTACAGGGAGCAAATGTGCTGAACCTTTAGAGTCAGCTGTTGTTGCTGTTTTGATGGGAGGTACTGGAAATAGAATATTTTTCATGTGTAGTTCCAAAAACCTTTCTACTTTGACACTTTCATCGTCGTTAGTCATCTTAGATCCAGGGTCTGTGAGGGGATTCGGATGAGCCTTCTTTAGTGGGTGTGACTTGGTGCTCAAATTTTGTAAAAACAATGTGTCTAGAGAGAAAATAAAAAGAGGGGGTTCACATGTTTTAATTCCTGACCTCTTAATGTTTGGTTACACTTATTTACAAAGAGAGTAGGTCTGTATTCATAGTATACCTATTTCTTTCCATGCACTAGCTACAATGTGTCCTGCCACAGGTATTATTTTTCAGTGCTGCTACATTTACTTTAATCTAGAAATTATGTCCATACTTTTGACACACAAAACAGCATTCTCAAACAAAGGTATCAAGGCACTACTGTTTGGTGTGATTTTTGCCAGCTTCAGAAGTTCTTTTCAGATCAGCTGAAGACATGGACCTGAATGACACCTCTTAGTGCTTCATCGGCCACTTGATGAATAACTGGTAGTTCAATTCTTTTCATCCACTGTTATTAATCTTGATAATTTTGAATCCATTTACCAATCACTTTTGCTTGAAGAATTAGTAATTACCTTCATACATCAACCATTTCCAGTAGGGTTTATGTGCTGCTCTCACATTTTGAATAGATTCAATTGCACTACAAAAGAAACAGGATTAACAGTGTCAGCAATAATGAAAATACAGGAAACATAATTTACCTCCATGAAAAAACAAAACCAAAAAAACCCTACAACTGAATATGAACAAGCCCTCATCTGTTCCAAGAATGCAAAACAGAAAAATAAAGAGAATGAGAGTCAATGGGCAGATTGCTCAGAAAGATTAAATGCAAGAGTCAAAAAAAGGAAAGTGAAGAACATATGTAGTATGTACCTTTTAAGTACACGTTTAAGGACAGTGAGTGAAATCCTGACCTTGCTGTGGGAGGAAACACCCCTGTCCTTGGCTTCAGGAAGGGCAGGATTTCACCTGTTGGTCTTTGCTTTGTCAGAGATTTTATCTACAGAATGTAAAGATGTAATTAGATTCACTCGAAAGCAAGACTATCGGTTCAGGAAGATTTGGAGTAGTGTAGAAATCAAATAAATCACATTTGCCGCTATTACGTGCATTGAAATATCTTTTTTATCATCCCTGCTACTTGCTGCGCTATAGGCAAATGGTCCTATTATGCTAGCTATCATACAAACATAATCCAGGTCATGTTAAATCCAGGACAAATTCTATGTACTTGGAAATTATTTGTAAGGTGTTCAGGAGCTGGACTGACAATGGATGACTATGTAATCACCTCTCTGTTATCTAGGATGACAGCAACCTGAGATACTACAGTTGGCAGAGCAGAAAAAGAGGTGATGCAGCAACTATGGGATGTGCTAGCAGCAAAATAACCAGCTTTACTCCATCAGAGTTTACCAAATCCAACTCTGCCCACAGCCTGTGTGTATCTGCACTGCTTCCCTGACTGACCTGAGCTCCAAGTTGTAACTAGCACAGCCAGCTGGTAGGTGCTGCCACTAAAACGCATGAGGAGTATCACTGCTGAAAAAAAACCCCATGGAACAACTATTGGGGTAGGGACACTGAAGATGGATCATGGAGATGTGGAGGAGATGATACAGACATGTAGAGGGAAATACTGTTTAGACGTGGGACTGATTCAGAGGCACAAGGATTCCGAATGCTTCTAGGTCAGATTCACCATTGTGCAAATACAATCTTACTGTCTCCAAAAAGAAGTTAGGGCCTAAGTTTAATTATCTAGGTTCAGCTCTACACAGTCGTATGCTTTCACACCCCAGGCCTCAATACTCCAAATTTCAGAAACACAAGGAGTCAGGACTGGCTCTGCACAGCATCAGCTCTCAGCGAGGAAAGGCTGGCTCCAGCTCTTGCTGTACTGCAGCCACTGAAGCGGTTCTGGTGTCTGGAGAACTAATCCTTGTAATCACACACTTGCCCAATTACTGGCCATTATTCACTGGTATTGCCTTGACTACAGCACAATTGTCTCACCCTTGAGTGAGATGGATCCTTACAGGATAATGAAGCCCAAGGACAAATAGCATAAAATTATAAGCCAGAACTTCTTGCAACTTGAAATCATTTCAGAAACAAAAGTATACAAAACTGTATTTTGGATGACTTTTTCAAAAAGCAAGTTATAATCTAAAGTGGAAAATATATTATAGAGTGTCATATTAAAACCTTGGTTCAACATAATGTTCAAAGCATGCATAACTTCAGTCTCTTTGATAAACACATGGTTTGTCCTAAAATTCTTTATATGCTTACCTTAGGCAAGGTGCCATTTCTCCAGTTATTTGAGGTACAGGATCTCCAAGCAAAGTTTTTACAGTCATACAGACTGATTCAGACAATGACTTTAAGTGGTATCCACCCTAGAAAAAAAACAATTGTATGTCATTCAAGGAATGAGTACTCGTAACACCTATTTGAATACCACCAAGGAAAATAAATTAAACTTTTGAAATATAGCTGAATTTACAGAAACGGAAGATGATATGCAAGGACATCTATGCTAATGATTTTCAATAAGAAAACAGTTAAGTTAGAGGCTATTTGTTGAACTTCACTGGCATCTCATGATTCAACTCACTTTCTCATAGTTCAGTTCATTTTGGAAATTGGTCATGACTTTGCCATGAAAACCCTGGAAACATATTCCTTCTCTACCCCTATCTGTGATACACCATCTTCAGTAATTCTTGTGGAAGATTCCTTAGAAGGCAAACACTATCACTCTAAAATGTCCATACAAAGGAAATCTCCCACAGACTGACATCTTTAAGATATGGTTGTCCTAATGGTTTGGCAGAACAACTGAAGATCGATTCCAGACTGCTAGACTGTAGCTGACAGCCTGCTCCCTGCATGCCACCTGCGGAGCAGTCACAGTCCCCGTACTAGGAGGGGATGCTTATTTGCACTTCAGCTAGCAGACAGATATATATAGAACCTGCTGGAGAGACAGATGATGGAACAAAGGAGTTCAAGTGAATCAATTAATAAACCATTCACTCTCAGAGGCCTTGCCAGCCGAAATATTTTCACACAATTATTTACCCGAAAAGCCACCATTTTTCTAACATGCAGCAGAAACAGCAAGTTCAAATCTAGATTTCAGAAGGAGGAAACATTTTAGATTTTTTTAAAAGCCCTTAAAAAAAGAGCTTGCACAGTGGCTTTTAATCAAAAAAGAGCAAATACAGCAAGTGCTTCTTTATTAAATAAGAGTATATTTAGGTTAAAGGTTTTTTAAACTCTTTGGAGTAAGACAAACCTGCAAAAACGTTGTTAGTGCAGCTAATTCACTCAATATGTTTTAATGAGTTTGGAACTATCCAGACTAGTAGACTAGTTGACAAGAACTGAATGTATCTGTGGAGGATATGGTGTTTTTGAACAACGAGTATTTGCTCCTCTGCTTCAAAATTTTAAGTCAAAAACATCAGTAGAGGCCTTCTTTTTATTTTACAGTGTATAAGAGCATTGTCAAATCTTAGCCACGTTTGCCTTCCTGATTCTCAAAAGAAAGATAAAAAGAATAAATTATTTTGCTAATAAGTTTAGTTTCTAGCTTGCCCTATAAAGCTCTAAAACATAGACCCTACTCCTGGGAGTATGTTTCAAAAGTCTTTACCTCTAGGACAACACACAGCTTTCCATTAGCTAACTGCATCAGGAAATGGGTAAGGTGGGCAAAAACCTCAGGAGTTGCATTCATCTGACCCTAAATCAAAGAAAAAAAATTAAGAGATGGAACTCTGATTTAAAAACATTGGTGCAAAAAACCAAACCACACACTCTGAAACACATGAGTCTGAATTGGAATACTGGAACACTTGCTTCTCATTGCATCTAACAAAACGCTGAACCAACTGCTTTCAAGGAAGGTACAAAAAACAACGCAGTAATTACGCCTATGAGATAATCTGTCTTTATATGTCTCATTGTAGTATTTAATGAGCTTAAAGACTCAAACAGGTATTTTTAGCATGCTCAAAGTGAATTTCACTTAGCAATCACAGGACATTTAAGAGGTGGGAATATTTTGAAAACAGATTCATCACTGACAACACAAACGCCACAACTAGTTACTTACTTCAGGGTCTCCAATTCCAGAATCGTAACCAGAGGAGACAAGGACCAATTCAGGATCAAACTGTTATAAAACAGAGAAAGTTGTAGCACATTCTTATGTCCTATTTTCAATTTTGTACTGGATTTGAACTGTACCATGTTCAGCTGTTTTTTTCAGCTAGAATATGAACACAAATAAAGACTCTCCTTGAATAAAAATTGAGATTACCCTTTTATACTATTTTCATTCCTGCTAGAGAAGCTGCATATATTATATGGATTATTTAAAAGCTAGCATTCCATAGATACTATTCAGTTGATCAGGGCATTATTAATATCAGCAAAAATAATGTGTTAACTGTGCTACTGGCAATTAATGCTTTTCCACAAAATATTCAATGATATCTGCTTAAGAAGTATTTAAGAAGTAGTCTTTGGTTTTGCTATTACCGCTCTACTCTGCACTGGCGTGGCCCCACCTGGAGCACTGGGTGCAGTTCTGGGCGCCACAGGATGAAAAGGATATAAAGCTACTGGAGAGTGTCCAGAAGAGGCTATGAAGTTGGTTTGGAGCGGAAACTGTATGAGGAGCAGCTAAAGTTACTTGGTTTGTTCAGCCTGGAGGAGACTGAGGGGAGTCCTCATTGTGGTCTACACCTTCCTCACTAGGGGAGGAGGAGGGGCAGGTGCTGAACTCTTCTTGTCAGTGACCAACGACAGAATCAGGAAGATGTGCCAGGAGAGGTTTAGGTTGGACATTAGGAAAAGGTTCTTCACCTAAAAGGTGGTGGAGCACTGGAAAAGGCTCCCCAGGGAGATGTCACAGCCCCAAGCCTGACAGTGTTCAAGAAGAGACTGGACAACACCCTCACACACATGGTGGGAACTGTGGGGTTGTCATATGCAGGGACAGGAGTTGGACTCAACCATCCTTGTGGGTCGCTTTCAACTCAAACCATTCTAATATTTTCTATGATTCTAAAGAGCAGAGCAGTAAAAAATTACCTCAAAAGCCATTGGAAGCAACACATGGAAAAATGCAGCAAGATAATCTGAATTTCCCATCCCAACCTGCAAAATGTGAGAAATATAGGTCACATTTTCCTGTTAAAGAACCTTAGAAAATTTGTTATTCTAAGACTGTAGTGAAAGACAGTACTGAAAGTTAAAGATAAGGGAACCTTATGAGGTCAAGTTCCATTTAGGTAAAGTGCATAAATATCCACCATTTTTCTCTACTGAATGAGAATGGATGTAATCTCCTGAAACACTTGTTTTGATGGCTAGGCAAGATATTCAAGAAAAAAAGAATATGTGCATGTTTCTCTCTCTCTTTTTTTTTTTTTTGACATCATCATATTCTGAGCCATATTTCTCAGCAGACATTCCACTGACAAGAAGGAGGTACACTGTCCTATGACATCTGCCAAGCAAGCAAAGCAACGCGCTTCTCAGAAGGTTTTACGTAAAGCAGGAGATAGAAAGCTACTGCATTTGCTTTGTTGTGCTATAAACATTTACCTTATTCCAAGGCAAATTTATGTTAAAACCTTCTCCTCTGCCCAGACCCACAGCATCATAATCAGATTCTTTGAGTGATGGCCAGAATTCCTGATGTTCATAGCGATGCCAGGAAAAATACAAAACACTGAAAGATACAAAGAACAAACACAACTTGACAAAATATTCTTAAACTGACTTTACATCTTGAACGTCATGGCTGTACTGACTGAAAGCATGAAATAGAATCATCCTTTCCCCTTACTTCTCTTAGTGGACTTGAACTGTGAAACTTGGTACAGTAGGGCCTATGCCAAAATTAACCTAGGACAGGTGCTAAAAATTCATTGTATTCATGCAATCCCTTCATATCAAAGACAAGACATTTTCAGAAAAGCAGACTTCTTTCTACAATCTAATTCTGTCACAGAGAGGTCTTACTACTGGCAAACCAAGGTAGTCATATTGCTTATGTTGACTGATATTCTTTACAGTAAAATAGATTTACATATTTCTTTTTGCTAGAATTTTCCCTCTATTTCATAACAAGTATAACCAACAGTGACTAAAAGAGCAAGGTGTTTGTAAGATTCTAGTTTCAGAAAGTTAAGAAATCTTATTCATTACAGATGAAAGCAATATTTAACCAGCTAACATAACAAATACATAAAATATCCTTCAAACCTTGGATCCTCTTCGAATATATATTGAGTTCCTTGCCCATGGTGCACATCCCAGTCAACAATTAGGATTCTGCATAGATCAGTAAAAGAAAACATTCAGCAGAACCACAGCATCTTGATCTAAAGGAGGTACAGATGAATCATGTGTTTTCTGTCCCAAAAGCTACATGACACCCAGAAATCTCTAGACATTAATCTAAAACAGTACAATGTCAAACAGATATCCGAACGTCATACTTGCATACGATAAGCTCCTCTAGGGTCAACCATGCACTTACCTCTGTAGACCGTATTTCAGTTTTGCATATTCGGCTGCAATAGCAACATTGTTGAACAAACAGAACCCATTAGCTGCATTTTTCTGGCTGTGGTGACCTGGAGGTCTAAACCAAAGTTTTATACGGTTACTCACAATAAAGGAAATTTGGGGGAGCAGTGAAGACTTTCTGTTTTCTTACCTTACTAATGCCATTCCATTGCACACTTTTCCTGTCATCACAGCATCCACGAGCTGCAAAGTTGCTCCCACTGCTAGCCTGGCACAGCGATAAGTGTTCTGAAAAAGAGAACCTCATAGTTGTCATCCATCACTTGTCAGCTTGTTTCAAACTAATCACACAAGATGTGCTTTTGCACCCCAATGGCAAATTGTCTTGACATAAGCCTACCCTACTGAGGTGGTACGCAGATAGTTGAAAGCAGAACTTTACAACACAAATTCCAGTGTTCTTTCTACTAGGTTTACCTTTGATCACCACATCATTTATAAGGATGTTCTCTCTGGAGCACTTAAGAAACATGAGAAGGACATACTGCACTGACCAGTGGAATAACACAGCATCTTTGAAAATAAGGAGCGAAACCTTACAGAAACAAAATATGAAAGACTTCACCTCCTTCGTCTGGCACAACATTTAAGAGCAACTGTAACCCAAATGTGATTTGTAGGTCACTAATGGTCTACAGTAACATTAAATGACAAAAATATACTGGCATGATACAATTGCAGAATAGATGATAGGACACTTACTCAATTTAAATTACATCATTACACTAAATTTGAAACAGATAACAGCATCATAAATATATGTAAGTTTACTTAAATGGCAAAAAATGTATTGCTGATTTTCCCCTCCTCAGAAAAGTGCCACTCAGATGCAAAAACACAAACATCTGTAGCTCCCAACAAAGGAAGCAGTTTAACTTACACACCGGATGAAAGAAAAAAGCATCATAATTTCCAGAGACCCTTTTCAGTTCCTTTTCATTCATCGTTTGGGTGCTTTTTGCCATTTCCAAGTGTTCAGAACTGCAGAGAGGAGAGAGGTGAACACAACACTTAAATAAGCAAACAGACCTATAAAGGGTTTTATTCAATGCAAAATGTAATTAGGAGTAGCATATGTTACAAGAGGCTTTCTGTGAGACTTCAAAAGTCTAAAAGGTAGTCTGGAATATTAGTTGTAGGATATAGTGAAAAACTAAGGAGTACTATGAAAGCAAGAGTTCTTGGATGTCTTAATCTGACATTCTTTTCCCTTTTCCAGTAGCAAGAGCAACTAGTCCTGCTTTCAAAAAATGTCTCTTTGTTCATCATGCAACAATCTATTTTGCAATCCACACTACATATGGATACCAACAAGAACTAAACTAGGATTCTAACAGTCATCAGAGTGTGAAATGTAAGTCCAAGAACGTGTGTCTAGTGCTCCCTTGTTCTACAGAAAACAAGTATTTGAGTGAATCCCTCATCAGGTGTGTACCAACTCCCTCTTTTCACTGGTACCAAAGTGCAATAAGTACTAAGGGACTAGAAGCAACGTTTCCCCAATTCTGTCGCTGCTCTCCTGCCCTTGTGTAGTGAGCTGGAAAGGGAGGCTGATGGCACCTACTCACTGTCCTATCTGTGCCCTAATCCACGGCAAAAATGACCACATGTGCATGCCTCCAGGTGCACAATGCCAAAAGAACCAGAATTTCACAACAAAATGAGACACACTAGTGCTGCCTAATTGAAATAAAGCTAAATAGTGGCTTCAAAATAGAAGGTATTAATGGGAACAAAACCACATGAACCTGAATGACTGTATAACTCCTAGTTTAAGTTCATCAGCAGCCCCATAACTAACTGTGAACACACAGACACACACACACAGACACACACAAAACATTTTTCTAGGCATCATATACTTGTTTCAGAAAGGAAATACTTCTATTATCTCTAGTGTACCTACAGAAACCAATACAAGAGTTAGTGGAGTTATTTATCCCCGAGTCATCTAGCAGGAGCAATTCAACTGGGAACAGTGATCAAGTCTCTTTAATACCCAATAAGCAAAGTATTTACTGTGAAAATAAATTATACTCATATACAGCACTAATTGCATTCTAACAAACAAGTATGTTCTGAGGAAAAATACTGTTCTGGAATCTGAAAATTTAAGTATGACTTGGGATCGAGCTCTGGTTATTGTCACAGGTGTCAGGGCCCTGAGTGCATCTCTTCCCTCCTGGGGTTTGGCTGCTGGGTTCAGAACCAGCTTAGAGATAGTGCCGCTGATCGCCTTGAAAGAGCGAGCTAGAAGGAGCATCAGCAGAGGGTCCCTGCATCCAGCTCTGCTAAGAGTCTTAGCAAAGGCTCCCCCTCCTTCCCTGGGCACCTGCTTCTAAGACATGGCTCTCATCCTTGGCCAAACTGCAGCTGTGTTGTGCAGCTATATCTGTGTCTCACATGAACCTCACATGAACCTCAAGGATCTGGACCTGGATCATGACCTGCGGGCTGACCCAAGCTGGACCTCAGACCTGCCATGTCACTACTGAAATTACTGGAAGTCAAAGCCATCGAGTTTTGGAGCAGACCTTTTCAAATGGAGCAAAATATCACCTGGAGGTATGAGACCTGTTATTTCATCAAATTAATCTGAACAGTGATGAAAGTAAGTTTCAGACCTGTGAACCAACAGGATCTCCTCCTCACTTCCTTCTCTGGCAGGCACATGGACACATCTTTCCACAAGATGGTAACATTTAAGCTGCTCATAGGAGGATGACAGTCTTTCTGGCACTTCGATATCGCAAGCAGGACTAAAAATAAGCAATAATCACATTACTATAATACCACACCAGCACAGCTAACAAATACACTTCAACATACCTAGCTTTTAACTTCCCATTGCAAGAAAATTCATTACCCTCATAGAGGGACACGTGAGAGTAAAAGGAAAAAAGAATCTGAATACTTTTTGTCTTGGAATTGAACCAAAATTGCTTCTAAAATATGTAAACATAAAAATATATATGATTCTTCAAGGAAAAAGAAACATCATTTTTGTCTCCTTTCTTATCACTGAAATTAGCAATGCTTAACTAGAGGCAGAGGAATGCTGAAATGAAAAGCTGTAGATTACAATGAAGGTGAACACAAGAGAAGTGGGCTTGGGAGAGAAGACAGCAGTGGGCAGCTACTCAGAGCATAGCAAAGGTACATTTAAGGAACCGGCATATACCAATTTCTAACTTAATTTAATTGACAGGTTTCAGCTGAGTATGTGTACATATTTTTTTCTGAGATCAAGAATACTTTAGCTTTATAAATAATTAGCTTAAAATACATTATTTAGGGGGCTACTCAGATGATTAAAGCTAACACTTCTTATTAAGGCCTACCAGACTGGAGGCCCACAGCTTCTCAAATCCAGTTTCAGATTGTCATTACAGTATCTGGATACTGTATCTGGACCCATTACAGTAACAGTACTGTAACATTTTCCGTTAAATTATCTGGATATAAATCAGGAATAACCACTTTTCTCCAAAAGGAAAGACCTTCTATTTACTAGGAAAATGACAGGGTATCTAGCACTAGGTACTCCCTATTACACTTACAGAAGCTGAATTTACTTGGTACTTCTCTCGGGAATCCTAATAAGAATCTATAAATAAAAAAGGCAGCAGTGACTTACTCGCTCCAAAGCAGTTTATGAGTGGTCATCTCCTCATCATAAACCAGAGCTGTTCCTGAGGCCATTGCTACACACAGGACAAAACAAATATCCCAACACTCATATTTGAGGCAAAAAGTAAACATATGTTAAAATAACTTAATTATCAGCTAGTGACAATATATGTACACAGTGTACCTGCTTCCATGGTTTTGCACTTTGTAATTAGAGAACGAAATCAAAGAAAACCCTTCGGGAGGAGTCCCCAGAAGGCCGAGGAGCAGGGCAGCAGCGCAAAGCCCATGGCACAGGCCTTCAGACTGAGGGCAGGCGGGCAGGACCCACGCTTATGTGAATTGCCACAACCTGGGCGCAGGTACTTGTGGCGGCGAGGGGATCACCCACTGCCCCAGCCTGAGCAGGGCCCTCCTGCCGCTGCTGCACACGGAAACCTGCCACGGCTGCCCACGGAAACGTGCCACGGCTGCCCACGGAAACGTGCCACGGCTGCCCACGGAAACGTGCCACGGCTGCCCACGGAAACGTGCCACGGCTGCTGCGAAACTGCTGCTTGCCAAGAGTTACAGAGCCACCAAGTATGAAATACGGGGCTACATACACCACGGACAGAACAATTACAGGGATGTGTGGTGTTCAAAACTTTATCGCTCTTCCAGAAACCCAACGGAGACGCTTAAGAGAAACAAAGAAACCGATGGAGAAAGAGAAACCAAGCCGCACAGCCGCCTCACCGAAGACCTGGAGACGCCGAACGGCGCGTTAACGCGGGCCCGGCCCGGTCCGGTCCGGTCCGGTCCGCTCCTCACCTCCCGCCCGCCGGGGAGCCTGGCGGCCCCAGGCGCCCTGACACAGAACGGGCCGCCGGCACAGCCCAGCTCCCGAACAAACGAGGCCGTGAAGCCCCAGCTCCACAGCCCGAGCTTTGGCCCGGCCCCCGGGAACGCCTCGGCCCCCAACGGCAGCTCCGCCCGCCAGCGCGGCGGCTCCGGGAGTGCCGAGCGGAGTCCCCGCCCCGCGAAGAGCCCGGAGAGCGGCGGGGGGGAGGGACGGGCCCCGGAGGGTTTTTGGGCGGCGGTGGGGCCGCTGTGCACCGCACCGGTGTGTTGTGGGAGGCGTTGAAGTGCGCACAAAGAGAAGTTTCCGCTGTGCTCTCTGAAGCAGGCCTGACAGTTTGAATTGTATTTTCAGGCCAAAGGGCATCCAGCCACAGGTATTGTGAAGCTTTTAGTATGTAACAAATCCAAGAGCAAGAAACCCCACAACCCTGGGCTGTCTGCTATCCTCTAATGTAAAGAGAAGTGCAATAAAAACTTGAACTGAAATGATCACTCCTTTGTTTTTGCAGAGTGATGGGAGTCCGTTTCCTAGACGGTGACACCAGGCTCTGTGTCCGTCACACCAGGCTCTGTGTCCATCACACCAGGCACCGTGTCCATCACACCAGGCTCTGTGTCTGTCACACCAGGCGCCATGTCCATCACACCAGGCTCTGTGTCCATCACACCAGGCTCTGTGTCTGTCACACCAGGCGCCGTGTCCATCACACCAGGCTCTGTGTCTGTCACACCAGGCGCCATGTCCATCACACCAGGCTCTGTGTCCATCACACCAGGCGCCGTGTCCATCACACCAGGCTCTGTGTCTGTCACACCAGGCGCCATGTCCATCACACCAGGCTCTGTGTCCATCACACCAGGTGCCGTGTCCATCACACTGGGCCCGGGGATGCTCCTGCACCCCGAGGCGGGTCCCTCGCTGCACCTCGCCCTGGGAGCCTCCCAGGCCCTCCTGGAGCAGCTGGCGTGTGTCAGGCCATGTCAGGCTGCTTTAAATATTTATCAGTTTTGCTGCAGGGACCAGCACAGACTCAGCAGAGTTACATGAACTGAGCTTTTGAACAACCTACTTCTTTTCTAAGCAGTGACTTCATTGTGCAATACAGGCTGAATATAGGTTGTTTCAACTTTTTTTTTTTTTTCCTCAGTTTCTGCTAGCTTTCCAGTTTGTGGTGGAAAAGTGATGGAGCAGGTGCCATCAGGAGCATGCATACAAACCTGCGCTTACAAGGGACCTGTCAGGAACGCGAATCATTGCAGATGGGACCTTTAGAAAGCTACTGACCATAAACCTTTCCCTGGTTTGTCTCAATAAAATATTACCATAGTAGACACTGTATTGCTGAAATAGTTTCTAATGTATGTGTTACCAATTACCTGTTCTTGTGTCTACTATACATATTTATAAAACTGAAGTCAAGTTCTGTCCATCTTCTTGTGGTGTTTGATGTCAGTGTATTGCACTGACAACGAGGATGCTAATCATGTGGCCACTGGAATATTTTGCATTTCTTGGCTATTATCACTCTGTTAGTTCCCTGCAGTCCATTTAGCCACCTGGTAAAGATTCTGCAATGACTTTGTCTAATGTGTCTGGAAATAAAAAGGGACCTTTCAGAAGGAGGGGCCTGATTTACATTCCAGTTGAACTGTGTTACGTTCAAGATGGTCACACAAGAATAAAAAGTTTCAAAAACTGCCTATAGCCTGTGCTCTCAGGTGCTACCACAGAGATGCTGTCAGCTCTATCATTGTAAAACGACATCCGGTAACCAAATCTTCTTGTAGCTGGGGCCAGCCATACCATGCTTGCAGTTTCTTGTTCTTATTTATTCCACTTTGATTCCAGCAAAAGTGACCAGCAGAGGGCTGCCTTCTTTTAAAATACTCTAATGGGAGAAAATGAGGTGGATTAATGAAACGTTAAGCAAGGGAAAGTTTAGGTAGCTCGAGAAAATGGCAGAGTGGGCAGTATAGAAAAACACATTAAAGGTAGTGAGCTGGATTAAAACTGCTTTATGCCCGTTTTTGCAGATATTACAAAATATTTTCTGCAATAACTCAAAGAAACATTTATACATGCTTGTCCAAGTTCAGGCTTGATGTGAGTAGCTGGAAACATACAGAAAGGAGGCCTGAAAACACTGGGGTTTAAGTTCAACTTATAATACAATTTAAAGGGAAATTAAGACTTTACATTCCACTTATAGTACATTCCTATTTACAAGATAAGTTTGGCATGAGAAGTATAATAGTAATTTTTACAAATAATATGATAACTATTTACAAGCATTTATGGTATTTCCACTTCTGAGTGGCTGAAGTCAGCTGAGAGTCCCTCCTCTGCCAACGATAAACCTGGTTTACTAAAATGATGCCGTCTTCAATATTGCCTACAAGGAGATACACCATGGGACGATGGGTCGGAGTCAGCCTCTGCGTACAGTTTTCATTGATAAGCAGCCACTGTTGTATCATACTCTGGGTTTCATAAGGCAAGAGTGAGCCCTGGGTAATGTATTCCACTTGGCATTCGATGTTGTACTCTTGGTCACCGAATACTGTTCTCTTTTTGGACAGCTTTACTTTCACTGCTAAGGAAAAAAAAATGAAACATGTAAGTCACAATTTTTTACTCAAATGCAGAAAGAAACACCACTAATGAAAGCAGGATGAGTCCTTAAAAATCTTGTCATAATTTATGCTGACAGAGAATGGCAAGGCCTTCTCCAGCAGCAGTATACATTTGAAAATATTTTTTTTTAATAAAGGTTCTGTAGTAGAGAATTTTTTCATGGAATAGTAGATAATTTTTTTACAAAAGTGAATATTGTATTTTTACCATTACCATGTATGTTAGACTTTGTGGATAATTAGATATTGCAAGCCGTTAGCATTGTTCTAGTATCACAAGACTACCCAACTTGCTCAAGCAATTCTCCTGAAACTCGCTTTGTCCATGTTATGAACCCCTCAGCAAAACCAGCTAGTAATGCTTGCTGATACCATCCTTTTAGATATTCCCTTTTCACTATAGGCATCTACCTACCCCACCTGACTACACCAATACTTTTTAGCATGAAATTTCTCTATACGGCCTGATCTAGAGCCAGACAAAGTCACTGAGAGTCTGCACTGACTTCAAAGGGCTTTGCAGGAAGTTTCTGGTGCAATCTCAGATTGTCCAATAAGACAACAGGAGACAAGAATCTCTTTTACTGATATGATTTTCTGAGTCTCCTTTTCAGTAAACTATGTATAATGAACAACTCATGCACACAAGTAACAGGGATACACAGTTCACTAGTGAAACAAGCAAAGCTTTACTTTGGGTTTAATCACTAATAGAAGACAAATTTGCTTATTTGGCTGCTGTTGTCAGAAATATTTTACCATAAAACATGTTATACTACAATGTAGCCAACCAGACAAGAACAGGAGAGCTATTTGGTTGCAAAACAGATCATTAGTAAATCTTTCATGCAAAATAAATCCTCCTTATATTATGGTCAGAAAGAACATTTTCTGATAAGCAACCTAAAGTTAAGTCAGCAACCAAAGATTAAGATTTGAAATCTCATCAGAAACTGACAGTTATTTTAATCCTAATTTTAAGGCATTTTAGAAGGAGAGCTGTTGGTATCTTGAATAGCAGCCATATTAGCAAGGACTTACCAAAGTTATTGTCACAGAAAACTTCAAGAACTCTTCTGTGCGTAAAGAACTCCTCCACTGCTGGGCAGGCCTGGCAGGCAGGCTTTGGTAGGACTGGTAAGAAATGACAAAGTTTCATCATTATATTTTAGAATATTCTATATTATTTTTCTTCTGTCAAAGCTGATAGCCCACTGTATAACCACAGGGATGACAGAGAGAATACACAGTTGGTCAGCAATAACATAAAAGTCTACCTATTTTTCTGAAAACATAGCTAGGGATGAAAAGGAGTTTCATTTTCCATGTCTATTCAGTCCTTGTTCAGACTGACAAGCTTAATTATTGTAATCAAATAGAGTATTATATTTACTGTGGATAAGGTGGGTGGGGAAGGGGTTAGGTGGCCAGTTCTACGAGTGATACTGCATTCAGCTGCACTAGGATTGTGAATATATGAATTAGGGTGTGCCAATTATCCATTAATCAGTCTATAAAGAGACCTCAAAAGAAACTGAATGTAGTTCTGTCATGGGTATGATACTGCCCATAGCTGTGTACAGGGTGATAACCACCTTCCTCCTCTAAGCGTAGACTATCTTCACTTTATTTTTTTGAAGGAATGCTGATCTACACCAACTGAGGTCTGCTGCAGCTTACACTGAAGTACAGGCACTTTCCCCTGGACAAACTTTCCCCTGCCATCTGGACAAATAGCATGAAGCAATACAGGTAGTCACAACTCCATTTACAAAATCACAGACTGTCTGGAAAAGGTGTCCCTTGTATTTCCTTGGTTCCCAGGAGCACGGAGTCCGGCCACCCACCCCTTTGCCATCTTCCAGCTACCTTTGTGCAAGTGTTTGGATTCCTTTGTAAGAGATGCCAGGCACATGTCATCGCCCGCAGGGAATCGGTCGCAGTCCAGACTGTCGGGCCAGGGGTGTCCGTGACAGGCGAGCACGGGGGCACAGCTGTCACGGACGGCAACGCACATGCTCCTACAAGGATGGATAAACCTGTCGCCAGAGGAAATACGAAGCTGAATCAGTTAAACTCAGCAATAACAAAAACTAGTGCAACAGTGATTTCTGCACAAACTGCATCCTCTTCTCTGGTATTCAACATCCTTCAACGATATAGTTCCAGAAGTGGCAGCTGTGTGAACTATGCTAGTAGTCTGTGTATCAACTGGGCTGTGCCTACAGGATTAAGTCACAGGTTTAAAAATGCTTTTTTTTACAACTCGAGAAAAGGTTCAGCAAGAGCCTGATTCTATTCATAATGGCTTCAACCCTAAATTAACAAGAATAAAATTTCAAATGCAACAAAATAAACCATGATATTCTTTGACAACAGCATTCATTTCCCCAAAGCAAATTAACGTCGAATTGGAACATGTTTTTAGTACTTTTCTTTCCAATAGTACAGAAAAGTGAACAGAATTATTTCAGATAGAGTGGAGATCCCTTTTAAGTTATAATAAACATGCACTTCACTTGATCCCTGTTCTGGCAAATAAAGGCTGGAATTTTGTACTGTGCTGTGGTACTTACGTATCTAAACAGATGGGTGCAAACAGGGAACACAGGAATGTCCTCACGTGAGGGTGACAGTCCGTGTGTGCAAGGTGCTGCCAGGTGGTGGATTTTAGGATAACCTCTGCCATGCTTGTGTGTCCCATCAGATTGGGAAGCCTCATTTCCGAGTACCCAATGTTGTGGCACATATCCATCTCCTTGGGTATCACTACACATTTCGTGGATAATCCAATGTCAAAGCCTGTTGCCACTCTTAGGAAGCTGCTCAGGGCAAACCCAAGTAGTTCTGCAGCCAAGAACATCTTCCAGTGACTCCTGGGCAGCTGAGCAGGGAGCTGTCAAACTCCTCAAGCACAGGGGCACGCTGAAAACCTTTTGGCTTATATACCCCAAGAGCTTAATAAACCATTGCTTATCCACGGCTTATCAAATCACTTGAGACAAGACTGGATCTTATTGCCTATTCAAGGGATTGTTGTGATAACCAGGGAGGTGGAGACAGAGCACAGAAGTATGTTGCCTAAAGACCCAGATTTGGTACAGCCTTTCACATGCCCCACAGTGTCAGCTGCTGCAGCGTGCTATGTGGCATATTAAATTTTGACACCTAGAAAGTTTGCTATGTGCTTTCTAAAACAAATTAAGACATCCCTCAGAAAAAGGGTTGAGCAGACAAGCTGTCTCCTGGGGCTGCTGTGTCTCCTTTGTTTGCAGACACTGCTGACAGGGCAGAAAAAACAACCCAGATTGACTTATCAAGTGAAAATGTTTTGCTTGTGCTAATTGCTAGTGTCTCTTCCACTGTTTTACAATGTAGAAGAGGTGCTTTCTTCATTTGGTCAAGCACTGTAAAAGAGACAGCCTCCTGCTATTAACCAAGTATTTTGTCTGGAAATCTGGATCCCTGTCCTGTAACATGCTAAATGTCCCAACTTCTATTACATTTAATAGACACTTGAAAATACGGAATTGCTTTACTGATTGGAGTATGTGCCTATCAGATGGCTACACAACTGACATCTTTCATTTATGTAAGTTCCATGGCAGATTTCATATTGTAGAACTATTATGGCTCTCAGTATTTATTCAGAGTGAAAAAGCAGTTACGCATATGGAGAAACATTCTTATTGTTTCAAACGAATCTATTACACTTGAAATTGCTCAAATAATGCAACATTTCACATATTTATTAATAAATTATAATTACATGAGGCTGTATGAAAACAAACTATAACATGTATAGTTTTTCTGTTTGTACTATTAAATACATAAATACATAAATACTATTAAAATGCTTGTTAAATGTTAACAGAATTACTGAGTATTTCATTACTGTTCTTAGTATAACACTGACAAACAGCTCTTCACTACAGAGAATCTGAGGAATCTGGTAAGGTGACAGAGGGTCTGACTAATGTGAAGATTACTATTAAGAATCGAAAAGTCGAATTATTCCTTAAAAGAGTTGAATATCTAAAAAAAGTATTTTGTGGAAATTTTAATTTGATGAAAACATTTTTCCAATAAGTTAATTTTTATTTCCATTTCTTATTGCATGATTTAGATATATTTAGATATTGATAATTCATAGGTGGATCTTCTACTGTAAAATATCTGGATTGATTATTAGGCTAGAATGAGTATGTTTGTAACAGTGTATCAGCTAGTATTAATATTACTGGTGACTGAAATACATTTTTCCAAAGAAGCAGCTTTTTGTGTTTATACCTAGATGTAGCATATTTAGACAATGTGCTACATATCATTTACGTGTTTATACCTAACTGTTAGATTATTAATCCTAGCATCTTTGAAATAAATGACAAACCCCCACTGATTGCTCCTTAGCTGTCTTCTTTACTCTAAACTACTGGGAAAATTACAGTATGTGTTTAAATAAGTCAGAAAAATTGGCAGCATGCAAGGCTCCAAGGTTTAAATACCTATTTAAAATAATTGTCTGGTTTTCTTTTCATATTTTGTTGCTAGTTCAGTGTTTTCCCCAATAAATATGATTTATCTGTATCCGTTACTTCAAAGCAGAAGAACTGTGGTGAAGGAAACCCTTCCCTTGCATGTGGGGCATGGTACTACATGTACATTTCTGAGTGACATAAAATATATATTAAAGAGTATTTGATCTCTCAATTATTCAGATGTTTTTCTCTGTGAGTGTCTCACAACCTACAAAAAACCTTGATTCATCCTAAAACCTGAGTCAGCTCTGTTGCTCCAAATAACGAGGGGTTATTGAGTTGCTCTGGAAGAACAGCCACCGAAGGGGCTTGCTCTGCCCCTTGCTGCCAGGGAGTGCTTTCCAAACCACCCTGGGTCAGGCCTGTGCTGGGCTGAGCTCCAGCTGTACCTGAGCCCAGGCTGGGTTGTGGTACAGCAGGTCTTGTTTTGAGACCTCCCTCTGGGCCACCATTGATGGACAGAACAGAGACAGGCACAACAAGAGCATGTGAGACAAAGATAATCTAATAAGAGATAATACATCTCCTGATAAACTCAGTCTCCATAGGAACTGTTTCGGAAATAAATAATTGTGTATCTCTGAGTCACTATTTTCTACCAGGGCTTCACAGGGGGTAGGTCATTTATGTGCCACTGCAGACCTGTGCCATAAAATTTCTTTTGTCTCAGATATTTCCTAAGGGAGGCCAGCTGTCTTTTGATGCTTTGCTTTTGGTGAGCTGACTTTCAGTGGGTCATCACTTTGTAATGCTGAAGAAAATAGTTTTTCCCTGTGTGAGTACAGTGACATCCCTAGAGGCTGATGGCCCAGCCAGGAAGGAGGGTCGGGAAGGAGCTAAACTATTAACTGCTTGTCCATGTCTGACACGGTGCTTCAGTGGGGAGCTGGGGGCATTCAAGGGCATGGAAGAAATTCCATGATTTTGCCATCAGAAGAATGGTAAACCATCTGCTTTGCTTCTGTTTCTTCTTGTTTGCTTGCTGTTTTGACCGAAGTAGCCACTCACCTAGGGAATAGCAAGACTTTACACGTTTGCCAGGAATGGTGAAGCTCACTTGAGGGCTGAAGGAACGTCACCGGCCCTGAGAAAAAAATGTGCACAAAAGCCTCTGCTTTACAACCTGTGACTGCATTGGGTTTAAGGCTGGATCTGAAGCCTTACTACATTATCTGTAATGCAGTCATTTATGCAAGAGCATCATTTATGGGAGCTTCTGATTCCTCTCTCTTCTGACATTCACTGGGTTCAAGATGTTAGCTGGGCCAAATTCCTTACCCTCTGCCATTTTCAGTGTCATCATTTACTAAGGAATTTGCCAATTTGACATTTCTTTTCGCTACGCTCACAAGTAGCTTTTAAGGAAGGGAATTTACTTTGGCTGTGTTTCTGTTTAGGCTTAATTATTTCGATGTTCTTCATGAGCAGATGGTACCTTGAAACTTGATTTGACAGCAAGTCATTAGCATTTATAATTTTTAGCAGGAGTCTTGCAGAGCAGTTATTAAAAAGGAGCATGCAAAGTAGATTGCCATTGCTTGGAGAGTGCTTCAAGTCGTCAGATGTTGGCTCCCTGGCAGAAGCATGAGCTGCAGCACCCACATCGCTGTGCCATAGATTCGCCTTTTTTGCAAACACTCAGCTGCTCCTTGACATGGCATGCAAGAAGATGCCGGGCACATATACTTACAGCTTGCTTTGAGGAACAGAGTAAACTGGGATTTAGTGTTGCCACACCAGCTATGCTTTCAAATTACACAAAAGCTGGTGGGGCCTCAATATTTCTAATTGTAGTGATATGTGCTTGTAGATGTTGCTTGAATAAAGACTGTCTAAAACAAAAGACAAAAATCACTTTAGCAAACTATCAAGAGAACTGTAGTGTCTACATACATTTAGAGTGGGTAGTGTAAAATACAAGATCTGAAGATTTACAGAAACGTCTGTCTCCAAGTCCAGCTAATGCTCTTTGAAACTTCTGAAGGAAGCTGCGGGATTGTTCCCTCAGCCACGAACTGTATTTATTGTTCCTGGATATGAGCAGGGTTACCTGCTGATGGACCCTGATAAGAGAAGCAGGGACTGGAGGCTGCTCCCTGCCCACCTCTGTGTCAAATCCTTTGACTGTTACCAGGGAGACAGACAGAGATTAACCAGGAGCCACCCATCAGACCCCAGTAAGAAATGGGACTGAATTTTTCTTCAAAGAAAGCAGGGGTTTGAGAGCAACCTAGCAGATACAGGGATTTTTGGTTTTAATCTAAACATTTGTTGCAATATTCGGCTGGAGTCATTTTTATCTGAAGTCTAGTTGCAGAGATACAAGGCTCTCAGGCAAGGATCAAAGCTGTTAACTCTACATCCCAAGTCACAAAAAGGCGCTAGGGAGAGGTGGTCTTCACTCTGATGACAGCATTGCTGGACCAACATCCTGACCCTGTGAGGCAGCATTTATTTCATAACATTTATTTTGCTTTATTAGAAAACCAATTAGGCACAAATGGTATCTGTAAAAACAGAGGAGGAAGAGTCAGAGATGGTTATGAACAAGCCTCATTAATTTATCCATTGCAATGGCTTTAGCATTGCTTTACTTTTTAAAGAACAGAAATACTGTATTTCCTTATAAATCCATAATGTGAATAGTTAAATGTTCACTGCCCTGGCATGCTGAGCTCTGTCCTCATTACTGTTAACTGATTAACTGAGAGGAAAGTTTGTTTAAAACAGAAACTTGATGCTGTGAGTGACCCAGACTTAGTTTCTGACTCTCACAAGCTTCCTGTTGAAGCTTTAACCCTGATGCCATGTACTGCTCCACACACAGACTTTCCTGGTTAACACTGGGTGGGTGTTGCTGGAAGTTAAATGCATTCAAATACGAAGCCTTCAGATGCTACAAAACCGGGCAGGAGGCATGTAAATACTGACAGACGTTCCAGCAGTATCACCTAAAGGCACAAGGGTGATGAATACTTTACAAAACGGGGTAAGTAGCATTTCCTAAGTAGGCCAAGTAAATCAGGGATGGGAAAAGGGCGTAAGAAGGTAAGACGACTTGCTAATCAGCCAGCAGCTAATGCAGGCATACAACTCCTGGCTTTGCCATCCCAGTATTCATTGACCCATCCAGCTTTCATGTCTCCCACCCAGCAATATTTTTGCCAGTGCAGGACAAGTCGCGTTGAAGTGATTTTAGGGGTAGAGCTGAAATCCTGTGCTGACTTTCTAGTGGCCCACTCACGAAACTGCATTTGGGCCACATCCCGTGAACTGCATGGCAGGGCCTGGCGGTGAACACTGTATTGGTTACATGCTGGGAGAAGTGGTTTGCTTGCAAGGTGGCTGAAAGGAGAAGTGCTGGAATGATTATTGCTCAGAAAATGGAATTTTGCTCTTCAGTCATAAAAAGCGCAGCAGGCTTGATAGTGGTGTTGGTTTTGCTCCGGGGGTAAGCAAATTCCAAATGATGGCTTTCAGGTGCGAGCAAAATATTGTCTGTCTGGATGCAGGTTTTTACACTATTGATCGTGTACCAGATGAGCACCTTCCACAGAGAGCCAGTAGTAGTAGCCACGACTCTCTGTTTCCCCTTCTTAGAGGTTGGTTGTTTTGGGTTTTGTTTATTTGTTTGTTTGTAGGGGTTTTCTTTGTTTGTTTGTTTTCCTTGGTATTGGTATGCTGATTTGGCTAATGCTGCCTATTTTTTCTTTTTAGTTTTTAGTCAGTTTTAGTGGGTATCAATGTAGTTGTGCTCTGATTTAATTTTGTGGAAGAAGGGCCATTTAACAAATGGAGTATCGCATATTTCAGGCACAAATCTTGCTCTGCAGAAAAACTCCCATTTCTTTTGTACTGAAAGCAGTTTTTGCAGTCTTTGGGCAGCTGGGCTGATTCTGGTTTTCCCTCTATCAAACTTCTATTGTAGCCGAGTCCCCTCTTATGCATTGTCACAAGCAACTGAAAAAGAAGCAAAAGCAAGGTTAAACGGAGAGCCCCTTGAATCATTTCCAAGCCTCTGTGAGCAAAAGGGAGTACAAGTCCTCTCACAAAGACTGTTTCATAGGAAGGCAGGGGAACAGCTGTTTGGGCTACAACTAAACAATGAATACATACCAACTGTTTGTAGTCCATTGAGAAAGTAAACAGGGTCATCTTGCCTATTCCCCCCAATTCTTTCTTTGTCTGCAGCCGGTAGCCAGCTACTGATCATCCAGATAAGACGCAAACACATTAAGTCTTGAAAATTATGTCTGGCTTCTGGCTGTCACTGGAGATAGCTCTATCAGTTAAGTGAGGAAAACTGTGGGCGAGTGCTCCTCTGACTCCAGCACACCTGGAGCTCGTCCCTTTTAAGTCGCTTGATGACATTTTGCATCTAACTTCTATGTATCCCAGCCATCCGGAGGAAAGGCTCTCAGCATCTGACATGGTAACAGCACATGGCAGGCCAAGCTCGCTTCACTGTAACGCCATGGGAGCCTGTGGACCCAAAGTATCTCTTTAAAAGTCAAACTTCAGCCTAAATGCTGAAGTTTGAAGTTTGCTGAATAAGCAAATTTAAATAACGTCTGTAAGGTTTCACAAATAAATAAATGTGCTTCAAATACCTGAATTAGATTTTATGGCCAAATCTTCTCTAAGCAAAATTCTCTCTGGCATTAGCAGGATTATTTTTTTTTCTTAATAAGAATGGTAAAATATAATCCTTTTCCAGGCACTGAAAATGTATTTAAATCTAAATAGACAAAACAAGTGTTCCTGTTGCAAATGGTTTTGGTGAACTGACATTAAAACAAAGATTTGTTGAGAAACAGTCAGAGTTACACCCTGGACGTGAATTTCAGCTTCAGGTCTTTGAAATCCAGGTAGCTTTTTTTTGGTTATAAATTTATGTCCAAGCAATGGCTCATATTGTTTTTAAGGGTGTAGATTTACATTTTACAATTTCAAGGAAAAAAAAACCATCTTCTGGATAAATCCTAGCTTTCATTTTCAATTTTCTATGTTCACTATTTTTGAAAGAGTTGTGTTTTTTTTCTAAAAGTATTTGCAAACTTTTTCCTTCAAGTACACGTGCATCCTAAGCATAGGGTAGCTTAACTAAAACAACTAGCTGTGTCCTGAACTTAAGTGTGTATACAGATAGAATCAATATTCACAAACTGTTTGGGGGCTCACAGAAAAGAAAAAAATATTTTTAATTGTGGCAGTTACAAATTACTTAAGAGAGTAACTGCTTCACAAATGAGTGTGCCTGTTCGTGGTTGTAACTGCTTCACAAATGAGTGTGCCCGTTCATAGATGCATGGCATAGAATTGTTACCTGACTGCTATGCAAATAGTTCTTGTCTTTTCTGTTACTTGAGCTCTGTGGTTGAAGGGGAAGGGATACTTACTGGAAGTCTAAATATTCTCTACCTATTTTCACCCTCCTCATTTTACATCTTCCTTTACACACACCTTCTGGAAAAGGACAGCCACAAATGACAGCATTTTGAAGGCTTTAATACGCCTTCTGACTCCACCAAAAGACACATTTTTATTACAGCTGTCACTAATCTACTTTGCTTCAGTATTTCTCATGTAACGTTCAAGGAACTCAAAATGTTTTTTCAGGTTTCAATGAACCAAGTCACCAAGCTTTTGTGTAACCCCTTTTGATTACAAATGCATAGCCAAATGACCCCTTTTTGTGAGGAGTGAAGACGGCGAGAGAGAGCAGGACTGTAGCACCGGGACAGGCAACACGCCAGGCGTTAGCTGGACCACAACAGGCAGCTCTAGACATCAAATATGACATTGGCCTGACAGACATGACTTCTGTTTGAGTCAAACCTTTATGATTCTCTCTGTGTTGTCATACAGGGATGGCTTTTCTTTAAGTAGTCTGTAAGTCTCCTTGTCCATCTGGGAAGGCATCTAGTAGAACAATTATGTAAGTTATATAAGTAGATTTTGCATCTTATACACTTACTAAAGCTTTATATATATACACCCTAATGAAGTTACATAGTGCCTTCTCACAGCACTGTGATGTTGGGCCCTCAAAATCTGCAAAACCTCTGCAATTGCTCCTGTAGGGAGCATTCATATTGCCACAGCAATGCCCACACCAGGGCTGAGAGTCAAATCCACTGCTCCATCGCCACTCCACCACTTCGTGGGACAGCCTCATTGGTATTTGCGACAGATATTAAAGCTTCTGCAAAGGGGGAGAATCCAATTGAAAAAAACAACCAACCAAACAAAAAACCAACCAACCAAAACCCAACAGCTAAAACAACAAACCAGTCTTCAAACAGAAAGCATAGATGCAACATGCTTTAAAAGAGATGGGGAAGAAAATATCAGTTTTATTTGTTTGGGCCTTCAGTCCCTCAGAGTTCAGACGGCAGGTTCCTTCCCTGTTGCACATCGCCTCTATTGAGATCAAAGACATTTGGTTTCTATTACCCTATCTCAAAGAGAAGTTCTCTGATAAAGAAGTCTCCACCCTAATGATTAAACCCTATTTGGATTGAAATACCTGGGCAGAGCCCCGCAGCCTGCAGGCCAGGATTAGAGGGTCCATGACTCCAGCGCCCACGTGCTAATCGGGATGCAGACCATGCCTGTGAAATGTTGTCATTTGGCTTTCACAGCCCTTTACCCTCATCCCAGGGAAATCCTTTTCTTCCAGTGGTGCTACAGGGAAATGAAATAGAGGTGAATCCATTCTAAATAGCTGCATGACAGCAAGAGCTGAATAAATAAGGAAAAATTATAGAGCAATCATTTAGAAATGGCTCAAAATCAAACAATACCTAAACCATCTTTAAAACTAGTTTACTTCTAATTAGTTTAAGAAGCACAGGGAGAGAGAACCAGAGAAATAATTAAATTTAAGGTTAATCAGGAGAGGCAGATTTTTTTTTTTGGTCTTAGGAACCATTTTCATTCTCTAAATAGCATTAAGGGTTTCATGCTGGTTGTGCTGACAAAAGATTGATAACTGTATCCACAGGAGGCTCTTTTCATTATGGAAACCATAGAGGAGCAAATAGTTTAGAGGTTGAAAGTATTCTGAAATTAGACTCAGAAGCACCAGAGACAAGAGATTTGTGATTGCAGTTCTAGTTTCAGACCTTAAAAGAAACATGTTTGCCTGACAGCTTCTTTAGTGTTTTTTGTTTTCCCCTGGCAATGTCTGTCAGATAAAAGCTATCACCACTCCCTATAAGCCTTGCCTTGTTATATCTACATCTCTGCTGCAGCATTATCACTGTTAAATGTACTAGGCCAGGAGAGCTTTTTTGTTTGGTGTGAGAGAAAAATATTTTTAGAAAATATATATAGAGAGTGTAACCTGAGCACTCAGTTTTGGGGGTACATAATGCTCTGTTTTGTTTTGTTTTGTTTTTAACAAACCAAACCAAACCCAATTGGGTGATATTTTGTCATCCTTACTTGCTGTGTAGTAATTTTCTCATTGATGCTCTCTGAAAATGGAACAGAAGTGCTGGCATTATTAGCAGGCTGATCTTGTACTGAAGGAAGGCAATGACAGTTTCCGTAGCCCATGATTATATACTGAAAGGCAAGATTCTGCCTGTATTTCTCATGCTGTTACAGTACATCCTATTGATGTCAGTGCAATTCTCATGGCACACATTGATGTGAGCAAGACTGGCAAAGGTGACCAACACAAACAGGCCACCCATTCCTCTCTTTTTGGTGAATTAACTTTCAGGAGATTATATAAAAATGTTTGGTTTGGGTACATGATATTAAAAGAGAACTCGGTATGGAAGGTGCTTTCCCCTGCCATATGGCTGACTGAGTAAAACATCCTCATCCTAATATCTTGGCTCCAGCAAGGGACACTGCAAGTGCATATGCCAAGCTTTAAAGTGAACAGACGGTTTATTTCCCTGTGTTTGCTGGAGTTACACAGCCCTTCCCTCCCTGCTCTCTGGTGGGAGACACCAGCTTGGCTCTGTGTCCACATGTGCGAGAACATTCACTTGGTTATTTATTTTTTTGAGGATTAACATTAATCATGTAAAATCCAGGTGATCAGAACCACTAATCCAGCCATAAGGCATAAAAAGCTGCAAAAGCCATTGCGAAACCTAAGGAGAAGTAGTACTGTTCTGATTTAGAGTCTTAAAATGGCAATACTGAGTAGCTGCAGTAATTATAGTTACTGTGAGCTGTTTGGGAAGAGAATCTCGCTTGTTTCATAGTCACCTGGCTAAATACAGTCATAGTTTCTTCTGATTGTAATTCTCAGCCACATTGTCTTTCTCTATATTAGCACACTACTGTTCTTATGAAAAAGAAAATTCAGTCTTGACTCTCAAAGAGAAATGTAAGGAGTTTTCTCAGCGCAGCAAAATAGTTAGGCATAAGCCAGCTGGTACTACTTGGCAGCAGGAACTGTGTCACGTACAAGCACGGCTTTTAAAATGCCCCAAAAAACCTGCCTTGGTCCAAGCCCCCAGTGGACTAAATGCCCGTGGCTTCCCAAGTATAATTTTACTCTTATAATCTGTTATACTACTACTGTTACAATAACAATCAATGAGTTTCTCATTAATATCAGGCTGAATTGGATTAGGTGGCAGTCTTTGTGTTGGTATTACAGGTGTCAGCGATGGACTCTTCTGCTCCCTAGCAGCATTCTCAGACAGGATCTGAGCAATTGCTTTCACTACATTTCATTTGGTTGCTTTACCAGTTGCCTCATTTTGCCTCCCAAAGGTAACACTGTATGCAAAACACATTTTATGAAACATGAAAGTAGAGGAATTGCATGCTGAGATCACTCAAACTTGACTGGGAAATGCCCCTCATGTGTACTGATGAAAGAGACCTTGGGGTGAACTAGAAAACTCCAGCATACAAATGTATCAAGGTTAAGCGTGAGGGAGCTCTGCTTGCAGAGCAGGATAGCAGCACACAAATATAACAAATCCTTAAATTACTTTACTTGTCTCAACTTACCTCCTTGTAGAGGGATGCTGCTCCCGGCAGCTAAAGGCATGCGTCATTCCCATGCCTGAGAGCTGCATGTGGCTGCTAGGTGGCAATGCGGTTTTTAGATCATTATGTTACTATCCCAGAGGGCTGAAAATAATCTGTGTGCAAGAGCTGCTCATTAACTGGTAGTCTGTGAAGTTCCAAAGAGTGTCTGTAGAATGGAAGTCCTCCTCCCCCAGTCTTTCTCCAACTCATGCTTCTGAATCCTTAAAAATACTTAGGAGGAGATTCTAAGTGCTGTAGTCCATTAAACTGCCTCTGATGTTATTTGACTCACACAACCAGTTGCCCTACAGTGTATTCATGTGATGGAGAATTAATCAGCAGAGACAGCAGGTGGCATGAGTGCCTGTTCTTCCCCAGTACCTGCAGGGACCATCCAAAGGCCATAGGAGTATTTCATACGAAGATCCAGTGAATGATGACATCTAACAGATGCTTCATTCTCTGACCACCTTAGCTGAAGCAGACCAGAAGCATCTGCTATTTGTATTTGAACAGCAGATCAGAAAGAAGGAGGCTCAAAGAACCCCACACAGCTCAGATATCTGGTAGTTCAGAATAAAGAACGAAGTGGATCTTCTGAACACATTTTGGAGGACACATACGAGCACTGACCTCAGTGTTATCCTGTAGAAAACCCAGAAAATAATCAAGTGAAGTAGTGAGCCGTATCTGGCCCACACCACCACATTATCAAAATTCAACATGAACTATGAGTCTTTAATGCAATGAAGACTAGTACTCAAGGGGACAATCTTGCTCTAGAAAACTCAGGGGCGCATGGGTTTTCAGGACCAAGGTCCCACATATCCAGCTAGAACTCTGTTAGCGACTTCCCTGTCCAACTTAAAGATGTATATGCTTGATGATGGTCAATCTGATTTTGGCTTTTAAAATCAGACTGAGGAATGCAACTGTTTAAGGACTGAAATCCTGTCCTTCAGAACAAAGCAGAGATGGCTGGTAAATCCAGGATGCTGTAAGAAGTAATTAGGGGGCAGTAGTTCAATCAAATCAGCTTTGTGGATGATTTACAGTTTGGAAAATGAAAGAAAGGGGTTTCTGGTCCGACTGACTTCCAAAATAAACTGCATCAGCAGCTCATATTACATGAAAAGCACCTACAATATTACGTTTCATACAGTTTCCTTATACTGAAAATACTATTTTCAGGAGTGATTACACATTTGGGAATACATATGGAGAAAATCAGACCTTTACTGTGTAAAAAACAAACCTCCAACCTTTATTTGTCACAATACATTTCAAGTACATGCAGAACATATTTACATTTCTCTTTAAGGCAAACAGAAATTGGGTTCTTATTCCTGAGTTGCTTAGCACCAGCAGAAATAGCAAATAAAAACTTAGAAAACGGTGTCTCTCCCTTTGAAGCAGCAGCTGTCTCCCATGAAAAATATTGCCGCTTTCAACTTGCACTTCTTTAAATAAGCTATTTATATCAATAATCTCTATTGCTGTGTGGAGCCATTTCTGCAGATTTCAATCTCTTTGCTGAAACATCTTGCCAAGATGTGACAACCCTTCCACGTTTGATATTTTACCTTACAGACTGTTTGCTGGCTAGACAGCACAGCAGCACTTCGGTCTGCGCTGGCACGTGCATCAAGGTCTTCTCTTCAGTCATTTTAAGAGTTCTGTATTCTCCCAATATATACAAAAACTAACATTATCTTCTTGTATCTTTCTCATGCGGGCTAGCCACTTCTCCAATACTAAGTCAAGATTAAGAGGGGGAAAAGTTCACCATGGATGGTTTTAGGGCTTGACTGCACTAAAGCTAAAGGTGGGGGGGGAAATGAAAATGCCCATTGAAATGTTCGCATTTATGAAGAAAATGCAAAGCAGTTCAATTAAAAAAAATTCTCCCCCAAGTCTAACATTTGAGCCATCTGCATTATCTCAAGACTTTAGGTATTTGCTAGAATTCAGGATGTTGAAATTCCGTTTAAAATATAGAGGGAGTATTTTCAAAGAAGCTTTGCTATTGTTCCATTTCCCATTGACTACCTATATGAAGCCCACTAATTCCAACAGGCACTTTTCTGCCATGACTTTTAAGAGGACCACAGGGCATGATCCTAAAAAGGAAAACATCTATCCTGTAAAAAATAAGGTTCCTATTTAACATAAAAGTGTAGTCCAAGCAGAAAGTCAATAGTGCAAAATGGGGTATGACTCAAGTGTGCCTTCCTCAGTGACCTGTAGTGTGGAAAATGTTTTATTTCAAATTACATCCTATGCTTTTTTTTTCACGCATTCCTGAAACTGTAGTTTTTAATGACTTGTCAAATACACCAATAATTCAACATTTCTGTTACCATTTAGTCTCTCCAGGTGCCTGTCTCAGCTAATCAATGCTCATCACAAACAATTTTTAAACAAATGCTAGTATTTACAGGTGTTCAACTTAAATGTTCATTGAAAGAAACAGAACTGTGCCTTGATTAAACTTCTGATTTAAATTGGTTATTAAAGCAAAAAACACAAAAAAATTTCTTACTTCTTTTCCAGTTATTATCTGCTACAATCAAACATCCTCCTCCACAAGCAGCAACATACAACAGCATAGTGCATTGGGAATAATCCACATCCAAACAGTCAATTGTCAAGTCATTACCTTTAACAAGGAGAAGCATCTCACAAAGAAAGTCTTCACCAAAGGTTTGCCAATTTCTTTTTTCTACATCTGAGAGAATATTACAAAATAAGGGCCTAGGAAAATAAAATAAATGAACGCAGACAGTCAAGAGGAACTCATGAAGTGTCTAACCAATATCCCATCAGGAAGCTGACTCCTTCTGATAAGGCACCTCCCAACAGAAGGTCTGATGGTTTCCCCTCAAGT
Source organism: Nesoenas mayeri (assembly GCF_963082525.1). Classification (NCBI taxonomy): domain Eukaryota; kingdom Metazoa; phylum Chordata; class Aves; order Columbiformes; family Columbidae; genus Nesoenas; species Nesoenas mayeri. The sequence goes on from NC_137541.1 coordinate 21,924,779, forward strand.
AAGAGGAGTTCAAAAGGCTTAAAAAAAAAAAAAAAAGGAACGTTTGTTATTCTGCACCTGGCACAGCACCTCTGCACACTGCGAACAAAACACTTTGCTGCAGGTATTCCCAATGAACAGTTGCAGCATAGCATTGTTATCCTCATTTTATGTTCTATGATGTGACCCACATGCAGCTTCATTTCTAAAATCAGCACCACTGATTCTATAACTAGTACGTCCTCTGAGAAAATCTACTTTCTCAGTGATCATCTCAATACTAAGATGCTAGAGAGCTTACAAAACTTTATAAAGTCTTAAGAATTTCTCCCTGGAAATCCTTGATTCCTACTCTATTATACAAGAAGACCTCACTGTATTCAGAGGAAAATGTTGCACCCCTTGAAAATGACTGTTTATCCATTGGCTGTTTACCCTGTGCATTTGTGAAATCTTGTCCTGCTGTGCTGGTTACTTTGAAAAACATCTAAGATGTTGACACTTCTCTGCTTCCAGCTTCTTGCACAGATCCATCAGACACAGCTGGAGCTCAGGTTCTTGTCCCCTTCACCCAGGCTGTGTCTCCACTATCTGCTGCACTGCCTGAGGTGACAGTGGCTGATTTGCCTCTCCACGCATCTTACTGAGTGGAAATATTCCAGAGGAAGTCACACAAATAGTTACTGCAGTCAAGACAGTTCAATGGCCTTGGGAAGCAGTCACGGCACATCTCGGACGTATCCTGTGTCTCCACTTGCTTGGGGTGGTAACTTGTATGTTTCTGGTCTCTGAAGAATTAGTCCTATCTGCTCTTTCAAGGATGGCACCAGGTTATCACAGTCTGAATCCTTTCGTGCAGAAGGAAGAAGCTGTAGGCAAGAATAAGTTCCTGGATAGTTTTGAAATGCTACTCTCAAAGGCACCAACTTCCAAGTGCAGAGTAAAAGACACGGCTCTTTCTTACAGTGCAGATGAAACAGATTACATCCAGTTTATTTAGAAAAGTTTTATACACCCGAATTTCACAAACATTTACAACTTTCCTGCTTTCTTCTGAGTTCTCAAAAGATGGAGTCATACAATTACACCGCTGTCTCCTTTGACTCCAATGTTTGTGGTGGCTTGAAGTTCAATATCTCTTTATATGTAATGCCTGGAAAAAAACAGAATAAACATAGTGTTGTTGGTCTAATCAGAAAAGGAGCTGTACAGACATCAGGAAAGTGCAGCCCCCCCTATGGTTAGGCTCTGGTCTAGGGTCAGGAAGAGAGAGACCTCTTCAGGCAAAAAACAAGAAAGAGTACAAGTAAGGGAACCAAGGATTGGGTTTTTTTTGTTTTACTGTTTCACATTTGAAGAAGTAGCCCAATACTGAAACGTTACAGATGCTTTCAAAGGGATGTGCACATGGGCTTTACAGTATAGTGTGCAACATCCTCAGAACGAGCTACTGAGCACATCAACTTCAAAAGTCCAGTCCTCACTTAAAAGTCAAAACACAAACCTCTGACATTGGATGAAAACTAGATTCAGGCTTAAACCTCTGCTGACACAGGTTCTCTCAGGGACAGGAAACATCTCTAAGGCCAGCAACAGTTGCACTCCCATAGGGCCAACAGCTGAGGAACCTTTGCCTGTCCTATCCACTGGAAGGAACATGTTACAGAAATGGTTTCTTTCCTACATTGCAGAAGATGAGAGAACAGACACACTGAGGAAAGTAACAGAGAAAACCTTTGGAGGTGGTTCCAGGAAGACTTGATAAGAGGAACACTGGCTTATCAATAGTGTTTCTCTGTCTTAGCGCTGTCTAATTTGTTCCATCAAAAACAAAGGAAGTAAAGGGGAACACTCCTATTTCGGGATGGCCTTCCTATCTGGTCGTTTTCTAAAACATCGCAAAACTAAACTCACGCTTCCACTCATCCAGTGGAAGATCCATGTTATCAAAGGTGTCATCGTATTTCTCAGCTTCAGTTTCTTCCTCAGGATCATGAATTGGTTCAAAGTAAGGATGCATCAAAGCCTCAGCTGCTGTGACTCGCTTCTCTGCATCCAGCACCAGCATCTTCTCCAAAAGGTTTACAGCTGTTGAACAGAAAACAAACAGTGCATTCAAACCACGCCACTGATTTCACCTCACACACAGTAATGTTGCCCAGGAAATCTTTTAAATAAACACAGAGCTGCAAAGCAGAATCATTGGTGTTCATCCTATAGCCCTGGCATGTCCAACTCATTTTCACCAGGGGCCAGAATCAGCCTGGTGGTTGCCTTCAAAGGGCCAAATGTAATTTTAGGACTGTATAAATGTAGTAGTGATTTTAGGACTGTGTAACAGCCCTAAACAGTGGGGCCCATCTGCATGACAAAATAATGTTGTGAGCAAGCTGGGATGTGTACAAAACCAGACACAGAGATGCTCCCTTGCTTCTGTATGCAATACAGCCACACCACCTCAGGTCATGACTTCTCTGCTCCAAGACCAGCATGCTTGGGGCCTTCCCAGGTGTCTGTCATCACTGCCACCACTGTGCTCTGGTTCTAAGGTCATCACAACCGGATAGCAGCAGAAAGAACAGGCGAGTGTAGAGCTAAAGAGAAATGCTCTGTGTGTGACCAAATCCAAGCCCAGGTACACTTTGAAGGCGGCTAAGGCAAGTCAGTTTTCCATGCTCAGAATTCTCAGTGCTGCCTTCATCTGCTGTGTGTTTCTGACCTCAGCCAAAACAATTCGTGAAAATCTTGCATGTTCCTCTCCAGTGGATTTTGGATGAGGTTCACTGTTAAACTGTCAAAATCAGCTAGTGTAAACAGGTGTGATGAATGATTTGTTTATTCTCTGTTTTTCCATCCTGAAAGAACATTCCTGGGTTGGATGGAACAGCTGAGAGGAAGAAGAGGCAGCAGTGCGGGACAGGACGCTGCACCTCCTGCTTGCCACATTGTGGATTCTCTCCAACCTTCTCTCTCAGACCATGAGCAGTTGCTCTCTATGTAAGGAGCAGCCAGATGGGCACAGAAGCAATAGGAAGAAACATCCTAAAAACCAAATGGAAATGTGTCTCATCTGCAGCTGAGAAGTTCAGTGAGCTAACCGTGCAGTCAGGATAAGAGCTGCTTATTAATCATGCTTATTTCTACTCTATCTAAACATAAAACTTAAACCTTTTAAGTTGAGAAGATTCAATTATCCTAAATGATAATCTAATAAAACTGGCTTTGTGAGTGTTTAGGTCATTGGGGAATGGATAAGGTTTGGGCAGAGCCACCTCAGAGGTCTGACTGCCTCGGGTCATGTCACAGTTATGCACACTCAGTGTGCTCTTCTGGCTGTTCATACCTATCAAATCCAAGCCAGTGCTTCTCAGGAATGCACAGATGTTTCTCAGGAGGTAATCATTCCATGACATGTCAGCTTTCTATTTGCTTGCATTTCTACTGTAGATCAGATTGTGCTTTCAGAATTATATTTCAAATACAATACACACAAAAAAATTATTACATATATTTAATTTCCCAGGGCTCTTGAGAAAGCTGCTCCAGTAAAACCATTAAGCAGATGCTGGATCGGAGCCTAAAACATGAAGTATTTTTTTGACTCTTTTAAGAAATATCTGATTCCTGGCAGAGTCTAAAATTAGCAAAGTTCAGCCACTAAAATCAGAGTTATGAATTATGGAAAGCAAGAGATAGAAAAGCACAAAAACCATCACAGAACCCACCACATGACTGATACTGCTGCTGTCTCCAATGCAAACACAAGACACATTGTACACAACCACACAAACTGTCTTACCCAAAGGACTTGCGTACTTCAAGATGGATGCAAAATCTTTTTTCTGGACTTTTGGGAGGCTTTTGATATAGTTTTTTGCCTTAAAAGAAACATAAATATTAAATTAGACCTTTGCTGCCATTCCAATGTAACAACATTAACTATATGCTTAATAGGTAATTCAACAATGCTTTGATAGCACATTGTACAAATGGATTTTTTAAGGGTCATAAACCCTGATTATATTCACCTTCTTGTTGAAAGGATTTTTTTTTTACATAAAGCCTTAAAACTGTGATTAAAAAATGATAATGTAAAGCTTTAATTATTAGTGCTAAATATTTAATATATTAATTAGAATAAATATGTAAGTATAGTTTGAAAGAATGTCATAGTTTACATTAATCTCTAGAAACGAACCTTATACAGTAATTCGTTAATATATAAATTGTATAATTACTGTAATGATTAATCTTAGTTTTTTTTACAGTAGGGCCTTAAGGATTCTAGATGGACATCCACACAAGAATAGGAAAGATGACATCAGAGACATCTGCAGAAACAAGTGGGTTCTCTGAATAGCTTGATGTTTTCAGTACATTTCTGATAAAGGTAGTAACGCATCAGCTCAGCTGTTTACATGGTACATACTGGAAACTTTGAAGTATTTAAATATATAGATTATTCAAGTGTCCTGATCATTTTCTGTGCACTCTTAATATCCAGTAGCTATTCTGGGTGTGCAAAGCATTTCAAGGCAGAGATGTACCCTCAGGGGGCATTTCAGTAGTCAATATATATTATCTCAGCCAGTCTAGGAACTGAGCATAGCTTAAGTCAGATTAAGACATGTGAAACCAACTGACGAAGCAGAATACTCACATCTTGACTCTGCAGTTTTTGAACAAAATCTTGAGTTGGTGTACCCGTTATTTTCATGATTTCTGTGAGCTGGTCCAGATCTGAACACCAGAAATAAGGAACAAAATCTTTCACCATAAAACTAAACACCTTGCAAAAATTGTGAGTTTCTTCACTATTGGAGAATAAAGCAAAAATCACAATGCAAGGACTGAAGAGAAGATACAAAGGATGAGATGAAAGTTCTCCGTTTTTCTTGCAAAATGCAAGGACACTGAAAGGACATGAAATAAAATGTCCTGTAACTTGGGAACACATAATTGAATCATCTGCAAACTGCTCTAATATCATCAGGTAGCCTCTATATTTTGGGTCAAAATCAGTCCAAAAGTATTGGAGTATCTGAACAATCAACACATATTGGATGCATTGTCCTGGTGTATGTAATACTTAGGTGACACAGGCAGGAGAAGTCACAGGGAACATCAAGTGGTACAACAAACAGGACAAAAATCAGAGGAAACCAGTCTTTGTTAGTTCTTCTCCATAATGAGAAACTTCAAGGATAGATATTAATCTCTCTGCTCCTCATTTCCCACTTGCTGAGCTCAAATTCCAGATGCTGAGATGTTGAAGACTCTGGGGGTCAGGCATCGGAATGCTCCCTAGTAGTTAATAATTTGAGTTGCATGTCCCTTCTGTGTCCTAAACCAGCACAGATTAACCACTGACAGTATTAGCTGTTTCAAAGAAGAAACACGAGACTCACAGGAGGTTAATCCTGCAGGGAACAGTTTGATGACTTGTTGCTGCTCTGGTAAGAGCAGCAGATAAGAAGCTAGAAGCCTGATTAGCGTCTGGCACACCAGGATTTCATCAGCCCCGGCAGAAAAGGGCAATGTTGGGTAATGCTGACAAAATAAAGAAATAAATAAAATCCCATAACAAGCTTGCAGGATAACCTGTTCATAACACTAAAACAAAAATTCCTTGTTCACCTACCTACAGCTGAAACCATGGCTGCATTTCCCTGGCAAAAGGTAATACTGATTCACACACTCAAGGGCCAGCCAGAACTGTTATGTGAGGGCAATTTCCTTCAGTACACAGGATGCAGAACTTCAGCCAATAGTTCTGAAATCTCCAAAACCCAGTACGACTAAAATTCTAATATTTCCACTCACATTTACAGTGTAACTTGAAAATTATGACTCATTCATTTCCTCATTTATGTACCTTAAAGCTCAAGCATTAGTTTAGAAACGCCGTGTTAGTCAACAGCTGTTCTTTGGCAGGCATTTTACTATTTTCTCGTTAAGAACTAATGTGCACTTAAAATCTGCACAGCTGAAATAATTTGATGTATTCTACTTTTCCACAGCCCAATTCATTTATTTGGTGAATGCCATCTTCCTTTTCTACATTTTTGCTCACAAAACAAGAATAAGATGATCCATGCAATGATGTCCTATTCTTACATGTAAGTACTTAAATACAAGCATAACTAAAAATAAATAATTGTGATGCTGTTATTCTGTAAACAAATATTTGCAGATAGGCAATTTGTTGACTGGAACTCCACAAGGGAAAAGCCGTGTAAAAAGATTAGGCTGAGCTGTCAAACATACAAAGCTGGAAACCAAAAACAAGTAAAAAATTCTTGTTGTCTTCTATTAACACTGTCATCTATTAACTATCACAACTACTCCTGCAAATAAAGTATCACTTGAGATTGAATTATGGCTTAGTCTTAACTGTTTTCTTAATTCCTCAGCAAGGAAATGATAGGATTAGGTGTTTTCTGTAAATATAAAAGATTTTACTAGGTGTTATTTACATAACATTTTTTGGTAAAAGTCTCAAAAAGCATGAAATGGACTTGCATGTGCACATAAGTCCATATACTACAGCAGAATCTGTGCGTGTTCTGGAGTTATGGAATCTATTAATTAAAAAATTAAAATATGCCTTTTCTATCATCACAGGACCTTTTACCTGACGATTTGAGATGTGATTCAAAGATCACCTATCTTCCTCCACTGAAAAAAATTTAGTAATAAAAGTTTTAATTTGCAGATGTGCAAAAGTGGCACAGATATCAAATAACTGCTTAACAAGAAAGGTGCAAGCCATTTTACTATTCATTTCCATTAATGATCACTAGTTTTTGAACAGACCTACTGTATCACATAAGAACCTTAGTGTCATAAATTCACTGAAGGATACGATCATTGCCTTTGAACAGAGGCCTTCCAGTTATCATCTCAGCCATTATACAGCCCACAGACCAGATGTCAACTGAAAAAAAGACCAATAGTAGCATTAAATTGCTGAATACTTGTCCATTTAAATGTACATAAAGTTTAATTTAAAACATATTTTAAGGAGGTGTAAAATTTACCTTTATAGCCTGTTACAAAATAAATTAGTGCCTTGACAAGTATAAGTAACAGCACAGCTATAACTGCAAGCCTTTCTAACTAGCAAACTGGAGATAATCTGATAATATGCAGAATCAGTTTCTCAGTAACAGGCAGATGCATGTGGGAAGTAAATTTTCAGCGCTTTCAAAACCTTCCATAGTTATCCCAATGTTACTTGATTTCCATCCTCCTGCCATTTCCCCCCTGTCTGTCCCAGTTACAAGCAGCACATCTTTGCAGGAAGATGACAGCGCATAATACAAGAACATAGAGCAGACTGTCACATCTGTATGCATTTATATCACTTTTTTCCAACCACCTTGGCACTTTGTTACTCTCAGAAAATACACAAAAAAGCCCTCATACTCACAACCACCAAATGATTACCTGCAATTTATCTATAAGGAAGTTTTACATAACTGTATTGTCATTTCCACCTCAAATTTCTTGCTCACTTCGGAAACAAGGACTTGATTATGTATTGCCTGATTCAGTGAACGTTTCAGCTCCGTTACGACTTTTCTGAAGAGAGGCTGACCTGTTTGCGTATAATGCATCCAGTTCAGTATGACCTCTGGGGCTCTGTACCACCTTGTAACCACATAACCAGTCATCTCACTGTCTGTGTGCCTTGCCAATCCAAAATCCAGAATCTGTAGTGGAAGTAGAAAGAACATCCTGATCACACAGCTAGTTATTTACTTCATACAGGCTTTACAAATGTGGAAAATAAAAGAACTGGAGCATTTTGCAGAGATTGGCTTATTTTTTCCCATTGAAGTGTCTTGCTCTCATTTGAAAAATCAAGACAGAAGTAGGAAGGAGCTTTAAATTTTTTTCCCCATGTTAGATATTTCTATAGCAACACTAAAAAGCTGTAAAATCAGTAAAGAAAATCATAAATTCTCAGATTTTTAATTAAAAAGATACACGTCCCATTCAATGCAAAAAATTCCCTGGCCATGGAACGACTATTGTAGCTTGTTACGGCTAAAAGAACAGCACCGTTCTTACATGGTATTCATTGCTCTCATATCCCAGATTGCACAATTATTCAAGAGTGCGTTCCAACAACATTCAAGTATCTTTAAGAGTTTTCATACAAGGGAAAGCTTCCTCTAGGTCACAATGAAAATATACAACAAGAGTAGGGAATTATGATTATTTAGCCCCACTGAGTTTTCCCAGACCTGCTGTGTCAAACTATAGAACTCTAAGAAATACAAGGTCAGTGCAATTTTTTTTGAAGGATTATGCACAATTTAGCTTATTTCTAAGACTCTCATACATTTATCTTTAGATATAGCAATGTGTACAGCTGCAAGATTAACAATGAATGTTATGACCTTTTGTCAACTTGTACAGAGTCAGCTAACGTAAAGACCCACTCGCATGGACCATCAAAAGATGGTGCCAAAAGACATGGCCAACAGCGAGGAAATTCCGCTCCTGGAATGACAGTTCAGAGTTTATTGAGAAGCTCATGCTTCTAACAAGAAGCAGGTGTCTCATGTAACTAAAATCTATTCAAGATAAATCATCATCATCCACAGATACTTGAATATGTAGCTTTGCATGAACAGCCACTAGTTTCTGTGTGTGTCGGGTTTCACACATATTGACAGGGCAGAAGTTTTTACTAGGAGCACCTCTGCATTATTACACCAGGAGTGATGTTTTTGTAATGCTCTCTGTAATTAAACATTTTAAAATATTTTAGGAGCTCTATCATTCCCTGACACCAGCAGAAAGGAAAATTATATTTTCATTCATAGGTCAAGAGTACAAAGTGTTATCACTTATCTTTATTGCCATTCTTGAAACATCATTTCCGAATCTTCCCCATAACTGCTAATTATAATGCTACCAGTTTAAAAACAGGAATAGCATGCAAAGGAAGAGATTTTTATTCTTAGCAACAAAATACAATTCATTACAGTTGAAGCTACCCCTCAGAAATTGGAGTACTTAACATTTACTGGACTCAGAGTATTTGCAGTAACAAAATATGCTTTCATACACAGCTTTCAAATTCATTCTACATATACAACACATATTATGTCTTCCCAGTAACACAGGAGGTGGGATGGAAAAAAAGGAAGTTTAATGTAACCGGTCATAAGCCAAATGTGGTACCATCTATTCCAATACAGCTTTTTAGACCTTTTCCATACTAAGGCTTGTGACACTTGGGAGTTGGATACAGCTAAAATATAATTTGGGTGTGTATTTATGGAAAGCAGAAAACAACAGGGAGAATTTTTGTGCCTTATGTATTAACTTCAGGATTTTTATTAACATATTCATTAGGTTCAGGAACAAGCATATCCTGTTAGCACTTAGTATTAACATGGTACCACTTCAACAACAAACTTGACATGAAACTATTATTCTCATACTCCCACCTTCAACTTTTCAGCTTGAACTTCCAAAGCAATTCTCAGAGCACATTTTAAAATCCTTTTTGTAATGCAGGAATTATGAAATAGAGATCACATTTCCCTAAGCTCCTCAAGGACAAGCTCCCTTTCCACTCAGCAAACTTAATCTTCCTAACTTGCTTCAATAACTGTAACAAAAATAACTTAGAGACCACAGAAAGGGCAGTGGTTTCCCCTCTGGCACCCTTCACCATCACATTTCTGATTCCTGTGTAACAGTTGAGAGCATCAAACAAGGTGGCCAGAAAGCTCATAGTGAAAAGTAAAACTGATTGCTTATTATTAATTACCAATTCAAGGAACTGTTCCAACTTGCCTACAGCCTCACCGCTGCTGGAGCTGATGCAAGGGAAGATGGTGAGCACACAGACACGGGGGAAAGAGGGTTTGGGTGATCCCTGGCTGCCTGGTCCTGCACCCAATAAATTGACTTTGAAGGTGCCACCTCCAAGCAGGGTCACATTTGCCCATCGCACCCGAACGCAGGCACACAGGCAGGGGAAGCCAGTTTAACCTCCTCTGGTGTAAGAGAGGTCCCAGTTACATCCTTGCCTTGGTGTTTTTATGCATCCTTCTCAACTTACTACAGTTTGCTTTCTGTTTATAGACCAGAGTTGCCTTTTGACAATCAGGATTTCCTAACTGCAAAGGTGCGCTTTCTTCTGCATATGTTATCAGAGCTTATTGTACAACCAGCGACAGCATCATTTCACTCTGAGAGTCAAGAAAAAAAAACACCCTAAAGCTTAATGCCACATTTTCTCCTTTCCATTGTGAAAAATTGTGCTCCGATGTAGAATTATTTGCCTCAGAGTTTATCTAAAAGCTTAAAAGTCTCCAAGGTAACAGAAAAATAAGTTGTGTTAAATAAGGAGATACAGTGATTGTATCATGCAATGATGTCTTAGACCTGGGCTGCATCTCAAAATGTAATTGCACAGCTGGGGCGGAGGGGGAAAGAAACAAGTACAACTGCATTGGCTATATTATCTTTTCTTCCCCATCTCACTCACTGTTTGGCCACCCACAAGGCAGGAGGAGACAATGATTTTTGTGTCAGATAGGGAAATTCTAAAATGACAGGACCCTGAACATGCAGGTCAGTCGCCAAAGACCAAAAAACCGTATTACAACAACTACACACAAGTATGTAGTTTGTATGTTATATGCTAAAAATCATCCTTGCAGTGTTGCATCAACTTTTATTTAATTAAGGGAGTGCTTCACATCCTATGGTCTTGTTCTGTAGAGTTTTTATATTTATTCAAAGCTGGAATTCCAACATAACTGAGCTTCTCCCACAAAGTCTTATATCTCTTTTAGGGAGGAAACCTTGGTCATAAAATCCAAATGTACTTACATATCAGGACACAAAAGCCCCTATTCAAATTTACTGTTGTTTTGTAAGGATGTATAGGCCAGTCATGACTCTAGCACAGCACAGAAGATGTAGCTTGATTTTGTAATTAACTGAAAAACCCTCACTAGCCTTTCCAACCACTAGGGCTAAGAGAAGGCAGGTGAAAAAAAACCCAAAACCTCTAAAAATTGATAAAAAATTAAAATACAAGAACAGAATTAACTGGGGACTAGAAGCAGTCTGGGGCTACTACCTCTGCACTCGAGAGAATTAACTATATTCCTAAAATAAGCAGTATTGAGTACTACATAATTCTACTTTGTAATAAATAATGGGCTTTTTTATAAAAAAGCCATTCTACACAAACAAATAGATGAGCTTTTGCTAGGTCAGGGTACATTGCATTATTATTTCTGAACTACGAATATTATCCACTCTAACAGGCTTTGGAAGATTTCCAATACGTGTAAGGAACTGCAGTCAGAACTGGCCAGATTCAGTATTTCAGTCCAATGATTTAGAAGGAGGCTTGAAGTGACAAACGTGCGTATGGGAATATAGTAGAAGATTCAGTGAGGAGGCTGGTTAAATGTAAATACCCTGAAGTGACCTGCACTTGTCTGTAGAAAAAGCACATACATCACACTAATTGTTTTACTGACCTTGTGTGCTTGATGAGTAGAACCTCTGTGTTAGATAACATAGGCCTGTGAGAAACTCTAGACACCTTATCGCTATGTCTGAGATTCCTGCTTTGTTGTGAGAAGGAGCAGGAGGCTGCGCCTGCCTGAAGCCTTGACATACAGGTGAGCTCAGCAGGCCCAGGGATCTTCCAGCAGGGCTGAACTGACCAGTGCCTGCGTCCCCGCCTGTGTCACCTCTGCCTGGGAGCTTAGGTGTGACCTTGGAGATCCCCTGGTAGAGAGGTAACCAAAATAAAACTTGCTCTTTGCAGTACATTTGTGTGCCTCTGGCTCTTCTTGCGATGTGCCTGTGTATGTGTACACATGTGCAGGAGAAGAACGGCCCCTCAGATGGACTCTACTGAGACCATTTCCAAGGAAGTGGCAACATCTACACTTCAACACAGGTAACTTTCCACGATGGGTGCGACAGCCCTGCTTCCCAGGGGTGCATGCCAGCTAAGTCCAGTTCCCACCCTGGCAAGGGGTGTAGGTGAGCACCACCCTCCTGCCCATGTCTGGCGGGCAGCCCCCATGGGTGGGATGAAGGAGTCAGGGTACACACCAACACCTGCCCCACTGCAGAGAAGCAGCGACCAGGTAATACAAAAAATGTCATCAAGTTCTCCTGTCTTGCAGAGTAGTGGCAGGAACTGCTAATAGCTGAACTACAGGAGGCTGAATTAGGAATTGTCTCCCTTTAATGTATTTTTTTTATCTCACTCCTTCAATTAAGAGCAAAAATTAAGAAGAACTGATATATTCCTGCTATGAAGTAATCTGTAGTCTACATGCAATTGATGCTACTGTTAGTTGTAACAGTGCAGAAGAATCACTTTCAAAGAAATAAGTTCTCGTTCGTGGTGAGCAGTATGTGATGTCTCTCATGCCCCTCTGAAGTGAATAAAACGTATCACAAAACCAAATCTCCATTACAGTTCATATTGGACTGTAACCATGACATGATTTTTTTCTTTAACACTATTTTTAGCTGAGTGCCTGCATACAAATATACCAGTATTCATTGCAACATACACACCACACAGGAAAAGGGTGAGTGTTACTGTCACACATGTGCACTCGGTGTGGGCACACAGCTGTGGCACAGACTGCTCCAACAACAAACCCACAGGAACAGTTTCAGTTCTTACATTGCTCCTCACCCAGCTGGAGGGACCCACATCAGCAACTGCTGTAGTGGTGCCATGAACATAACAACCTCCTCACCAGAAATCCTCCCTTATATCTTGGAGTCAACCCCCATCTCCACCCTGGTAGCACTGGGCACCAGCTCCCCAGAGTGTCCTGTCTTCCTGGACGTTTTCAGCTGGGACATCCTGGGCAATGTTTCCAGCTGGAGGTGCAGCCACTTCTTGTGCTTGGCTCTAGAACAATCTCAGGAATTAAACATCGCCTCTGCCATTCATATGAAATGCACATTTATGTCAGCTGAGGACATACAAATAGGAGGTGAACTGACACTCACTATTCAGGGCTTTATTCCTCAAATAAATATTTAATTAATCTTGCGGTGACTGCAGTAAGACAAATGGTAAAATACTTATAAGGAGCAGCCTCTTGTAATTTTTTTCAAGGCTGTTACCGCTGCTCATCTGGATCCTCTTCCCTTTCATAGTCCTGTCTTCTCCTATTTCTCCCTGACTCCTCAGAGCCTGTGGGCTGCAAGCCTGGCCCAGCACGGAAACCGGCCAGCACCTCTGCAGATGTTGCACTGGTTGTCTTCTGTGGTGTGGTTCTAATATATCTGACTATTTTTCCAAATACACATATCCTACCTTCAATTCACAGTCTTCATTTACTGCCAAGTTTCCAGGCTTTAGATCCTGTAATCAGATTTGAAATAGTTGTTATTTATTTATTTTCCAGCAAGTACTACAAAACACACTTTCTTTCTTTCATTTAGGTTTAATGGTTTTCATACAACTACTTAGAACAGCAACAAGTAAAACGATGTCATCAATCTAAATTAGAAAATGAAACATAACAAATAACAGAAACAGACACAAACTTGAATATGTTTGGCTTTTTTTCCAGTATGCTTTCCCTCCAGATAAATCAACTTTTTTTTTCTGCTACAAGTCAGAAAAATATTTGTCGGTGAAGGAACTCACTCATCTTACTGTTCCTGGGATTTGGACATAAATTTGTAGCATTTAATACACCACAAAGTTAAGGATTCACGTATACTGAGATGGAGTAAAATAAATTTCCTTCACTATTTTTGGACTGTACACAATGCATGTCTAAATGTACTTTCAAAAAGGTTCCATATCCTGATGGACCTAGAAGGAGCACCGAAGGAATCAAAGAAGATTTTACTTAAAAGCCTCTGCTCCTTTCTGTGGGAAAATCAATTTCCTAATGAAGTCAATTGAATGAAGAATGCAACATGAAAAAATAAAATTCCCTTAAGCCTCTTTAGCTGTTGTAGGGACTTCTAATGTTCTTTAAAAGTCGTACTTCTAAGTTTAGCAGCAAAAGGAAGAGTACTGGAAATGACTAAGAAGATTTTGCAATGTCAGTGACTCTTAGACATTCACAGTTATAAAGAGAAAAGAAAGTGGACTTTAGACACAGTAGGGATTCAAAAAGAATCAGATGCTTAATTTATCTCAGAAAAAAATGAGGCTTTCAAGGCTCTAAAATTTGGGACTATTATTTCAGTTTCTACGTTTTCATTCCCCCTGCCCCAACTTTGAACATTAACATGATGTTTAAACAACATTTAAACATTGTTTTTGAAAGTTTCATCCTAATTTAAAAAAAAAAAAGCCAGAAAAAAACCTTTTATCCATCTCAATTTAGACACTATTTGCTCTTGTGGGGATTTAAAACTCAACTTCACAAAGTAATTTAAGAAATCCAAATCTAAGTTGTATTTAGTGCACCTTGAGTTCCCAACTTACACTGATGTAGCCATACCACCTTTTGTTCCTATTGAACAAGAACCAAAAGGCATCATCAAACACTATAGACACTATAAACAGAATTTCAGGCATATTTATGAGAATGCTTACACACAAACACCACTCACATTATCAAAATATAAGCATCTTTTATATTATTTCAACTTACCCTGTGAATTATGCCTGATGAGTGAATATACTGTAAAAAGAGAATGTATTTTTTAGTTAATGAGGTCATGACTTTAAGAAGTTGCCTAGGGCAGGGGAGGAAGTAATTTTTCATAGTGCTAAATTAATCTGAAATAAGAAAATATTTATTGCACGGAAGATATTTTTTCATTATGTTTTTAATGTTCAGATAATAAACTAGCATTTTGCCCTTTCCCTCCCCCAATAATGAGAAACCAGCAAATCAGTTTGAGTACTGCAACAGATCATACAGTTTTTTCTAATTCTTCCCATACATAAAAACCTGTTTCCAGTTATTTTTTGGCACTGCTAGATATATATATATATATATATATATGCATAAAAATAAATCCTGCTATTTTATGTATCAGAAATGCTCTCTTGCAATAGACATCTCTGGTGTGCCATCGTATTTTAGATTCATATGCTCCAGCAGCACAGAGTTTTAAGACATCATTTAAGACCAGGATGAAGCCAGTCCAGGTCTTAGCTGAGAATTCTCGCTACAGTTATTGCTGCTTCAGTATTTCCTCAATCTAACATGGAGAGGTCAAGTTACAACATCTTTTACCTGAACAGTTTCATCACCCTTCCAGTGACCTATTTAAGGGCTCTCAGAAGTCAAACCAACAAACTGGACACCTAGGACTAGTTCTTTTGGGAAGACACCTGACTGAATGCAGACATCTGCACCTGTGAATGTGACCAGATACTCCCCGTTGAGGTAGAGAGTTCCTCTCACCAGCTGAGAAATGTAGAAAGCTGTCCTGAAGTGAGGACATGCTTTCCAAGAGCAGCCTGGGATGCACTCCAGGTGTGGGGATCTGACCTGAAAACCCCCAGACCATACAACTGATGGCAGCTCATCCTACTGACACTAAGCAACATAAAAACAATAAAGCCTTTTTAAAAAGTCCCCAGAAGAGATCTGGGCAGGCTGGGGAGTTGGGCGGGGAAAAATTTAATGAAATACAACAAGGGCAAGTGTAGAGTCTTGCATTTGGGCAGGAACAACCCCAGGTTCCAGTATAAGTTGGGGAGCAACCTGTTGGAGAGCAGCGTAGGGCAAAGGGACCTGGGGGTCCTGGTAGACAGCAGGATGACCATGAGCCAGCACTGTGCCCTTGTGGCCAGGAAGGCCAATGGCATCCTGGGGTGTATTAGAAGCGGGGTGGTTAGTTGGTCGAGAGAGGTTCTCCTTCCCCTCTACTCTGCCCTGGTGAGACCAAATCTGGAATATTGTGTCCAGTTCTGGGCCCCTCAGTTCAAGAAGGACAGGGAACTGCTGGAGAGGGTCCAGCACAGGGTAACAAAGATGATTAAGGGAGTGGAGCATCTCCCTTATGAGGAAAGGCTGAGAGAGATGAGGCTCTTTAGATTGGAGAAGAGGAGACTGAGGGGTGACCTTATTAATGCTTATAAATATGTAAAGGGTGAGTGTCACGAGGATGCAGCCAGGCTCTTCTTGGTGAAAACCAATGGTAAGACAAGGGGTAATGGGTGCAAACTGGAACATAGGTGGTTCCACTTAAATTTGTGAAGAAACTTCTCAGTGATGGTAACAGAACACTGGAACAGGCTGCCCATGGAGGTTGTGGAGTCTCCTACTGTGGAGACATTCAAAACTAGCTTGGACACATTCCTGTGTAGCCTCATCTAAGTGTTTCTGCTTCAGTGGGGGGATTGGACTAGATGATCTTTTGAGGTCCTTTCCAACCCCCAACACTCTGTGATTCTGTGAAAAGATGGATGAGAGGCAAATCCCACCAGCTTCACATGGAGAGTTTTCATTTTATTCCATGCTGAAGAACAGGACAATAACTGGGAAAGGAGTTACTGGGAACCCGCTGTCAGAGCCAGGAAAGACTCAGCAGGGACAGCTGGCATGGCATCAGAGGTGCACAGAAGCACTGGACCTTGTAGGACAACTGTCAACCAGCCATAGCCCCAGCAACCATTGCCTTCTTCCCCAGCAACCATTGCCTTCTTCCCCAGCAGCCACCAACATAAGCAATTAACCTTTTAAATGCAACAGTCCCTCTGCAAAGGGACCCTCACTGTGCACCTGACAAGGGGACTAGGGAAAAGCAAAGCTACAGATCAAAGCCAGCTTCTTCAGACATGCATTTCACACTTCAGTTTCTGAACTTAAACAAGTCCCATACAACCTAAGCAGCACAAGATGTGAATTTAAGGCACCAAGTTTTTAAAGCAGTGACTGAACAAAAATAAAACCTCTGACATTTACTTTTTCCTCTCTTACATTTGACACAGCACTCGAGTTGTAGCCTCCCAGGTTCAGAAAACAAGAGCTGGGGGTGGAAATAAATTAAAAAAACCACTTCCCTTAATCCTGTGCCTACAACTTTAGCAGTCCAGCCCAGATCGTGGTCAGGCTCTGCTGCCACATGGGTGCACTGTTGACTGCCGTGCCCAAGTCCATCTTGGCATTTGCAGCAGACCAGTTCCTGCTGAGTATTACTCGCAGATTAGGCAAGGTCTAACATCACCCATAGGAAATGCCAAAACGCTTCACAGGATTTCCTGGGGCAGACACAAGGGGCTGAGGGTGCAGCGCTGTTCCCCAGAACACAGGCTGTAAAACCACTACAGCAAACAAAGAACCATGAAATGCTGTGTCTGCCATGGATGTGCGGGAAGTGGATCGGGATGGGAGGAACCACATACACAAAGATGAAGTTTGTGATTTGTATGCAGAGACCAGAGAGGATATATGTGCTGCCCTTTTTTTTAAGAAATGTATCTGTAAGTAGTTAGACTCCCAATACATTAAGAAAAAGATTATGTATTCTGCCAATAGCCATCTTGATCAAGGATATCACAATGACTACTTGCATTCTAAATAATTTCAATGTCTTCTTACTGAAGCCTCTTGATTTTCCAGAGCAAATGCTGAAAATATTCTGTAGGCTATTTTTTGCTGGTATGACTGTACACAGTAAGGAAATATCTGGCAGATCCAGGAATTTCTGCATGTAAGAATGTGGCATGTAGAAACAAGAATTTTAAGGGCTGCACCCTTCGGAGTTTGAGTTAATCTCCCCTGTTTGGGGGGAAGAGCGTGGTTTCGCTGGCATTCTCAGCTCACTGATGGTTTTCTGAGTGTTTCACAGCACCAAAATCATGTTAACACTTTGGGGAGAACCCCTATATTTTCTAAACACTCCTCTTAATACAACACTACTGAGATTACTTGAAATAGCACTTATTCCTGATGCTAATGTACACATCAGTCTTTCTGTAAGCTCAGATACCAATGGTGTGCTGCAGTGTTTCTTTAACAATAGAAGTATTTTTTTAACTGCATTTTATTATCTCCTGGCAGCTAGGAGCACTAGAACTACGCCAGTCTTCACTCAGAAGGTTTTCCATTACAGTTCAATACCTCGCTGAAACAGGGTCCTATCTTACTGATTCTCCTCATTCAATTATCCATTTGTTGTCAGAATTCTCACTCTTAACATGAGAACAACATCCAGACCAGAGCAGACATATCCTTCGCAATGTTATTACCACTTCATCTGAACAATACTTGAATTAAGAACCCAGTTAACATGAGTGAAGTGCCTTAGAACAAAGGAACTCCGTGCGTTATTCTGAAGACAATCTTTGGTAGCATGTACAAATCCTTGAATGCAAGCTTCAGATTGTGCTAGGAAGCTATTCAACAGTTGTCTAAATTCTAGGCATTCTTGTCTGTATATGCAATCTCTACACAAAATAAAAAAGCTAATCAAAAGGGAATTAGAAAATACTCAGGAGAAAGTATTCTAGGCAGCACGCAAAATGAAAATGAAGAGTGACTTGGCAGGGAAGGAAAAACTAAAGAGTAAATGGGTGAGAGGGGGAAGGGAAAGCAGAGAAGCAGAAAAAATGTAAATGTGAACAACAGGCAGTAAAATAGAGATGACAAAACAAGAGAATTAGAGCAGTTAAATATTACCAGAGTATGGCAAAAGAACCGTGAACAGGTGTTTGCGTGGCCCGAGAGCTATCTGTCCATTCTTAAACACTGTACAAATAATGAAACGGGGCTGCCAGCTACCCCCCAGGCCCCTGGGGACAGGAACCCAATGGGCACTGCTGCAGAACAGGGACCCGAGACTGAAAGTGCTGGAAACCCCAGCTCCTTTCCACCAACATAAAGACATTTATGTTCAGCTTGGCTTCTGTACTATTTGACAATACACAGGTTTTCTGTCAAACAAGAATTGATGAAAGCCATCCCAAGTTGCAAGCTCATACTTAAATAAAATTTAATGCCAGACTAAGGCCCGAGTAGGAAACAGAGAAAGGAGAGGCACATCATTTTTTTTTAAGTAGCGTCAAATCACATTTTTTGTACCACAGATGAAGTTAAAATTATGATAATTTACAAGGGTCACCAAATAAGAGAAATGAGTATTTCTTTCTCTATAGAAAGAAGACAGTAAAATGGTGGGAACAGAAACTAACTGACAAACAAGGACTGTATGGGCTTACAGAGCAAAGACCTGAGGGCTTGATACAAATCTTCCTGAACTCAGTACAAACATTCTATTGACCCCAATTTATATATATATTTTTAAATCAAACCTGTATCACGTTTTGGCATACAACCAATCCAGAGGTAGTCCACAGAGAGAATGTAGAAATGAAGCCTGCAAAGAACTGACTTGGGGCTTAGCAAAAAATCTCCTCAGCCTTTCAAAATATATCACTCATGCGGAGCTTTTTCTACACGTTTAACTGTCACACGTAAAGAGGTTGTTACAATACAAGTATGCAATGTGACAAAAATGATGGACAGCCTTCTTGCCTTTTACCAGACATAAATACAGATACCATAAAGTCCTTATGTACTGTACACAAAGAACAAATGCATATTGCAGATAACATCTTTAACACAAAAAAACCAAACCAAACCAAACCACAAAAACCCCAAACAAAAAAAAAAAACCCAAACCAAACAACAAAGAGAGTCCATCACATTTAAAAGGTGCAAAAGAATAATATGCATTATAAAAATGAGAGGCTAAGCTTGGGAAGTTGAAAGAGTTTTACAACAAAGATCTACAAAGTGGCATATTCCTCCCTCCCAGTTGTTGCGAGTATTTTTTGTTATAATACCTCAACTGAGCACTAGCTAAATATATGTTTTGTTCCCCTGCTCCATCAAAAAAGCAATCTAAGTAAACACTGATGGACTGTCTTTAATTCAGATCCAGTAGTCCTTAAAAAGCAAGACATTTTAATGCAAAACTTGGCAGATCTTTCTACAACAGCTAACTTACTGATATCTGTTAAATAACAAACAAATTGCCAACTCATTTTCTTTTTTTCTGTGCATGCTAGCAATACTGCCTCAACCCACTTCCTAGCATGGACAGTGCTGCAAGAATGTCCCTCAAGCCCTGGACCACTCCTATTTCTTAAAGATATTTCCAACTAGGTGCATTTCTACAGTTGGATGAATTAGTTCAGGAAGAATCCAAAATTTAATGGAACAGATACAGTAAAGACTGTTCTCAAATGTTTGCTATGCAATAGGAAATGACAAAAGAGTCTAGTGAATAATGTCTTATTTCCTGATGGTAATTTTGAGGTAAGTACAGTTGTGCTCTTCAAAAATGTGGGGCAAGAGGAAAAATATTCAGGCAAACCACTTATTATAGAAGATTTGACAGAGCTACAGAGACCAGAGAAACCTGTTCACTAAGACTGTCCCAGCAGCCCTGCTGGTTGCCTTGTAGCTGGAATGAGAACCCTGGACACAGCAGCTTGCATGGAGAACTTCTTCCTCTTTTCCTCTGCGGTGGGTTGACCTTGGCTGCACACCCGCTGCCCACCAAGCTGATCTCTCATTCCCCCTCCTCAGCAGGACAGCGGGGAGAAAATACACTGGAAAAGCTTGTGGGTTGAGACAAGGACAAGTAAATCACTCACCAGGTACCATCATGGACAAAACAGACTTGAGTTGGGGAAGATTTTCAATGTATTGCCAATTAATAACAGAATAGCATAGTTAGAAACAAAACCACAAACTAAAACCACCTTCCTGCCCCACTCCCTTCCTCTCAGGCTCAACGTCACTCCTGACTATTCACCCTCCTCCTGCCAAGTGGCACAGAGGAATGGGCAAAGGCCGGGTCATCTCGCCTCGTCTCCGCTGGTCTCTGGTCCTCGCACTCCTCTCCTCATGCAGCGTGGGGTCCCTCCCATGGGCTGCAGTTCTTCATGAACTGCTCCAGCATGGGGTCCCTTCCGCAGGGTGCAGTCCTTCAAGAGCAGACTGCTCCAGCTTGAGTCCCTCAGGGGCCACAAGTCTTGCCACAAAACCTGCCAGGAGCCTGCTACAGCATGGGCTCTCCATGGGCTGCAGCTTCCTCCAGGGCACATCCACCTGATCCAGTGTGGGATCCTCCAAGGGCCACAATGTTGGTATCTGCTCTGACATGGACCTCCATGGGCTGCAGAGGGACAGCCGGACTCACCACAGACTGCACCACAGGCTGCAAGGGAATGTCTGCTCTGGTGCCTGTAGCACCTCCTGCCCCTTCTTCACTGACCTGGGTGTCTGCAGGGTTGTTTCTATCACATTTTCTCACTCCTCTCACAGCTGCTGCATAGTGTTTTTTATCCTTCCTTAAATACGTTATCCCAGAGGTGCCACAAACATTGCTGGTGGGCTCAAGTTTAGCTCAGGTTCAGAGGAACCGGCTGCGTGTGACACGGGGGCAGGTCCTGGTGTCTTCTCATAGAAGCCACCGCTGCAGCCCTCCACTACCAAACTTTGCCAGACAAACCCAACACATCCTCTTTAATTCCTGCTCTGTTTTCTTCAGATACATCAATCATGCACTGTTGCTCTGCCTGCCTTCCACATTTACTGACCAGCAGACTTCAGTGTCAGCCTTTGAGGCTTACAAACCCCACTCTATCGGCCTCTGCGAAACAATCCAGGCCACTAGGACCAAAATATGTTTCTAGGCCATTTCACTGCAATTAAATTCATTATTCATCCTTTCCACTGCACTCAACTCAGGCTAATTTTTCACAGTTCATATGTTGCTTGCCTGCAAAATTAGAACAAATGACGTTTTCCATCTCTGGGGAGCAGCATGCCTCTGCTGCAAACCGGCTCCCAGACAGTTACCTGGAACTGAACAGACCACTCCACTTATATGGTCCTTGAGAAAACAATTTTTAGGACATGGCTTTGCAATTAGGGAACTATCTACAAAACTGAAATCACAGCTCCACTTCTAAAGCACAGATCAGAGGTGAATTCCCTCTAGTTAAAATAAAGCCAATTTCCCCAAACCTGGATTTAGTTTCTGCATTTGTAAATTGGGAATTACCATGTTTAAATGCACAACTGTAGAACAAAAAGGATAATTACTTAGCATATGTAAAAGGCTATGCGAGTGAAAATCTGCTGAATGAATAACACAAAATCTATGGTAGGGTCAAAGAGAAATTACTAATGTGGGATTCAACAACAAAGTATACTTACTAAGTTTTGTGATGGGACTAAAACTATTTACTTGCCCTTCTGTATCTGTTAAGTACTCAGAGACAAAGGAATCTTGTGTATGCTGTTCCTGAGGTTCTTGTGCAGTAATGGAATGCTGTCCTGTGATGCTATTCATTTTTAATAGTGTTTGGCAATGCAAATACAGATCTGGAAGAATCAGCATCCCAATGGATGTGCCAGGCCTTCGTGTATCAAAACTAGTTCCATATTTCCACTGCACGAGTACATCCCTGTGCAACACACCTTCAGCACATTGATGCCACTCATCTCTGCACCAGCACAAAGTCTGCCCATATGCTATATGTTGCAGGCACAGGACTGTAAAACCAAAATTGTACGGTGCAAGCAGCAGCCAAGGAACAACATTCAGTTCAGACACTGCTGTCCCATAGCCTCATTACAACATGTACCTCCAGAGCAGCAAAGGGAATTAAACAGCCATCACTGCAGGAGAGCCTGGCTGAAGCCTGCAGAAATAGGTCAAGGTTTTTCTCCTCTTGGAATTGTCACCAAAAGAAAAATAATAAGGAAGTAATAGCCTTTTTACAATCAATGGTTTTGTACACCCGAAAAGCAAACACTATAATCTAAGAACTGCAGTGCCAATCAAGATTGAGGAGTATTTTCATTTCACAGTAATACAGGTTATACATGAACAGGTAGTTTAAAGAGTATCTTTTTGTGTTGTAAGATACAAACTTTAATAATCATGTTTCATTTTCAAAAAACCAAATAGAAAAAAAGCAGTAGCAATAATAAACAGTATTTAGCAGAGAGGAAGAAAAAACATACAAATTATATGACAGCTAATACATTTAGAATAATCTCTGTGAGAGTCAGTAAAATTCAAAGGCATGTTGTTTTGCTATAGCTGTTGGCTCTGCAGTCCACAGAAGTATAAGATCCAAGAGACAAGAGAAAGACTAATATAAACATTATTTCTGAGAAAGAGTGGGGGGTTAATAGTCAGGCTTAACTAGGCTTATAGTCTGGGTTATTCTCTCTCTCTCTCAAAAAAAAAAAAAAAAAGAGAATCACAAAGAATCCCAACAACCCCAAGAACTAACTTAAGGATGGAGTCTGGTTACACCTTTTGTTCAAGTATAAGAAAATTTTACATTGAAATAATTTTATTCTTCCCCAGATGCCATGCTCTAGCTAAGTCATGACTTACTGGAAGAGCTACAAGATGAAGCTTTTCTACACAGTTCAAAACTAGACGAATCTGAAGAGTCCCTCCTGGCCTATTATGAATCCTTTAATGATTTCACGGTGTTAAATGCTGGCATGTTACAAAAACAGGCACTAGAAGACAAAATCAAGTGAAGGTGGCAAGAGGCCTGCACGATGAACCAAGAGATCCAGGAGAAACTGAAACATAAAAAGAAAACATACAAGAGGTGGAAGCAGAGTCAGGTCACCCAGCGGGAATGTGGGGACATTGTCCAAGTATGCAGAGATGGAGTTAGGAAAGGTGAAGTCCACTGGGTGCTGAACCTGGTGAGGGACATGAAGGGCAACAAGAAGGGCTTCTATGTGCACAGCAGGAGCAAGAAGAAAACTAGAGAAAATGTGGACCCACTGCTGAATGAGGTACAGCTTCAGGTGACAAGGGACATGGAAAAGGCAAAGGTGGTCAATGCCTTATTTCCCTTCATCTTTAGTGCTAATACTTGCCAAATTAAAGGTCCCTGAGACCACTGGTAAAGTTTGGAGCAAGAAAGACTTACGCTCAGTGGAGAAGAATCAGAATAGGTAACACTGAAACAAACTGGATGGACACATGTCCACAAACCCTGATGGGATGCACTCATGAATGGTAAAGGAAGTTAGCCAAAGTCATTGTGAGGCCCCTCAATAATATGTGAAAAGTCACAGTGATCAGGAAATGTTCCTTATGATGGGAAGAAAGTAAACATCGTGATCGTGTCTTCCGAAAGGGCAAGAAGGAACAGGATCAAGGAACTAAAGGCCAGTCAGACACACCTCACTCCCTGGGAAGGTAATGAGTAAATAATTATGGAAAGCACTTCCAAATATAACAAGGACAAGGAGGTGACTGACAGTAGCCAACATGGATTTACAAAAGGGAAAATCATGCCTGATTAACCTGTTAGCCTTCTATGATAAGATGATTGGCTTGGTGGATGATGGGAGGGCAATCAATGTTGTTTATCTTGATTGTAGCAAGGCTTTTGAAACTCTTTCCCATAACACCCTCATACACAGGGGAAGAATGAGTTAGATTCATGGACAGTGAGGCAGACTGAACTGCCTGGACCAAAGCTGACGGAGTCAGTGGGCTGAACTGCCCAGATACAGCTGGAGGCCCACCACCAGCAAAAACTGAAACACAGGACTTTCTATTTAAATATAAGAAAAAATTATTTCACTGTAGGGAAGACTGAACCCTGGAACAGTTTGCCCAGAGAGGCTGTGGAGTCTCCATCCTTGGAGATCCTCAGAACACAAGTGCACGAGATCCTGAGCAGCCTCCGCAGTTTGACCCTGCTTTGTGCAGTGGGGTTGGACTACACAGTCTCCAGGGGTTCCTTCCGATCTCATAGAGTCTGTTAAAAGGCATTAAAAAATTGTGGTGTTTTTGTTTGGTTTCGTTTGTTTGTTTTCTTCCAGTGGACTCCCTCCTGACATCTTTCACAGCTGTTTAATCCAGGTGCCTATATAGTTTGGGCTTTAAGTGCTTTACCTGTGCTCCTCTCAGCCACCTCCACTCAGATTTGTTACTAAAAATCCACAGCCCTTCCTCTTTATCAAAGCTGCTCCAGACCTGGAGACTTCAGAGACTGTAACTTCATATGCATATTATGCAAAGGAAATACACTTTTTTTCAATTTGACAGAAAACATTCAGACATCTGGCTCAGAGGGGTAGTTCAATATGGAAATAATCCAAATGATTTACCTGCTTAAGTTTAGCAATGACCTTTAGTACTTTGCAGAACTGCACTTTCAACACGAAGGGACCAAAGTAGCACTTACTGTGGTCCACGAACACTTCCCAAACCCAGTATGAGCACCCCGAGTCAATGGGGCTCAGAATCTCTCTAGGGGTCAGGGTTTCACCCCAAAATACCACACCTATATGTTAATGATATGTATACCACACCTATCTGTAGGTAGCATACCTATATATGTACTATGCATATAAAAATACACCCCTCCCACCCCGCATTCCCCAATCACATATATGTGTATATAACAAACACACACACAAATATATATACGTGTGTTCTTCAAAAGAGCACAGAAAGATACTAAGAGCAGGTTGGGTGCAGAGCACCTTAGCAACAGTGTATCAGGCCAGTATTGGTAAGCCATGAAAAAATTTTCCAATTAGATAAATTTGAAGCCGATGGCATGTCTGGGGGCTCAGTTCGAAGGGACTCCTGTCTCTGAACTCAGTGGTTTCATTCTTAGTCTCTACGCTCTCCAGCTGCGCACAGCACAACATGTGGCAAAGCAGCAATGTAATCAACTACAGGGACTTCCGGTGTACTCAAATAAGGAAACCAAGGTCATCTTGGATCAACATACTATACAGATCTTGAATGACTTTTCTTTTTGCCTGAAAAAAGGCCCAGACAAAACCATGATAGAAAAAAACCCCAGATAACATATATCATCACAAAACAACTTCTATGCAGAATGTCTCTACAAAGTGAGCTAAATTTTTATCCTGCTATCAAATCATAAGTATTTACAGATTTCCAAACTGGTTTATTAGGAAAAAAGATTGCGAGATCAAAATAACATTAATAGTGTCAAACCTTTAAACCTTTCAACATCTGATATACCAGGAACTGGATTCGGTCTTCAGTTAATTTCTCATGCTTCATTATCTTGCTCAAGTCGGTTCCCATAAAAGGCATGACGAGGTAGCTAAAAAAAAAAAAAAAGGACAGAATAACTTTGGCAAATAAATTCAACCATAACTGTATGTTATAGTTCAGTGACAACACTAAATTATAGATAATTCCATTTACCAAACAATCCCATCATCATCCCCCTGCCCTCTATGTTTCTCTGGTTTTATCCATTTTTACAGTCATAAAGAGCTACAGCCCAACCCTGTCACTAATTATGGGAAGTTACTAGTTATCAGAAGAGTGCAGATTCTGAACTAGTTAGAAAGAACCTAACCAAGAGCTATGTGATATTTCAAAGGCACCTACACAGAAAGCAAAGACATACACGCAATGCTATTTATCTCACAGTCATTATCACAGCTTTGAACCAGCTGCCATCTACTGAAAGAAGTACACACCTTATAAGACAAGTAACTGGTTCTAAGGACAACCTGAAAACATCAGCCTACGAATTTTGAAGTTCCACATAAGAGTTATATAACAATGAAATTCAGAAAAAAAACCAACCATGAAGCGACAATTTTGGAATTCTCCATTTATAAAAGTAACAATCCTTCCTGCTGCACAAGTGATGATGCCCTGCTCCCCCACACAAACAACTCAGAACTTACAAGTCATTAAACTTCTCCAGGGTTACATCTGGTGTGAACACATCCAATATTCCAATGACCTAAAAGTAAGACAGGATGGAGAGGAAAAAAAAACCACATGGATTAATATTAACACAAAAAATCCTGAAATGCATAATAAGTGAAAAAACGTAACAAAAAATATTTCCATAGTGAGATGTTAGCTACAGACACAATGATGGCAGAAAGAATACCTAAAGCAGTGCCTAGCAACACCAGGATTTGTTATGTGCTAAATTTTGTAACTCTGAGGGCTATTTGACCCTGTGATAAAAAAATAAAAAAAGATGTATTTACTTGAACAAAAAGTTCGGAGGCTAACAGTTTCATGTAAGAGGAGAGAGCACCTTCTAATTTGAACCACTAAAGTGACAAAAATAAAACAGACAAATTGGTTTATAACTTGAAGCAATCATAAGCACTATCCACCTAGCCGGGCCTGCTGCTTGTCAATGAGGAACACTTCAGATGTCTTCTAATTTCAGTAACAGATAATTGAGGTACACAGACTACAATATCTAATTGGGAGTATGGAGAAGAAACTAGAACAAGACTGTCTTTACAAAGACTAAATTATCAAGAGCTTAATATGATTTACTATGGCTTATACCTTAGGTTCTCCTTAAGATTATTTTTTGTCAAACAAAATCATTCTATATCACTCAACCAAGAAATAACCATCTAGTAAGACAGATTTCCCACCACAGTTTTTCGTGCTACGGTGCTTTTCAGCAGAACTATATGAACTGACTAGATGCATTACGGTAACTGCCAATGCTTCTCTCCAGCCCATTAAACACCACAAAATTAAATATACAGAACTTGATGCTCCAAAAGGTGTAGCTGGAATTGTCTAAAGCCAGATGTCAGCTTGGATGCTGATAGCACAGACTTTTAGAGTTGCTTCTTTTTTACTACTAATTCACCACCATTTCTGTCTGCTCAGAGGAAGCCTCCAAAACCATGGACTGCTCATGGTGTTTGCCAGGCGCAGGCTGCCGTGGCAATAGGGCAGTGCAGGGGTTTGCTGGAAAGCAAACTGAAAGACTAGTAACCTTTATCAGCTTGTTCAGACCCATCTCCACAGCCGTACGATTTAAGGACACCAGACTGTACATTAAACTAGAACTGTATTAAATTAGAAACCATAAGAAAGAAACTGGGGTAAAAGCATATTATGCTGTCTGATGTTACCATCAAAATACTGAAAGGACTGAAAAATCCTTGATAACAATAAAGATGGATTTTGGGCATTACTACTATGTCTTAATTGCTAAAAAAACCCAAGAGTTATTTTAAAAAGGTATGTGAAAGTAAAGAGAAGCAATAGCAGAAATGCAGGAAAAAAATGCAAGAAAAGAAAGGCAACTTCCTTTTCCTTAAAACAAAATTCTCCAACTGTGATGAAATCCTTACTGTATGTATTTTTATCTCTTCCACATTCAGGCAGAACTACTACAGTTAATCTGGATATTATCAAAATGTCACAATGATGAACAAGACAGAAAAACTAATAAAGAGGAAGACAGAAAATTACAACTCTTTTTCTTTGTAGCCATGTATATCTTTGAAAAAAATCACTAATATTTTCCTGAGGACTGCTATATGAACCTAATTAAAGAAGAATAATATAACAGACATAAACCAATAATTAAACTCACAGAGGATGTGGATATTATTTGAAGTAATACCTTCAGTGCTAACATCACAGCAAGGTTTGTTTGTTCTTTTTTTTATGACAGTTTTACATAAGGTTTTCAATTTCTAGGTGGAGGAAGGGACAGAAAGGGAAGAGAGAGGAATTAGGGAGATGTATGTGACAACAATGGAGCATAATGCAGCTCTATGGGCATTTCCTAAGGCAGTCTGTACACACAGAGCACACACAGCCAGAAAAGTTGTGTGCTCTCCAAAGATTTCAGTATTAAAAAAAGGAAGTTAATGTTTTAACAGTAATCTTATCCAATATGTACTTCTTCCTCTATTAATCCTCACTTTTTCAGAAGTCCTGCTTGTTTTCTTCAATGGGATATTTCCATGTCTTCATTTAGCTAAGCAAGATACGTAAGAACACAAACCCCACCACGTGTGATTGTAGCAGTGAAAGGCACAGGGACACCAGCACCACAAGAACGGACACAGCAGAGGATGGGACAGCATGGCCCTGTACCACATTCATCTGCACCGAGGTGTTCTCAGGCACCCGCTGCGAAATAAGGGGGAAGCATGAAGAACACATCTCCATAAATAACATACCAGTCCAAAAAACACAGTTAATCAAGTTGACTCATGTTTTACTACTTCTCCATTGAAGAGTTCCCTGTAGTTACTTAATGCTGCCTGAGATACCACATAGATTACTGCAGAGGTAATGTTGCAAACTGATGGAGACAACTTGATCATTGCTGCAAATCCTCTGCAGTGAAGAACAGCTCCGAGACCAACGCTCAGCGCCTGCTGAAGGGGATTTTAAATAATAAACCAGAAAATGTTTTTAACATGCCAAAGACTTCACAATACTTCTTTTCTTCTTCTTACTTCAGCTTTCTAAAAATCCTGAAATGCATTTTAGTGTCCAAAGTGATGAGACATACTAATAGTTAATCCATTTAAAAATAAAAGTGAGGGACCCATTTCCTTTTCCTCACTGATCTTTATTTAATAGCTGTGCTTTGGGATGATTTTCCTGTACTGGAACAGAGTCATTAGTGGGCCACATCCTTCTAATGATATGTTAAGGAGAAGGAGGTACAGGATAAAATAAATCCTCTGAGGAAGACACAACTCCAGCTACTTCTTCAGGAAAAGAACTGGACAAAGTGTAGGAAAGTCCCTCCTCCAAAATACCACAGAAGATCCTGTGTCTGTCTAAAATGCTCTCAATTAAATACAGTATTTGTAAAAAAAAATCTTTACAATACTTAAAGATAATGTCCTAGCACAAAAGCAAGCCCCATAAACAATTACAAGAATCTTTTATTTTTCATACTGTGGCCCATATGAAATGTAACAGAGACATCTGTGAAACCTTCTGTAGATCTATTTTTATGTTATTTCAACATGCATACTGATACTATCAGAGATGGAACAGCTGAGGAACGAACCCAGTACACTCTGCAATGGCAACAAAAAGCATCTGTGGAAACCAGCAGGAGCACTGCCCTTTCAGAGTCTCTTTTTTTCCCCCATTAACCCTGCCAAAAGGCAATTTCTCAGATGAACTGGCCCACAAAGGATGCACCTCGCTTCCTACTGCCCATCTAACTAAAAGCAAACCAGGATTTCTGCAGACTCTACTGAAATACCTTCCTTGCTTTTACCTTCAAGAGAGAGTGTGATAGTGTATCTCTACCACCGTCCTGCAAAGAAAAACCACAGTAACAGCTAAATTACCCATTTATTGGTCTAACTTGTTTTCCACAGGTATGCTTTTACTCAATATATTTACTTTGCTGATTGTGTCTCTTTCCCATGAACCCGTGGGGGTAGGTGGCAATGTCTCCAGCCTTTCTCATCCCTACACTTGGTGTGTGTCCTGTCCTCCTCCCCAGACATTTATAATGACCACCCTGGCCAACTTTAACTACTGTCAACAAATAAATAACAGCTTTGTGTTGGTAAGGTGGTTTCTGCCCTACCCTCCTCACCTGCCTCCTTTTCCAAATGTTATTCCAGCAGTGGAGCACAACAGTGACGAGTTCCTCATCTCTGTCCTGCCCTGCACTTTGATGTCTTGGATTACTTTTATTCAAGGACCATTCCACTGCATTTCTGTAAAGGAAAGTTTCTGATGTAAGCAGCAGCACATCAACGAAAGACTCGGATCTTGTATAAATTAATAAGTAATGTAGGTTATGTCTCTTATTCAGTAAGTGCTGCTTTCTCTTGCGGATGTTATGCATGAAAACACAGTGAAGTTGAGTGACTTTGGCACTCGGGCTACAAACACAAGTACATTTTTAAGAGAGATCCCTGCTGGGGTGGTGCTGAACTACATATTATGCTGCATTAAATTTTATGCAGGGTTAGCTTCATGTTCCTGCGCTGTTCCACATCACAGGGCACTTGCATCCTTTTACTACACTAAGAAGTCTCAATGTTTTTAAAATTTTAACTATCCACACACAAGGCTTGCACCACAGTCACCTTTCTTCCTCACTGATTACTGCTACACGACACAAGGGATGGCTGCTGATGGACTCCTGCCAGTCAGCACACCAGCAGGCACAAACCGTGCCCATGAGTGTCACTACCCTCTTCCTTCAAAGGACCCATATGTAACACTTGGACAGATCCAAATCCTGCGGACAGACACATCTTCATCTCTGGACTGGATGCCAATTCAAAGAGAAAAGGTCTGGGTTTCGGTGTTACCTTATTTTCATTCACTGGACTAGGCTAATAAGTCTACTTTATTTACCCAAGGCTGGGGTGTGAATAAATGGCTATTAGCTGAAGCCCAGCTTAGGTAAAACACCTATTAGGCAGGTTTGCAAAAATAAGCAGAAGTGACCACTGATACCACTGTTTTGATTTATTGGCTTTTGAGTAGCAAAATGAGTGACTCTGGTGGCCTGTCAGCTCCCTCGCTATGCTAGGCTTTCACCCGCAGAAAAACACCCAGGAGTGTTTCTCCTCTACAACCTTCTGACAGCAATAAACAGTTATAACCGTATTTTTGCTTTCATAAGGACCCATAAGGAGACTTGCCACCACCAGCCAGGATTCCCAAACTGCACTTTACTGGCACTTATGTACCCAAAGGGTGTCAATTTTTAGCTGGTGCGGTCCTGCAGGACTTGCTGTGGGAAAGCTAATGCAGTGAGTGTGCTTCCATCTGTAAAGGCATCACTCATCTACAGCTCCCTTCTTGGTCTGATATTGTACACTGCAGAGGCTGCTGCTCTTCAAATGCTCATGTCAGGCTAGATGAGCTGCAAAAGGTGACAGGTTTAAGACTTTTTCAGGCAAGAACATAGAGTGCCCCACCATTTTCCCTGAAACAAACCCCTCGCTTGATTGATACTGCGTAGATGTAAATAAAAAGCCCAACATTTTTTCAAAATGAAGAAGTCAACAGAGTTAAATATTAGCCAACCTAGAAGAGAGGGCCTCAACCATTCTCAAAAACATACCTGTAGAGAGAAAGACAGTTTGGTGTCTGTTGGATACCCGAGTTCCTTCCAGAAGGTGGAAAAAAAGCTACATGGTTCTCATAATACAAAACATACACCGTTCTTCAGATGTGGGAATACACCAGAGAATAATTTCCACTCAGAGCAATGAATCAGAGTACAATATAGAGCACCTTTAAACAAATACTGCAGTTGCCTCTTATACACAGGGTTTCCATGAAAAGAAACCATCTGCAGAACATTAACTGACCCAAAAACTATTCAATGGGCATTTGTCAAAAAGTTTATGCCAGAAACACATTCAGAATTTAAGTTGGTAGAACTGTGTAAGAATTACTATATGTGCTTATATGTATACATAGGTATATCCATACATACACACACATACTTGTATACCGCACTTTCATATATTCCACACTCTGTTGTGACACAAGACATCACCATGAGCAGCTGCTTCTCTCTCCCTCTCCCCAGTGCCATCTCCCCTCACCAGCTGTTCTGCACTCCTGCTGCCAACTTCAAACTGGGAGGCGAGATGGGCACCAGGACTGGACCAGTAAAGGCACTATGCAATTGTTCTAACAAGTGTGGGTATCACGGCATCACTTCCAGTCTAAATACATCATAAAATCCAAGTTATTTGCCAAATAAAACTAAAGGCTCTTCATCTCTGCTTACTTATCTGGGTTTAGCTTTGCATGCACAGATATCTCTGCTAACTTCAGAAGAATACATGGATGCAGAGGTATGCAAATGTTTGAAAGCCAAAGTCAGGGACAAAGTTAGCACATTGGCCATATTTTTACTTGTTTTGGTTTTAAGTTGGAGCCCTAACAGATAGTTTTAAGGATCCTCACTTTAACTGAACTCAAAACAGAAAGAAATGGGGAACAAAAGCAGCACTAGTGAAAAAAATCTTTCTAAAGGCAAACAGTCTGTTCTTCTATACAAGATGTAGCAGATGCTGAAGAAAAAAAATCAAGAGCTGCTAAGGCTGTAGTGGGATGAATACTTCAAGCTAGGATGAATAAAGGAAGCGGAAAAAAAATCACAACAAAAACCCAGTGCTTTCTTCATTCTGCTTTAGCTGTTTTTATTCCTCATTTTCACACCATTCCCTCTCTTGTGCCAGAATATCTGTTTATGCAGCTACACAGTGATCCAGCAGCTTATACTGCTGGAATCTAACTTCTCTTTTTGGAAATGTCTGAGGAATTGATCTGGGTTAGACTGCTTGTTAGGCAGCAGCAGTAATTCAGTAGCTTATCATGTTTGTGAAACATCCCAGGCCCTCTCAAATTAAAAGCCCTACAGAAAAAAAAAAAAAAAATATATATATATACACATACATATATATATCAGCGTAATTAAAGACAGAAGACAGTGATTTATCTTCCAACAGCCAGGTCTCACTCTCTTCACATGCAGCCTCTGCCTCATGGTCCTCAACATCATTTTTCTTCTGTATTGTTTGCCAGGGGTTGATGAGAAGTTGCCTGCTACCAAGTTTGCACAGTTCATATAAAAATACTCCTCACTACACTTAAGTAATGTTGTGCTTGAGAGCCATCAGGGAGCACAGAGATCCAGTACATATAATGAAAGCAACCAGAATGGCCTCCTCCTGAAAATGCCTAAATAGACAAGCAAATTAAGCCATGAGTTAGCTTCACAGAACCACAGAATCACAGAATTGTTTGGGTTGGAAGGGACCTTAAAAATCATTTAGTTCAAGCCCCCTGCCATGAGCAGGGACACCTTCCACTAGACCAGGTTGCTCAAAGCCCCATCCAACCTGACCTTAAGCACTTCCAGGGATGGGGCACCCACACCTTCCCTGGGCAGCCTGTTCCAGTGCCTCACTACCCTGATGGTGAAAAATTTCTTCCTTATATCTAATCTAAATCTATCTTCTTTCAGTATAAAGCCATTACTCCTTGTCCTATCACTACATGCCCTTGCAAAAAGTCCCCCTCCAGCCATCTTGCAGATCCCCTTTCGGTGCTCAAAGGCTGCTGTAAGATCTTCCTTGCAAGCTAAAATACAGTTCCAGTAAAATTCAGCAGGATGACTACTGTATTTGTCTTTACAGGACTCCAGATCATCCTACAACCCTTCCACATTAAAGAGATGAACATATTCCTCAAAGGGTCTATAATGGAGGTCATGCAGGGTATTACGTAGAAGATTTCCTCTTTTCTTCACTGAAGCATGTCATGCTGATGAATTGTATTACTGTGGCATAGGCTTAATGGTATCTTCTGCTACCTTAATGGAAGATCAGAGATGCTATTTTTAACACAATGTGTCAAACCACTACAATTTCTTCCATCATTCTGAACACAGCATAAGGTTAAATAAACTATGATAATGTATTGCTATATGCTTAATAAAACACTTCCCTAAAAGCTATGAAAGCCAGAGATGGTCCATCGAGAGGTAATTATGCTGAAACAAACAAAATATCACACTTTTAATGTAATCCAACAGCAAATGCATCAGCTTACAGAAGTTATTTTAAAAGCAAAACAGATCAAAGGGGCCAACTGGATGTAATTTTAACTACCAAATTAACAGAACCTTGAAAGAATTTATATCCTGAAGTAGGAAAAAAGCAAGGTGGAGATTTTAATTCAATCCATCGTGGATGTATCGTTAGATCAGCTATCACACACCACTTCCTCTACATATTCAGATAACCAACACCCAAGAGAGAGATAACAGTGGCATGGCTATTTTATTGTGGTCTTTGAAACAATTCAATTTTATTAATTTTTAATACCAGTTGTATCTACAGCACAGCCAGAAAAACAGATAACTGCTATTTTATAGAAGTGTACTACAACATACTAGTTAATAGAAAAATCAGGAAAGCTCCTTCAATCAGTGTTCTATTTCTACTAATTCCTGTTATAAGGAGATGTGCACCCACGTGAGTGGGACCCATTCAGAACTCCACAGCCAGATCCACAGAAGCCACAATGGTAATGACAGAGGATGCACATCTGTCCTGTCACATGTCATTAAAGGTGTGCACAGCACACTGGGGGCTGCTGATGTGGATAAGAAAGGATCTTACTCTCTGCCTGCAAATCCATCATTTGGCAGAAACATGCAAAAAGAGGCTCTTTGACAGAATGGTCAACGGGGCAGGGGGAAGGGCTGGAAATCCTGACAAGGAGCAATATTGCAATTCTGGTTTAATTCTGGATGGGTGGAATGGCTAAAGGAGTATCCTGAGATCAGCGCAGGCATTAGAAATCCTAAAAGGTGTTGTTGCTATTCGTAATTAACTATGGGTGAAACGACTGACAGAAGGGTGTGAGACTGGGGTGGTGGATGGAAATTCCTTGATGGGCTGTTCTGCTATGTGATCCTGGTCACAGAGGGGTGGAGAAAGTCACCTTCTGACTCACCAGTGCCCATATATCCCTACAGGATCATTTATTCAGTCTTTGTTCTCTAATGAGTAGATGCCATAATTCATGGCAAATCTTTTCTTTAGTACATAGGCTAGATTCTTCTTTCTGTGGCCCGAACTGTTTCCTAAGACTGTAAATTATTCCCTTCCTTCATATATGTTGATTTGTAACATTTACAGATTGTGCTCATGTTCCCCAGGGAGCATTTTCTTCTAGACTCTTTAATCATCAAACAAGCCCATGGAGGGGTTCCAGAGTATTATCCTGAAGGGCATACACTGCATAAAAACCGCCAGGAGTGGAAAATGCTACCCAACCGATCATTCTGGGAAATGGAAGAAAAATAATCTCAAAATTCTGGACACAGTTAGGAGCTTGGCAACTGCACAAGCTGCTCTGCTCCCAAATGTTCAGTAAAGAAAAAGCTGAGAGTATGAAAGTCCATGCATGACACAGAAGTTCCCTACAAACTTTAACTCTTTAACATATACAGCAGTGGTTATGAAGCTGTTACTTCAAAGGAATCAAGTAAAATTATCAAAGGTATTAAAAGATTCAGACTAAAATATTAACAGGCACATAGGTTCTTAAGCCTACAAAAAGGTCTGTTTTTTTCTGAACAGCCAGGATATCCCACAGATTATTCTTCAAAATGAAAGCATATATTGTTGGTACACACAGTGTCGGTACCATAACATTAAATGGCATGGATAGGCTATTGTTATAACCAGTTTCTCTTATCCTCACTTTTGATCTCTTAGCTTTCTTTGAAGGCCATCTGATGGGACTATACTCTTAATCTCCCACATTATTAACATCTTAAAGCAGATTCTTATGCATCAATTTAACACCTCCCTCCAAACTCATTTTTTTTTCACATGCATTCATGGTGAACAGCATTTAAAGCCACTACTGTGATCCTCCAAGCCTACTCTGAGGCCCTTCTCACCTGGAGTCCATGTTCTGATTCCACAATAACTGTTCTAATACAATTTTCTTGTTCTTTACTTTCTTCTTAAACTACTAAGCACCATTGCGATTAAGTACCTTTATCTCAGTGACACTTTCAGCACTTCTTTCTACAGCTGTTCTTCTTCCACATTATGTCGGAATCTGTGCAGAGCTCTGCATCCTGCTCTCTGCTTCCCCATAAAGCAAATTATTTAGTCATTCATGAACTTCTCCTGTTTCATATTACTACAAATGCAAAACTTTCAAATGCTTCATGGAAGATTAAAAAAAAAGGAAAACCCCCTCCTCAAAGATATGCATGTGTACCATAGCCATCCTCATGCAAGTTCAGAGGAAAAGAGATGCCAGCACCTGAGACACACAGGTAAAGACCCATGCTCCCCCTTCTCCTGCACCTCACTGGAACGCACTGATGGAGATGGTAACTTCTGGTCCTTGATCTCTCTCACTAGCTCAGAATGCAAATTCCACTGTGGTCCTAACCTTCCCAACCCAACCTTTCCTACATGGAAATGATGTTTCCCACGGGATATTCTAGTTTGTGCCAACTGAAGGACAGATGGACAAAAGACAGGCCAAAAGTTTCCTGAATTCCACTCAGATACATATCTGCCTCATCCAAATCTGCATATTTTCTTTGTTTTTAGGGTTTCAGCCTTTTGGAGGATATCTGCTAACCACCCAACTCACGTTTTCGTGCTTCATGTGTTTCAGGAGGCGCAGCTCTCGGTATGCTCGTTTGGCAAAGAGTTCAGACTGAAACGGGCGGTACAGTTTCTTAATGGCCACTTTAGTACCACTTCTTCCATCGACGGCTGAGCTGTAAGGGATTAGGAAGAGTTTGGTGAGCGAGGACTGAAGCGAGACCGCAAACCCCACCACCCCACCGGTGCTGGAGAGCGGCTGCATCCTGCCCTGCCCTGCCCTGCCCTGCCCAGCCCTCAACCCCCTGCCTGCCAGTGCCTGCACGGCCTCCCTGTGCCCAGGGAGGAGACCACAACCCCAGAACACCTGACTGGCAGCACCCAGCGTTTAGTTTCACTCCTTTAAAAGGCTGCCAGGCTCGGTGATGAAAAGCAGCCAATTTTCGAAAGCTTTAAAGAGGAACAGCTGGGGAGGGCGGGAAAAAAAAAAGCCTCAAATCCCCCAACAGCACAAACCCAAATCAAGTGTCCAGTCCCGAGGGCCAGCACCACGGGTTTTGGGGACGCTGCAGCTCCGGGAGAACCGCACCCCGCGGGCCGGCTCCGAGTCTGGCGGTCGCGGACAGCGCTCCTCGGGCAGGGCTGGGGCTGCGCCCAGGGCTCTGTTGCTCCGGGACGCAAACACGCGTGGGACGAAAGGCGACACGTCCGCCGGCTGCCCCACCAAGGGCCGGGGTTCCCCCACGGCACAACCCGGCTCGGCGTCGCCCAGGTGGGCAGCGGGGCCGCCCCACTTCGCCCCCGCGGGGCCCGGCAGCACCGGGCGGGGCCAGGCTGGGTCAGACACAACAACTGGGAAAAGTTGTCAGGGAACAACGCGAGAGAGCCCTGGGCTGGGGAGCATGCCCCCGGCCCGGGGACAGGTCACCGCGGCGTCCAGCCGGCCCCGGCCGGCCCCTCCCGGGGCTGCCCCTGCTCGCCCCGCTCACCAGACAGCTCCGTAGGCGCCGGACCCCACCGGCTGCAGGTCCCGGTAGCGGTCCCGCACTTCCCAGAGGGTCTTGGTGATGTCCTGCCGGTAAAAGCCGTTCTTGGGGGAGGCCATGGCGCTGCAGCCCCCGCCGGCGCCCGCCGACAAAGAGCCCGGGCCGGGGGGAGCGGGAGCGGCCGGCGCCGCCGAGCCGGGCTGCGGCGAGGGGCCGGGCTTGGGCGAGCGGCGCCTCCCGCCCCCGCCCCGCGCACCCCCCGCGGGGGGCCCGGTCGCCCGCCCCGCGCCGCCCCCGGCGAGGCTGCGGCGGGCACCGGGCGGGACCGGCACCGGCACCTGGGGCTGCGCTCCGGGCGGCACGGGGCTGCGTGGTGAAAGGGGAGTCCCGCCTGCCAGCGCCCGGAGCACGCGTGGGCGGGGAAGCAGGTGCCGAGGCTCTCGCTGCCTGCACAAGTCCTTGCTACGGAGCTGAAAGTAAATCCATCCCAGCCCTCTTGTGCGTGTACACGCCGCGGTGTGGCACTTCACTCGGGGCTCCTTTTGCGGTCCTGTTTTAGATCTGATGAAATGCATCCGGCCTTTACAGGAAAGCGTTAAGGAGTGTGAGGGGCTGTAACTGGCGAGAGCTGGGAGCACAGGAGCGAGCTCGCAAGCGACCTTTGCACGGAGGTGAACGGCTGAGGGCTTCCCGGTTCGTCGCAGGGTCAGACCCCACGTTTCAACAATAGTTAAAGAGAAACAACCTCACGCGTGATTCATGTGCTCAGAGCAAGTGGTCCCATATGCGCGTCTGGTGAGATATGAAACAGTTTCAAGCAGCAGCTTGAAAC
Organism: Nesoenas mayeri; assembly: GCF_963082525.1. Lineage (NCBI taxonomy): Eukaryota > Metazoa > Chordata > Aves > Columbiformes > Columbidae > Nesoenas > Nesoenas mayeri. Next base: position 21,963,463 of record NC_137541.1, read on the forward strand.
AATTGCCGTGCTGGAGTATGGATAATAGCGACCTCAGTGTAGTAAATAGGCCTGGACGGGCCCGTGTGAGGCAAAGACCTTGTCTACTTTTTTTTAATGTGTAATCTGTGTGAATATAATTAATGTTTTTGCCCTTCGGGGTCTGGTAAAGCCTTTGTTTTGTCTGACTTCACCCCTGAGCAATGTTGCAATGTTGCTGAGGTTAGATAATTCAGACTTACTGCCACTAGAGTTCAATTTGTGGCTTTGCTCGAAAGGGACAATCTGGCCAAGTTTTGTTGTTCCCAATGCTTTTTTGTAGTTGCTATGGGCCCAGACTTTTTCGTGCCTGACTCCCAAATGTGGAAGCGCAGCCCTACCCGCTCTCCCTACTCCAGTCAGGTACGCGTTGGGTACAGGCAGAAAACATCCCGCTAGCGGTGTGTTCCAGCGCTGCTCTCTGCTGTCCTGTGACCTGTTTGAATCTCTGGCTGAGTGACAATGGAAACGAACCTTCTGACATTTGGCAGGTAGCGTGAGGCTTGTGTCAAGTGTTAGATTAATGATACACATTTGGTTTTAAAATCTACTGTCCCAGCAGATTTATTGTTACTATATTTTTTAGTTTCTGACATCACTTTTATGCCATGTTTGCCATTCAGATGATGGCTGGAGTGAAATGTGCTTTGGGCAAGGTGAAGGATAGAGCAGCTTCTGCTCAGTTTTGAGCCAGTCCATTAGTTAAATTGCTTTTAATGACAAGTATTTATGTTTCTAATATGATAAGAATTAGTTCTGCTTTTGATCCCTCATGTACTTTTCCTTTATCCAGTTATGAAAAAATGATGCTTTCTTACTGCTTGCTTTTTATCAAGGCATAAAGTAGATGATTTTGATACAGCAGATGAAAGTACTAACCCAGCAGCAAGATGATGAATGTCACTCTTGTGCAGAAGCTGAGAATATTACAGAACAACTTTTGTAAGATATTTAAAATTCATTGACAAAGATGGCCAATACTGGTTTTTCCATGTTTTTTCCTTTGTGTAAGTATTTAGGTATAGTTTGCTGTGGATGGATGAAGTAGCAGCATCCGTCAAATACAAGACCACCTTTCTGCATCAGGTCACACATACAGCAGATGAACTGATCAACTTACTGAAAACCTTAGGACATCAGCACTGTTGGAACAAGGGCAGCTTTGTCTAATAAAACCATTAGAGGTGTCTATGAAGGAAGTGAGACAAGAAACTTGGATCCATTCACAGCTGATAGATCTTAACAGCAGAATTGCAAAATGCACACGGCTCAGCATCCTGCCCAGCTCAGTTGGACAGATGATGTGTTTTCCCAAAGATAATCTGTTGCAATGAGACTAATAGGATACTACGGCTGTATCTTATCCCAGGCAGTGTGTGCTTGACAGTGTAAATTAAAAAAGGAATGCTATCAGATGTTTCTCCTTTTGGCATATGTTAATTGTAAAGTTTATATAACAAAGAAGGACCTTCTTCAGACATCATGAATAAAAAATAATAGATGGATTAATTATGCAAAAAATCTGTATTTTCTAATGCCCATCCCATAAAGGGAAGCTTGGCAAGGTTGTTACCAGTATTAATTTCAATACTTTTTTCCCCTCTTTTTTCGTTTTTCCTTTTTCCTTTTCTTTTTTCTTCTTTTTTCTTCTTTTTTCTTCTTTTTTCTTCTTTTTTCTTCTTTTTTCTTCTTTTTTCTTCTTTTTTCTTCTTTTTTTCTTCTTTTTTTCTTCTTTTTTTCTTCTTTTTTTCTTCTTTTTTTCTTCTTTTTTTCTTCTTTTTTTCTTCTTTTTTTCTTCTTTTTTTCTTCTTTTTTCTTCTTTTTTTCTTCTTTTTTTCTTCTTTTTTTCTTCTTTTTTTTTCTTCTTTTTTTTTCTTCTTTTTTTCTCTTCTTTTTTTTTCTTCTTTTTTTCTTCTTTTTTTCTTCTTTTTTTCTTCTTTTTTCCTTTCTACCTTTCTTCCTTTTCCCTTTCCCTTTCCTTGCTTTTTTTTTCCTCCTTCTCCTTCTTCTTTTCTCTTTTTCTGCAGCCAACTTTCAATGTGTTGGAAGGTTGCCATCAGCTGCAAAACATATGAGATAGATGGGATGCGGACAGTAGTCTGTCTGATCTCTCCAGGGATCAAGAGCTCAATTTACACTCCAGCCTGGACATGAGGCTTCGGTGCTGGAGCAGGAGCTCTGCGAGAAAGCTGATCATGTTCTCCTGAGAAACTCGGCATGTATGGAGTCTGCTGAGAGAGTTTGATGGCAACGCTGCTCGCAACAAGCTGTTAAATAGCAGTGATAAATGGCACAGCGTGGTTTGTCAGGAGCTGACCTGCAGGCTGGCCGCAGGGCCCCAGTGCAGGAGATGTGTCTGTGTGAGCAGGGAGGGCACTGGGACCTTGATCCAGTCCAGGCACTGGCAACATGGATTCAGCTGGGGAAAGTGGGAGATCACGCAAAGTCCTTAAAAAAGCATCTTCCCACCTTTCTGTGTATGTCTATAAGAGGTGTTTCACACGGTCATTTTATTCTTGATACACTAATTCACATATGAATAATTTAGTTCTGTAAAACATACCTTAAATGTCAATAAACATGAAGTCTTGCTGAACTGTCAAATGCTGATTCCTAGGATGTTATTTTTTTTTAACTGGCTTTCTATCCCCATCTACTCTGTTCTTATCTACTTAGATACATTGCCATGAAGGAAGTCCATTTTATTTATTACAGCAAATAAATTAAATAAATAAAACACTTAAATAAAAAGAAAATCGCTGTTTTCATCTGAAAATATTCCCATGTTATTGTGTCCCCACCCTTCCCTAGTGGAGCTGCTGCCAGCTATTTTGCAACTTTTCCGTTTTTGTCTCTCTGACCCCTGAGCAGGGTGCTGCAGTTCCAGTGACACGGGGCACCCCTGGCAGCCTGGCCATGCTGTGAGGGTACTCAGCCAGCAGTAGAAAGGAATGAATATGCATCACCTAAATGCCTTTTTTTTTTTTAATATCTATTTTTTAAACTGGACATTTAATTTGTTCAAGAGGTCGAGGGAGCACTTACTAAATAACTACTGACTACCCCGTTATTATCCCTGTTTGCTGGAGGGGGGTATATAAACCAACTGCTTTTAACACTCTCCTAACTCTTTCTCCTCCAAGCCTGCCTAAAGGTCCTCTTCATACTCATTCCTACAATAAACTGTAGGAGTTTAGTTTTTAAACTATCACAGATTATCACAATCTGAGATGCTGTTGCACACAGAAGAAACAAATACTTGTGTTGAAGTGTTTCCCAACTTCAGTGAAAAAATCATACAAAAAGAGCATTAGAAGATATTGTGCATAGCTTTACATATTTGTCGTTACATAATTGTGCACATCAACTGTGTAAGTCACCAAAAATTTAGTGGCACTCGTACCTTGGCTTTCCCATCCTTCTCAACGTCACATTCATTTGTTGCATTTCCATCTCAATCTAATGAGGCAGTTGGACAGGACAGGAGAACGCTGTGTCACTTTTGAACAGAATATAACATTAGCGAGGGTTTATTCTTGCTTTGAGCCTTTGGGCTTTATTATAAAATGAGTATGGAATAGGAATATATTACCTTAGTGCTAATCTGCAGAATATTATTCTATAAAGAGCAAAGTATGGCTCAGTGGAGGCTGCCAGTTATGGCAGATTGAATGTATATTTGTCTCAGGGCTGCCACTTTGATTCAGTATTTCTATTGCATTCAGTATTACTTGTGATCAAATTGGAACCTAAAAGGACTAGCTAAAACCTCAGTACTACAGTACACATCTTAATTTGGAACAATAATTGAAACCAGGGGACTATGTGAGTGCAAAATGAAGCATTTGTATGCACGCAGGATTGAACCCTAATTGGACAGTTTCACTCATTATGTAAAAATTTCCCGTCTAATGGATTTAGTGTCAGATTGGTTGTAAGATCAGTGTTCGTATAGGAAATTCCCTATATATTCCCTCCTTGTAGTGAAAACTTAGACCTTTTTAGGCATATCAGCTCAATATTTTATCTTGCAGCAGAAAGAAGGTCAGCGGCAGCTGCACTAATGCAGCTTTCTGAGTCTCTTGGCAGTAGTTCCATAAAAAGCCTTACGCTTTTTGCCTAGGCTCATAAATTAATGACACTTGGTACTCTCACATGTGTCAGTGTGATGATTTTCTAAGGACCAGCTTTAGAGAGCTGTGCTACATCTGTAAATGCTAGCAGCACAATTCACGTGTGAGAAAAACAAGAAGCTGCTTTTAAAGCAAGGAGAGGTGTTACTATTAGCTCCCTCCTCAGGAGACTGATCTTGCCAAGCCTGAACTTCTTTGTGCTGCTACCAAAGGGCAGAATTCACCCAAATTCCAGTACAGGTCTCTTTTAGCAAGAGCTAAACCTTTACCACTGCTCATCCGTCAGAGATTCTTGGAACAAGGCAGCAATTTACAGATGCAGCAAAGGATACTTCAGTAATTTGTGCCTGCAGCTAAATACAGTGTTTTTTTAACAGATTCACTGTTGACCAGGTCCCACGAGTCAGGAGCAAGGAGGTCTGTTTTCTCGTTATGATCCAGGAGCACACGTGATGGGAAGAAAGGAAGGAAGTGGCTTTTGTATTGACTGCTCCCCACTCTGTCAAAGGTGCTTTTGCTGCCAGCGTTTTGTCCTTGAAAGGGTTGTCACCCTCTTGTCCCCAGGGTGAGCTCACTGTGTCGGGTCCTGCAACCTACTGACCCCCCTTCCCTCTTGCTTTTGTCTTTTCCACCACATCAAAAACGCGCCAGGAGCATTAATGGGAATTCTGCAACAATGCTAATTAATGGCTCTTGACCTACAGGTGCGCGATATATTTTTTCATTTATCAGGGTTGATTACTTAACTTCCTATTCCCCACATCCCCCTTCACATAAATTCCCAAAGTTATTAGTAACCCTGCTGTTTCGTACTTGTGTAGCCACTTTGTATGTTCTGGGAGGAGGGAATTACTGTGTTACGGTGAGTGATGCCCTCTAACACTGAGCTTTTCCTCTAAACCATCCTCAGTTTTTCTTTCCATTAGCACACTTGTAAATTACAGATTTGTTTAGTCTTATTTCTGCTTCGGCTGTGATTCTGTGGTATCAATTCCCTGATGCTGGGCTTCAGTGCTTATGAGGTAGAGAGCTTAAAAAATGAAGATGCGGATTTTAGAAGAAATGTAGTGTATACCTATGTACATCAAAAGATTGAGATGTATGTAAAAGACTTTTATGTCCTTTTTCAGGACCTTTTGCTTCCAATTATGATAAAATTACTAGACTTGGGGTTGCACTTCACACTGATTAGAGTGAGACAAGAAATACTAAAAGTGATTTCAGTTCAGCAGGTGGAGGGATAACAAGCTCTTATGACTGAGAGCTGAAAATAGGTAAACTCAAATTGGAAGTAAATTGTTAACAGTGACAGTAATTAAGCCCTTGGAGAGTTGTGCCCTCTCCCAGTGGAAGCCTGAGCTGCCTCCTCTGTGAGCATCACCCAGCTGTGCTCCTCTGAGCATCCCTTCTGTGGTCCACAGGCGGTCAGGGATGACAGCACCCTCATTCAGCATGGACTAAAACCTATGGCGCTCTCATCAAACATATGTGCAATGCATAAAGGATCTACAAAAGCACGGTTGTAATTGTGTAGTCATGTCAGGAGATGAAAAGCCCACAGTATAAGCAGACTCCACTACTAATTTTGCAAATAAAATTTGGGCCATCTAAACAATGCCTATTTTTAGCAAATAGATTTTTATAAAATAAAATCCATACTTTTATATTTATTTATTCTGTAAAATGTGGTTTTAAGTGATCTGTCTTAGAGGTACACCGAGCATTACAAAGCTCTTACTCCTAGATGTTTACCGCCTTGCCTGATTGTGTTGGTTAACAAATGGTTTTTTCCATCTGTGCTTAAATGATAAGCATGATTAGTGCTAAGCCCTCCACCTTTCTGTCCCAGTGGGGTACTGGCTTTCCAATTACTCTGTCCTGCTGTTGTAAACTGATAAATTTACCACATTGCAGTCCCACGTTGGCTTACCACAAGGGAGTCAGTTACCTGTTCTAGAAAAATTCTTTAATTAGTGGCGTTTGAGCTCTAGGAAATCACCTTTATTTTGCAAATCTAGGAAAAGGATGTCTCTCTCCCTACTGTTTTCTTTGACATTAAAATGAGATGATTTATGAGTTTTGACATAAGAAGGACATGGACCTGTTGGAGCGAGTCCAGAGGAGGCTACATAGATGATCAGAGGGCTGGAGAGCCTCTCCTATGAAGAGAGACTGAGACAGTTGGGGTTGTTCAGCCTGGAGAAGAAAAGGCTTCAGGGAGACCTTATAGCAGCCTTCCAGTACCTAAAATGGACCTACAAGAAAGCTGGGGAAGAACTTTTTGCAAAGGCATGTAGTGAAAGGACAAGGAGTAATGGCTTTAAACTGAGAGACACTAGATTTAGACTGGATAGAAGGAAGAAATTCTTCCCCATGTGGGTGGTGAGGCACTGCAACAGGCTGCCCAGAGAAGCTGTGGATGCCCATCCCTGGCAGTGCACAAGGCCAGGCTGGATGGGGCTGTGAGTAACTTGATCTAGTGGAAGGTATCCCTGCTCACAGCAGGAGTTTGGATTAGGTGATCTTTAAGGTCCCTTCCAACTCAAACAATTCTATGATTTATTAAAAATAGCTGAGCTCTTGAGACCCATTACTGTCACTTTCGATTAGTTTAAATGTGGCTATGACTGGATCCTTCCTACATAATTTATCTCCTACAAAAAAATACATCTTTGCATATAACTGTCCAGTTAAAGAAGATTCAAAGTTGCCAGAAGAACAAATTTTGTAATATAAAACTTCGTCTTTCTACCTCAAGTATCAAAGTTACAGTAAGAGCAGACAGTCTGATCTTTGCCTACCACAGAGTTTTACACATCCTTTGAAACATTTGGCGATGGCCACCCTCATAGCCAGGAAACCAGATTAAACAAATGATGGGACAAATCCCACACTAAATTAATTGTTGTTGGATGCAGAGGGTTCTTGTGAAATGTCTTTATTTCATCCCTGCCATTCTGGCTGGAAGAGAGCTGCAGAACAGGCTGGCCAAGCTCATTATCAGATTTCAGAGAAAATAAAGCACTAGGCTACTTTTCTGTTAACTGGTAAACAAACAAACGAAAACCACATGTTTCAGACATGAGTAAGGGATTATTTTCATTAAATAGTCAGACAAGTCATTTAAGGATTTACAACTTTTTCACCTATTTCAGTCAGCATGAAATTCAGTCGTTGCATGACCATTACAGGCCTCACCTTGCTTCATAGGAAGCCAGAGTAATGATGGCCTGGCGATTATTCAGAGGACTTGCAGGAAACGTATACAGGCATTTACTTTCAGATTAATATACCTTGTAGAAAGCTGAATACAAATGATGAATTCTACTGGATGCAAGTATCAGATAACTGGCCAACATTATCAGCACCAGCCCACCACTCAATCCACAAACCAGGAGCATGTTTTCTAGATGGAATGCTTATTTCTGTTTCTGAAAGGAGACATGAAATACTGTGTCAAGTATCTCTGAAAAATCAAAGTTCTTGGACTTCATTTTTCTAAATCTGTTTATTAAGAAAAAGCTTCTCTTTTTACATAGAAAAGATACAGAGGAAGGTAAATAAATGCAGTAGAATTCATTACATCATGTAATAGCTGTACAATTGAATCCTAATGACAAAAGTTGCAGAAAACCTAAATAATATAAAAAGCCAACCTCCAAAATGAGACTCTGACAGACTGAGAACGAGACACAAAAATGAACAACAATGAACAACTGTGAACCACAAGTACATAGACAGACACAGCCAGTACACAAAGGGCCTCATGCCAAAGGATATTCCTGTTTCAGTATTATGCCTTTAGTGGTGAAAGAAGATAAATTAAATTCTTTGAGACATTCGGATATCCACTGTATCCTGCAATGTATTATTTAATTTTCCAACTTTTCAGAGCTGGAAAGCCTTTATTCACAAACAAATACTTAACTCTTCTTGTTTTGTCTTGTCTTCCAATGGCAGTTTATCAGATTATTTTCCCAAGGATTATGTGAAGGAAAATAAGACAATAAGGAATATTGAATTCAAGGCTGTGAACTGAACACTCTTGCACTGTCATCAGTCACTGTGTTTGCTGAAGCTTGTGGGAGGCTGCAGAGATCTGCCACGGTGCCTTCAGGGCAAATTCACCAGCACTTGGCTGATGGCGTGGTCAGGAGCAACACTGGGAACTAAAACGGTCTCACAACCTGGCACTGTGCAGATTAAAAAAAATATACACAGGGAAAATAACGAGAACAGACGCTTAAAATGGCAACAGAAGACAAAGATTTATTTTTACTGACTTTTAGCTGATGTTAAGATCGATTGAGAGACATCCAGTAAATTTGTAAGACCACCACAGATATGACTACATATGCATATTCTGTCTATCTCACTACCACGCCCTCTCTTCATAAAGGCACTAGCTATAAATAATATGAAAATGGACAGATAAAATGCCAGGAAAAAAACTGATCGCTTGTATGGACTTCTATGTTCATGTTCGTACACATTCATGCTTTAAATGTACAATTTAAAAATTAATTTAAAAAGTCATCTTTATTTTGGCAATACAACTGATAAAATGAAACATGCAGAACACACAGCGCAACAGAACTCAGTGCATAATTTTGTCAGAATGAAGCAGTTCATCACCCTTTGTGAGTTGGGAATACATTCATACTACAAGGCAAATAAACCCCCACCACAAACAGACAACATCTGGCTCCTGTATAACGCAACTGCTCTGCCACATCTCCAGAATCTTTGGATAGTAAAATCTACATCTGACCACAGGTTAAATTGTACGGTTATATTTTAACAGTCTTCATAGTGCAGCAAAGCAAGACAGAGCTGCCCATGTTCACTGTTCTATCTCCAGGCTATCCATTTTCAAGTCGGGGGGTTTAAAGCTGATCACTTCTTCATAGGTAAGTTCTGTAGAGAGAGTGTAACAGAGGGAGAATAATTGAGTGATATTCTGTTCAAAAGAAAAGCATTCTAGACAAAACAGGTCTATGGATGCATGTGACTTGTAGTTTATATTTCCAGCCTCTTTAGAATCGTGCTCCAAAAACAGACTGAATTCACCAGGAATCCTTCTGTTAACCTCAGATTATAAATTAAGACTCACAAATACTGTTATTGTACAATATGTCCATCCCTTCCAGCTAATTACTAAAACACAGGTCCTGAAATGGAAACATCAATTATGCTGTCAGATGTCCTGCCAAAATGACATAATAAAAGACAAAATGTAATGGAAAATGGAATTTTCAACAGCACACAATCAGGTTTTACATGTACGCTTGTAACTGCAGATTGTTCTTTATCATCTCTCAGTCAATTGCCTTCAACATAAATTCCTTGCAATTCTGTGTGAGTGCCTTGGGATCTAGTTTTTTAATATATATATTTTATTGTAAACTTAAGGTACTCTTAAAAAAAAAGTTCTTTTGTTTTAGAAGCATGTAACAGTTCTATTTTCATCAAGAAAGGCTTAACTAGGAACATGGATTCCTTGCTATTTTACCCCACTTTAGGAATAGCCCTTTATCTTTTCTTGCTGACAGTCATGTCCCATTTTGTGCCTTCCACAGTAACAGACTATGATGTACATGGCTACCTCCTATGTATTTTCTCAAGTTAGATATTGTATTTTAAAGGACCAAATCCTGTTTACACATAAATATATGGCTAACTTCCAGATCTGTTTTCCAAACACAGATGTTTAAATCATATCAAACTTGTGCCTATTAGTTTGTCTATTAAATAGATCTGTCTGAGACAGCTGCTACACAGGCAAGCAGACCTCGCACTCCTCTAAAAAGTATGTAAAAATCTTTGGGCTGACAACACATAGCATTCAACTCTGAATAGCATACTCTTGGCCTCTAGAATTTTGAAATATTTTCTAACTGATTAAACACGCCAGAAAGAAATCTATGAGCTTGGGCATCTAGTGCGCAATGGAGGCCAACAAAAGTCTTCAGTGCATAATGTGTAAGACAAGGTGTCTGAAATCTCAGTTTACTTTGCTCAGTCTGTCTCCCTTAGGATCAAGCACCACTGATTTTTAATTTGAACAGAAAAAGAAGGGAAATATGCCATTGATACCTTGAGAAACCAGGTCAATATTTCATCAACAATACAAAAATTTTATGCAAACGGTGACCATGTCATCTTGCTCAAAAGTGACACATACTATCCTTGAAAAGTACACTTGCCAAAATAAAAATATGGCCAGGAGGAACGGTTGCATGTCCTGTGACAGTTTTGAGATTTTTGTCTCAAGCCTTTTTTCCTCACGCTCCTGCCCCTGTATAAATAAGGAATTTGACCTGTAGGTCCAGCAAAGACAGTCATGTAGAAAAATGTGATACTGTCCTTCCTAGAGAATTCACCTCCATGTCCTCATCTCAGTTCAGAAAATGTTAAGCTAAGATTGCTCCTGAAATAATTTCAACAGAGTTTCATCACAAACAGAAATCAGCTTCGTGACTCGGAAATTGTTCAACTTTCCTGTTATGGACTCAGTCAACTGAAAAAGTAGCATAAAAAAATTGCCCACTGGTAAGTACAGCAGCAAATTGAACATGCTTCTCAATAAACAAGAAGCACGGTTGGTGCTGCATGCTGCCAGGTTTTGCAGAGGAGAGCACGTGTAAGGAATAAGTGATACCAGTCAACCCTTCTTGTTCGTACTGATATACTAGGCTTCTAGAAAACCCTTTCCAGGGCTCTAGGAGGTTGTTTTATTGTAGAGAGACCCATGACCCCACTCCTATTTTTCTTCAAGATGTATTTGCTGTAGTCAGACTGCTTGTCTCCCCCGTAATGCCCAGGATAAAACATGGCACAAGTGGAAGGGCATGAGTAAGACATGAGAGGTCAGTATTTTTCATCATAAACCTACTATGTTGATTTTTTTAAGCAAACCTCTCTGGAGTAAAAGTTATAGAGTATACGAATAGAAACAGAACATTTATTTTTAGAATACATATTTGATCTTAAGCCAAGGAAAGGACTTTATTGATAAACAGGAACAATTAGTTTTCTAGAACATTAATCTCAATTTAAAATGTCTACTAAGGAATTTTTAGCAGAACATGTCCTCATCAGGTAATGATGAAATTAAACTGTACTTTTCAGTACACTTGCAACTTACACATTTAGCCATGTTTCTCCTGTGATACTGTAGTGCAATAGGATCATGATGCAAGCATGGAATTAACTAATAAAAAAAGGTTGTTGCAATATTTCTCAAGAATGGGTTTTGGGGTGTCACTCCAAAGTAAAATCATCAGCTCTCATCTCAAACAGGATCAACAGCATGGTTTATCTACTAATCCCAATTACTTGGCTACATGAAAAATGATTAGCTAAATACACATTTGTCTAGAAAACTTCCATTTTCGGTGCTGAACAAAGCTAGATCAGAATCCCAAGTAGTGTCACTCACCCTAGGACAGCTACTTTAGCTGAGAATCTGACCTAGGAAACTAAAACTAAGACAGAATGCGTGGTTACCTGCTAACTCACATCACCTTTTAGTTAAGAGTAAACCCACTACAGAGAATGTAGTGAGGAGATGATAGACCGGGGGAAGGGAGCAAAATCCAGAGAGGAAACACAACCCTTTCCACACCCACCTCCTCTCCCACATGCATACAGGTGGACTTATCTTGTTTCCCTGAGGCTTAAGCATTCAAATTGCTCTGGTTAGAAACAGAGGAAAACTGTCACTTAAGTGAGGTTTTGTCCTGCTGTGTGTATTAACTACCACGCATAATTCTGTTACCTTTCCATTCATCTATGGTTCGCTCCTTATTCTCTATTGACTCGTCATACAGCTCGGCTTCAGGTTCATCGTCTGGGTCATGATACTGTACAAAATATGGATGTGCAAGTGCTTCTGAGGCAGTAATTCTTTTATCGCTGTCTAGTATAAGCATCTTCTCAAGAAGATCTACAGCTATGGGAAAAAGAGAAACATGGTTCAATGTCAGAAGAGATTGTCTAGAAGTAAAAGAGAACACAACTGTTTACACACAATCTGTTCTCACTCACCATAAACACAGTTAACATTGTTGGCAAACCCATGAAATTTAGGCAATCTACCAAACAAGTTTTGAAGATTTTATACTGTGAGTACAATTCTCGGAGCCGAAGGAAGCCTCTGGTTTGCTTACAGTGTGCACACAGGTCACAGAAACACAGAATGTTAGGCATTGGAAGGGACCTCAAAAGATCATCTGGTCCAATCCCCCTGCTAGAGCCATTACAGTCTATTTGTTATCAGATTCACCTTTACTGACATCCAATGCCTTAATTCTGAAAAGACCTCTGTGCTTAAAATTTAAATATCCTGTCTTGAAGTAATTAAAAGTGTAATCTCACATTCCCAATTTTAAATTAGTTGCACCAATGAAATAATCAGATGAAAACTGCAAAGCAACTTTACAGGACCCAGCATAAAGAAAATATGTTTGAAGTCAACAGTTGCAAAATATTAGAAAAAAGAAAGATCTGTAAGACTGAAATTGGTTTTAAATGGAAAGTTTATAATAACTATTTAAAATATGAAATAGAAATTTTCAGTGCTTTTATATAAGCACTGTGATTAATTTGCCTTTATGATATTAATACGTAGTATGCTGTCATGCACCTCATGCAAGTAAATCCTTTTTTTCTTTATAAATAGTTCACAGCTACTTGTATTTGTAAAAATAAAATAGTCTTTTAACACAGAAAGAATTCAAAACATTTTAACTCATAATACTTCCCTATCTTCAGTATTTTAATGTGCACTCAAGGGAACCAACCAGGCACTGTAGCAAGATGACTCCAGTGACTCAAATGTCTCCTTTGCCATGTCATAAGAAACAGTTCCGAGAAACATCTCTTTTGCACAGGCAGAGCCAATTGGTTAGACATAAAAACAATTGTGCAGGATCAGACTAAAGGTCTGTCTAGCCCAGTATCCGGTATCAACAATGGCTAATACATTTCTAGGAAATAATACTCAAAAGGGTCATTCTAACAGCTTCACTTCCTGGTACATTCTTCTGCTCACGAGCAATTTACAGCCCATGGCCTTCCTGAGCCAGAACTGATGTTTCTAGTCTAGACCCCATGACATTTATTTATTCCTGCTATATATAGCTGGCTTTTGCTTTTTATCCACAGAATATTTTCCTTTAGGAGGTTCCCATAATCTCCACCAGAAACAAAAAACACAGGCTTCATGAAGAGAAAACAGTCTCAGGATGAAAGCTTAAGCAATGCTTTTCTCACTGGTCCGATCATTATTATGTGGGATGATATAGCAAAGGAAGGCTTGAGTTCCTGTGTTAGTGAAAGTTATAAACTATATCCGTCTGACTTTCTTACCTAGCGGGTTTGCCCCACGGAATACTGCTTTCAAATCCTGTTGAGGCATATGTGGAAGAGATTCAATGTATTTTCTTGCCTAGAAATAAATCAATATACATATCACATGCACAGAGTTTAATTTTTGCCCGGCAGTAACCATATCAACTCTAAAAGAACAGATGTAATATTCGTTATGTTTTTTTTATACATGGGAAACCTTATTTACATAAAAACATAATGTATGACTTTGTTTTAAAGTCATTCCTGTATATTGGACAATAAGCAAGAGGTATATTTTCCTCTAAGGTTTATGTGTTAGCATATGGTTTTCAGCTACACTTACCGGTTCAATGCAATATATCCCCAGGGAACATGAACAGGTAACATTCAGCCAGAAACTGCAACCTAAATAATCTTTCAGTTACCCTCAGCAAAGCGGTATCATCCAATCTGTGTCCTTCCCTCCTCTCTTCTGCCGAACAGTAGCTTCACTAACCAAAGAATAAATCCTGATACTCGCATGGCACAGATATTCAAATATTTAACAGAATTTATAGCTTGGCTTGTCATCACAGCTGTGAAAGACTGATCCAAACTCAGGTAGGAAAGGGCTGCCCTCGTACTGGACCTACAATGTCAGCATGGAGTCTGACATGAGGTAAGTCACAAATTTCTGCGCTGAAGTAGACAAGTGAACATTTATCAGCAAGAGATGGGGTTGAATGCTGGTCATGAGGGCTAGAGTTGGACAGAACAGGGAGTTCTGAAATGGAACAGGTAAATAAGAGGCAAATGGCTGTCCCCAAATCCATAGAAAACTCAGCTGGTCTTTCAACAAACCTCAATCCTTTAAAAACACGCTTGTGTTACAAGGACATCTCCCCGCACACTTGGCAATCCTATTAGAAGGAGACTATCTGCAGGAGGCCAGCTAAGCATCCTTGGCCTGCTGAAGACTGCACAGGAAACAAAGTTGTTCACACTGGGCAGCTCCATGGCTTCACGTGAGATATGGGACTGAGAACTGGAACTATCTGCAGGATTGACCACCTCGGTGCATCGTGAAGTGATTATAAAATGCTCTGACAGGTCATCTGTGCAATACTACAGCCACGCTTGGGAAACAGACCCTGTTCTCTACACAGTTCTCTCTGACATCATCTTGATTTCTGCAGCTACAATGAACTGATATAAAGTTATTTTAAATCATTACAAAGCAGTCTCTTTTCAAACTGTTCTAATTTAATGAGGCTGATCTATTTTTTTTTTGGCCTTTTTAAGAGATGTAAGCATATTCTAACATAATTCTAGATTAGCATTAGTGACACATTCCAGAGTCTTACTAAGAGAAGCAAATCCTCATGTGTTACGTCCCCACCTGTTAAAACTATATTAGCACTTTTCCTCTTCATTATGGGGGTTGACAGCAAAGCTTTCTAAGAGGATTATTATTTTTCTTAGCAGCTGTAGCCAGTCATGAAGAGAACAGTGTTTAAAGACTAGTCATACACAGGCTTTGCTCCACCTATTTTATGCTCCTCAAGTTGGTGTGCAGCTCCCATCAGAGTTAAGTCTTCCAGGGCATTAGTTTATACATATGTATGAACAGCAGAGCCAAAGAGAGCTGTCACTCATTCTTGCATGGAAGATATGGACTAGGGTAGAAACAAGATGTAAATTTATCTTACGACAAACATCTGTGGATTTGTGGATTATTTGTTCCTGAATGGACATCAATTAACATCACTAATCCAAACATGACTGAACAAGATACCCTCAGAATTATCTCCACCCTTGTCCAGAAGTCCTTTGAAAACAACATAAACCTATCAAAATACACCTGCCAACTCATCCCCTCTGCTTATATATTTGTCACAGAAACCCAACCAATAGAATCTAAACATTTAAATTATCCTGAAAATAATGAAATGCAATCACAGTTTAAACCTATATTACTCCAAGAGACCAACAAATCAGCTCAGTAACTTGTGTTGAAATATCCCATGAGGTTGATCTTTTAGTTTCCAGTTCCTTAATCCTCCATTTATAACTGTGAATAGGCTTGGCATTTCAGAGAACCTCTGATCTTGCTGTTAAGAGGATGGGAAATACTGTCCAGGACTGCAAATTGCATTAAGAAATATCTAAACAATAAGGCCAAACTATAAGGTAAAGAAGAACTAGAATGACAGAACAGAACAGATACTCCCTTGCAAGAAGCAAGTATCTCCAAGTAGCTCCTCCAACCAGGCAGCAGCAGCCCAGAGGTGACCTCGCAACACTCCCATTCATTAACTTGCTTTTTATGTTCTCTCTATGCTCTAAAGGTATAATTAGCCCCAGTAAAACAGTTTAGGGATCTCAGTAGCTCACTGAGGTTTGCTCTGAAACACTACAAAATTAAACACAAAAGCAGATACTATCTCCAGTAAACATTTAAGGTGCTTAATCTCATAATCAAAAAGCTCGCAAACTGACTACTTGTGGGCAAGCCAGACGTTTGTATACACTACTGCAAACTCGTTACTGCAAAAGCTGTAGGATCTCAATAAGACATCAAGGCTATACAAGGGCTTAGGTTTCGGACAGCACAGTCCAAGATTTGCTGATGGATCCAAGCCTTGGCCATCCCCAGGTGCTGGTACTCACAACCTCTGGGGCTACGCGTTGACCTGCACTGATGAGGTTTCCTTATGCTGAGACCTTCCAGAAGTACAGCATTGCTCTGCTTCTCCTACTGTTCCTGCTTACTTAACCCACTGGTGTATTAAATGCAAAGAAACTCCATCAATATACACACATGAGCTGAAAAATTAGCCATTAGTATTAGACTGAGGTCTATATAGAAAATGTTTAAGAAAAAAGCTTCAGCTCAGGAGGTTTCTGTGTGCTGTTGTTTATCTGATTTTTTACATTGTGGCCATCACCTGCCTTTATCAATCAACACCACATCTCATTCCTCAGCTGGATATCCATGGCTATTGCTTGAAGTGAATCCTTTAAGTGTAGCTTTAGCAGAACAACAAAGTGGGAATTGTTAATGTACTAGATTACTATCTTAAAGAAGTCACACAGAGTTCAAAAATCACACCTTTAACTACAGATATTATCATGAAAGTGAACCTCACACAAGAATTCAAAAAGATGAATAAATATGAATTTCAAGTTAGGGATCCAAATAAGAGCATTTATGCAGAACACACATTATTTGATTCTGATATATCTGTTTAGATCCCTTACAACAACAGAAAGCATAAAAGTTAAAGAGACATCAGATTCAATAACAAAAATATAATGCTCTGAGCTGACTGTAACTTGGAATTTTTTTATTTTCAGTATAGCAGTAAAATAAAAGATCATGCGGACCAAGTGCAAAACTCCTTTCAAAAACTGAGTACACAATAACAAGTATAAAAAATAATCCAGCTGACAGTTAAGACATTTGGATACCTCTAAAAATAATAGATTTTTAAATCATGCCGGTCTACTGACAAAAAAAAAAAAAGAAGAGAGACATCACTTTGATATGTTTGCCCATTTTCAAATCAGAGTATCTGTGTAACACAACCAGTGACATATGATGCCAATTAGAAAAAAGACAGAAAGTCAGTTAACCAAATAAAGCTGTGAACTCACGTGTTCTGATGATATCTTCTTTAGAAGTTCAGGGCTGGGTGTGCCCACAACTTCCATTATTCTCTTTAGTTGATCAATATCTGCATTATTTCAGGGAAATAAAAACAGCACACGGTCCTTCTGGGTTTAAACAATTAATGAGCTTTCATGCAGATCGTTAAGATATTTAAAACTATTCAGCAAGACAATTCCATCGTAGTCCATGGAAGGACATCAATTCATACCTGCTGAAGCCTAGTCCTGGAGTATCAAATTCTCTGTTTGTACTATAGGAATCTCTGTCAGGTGTGCTTGTATGTGAGAAAGGTGCATACAAAATATAGCTTCCCTGTCTCTGTTCCCCATTTAACATATTCCTCTGAAGCTTACTTTTAATAGCACATTTACGTTTCAGTGATCTGAAGGATTTCGGAAGAACTGCCTTCTATAGCACATAAAGCTAGATTACTAACCTGAGGGCTGGTAAGTGGAAAATTCTCATTTGGCAGCTTTAAAAATCTGTTTTATGTCACTCTCAAGACTAAAAATTTTTAAATGTTCATTTTTCATTGTCATATATGCCCTGTAAAGTACATTACCTTTCCTCCAGAGACACAAGGTTATTTTACAGCTTTATTTAAACCGATGTAATCACAGAATTGTAGACAATATAATGGTAAAAACCATCTTATTTCTTGAAAACTACACGTATTGATTTTTCCAAATACCACATATCATGTAATCCAACAGTCTGAAGCAGTCAGCATCCAGATGATAAACATCTGGACAATGCCTGTGGTTACAATAGAGACTAATAATGCTAAGCACAATAGAAAGGCCAGTGGGGAGACCTGGTCACTCAGCTCTCTTTTGCAGGCAATTTTAGCGTCATGTTGTTTTGCACCTGGCAACACCTTAGTTTTAGCAGAAACCTTTGCTTTTTGAGGGGTTTCAAAGTAGTGAGAAATGTCAACATTTGGTACAGAAGAATGTGTGTCTGTTTCTTATGTTAAAAGCTTTTCCTGCTCTGATGTAGTTGTTTCCTCATTCCTCGTTGCCTGTTTTTCTTCAGTTTTCTTTTATTATTTTATGGCTCTTCTTTGTCTCCTGCCAGGGCAGCAAACACCAATGCAAATCCCTGACGTTCCAGCAGGGACCACAGCACAGCGCTGAAGAAAATGCTTCTGTGGCATTTCTAAAACTGCTGGATTTTTTATAACAGGACGCAATATGCCTATTAATTCACTTATTATCTAAAAGGTAATTTGTTCCTATTTTAGGAACTTTCAGCCTGAAAGCAGTTCTGTTTTTAAAAATTATATTAGCTGATCAAAAAATACTGCCTTTACTCAGCTTCAGTTTTAACATATGTTACTTCAGTAAGATGCACACATGGAAGAAATCTGCTCTGTTGTAACTAGGTTATTATTTAAATACTGATACACAACAAAGAGTAAATGTAACTTATCTTTGTTTAGAAACATCTGTTACTGTTTTTATTCCTACCAGTGGGTCTCATATTCAGCTGTCATATACACTAAACTGAAAGATTAGCAAAAATACTTTACTGTTTTAAAGTTTATTACCTCAAAAACATTTCCATAGAAACACTCAAATAATTATATATATATATATATAAAAAAAGGGAAGATTTACAGAGTATTTTATACATTTTATGTTAAGGATACAATCATCTCCTGGAAACAGAGCCTTCCCTTTCAATAGCTCTGCCATGATGCATCCAACTGACCAGATGTCAACTGCCAAAAAACGGAGACAGAAACGTGTACGATGAATCAAAGAGATCCTCAAACAGAGTTGCCAGTCCGTTTAAAACTATCATTATATCCAGCTGTAGCAAAACGCAAGTCTTCACAGTTTACCTGTTTGATTGTAGTGCATCCAGTTTAACATAATTTCTGGAGCTCTGTACCATCTTGTTGCAACATATCCAGTCATTTCATCATCAGTTTGTCGAGCTAAGCCAAAGTCTAAAATCTACAGGGTAAAAAAGAATTAATAAAAAATTCCTTTTCACTTTTGTTACAGGTACTGATTTTCCTCCCTTACTTATTTCTGCATTTCTCCAGCAGCCCAAGTCCCTCAGCACTCAATGAGTTCCTCTGCTCTCCCTCCTGTGGCCCTGCAGCCTACAGGGCTGCATCAGGATGCTGCCACTGCCACGAGCCTACTGAGCACTATTGCTATAAAAATGAAACATTACCAAGTGGCAACGTTTGTGTAAAATGCCAACAGCAAGCACCGCTGGCCAATTAACATTGAAAGACCACATGAGCTGATCACAAATCCACAGAATTTCTGTTGTTGCCCTCTCACGGCCACCTAACCACTGTTGCACACAGGTAGCACTTACCCAAATCGTGCATCATTCTGATGCCATTAGGAGAGAAGCATATATCCTGCGTAACAAGGTAGATTTAAACCACATACCATCTGTTTTTGGTAGAACTCCCCCACCAAAACAACGAAGAAACTCTGTTTAGATACACATACTACTCACAGGATTGATAGCAAAAAAGTTCCCCTCCATATGCTCTCCCTTGCTAAGTTTACATTGATGGTAAGCTATTTCAGCTAAATTTTTTCCTGCTCATTTCATTGCTGGTTTTTTATTAGTCTATTTCCCATTAATTATGGAGCTAAAAGGTACTCCTAACTCCAAGAGACACAGTTGCAAAAGGCTACAATCTGTGCCTCAGCACTATTCATTAAGACAGTCATCTAAGCTAGTTAGCATCTCTTCAAACAGAAATGTGAATTAAGATCAATGGCAACCTCCTGTGATGAGATCCAGGATTATTTATTAAGCTGATGGCTAATCCTTTTCATTGGGAGTAAGAAAATTTTAAGAGTATCATTCAAAATTCTTCAGTTATAATCCAATTTAAAGATACAAAAAGCCTAAAGAAAAATATTGATATATAAATAACACATTAACATCTTCACTTCTAATACACTTTTAAAGCATTATTTGTTTCTTAAATAAGAAAAAATAAAAGTGTGAAGTAAACATGGCATGAATAACAGCTTGAAACTATAACACTAATGCAATTGTTTCGGCAATATTTTTCTTTAATGGCTGATCCCTTCTATCGTATGTGTGCACACACGTTTTCCTTTTTTTTTTTTGCCTCTAATTCCTTTTTGTTCGTACTTGGAAATAACCACTAGTTTGTTGTATTAGAAAATAATTTGGTATCAGAAGAAATAAAGCTATAAATATACACAAAGCAAAGAGCAATGTAACAAAAGCTAGGCAGTGAGGTGCACAGATACCATAATAATAGGGGAAAAAAACCCACAAAGGTCTCTTTTACTTACAGTACAAAAATACAGCATACATTTTAGAGTTCATGATCAGACACAGATGACCCATAAAATTTCACAGATGCTGAACATACATGCATGAAGACATTAAAGGGATAATCATGAAACCTGGTGAGCATCTGCAAGTGTCGCTAAACCAAACAGGAACTACAGTTTCTCACCACAGATCTGGATTAGTGCGAGAACCTAACTGCACTGCTCTTATTCACTGTTGGGTTTTTTTGCTGATCTCGTAGTATTTGGAATCTTTTCTTAAATCCCTCACAGCTGGAATAAAGTGATTACATCAGAGTCTCTCAGGGAGAAAGATGTTTCTGGCTGTCATGGAGAAATGCTAAACTTCTCATTCTTAGGCTTAAAGGCTTAGCAAGCTACAATACATCTTCCTCTTCTCCAGAGTCTCATGCTTATTATGTATCACACGGACACACAAAGGTATGTATTTATATAGACATGTACATTAAAATAGCATCTGAGAAGAGGGGATTACAGGGAATTTTTTTCTGAGTGTACCTGCTGACATAACTGGTAATAGTGGTTATCTTTTTTTTCATATCATTATTGAATTTAGCTTGTATATTTGGTAGATATAAAAAAGGAAGTCCTTACAAGGCTTCACCTAAACATGGCAGATGCAGATACATATCACAGGACAAACTTCCAAGATATACTCAGTTAAGTACTCACTCACAGGCCAAATTATCAGCCTATGTGCCATCTCTGAGGAACTAGGGATGAATGTTTTACAAATATCTTTGTGTTCATACTAAATTAACACTGGGGAGAAAACACACGCTCATGAAAATGGGCTTTCTATGCCAGGGGAACAACAGTAGCAAACAGTGGAAACTAATGGAATCAGAAATAAAAATGGTAATGTTTTCTCAGAAAACTGTAATCTTGAGAGCTTTTACAGCATTCTTCATTACAACAGCATGATACCTACCCTCAATTCACAGTCTTCATTTACTGCTAGGTTGCTGGGCTTCAGGTCCTGTAGCAGAACAGGCAGAGTTAGTCTAGCACAATATTAACCTTTTAAAGTATATTATAACTATCTTGGTAACACACTTGATGCACAGAGGGACATATGTCATTCATTTTTATTATCCTGATGAGTGAACTCACCCGGTGGATGATTCCAGCTGAATGAATATACTGTGAAACAAAAAGGAAAAAAAAAAAAAAAGGTAAGATTTGAAGTTAGAGATGAAAGGAAGTATAAGTCACTTGTCTTCTAGCTTCTGAGATCGATGGTTTTATATACAGAAAAGACTTATGTCACACTACGTTTTCAGATCAAACAGAGATATGACGCACTTCAAAACCTCCTTGTTTTGACTTATCCAGAGCTGGATAGTTCAAGAAAGGTAACCATGAAGACTAGATTCTAGCATAAATGATAGCACTTGCAGTGATTCTTCTGTCCAAAGTTTCTTATCAATTTGGAATTCATTCCTTTCTTATCTGGATGCCCATGTTGACTGGCTATTGTGAGTGGCCTAGGGAGCTGTAGGGCTGACTCCTAGCTGACGTAAATCCCTTTCCCATGCTGTCAACACGGGATGTGGGTATTTGCACCCTGGGACAGGTTAGTGGCCAGGATACCCACCTGGGCCACAGCATTGCCTCAGGTGCACTCCCAAAGCAGGGACCTGAAGCAGTCTTTCAATGGCTACGTGGGGTCTCTGCTGTTTTACATAAAACATTAAAGCTCAAATACTGAGAAAAGCTTACTCCATAACTGCCTGCTGTTCACTTGTTAGGATTAACACCAATTTATCTGGGATCTTACAGACCAGGATGGGCAAGAACTCTAAAATCTTATCTTCCATACTCTAGAAGTGAATTTACCTTCTTATTTATGAGCAGAGATTACACGCAAAACCTGTATATTAACTGGGAAAACCCAAAGAAAACACCGGGGCACTCTCCTTGTTCCAGACCCTTACACTGCTTATCAGCAGGGCTGGGCCACCCCTGAGTGCTCCTCACGACAGCTGTGAGCAGCTGAACCGAGGGGAAACCAAACCCCGCTGCTGACAGAGCGAGGTGTGTCCCTGCTCTGCCAAGACCAGGATCCCCTGGTGCCACCAGCCAGCTCAGGATCCCGCTGACCCAGGCAGCTCCATGCCAAAGTGTCACCTGCTCCAACAGCTTCCGCAGGGCACAGAGCCCGGGTTCATCCTGCTGAGACACCAACCAGCCAGCCCAGTGCTTACTCAGGTGCGTGAATACACATCCTAATACTCCAGCATCAGTGTAAGGGAGGAGTTACACACAATCAAGTGTTCTTTAACTAATGAGGCATAGGAATTTCAATTGCAGAAGAGCTGAGCCACCATCAGCCCCTTCCCTTCGAAACAGAGCCAGAAATGCACCTGAGTGCATTTTTGAAATTTATATTCACTTTAGAGCACAACTCCTACTATTATTTAGCTCTGACAGAACATACTCTTGTATTCAAAACCACAAACTGGGTAATTAACTCCAGAATCCATCTTTCTAATTAAGCTATTAGCTTAAGTAAATGAGACGAAGCAATTAAGTGCTCAGTTCTGCAATTTTTATTCACTAAAATCGGCACATAAACTGACAGAACCTACATGCATGAATAAGAATCAGTCTCAGGCACCAGGTGACTTGCTGAAATAACGTAATAAGTGTATTTCAGAGCCAGTATTTACCATGGCTTACTTTCAAACACAGTTATTTTTCCATGTCTAAAATATCAATTACTGTTAAGTTACCTACTGAAGCAGCTGACCTCTGTCTTTTCTTTTTGCTTATACTTGGGAAAATCAACACTGGTCTGAGAAAATGCTTATCACCTAGTAATGGGAAGCATTTTCTAAAGCTTCTGCTGTTTATAGACACTTGCATGTTTAATGTCAGCAAAATGACACATATTTTAATTATTTCAGAAGAAAATTTTGCTACAATTGCTAATCACCTGTATTATCTAATCGTACAAATTTTAACTGGTACTATTAATGGAAACAATGACTTTACCGGCACAATAAATCCTAGGTGATTGTATGCAACATTGTACATTGTGAGGATAAACTTCTACTTCCAAACATTTCGGAACTCAGCTAACTTGGTTCTCTCACCCATGTGATGCTCTCTACAAAAATCAGGGTCGTAGTTTTCAAACTAGCTGACGTCTTTCAAAGCAGAAATGTAAGTTACTTGACATATCATTCTTTATCAATTTCACCTCTTCAGAAGTTTTTTCACTACTTTCTCATGACAGGTGAAGTATCTAAAACACACACTGTGTGCTACAGAATATGTTTGCTTGAGACACTATACAAGTGATTCTCCTTCAATAACTTTAATAGACACTGATCTGAAGTTAAAGTTCAGGGGGAGTGTTCATGTGTATTGCGCGTGCAAACACTGGCAGGCTTGGCGTTTTATTTCTGGTTAGAAAAATGAACTGATAATTTCCGAAATGATTGCTGCTATCTGCACACTCTTAGGACATTTAGAGAAAAAATTGTTACTACAACATTTTGGTTGCTGACTCTAAAACTCCTGCATTCAGCCAGTACCTTAAGACCTCGAAGTAACTGATATATGAGAAACTGTATATGATCATCCGTTAACTTCTGGCACTTCACAATGTTATTTAGGTCAGCACCCATTAAATTTGTCACAAGATACCTGTGAAAACAAAACAGAGAGAAGACAACAAAGAAACGCACCTCATTTAAGGAGGTGGAATGTAAACCCTTCTAAAAGCAGTACATCTGAAGAGTAACTATGCATTCCCGTGTAGGTGCCTTTTCCACTCCCTACTAACACGCAGTTTATGCCTTTTAAATCAGCGATGAGCTTTAATAATGAAATCACAGCTATGGGATTTAATATAATGAAAAAGAAAAATCCTTATGGTGCATTAAAAGCTTTTATCTCTTTTTTCTCCATGATGCACTACAGCAGTTCAGTGAGGGGAACGCATTGTATTTTGAGATGAGCAGGAACCCTCACCCAAGATCATAGTGGGAGCCTGAGGCACCAAAACTGCAGCACCTGAAAGGCCCCGAAATATCTGACGACAGCCACTAACACCGGATTGGTTGAAATAATTGTGTTTTGTGCAACTTTCCTCCCTGACCCCACTGGAAGTTCTGTTTTATGACAAATCTTGCAGAAACACTGACTGTCTTCCAAAAATAGTGCTGGGATGAAAGTACGAATCTATCATGCCCAGTTCTCATTTGTGTAATTTTGCCCCAGAGTCAAAGGGGTTTGGCCACTAATTTCCATGGACACAGAAATATATTAATTACTATTTTTTCTGCTTTTTTTTTTTTTAACCCAAGTGCTTATACACAATGTAAACCAAGAGGAACTCAGCATAAATCGTATGTTTGAGTAACACCAAAATGCACCTAGTCCTAGGTTAGTCCTAGGTTGTCTCAGTTAACCAACAGAATACTCTCTTGCATTCCTGAACTGTCCTATCTAGCTGTGAAAAAATAATATACAGCTAACACAAAATTGAATTGAAAAAGTTTTAAGTTTACTGGCATTTATGCAGCATCAAACCATTTACCATACACCTATAATCTTATTAATCATAATTCAAAAAAGTACAAAAAATGAGGCCCATCCTCCTGCCTCCTCTTTCGTGAAAAAGTTGCAAAAAGATTTATTGGAGTTTTTCACACAAAGGTAACTGCAGCTGCAAGTCTATTACAGAAGTATGTTCTTTTTTAAAAAAAAAAACAACAAAACAACAAAGTGGTACTTACTTTCTTACTAATTATTCAGAATGATTTTAAAATTTTACTTACACTTCATTAAAATTTTCTATTGATGTTGCAGGTGTAAAAACATCTAGCAATCCTATAACCTGAAAGATGAGGGAATAGACATTATATTTTTAGAAATCTGTAAAGCTACATGTAATTACTATTGACAGTGATTAACATTTTGGGGATGAAACTTGCAAAAATATGACATATGGTCATCCTGATAACTTAGTGCCACGATCAACAGAAAAATATATTAATTACAAAAAGCAATTATAAGAAGACTTTAACGTTTCATTTGAGAAAAGCTGACACATGGCTTATGCACTTGTTATACTTAAGATTATGCATAATTTCATGGGTTATCTTGCTCTGTTGTTTAACTTTTCTAGCATCCTTTCTCCAGGATACTTTTCAACCCACTGTATTTTATTCAGGCTTAAATTAATCAAGTTACTTTTAGGCAGGTGGATACTCCCACTGAAATCAACTGTTTGCCACATAAACTTTGAATAGTGCTCAGTTACTTGGGGCCTGAAGTTCTACTGTGTTTCATCTACATATTACACTGTTGTTAATACCAATGAGAGCATCTGCCCTTAATTTCTCAACAGAACCCAAATTCAGCAAAAGGTTTGAGGCATATTTTTTCCTGGACTGATGTTTCAAGAGCACCCAATAGTAGTGAGCAACACACTATTATTACTTTCGTTAGAGAAGAGTAGGATCACTTGTTTTGGATTTCAAGAGCTGCATCTTCCAGATGAATTTAGATAATTTTTCAATAAAAAGGCATCTTTTTACTGAAAGTCTCTATTTTGAAGTCCAGTGATTTCACTTCACATAAGATGGCCAGGTCCAGGTATCTTGGGTAGTTAGAGAGTTGCACATACAGGGTGTTTCAAAAAGATGGACCAAATTTAATGATGGCAACACGTTAATTACACAAAATTTTACAAATGGTTTAGTGAGTTGCCAAGTTTTAGTACCCTTTTTATAAATGCTCTACGTTCCTTCCAGCTGCTGTATGGACAACATCGAGACAATAGTTGAATTCGTATGTAGTGATTTCAAATTGGGTCCCTCTTTCTGAAACACCCTGTACTCTTCAAAAAAGATTGTACCTAATTGAAACTAAGGCTGTATTGCAAACTTTTGCCATAAAAATCCAAAGGGAAAGAAGTCACTCTCCACTTACATTCTCATGCTTCATGTGCTTAAGCAACCGAAGCTCTCGGTAGGTTCTCCTCGCATGGATAAGTGATTGAAAAGGTCTTGAGAGCTTTTTCACTGCCACCTTCTGTCTTGTTTTGGTATCATAAGCTGAACTACAAGAAGAAAAGAAAAAGTCCACGTTGAAGGCATGTTGTACTTCAAAGATCTCAGCTAGTTCACTGGAGAAACCTGTACTCTTTGGGCAATCTTACTCCTTCCTTTGCCCTTTTTCACCTTCTGCTTAGGGACTGCAGCTGGGGGAGCTGGTCAGCAGTAACTCTTGAGTATTCAAAGACAGTGCCCTTGTGTTCCATCTAGCAAACTACTAACCCTTATGATAATGTTCTGAACTCAACCCCAGGTAACCCTTCCCCATATGGCAGGAAAATAACCAGAGAATTACCTCCACTAGTGCAGCTCTTGCCTCCAGCTCCAAGGCAAGGCTCATTGGGAGTATGGGGATTCAAACTCCGGGTCTTATTCAACAAACATAGGTCTTTACTAATTAGAGGAACACTGCCATCATGTCTAGCAATATTAATTACTTATGTAACCATTATCTTGCTAGACGATAATACCACAAAGCTGGTATCAAATTAGGATGTTGACATAGCCAAGCCCACACCATTTCCTCAGAAGATGCTGGTAACGAGTCAACAACAGATACGTGTCTCACACTTCAGCCCATAGATCATGCTCACACACAGTATGTGCTTAATTTCATACAGATGATACAGCCTGCTGAGGAGGATACTAAAGACACACATCACCATTGGCACAAAAAGGAGACCCACTGCTTTTTGTGCATTAGAAAGACATGACAATCAAAAAAGCCACAAATAAATGCTGTCTGTTATGTAGAACAGGAATAAAAATGATCCTTGTATGCACTACTTCATGACACTACACACTACAATTATAAAAATATTCTGTTTGCTACCTACTGTTACGAAGAAAAAAAACTTTGAAATTGTTAAAATTGTGTTCAATTAAAATACCTTTAAATTCTCTCTGGAGGAGAGCACTATTTGCACCTGCTGGAGAGCATTAGAAAACGAAGAACCTTCACACATTTATCTTACAGAACTCTTTTGGAGTTACAGCCACTGAAAATTAGACAACATGAAAAACGTACAATGTACGATCACAACAGTCCATAGTCAGATCAAATACTATTAGCTCCTTATGAACAGTGTTTCAGATACTCCTGCAAGTTGTGGTAGGAGACAACCCCTAGAGAGAAGAAAACATTGATCTTCCCTGGAGTAGCTCCCAAACTAATACACCAATCCTATAATCAGCTCCAAACAGGTAGACTCATACACATAGCTGGTGCTCTGATAAAGTGAAGAGCTGGGTGAAGAGCAAAGCCTCTTTATTTGCAGGCAGCTGGAGGACAAGGTGGTGTTTCTAATTAGAAGTAACAAAGGTTACAAGCAACAAATGGGCAGGAAGAACAGAGGGGAATTAGATATTATCCTCGAATTCACCCAACCTCTGCCAAGGCCAACACAGGGCACACCCAGCAACAGATAAAAACGGAGTAAGAGGAAGTAGATTGGAGCAAAACATTTCTTGCAGGCACCATGGAAAGGGCGAGTCACTCATGAGATAAATGAAATAAGATGAGCAGATTACTTAGCTGGTTTCTTGCAAGCGCCGCAGAACTGCATCTTCAGGGAAGTTTTAGAGGCATAGAGGGTTGTGGCTTTGCTGAGCCCCTCAGGAAGGGGATTCCCTGAGCAGAAGCAAGCACAGGAAGGAGGAGAAGCCTGGTGGCATTCTGAAGGGTGAGAGGAAGGGATGTGACAGAGATAACATGTTCTGACAGTAGGGTACGGACAGAATTATTCAGCACGTGATGGCACAGTGGTGCTGAAACATGTGGAGCAGCTCAAGGAATGAACAGTGTGCGAAGAAGTGACAACAGAGACATCTTGAATTCCACATGACTGGCCACAGGCGCAACGTGACGGTTGCACAAGAAAATCTGAGGAAATAAAAAGGAAGCTGATGCTTAGCTGTTAATGTAACAAAGATCAGATATAATTGCCCTGTGGGTAATCCTGGCTGCTGAAGCCACTGGAAAATACTGCCAAGTCTCACAAATACGTATTCTCTATGTCCTTTCCAACTTTTTTCCAGTAAAAAAGGAAATGTTTATCCAGATAAATAAATAACATTGCTGAAAACAGCAGTCTGTGCTTAACATCTCAGCTCTTCTGGTAATTCACAAGGCTTCCCACTGATGTTTGTACCAGTTTGTGAAATACCGTGCACATTATACAAGGCTAGGACGAATTAAGTTTTAAATCCTGTTATCATGATAAACATCCCTCTCCTCCCAATTCTAAGGTCAAACATGGCTTTCAGTGTTTAAAAAACTGCTGATCGTTAAGATGGATTGCTTTTTAGCCTCCATATGACCCAAGGCTGCAAAGCTTTCAGATGGCATAAAGCACTGTTTTGTTTAACTTCAGTAATTCTTATGACAGCAGCTTTTTAGACCCAGGATGGAAGCACATAAGGAGGGAGGGGCAGGGAGGGGAAGGAGAAAACAAATGGCAACTTATGTCCTGGGAGCCCCAATGGGAAATCATGAATTGAAGCTGTACAGGCCAGGGACTGACTTGGTTTAAATTAGTTACTCTGCAGTCAAGAAACTGTACCAAATGATAATTAGAGCTAATGCCTTCAGGCTCTTTCCCTGCCTGTTTACCATCATCATAATTGAAGTTATTAACAGTGAAGCATTCAAAAATATAGATTTGATGTTGTTTGAACTCCCTTGTTTGTGAGGTTCAAGGATGACTTGCATCTGTGATCTCTGCTACTACCTCTGTGATCCTGTTTCACAAGCCACTGCCTGCATTCCTGCTCGGGTAAACTAGAGCTTCTTATTTTAGACTCGGTCTCCCCTCATGCTGTTATATCATCATAGCTGCAATCTGGGTCGTCCCCTGAATCCCTCATCCTCCCCTGAGTAAACTGTTAGGTGACAGGATGAACTGCTTTCCTTTCTGCATAGTTTCTCAGAGTGTTCAGGTTTCAGACTAGTCCCTGGACAGGACCTCCCCAGCCCCAGTCACGATGACTCTATGGACCCACTTCTGCTTGGCACCTGCAAACCCTTCCTTGGAGGCCTGTGACTGGCCCAAAGCTCACGACATGCGCTAACTAGTTTTATTAATGGGTAAGAAAAGGGGCAGGGGCCCTCACCTTCCCTTACCCTGCATAGCACTCGACTCACACCCTCCTCACCTCTGTGTCTGGATGGAGAGCGCTTTTCTGCCTGTCTCCTGGTGTTTGCATTGCCTCACCAGCACCTGCCAGCAACCTACAGCACCTTTTCTTTTTGCAGTTATTTTCTGCTGCTGTGGTGGTTTGGAGCATGGGCTTCAGCTTTGGTAAACCACTTGTGTTTATACCTAGTTTACGCTCACAGCTGGAAACAAATAATCCTTCCAATGATTGGTCTACTCTTTCCTGATTTTCTTTGAAACTACTTATTCTGAAGTGCCTTACCTCTGATTATTGTGTTACGCCATGAGGCTGGGCAGAATAGTATGATAGAGATAAACTTTGATAGTTATAAAGGGCTATCAACTCCCATCTCTAATCTACTATTTACTGCTAGCATTTAATTTGATGTAGGCAGTGACAATAAGTGACTTTTAACTGCACATCATATTTCTTACATTTAAAGCAATATGTTAACATGCCTCAGTACCATATGCGTATACCACTTTAGACAGAGTTTCTACCATAATCTAAAATGAAACACAATTCTTACTATTTTTTCTTATTTTACAAGAAACAACTTAGTAACAAACTTAGTAACAGCTTTTTCAGATATGATCATTCTTGACCCAGAACCCTTTGCAGTTACGACACCTTTTGTTTTTTTTACTTTCTGTCCTTTCCAAGATCAAGGATAAAAAGCTATTATCCTGCTTAGAGGGAAGGCATCATTTTCACACAGATTAGAGACTTTTACTTAGTGTGATTTTTCAACCATTGCTTAAATTAGACCTAACTTTTCAGTGTTGTCAACTCCTATATTTAATAATTCTATTGAAGTTTCAGTAGATGAAATATTAATCTCTATTTATATGCACATTTTTCCAGTTCTTAAAGTTTCAGAGAGAAGTATGAACATCGTAAGCTAATGTAGTCAAAAAACTCAGAAGGAAAAAGCACAGGATTTTAACGGCTTCGTGCTAACTTCAGGACTTTTGATGGGGCGTGGATTTTTAGTAAACCCATACAGTCATTTCCCTGGTATCCATGGACAGTTTATCCTGTGGGTGCAAAGCAGTAATACTGGACAGACAAGCCATTCACGTGTGCAGCCTTGCTCAGATTCTTCAGGGCTTTTGGGTTTCGGAGGACACTATTCAGCCACCGTTCCTCAGCCCCCAGGGTCAGATTTGCTCCAGCGGCTGCAGGGCTGCTTGCAGGAGCCCAGCCCAACAAACCACTCCTGGAGCCAGTGTGGATCCCATTCAGTAAACACCAGTATCCAATGCAGGCAGGACTGCTCCTGGGATCAGCTGGTACCCTTGGAATACAGCCGGCCGCTGAGCTTTCTAATGCTTTGGGCTCAGAGAAGGCTTCTTAGCTGGGTACAATACTACTCAAAAACGCCCAGAAAAAGTTCAGCTTGAGGGCAGTGTTTGCTCTACCAAGTTCTTTCCATTCTTGGGGCCAGCTCAGTTCTAGCTGATGCAGAATGAAGGCAAGACCCAAGCTGGCTGTACATGGTGCCCATCTTGTGTCTGCAGTGAACTCCCCATTTACTGGTTGGACACACTATACCAAACTTGGAGAAATACTATACACAGCAGATCCTTAACTTTGCCACATGTGACAATGACACTTGGTCTGGGCTTTCCCCTATTATTCTAGGCATCTATTTCTTTCACTGTAGTTTAACAAAGGTTTCTTTCTCTCCTTCACTGGGTCATATTCCTTCAGAACACATGAAGATTCCCCATAACATGTAAGTGTTAAGAGAAACAAAAAAAAAAAAAAAGGTGGGGTGGAAAGGCAATTCATGTTCAAAACACAGATTCACATGGAGAGAACTTTACTGATTTTGGTAAGAAAGAAGGTATCATCCAGAAAACAAAGTGCAAAGCGCACAGAATTTCTGCCACATATTTAGTGCAGTCACAACTTTGAGCTCTTATCCAGAGACCTCAGCATCGTTTCAGGTACTGACTCCTTTCATTACAGGAGACATGAACCTCCTTGTACACAAATGCACCCTTAATCTGTAAAATCCTGAATTTCTGACAAAAACAAGTAACAGCAGCACAAGCGCGTATGTGAGCAAGTGATGAGGGGAAGAAGGGGCACAGGGGTCAACACAGAGAACCTCATCACTGAGGTAAGCAGCGCTTATTGCACCACACGTCGGCCAGTAAGACAGGAAAGGGGGACACAGAAGGACTCAAAATGTCCTGGTGCATTTTCTAGTGCCCAATCATATAATATGAGTTTCACACAACTGTAGTGAATGACAACCCTTTTTACATTTCTCATAAATATCATGAAAATTACTGAAAGTCATCACATGAAAAACACAGATTTTGGGTTTTGTTTGCAAGGCTTTGTTTGTTAGCTTTGTCTTCTGGGTCTTCTCCAGGATCTTGCTGCTCTTTTTTAAAATTAACTTTTTAAAAGAATATATAGAGCTACTTTTTATTGGGATATAGAATAGTATTGAAAAAAAAAAAAAGCAGACACAGCATCTATCCAGTACCAGAAAATAGACCATAATAGCTATTGGCAGTGCAGCAAGAGAACAACAGAAAAAGCAGAAAAAAAGGCCACCCATGGTAAGCTTAAGTTAATCAGCCAAATAAACTCAGGAAATGGCTCATTTATTTCTTCTTTATAAATGTTTTGTTACTTTATGCAAGTTCAATTTGGTGATTTCCACCCTTTGAGATCCAGATTTAAGGTACAGAGTGTGTTTGTTTACTAACCAACACAAATCAGGAGATGCATGTGCATCAGAAACCATACAGAAAAATGAGATTGTAGCAAGACAAAAGGTGGGAGGATGAGTAATGGGCAGCTCTGGAATGACATGTTAATCTCCTCATTAGAGAAAAAAAAACCCTTGCTCAATGACGACAGGTCATTGTATTGTAAAATTACAACCCATCACTTGGATATTATTCCAACACACCATGCTGAGCACTGGCATGAATTGTTTTGGCCTCAGTAAAATCAGTGTCAATTATCTCAGATTAATTTATCACTAGATCTAAATATAAAAGCACAAAATCTCTCACACATGCAATATAATTATTCCATAACCAACATAAATATGTACATACTTTTAAGCAGCCACTGAAAACACTAAAACCATAATTGCTATCCATATATTTACATCAATATATCATCAGTCTTCTTTCAATGTAACAATATGATCATAAAAATGCTATTTTTTATTTTCTGATCTGTCTCATGTCTCCACAGTGACATAAATATTCAAATAACTTTATAAAGGAGCAGTCACACTTTTCTAGGTGAAGTCACAGGCAGTAGAGTTTCTATCAGTAGCAGTGATGCGTTCAAAATCACAATAGTAAGAGAAACATACAGAGGGTTGGGGTCATAAGCTGTTAGCTTCCCCGGCGCGTACAACCAACTCACGGACACTAAAATAATCGTGTATTTTAGATAGCCTATAAGCCAAATGTCAGCATGTAAACAAGAAAATCTGTCAGCTGCCACTAAACGAGTACACTGCTAATGACAAATGTATTCTATTCAGCATTTCATTAAAAAAGACCGCCAGGTAGTTATAAATCCTGGGCTTCAAAGCTGCAGCTAGAAATGTAGTTATAAAGTTTAACGTGAAAATTACTCATGCTTTCAAATACATAAACCTAAACAGATGAAATCTCATGTACATTCTTGTCCTTCTTTTTCCTATTCCTCCCCTACTTCTCCTTCACATTTCCTGTTTTCTCTGTCTGCAATGGCCAAAATATTACATGGTAGCAACTTGTTTGCAGGACACACAAAGGTTTTGAAATGCCCTCTCTCTCCCCAACTGTATACACAGAACTAAGATACTGGATTTTTGGTACATGCTAACAGGGTCTGAAATTGCAAACAGCTCCTTGGGAAGCTATATTGAAGGCACCCAGGACAAAGACTTGAAGGGCTCTGGAATAGGGACCATGTCCCCTCACCAACTACAACCACAATCATGACTGATGGCAGGAGAGGAAAGCAATTCGCTATACCACTGCTGTACCGTGTGCTCAGGAAGGTGCATATTGTAAGAAATTATATTGAAGTAGGGATGGAGGAGATCTTCTGCAGAGATTTTTATTCTGGTAATGTATTCCTACAGCCACATAGAAGGTTGTAATTCCATGATCCTTGCTGCCATTCTGCCACAACCTGCTCACCCCATGCCCTCTCTCTCTCCTGCACAATCCAAAGTGGTCTTCCCCACCTCTTGAGCTTGCCGTTTCTTCACCCTTCCTACAACTCCCTCTACCACCCTCCTCACACACATGCAGATATTTCTCATCTGCTCTGGAACTACTCCACAGGCCTTGTGACAGCATCATACCTAAAGATCTCCATCACAGCCACTCTCAGCCCTTCTCATCCTTCTCCGCAAACACCTCCTTCCTGATTCAGTCTCCTTCATTAAAAGCATTTTTAGATATTCTAATTCAAAACAGGAACTTTGACTCCTCTAATTACCATCCCACTTCCTTTTCCAGTAGCTATGCTGTTCCAAAAACTGGAAGATGTGCAGAATGAAACTGGACAAAGGAATTACAAGCAATCTGCATTCCATCCTAGTACTTCAACAAAACCACTCTCCAGTGATGTTTCCCTGGTGAGTGCTCAGAAACACTCTCCCACCTTTCTCCATGTATCTTTCACAAAATGTCTTGGATTCTTGACCTCCCTTGGTTTTATAGCTGCAAGCCCCACTGTGCCTCCATTCCTAATAGCTATTTCATCATGTTCCTCTTAGGATCTTTGTCACTCTGCAACATTTTTTGTTGCTTCACTTATTTTCATCCATTCATTCTAGCAAAGCTGCTGTAAAGATCCTCCTCCTAACCTGTAACGTTGACCATACAACTCCTTTTAGTTCTCCTCCTTATTGCAATCTCACTTTCAAGGGCCTGCCTCTAAGCATCATTATTACATACCCTCACTCTTAAGAGATGTCCTGCCTCTGACTGGTCTCTCATCAGCCTTTGCCTCTCACTCAGTTTTCAAGTGTTTGAATAAGCTTAAAACGGCTCATTGTAAATATCTGCAAAACTAACAAAAGGCTTCAAAACTTGCCTTCTGAATGATGCATATCAAAAATAGACAACTGCTAACAGATCTTGGACAGCAGTATTTTAACAATATTGTCTGAAATGTTTCAAATAAAATATTACCATGAACATATGTGGGATGAAGTTTCAGCCCCTGTTTTGCGTTGCAAACAAAAGACCTAATCTGAAGGAGGAACAGCCCAAAGAGTCCACTGAGATCAACTGGCTCTACATGTGCTTGGGTTCTGCCTTTAGCCTGTATAGATCTATACAGTCCCTAGTTTCCAGAGGTATTTACATACGGCAGGTGTGTGTTACTATCCTACCACCCTAAAATCTTATCTCAGCATTTACTATTTAAAATAACACATAAGGTCACAGTGATACAAATCATAACTCTAGCAACTTGATCTCATAATTGAAAGCACAGTTGTGATGTGATACTAAATATAAGTAAAAGATCCCTTAAAAAAAAAAAAAGTCCAAAAGTCATCAAGTACCATCTTGGATGAAGGAATTTTTCTTCTTGTCATTCAAAGACAATTTATATCAGCTTTTAAAAAAACTCACACTCGACTGAGTTGTCTCAGCATCTCCTTTGAGGTCCTCAGTGTGAAAAGGACAATATCAGCAATGTTATGTCCTAGTCTTGCAAGCTACTGCCCACAAAACACTTGTGAGGGACAGTCTAACCAAAAGCACAGGATGGCGTGGATGGGGGAAAGAAGGGGTTAAACTTCAGGACGAAACCCTCCTGTTTCTATCTTTCCACTCCTACTTCCTCAAAGCAAAACAGAAGCTTAAACACCACCCCACCTTCCCCTGTTTTGACCCAAAATTAGCCAGGACAAAAACTCAATGGATGGTAAGCATGCACTTAAAGTTAGCAGGATGAAATGCTGCATTGCAGAAATGACTTATGGCAGGCTTTCATTTCCTGCTTTTCTTGAACTGAGGCCTGTGCAACTACACTCTGACTTAACACATTTTAAAAAAAAGAGGCCTGCTAAGTCACCTGAGTTGGTGTCAGGTGTTGCATACTCTTAACATTAAAAGAGAAGTACTATTGATGCCAATGGCCTCTGAGGAAACAGTGCAGGAGTTTCCAGGTGGGAAGAAGCTCTGGACTCACTGATTCACCTTGAAAGGTCTCTTCTTTCCAAAGAAGGCAGAACACAGAGCTTGCAATATGCTAATGAGAAATAACCTGTTGGAGAGATCAAAGACAGCATGCTGCAGAAAGCAGTCCATACCTCCCAGGCAAAAACAGGACTAAATAGGTTGGAAGACAGTTTACAAAAGCCGGCATGAAAAGAGGCATACAGGCTCTAAAAAAAGAAACAAAACCAAAACCAACTAGCAAACAAACAAAAAAATCTATTCATGTTACATAATTTGTGGTATAACAAGAAGTTTCTAAAAAAAGAAGAGATGAAGAAGCTCTTTCTTAAGCAGGTGGTAACGCCAGCTCTCACAGGAAAAGGTGGACAAGTCCCAAACTATAGCGGACCTATCAGGGTAACCCAGCAGGGGAGCAGAGATGCTTCAGGCCAGAGAGTCCAGTTCATAAGCAAAGTCACCAGGATACTTAAAAGACACAAACACAGCCAGAATTCTTAACTAAAAGGCAGAGTCACAAGGGATAAGAATTTTAAATTCTGTTTGATGCAAGACAAGAATTGTTTCTTTTCTCTAGAACTGAAACCAAATTGTTGTAGATGAAGATTACCTTGTGAAAGTTTGCTTGCTTCCCATTTAAATGGCAATCAGCTTAAATTCTGCACTTAACATCAGAAATGGTTTTAAAACTCACAATTATCAGAGATAGTCCCTGATCTATAAGAGCCGAGCAACTCCTTGACTTCTGTGGGAGGTAAGTCCAACTCTGAAAGTAGACACTGTGAAAATGCATTGCTCAAGAAGACCTCAAATTTAACTGAGTTTCAACTTGAGGAAGAGTTAAAATAATCACCCAGTACAAAAAAGCCTCAATTTGATAAGCAAATTGATAACGCAAAAAGAAAACAACTTCAAAAGAAAAAGTTGTGCATGTATATTTGATATTTGCTAATAAGCAAACAACCCTGAAAAAAGAAAAAATAACCAAAGCATACTGTTGAAGACCCCGTTTATAATTTTAATCATAATTAAACTACCACACATGCTACGCTTTAATTTTTTTCCTTAACAGGAAAATAAATAAATGATAAAAAAAAATAAATCAATCAGATCTGACAGCAGCAAGTGACAGAACATCCACCAGCTTGAGCAGCCATAGGAAATAGCCAAGGTAAAGGGAAGCTCTCCACAGAGTTAAACTACAAGAAGAAAACACAAAATGTACTGCAATGGTGAGGTACTTGAGGGAAAGACCTCACAGTTCTCTCTGTGGTTCATGTAGAATCATTTCAGTTGGAAAAGACCCTAAGGATCATCGAGTCTAACCATAACCTAACTCTGTCACTAAACCATGTCCCTAAGAACCTCATCTAAATGCCTTTTAAACACCTCCAGGGATGATGATTCCACCACTTCC
This sequence comes from Nesoenas mayeri, assembly GCF_963082525.1. Lineage (NCBI taxonomy): Eukaryota > Metazoa > Chordata > Aves > Columbiformes > Columbidae > Nesoenas > Nesoenas mayeri. The sequence goes on from NC_137541.1 coordinate 22,000,760, forward strand.
CCCGGCAGCCTGTTCCAACACCTGACAACCCTCTCCATGAAGAATTTTTTCCTAATATCCAACCTAAACCTCCCCTGGTGCAACTTGAGGCCATTTCCTCTCATCCTGTCACTTGCTACTTGGGAGAAGAAACCAACAGTCACCTCGCTACAACCTCCTTTCAGGTAGTTGTAGACAGTGATAAGGTCTCCCCTCAGCTTCCTTTCTCCAGGCTAAACAGCCCCAGCTCCCTCACCTGCTCCTCTTGAGACTTGTGCTCCAGACCCCTCACCAGTTTCGTCACCCTCCTCTGCATTATCTCTAATATTTCGATGTCCTTCTTATGATGAGAAGCCCAAAACTGAACACAAGATTCAAGGCGCGGCCTCACCAGTGTCAAGTACAAGGGCACAGTCACTTCTCTAGTCCTGCTGGCCCCACTATTGCTGATACAAACCAGGATGCTGTTGGCCTTTTTGGCCACCTGGCCACACTGCTGGCTTGTATTCACCTGGCTGTCAATCAACACCCCCAGATCCTTCTCTGCCAGGCAGCTTTCCAGCCACTTTTCCCTGAGCCTGTAGCCCTGCCTGGGGTTGTTGTGACTCAAGTGCAGGACCCAGCACTTGGCCTTGTTGAACGTCATACAACTGGCCTCATCCCAACAATCCAGCCAGTCCAGATCCCTCTGTATGGCCTTGCTACTCTCCAGCAGATCAACACTCCCACCCAGCTTGGTGTTATCTGCAAACTCACCAAGGGTGCACTCAATCCCCTCATCCAGACAATTGATAAAGACATTAAACAGAACTGGCCCCAGTACTGAGCACTGGGGAACACCACTTGTGACCGGCTGCCAACTGGATTTGGCTCCATTCACCACAACTCTTTGGGCCTGGCCATCCAGCCAGTTCTTTATCCATTGCAGAGTACTGAAGTGCAACTCCAGTGCGCAGCGTGACTGAGTTCTTCTGAGGATATCTAAGACAGAGTGTTCTTTATGATGTGTCATTAAAAAAGTGAGAAAAGCAGCTGACCTCTTTATTCTAAGGAAGGTTTGCCTTTTATATGTATTCCACATCTAAATTAAAAAAAAAAAAAAAAAAAAAAAAAGAAAAACACATTCTGGAAAGCACTGTGCTTGATATAGATACCTCTCTAAAAATGATTCAGTTTTAAAATGATAATATCTATGTCTGTAGCACATTTGATGCATCTGCATGGAAAAACTAACCCAAACATGAATTCTATTAGACTTACGAAATGTCAATAAATTGGGTCAAAACATGGCCTTTGTGACGCGAACTCTTCTATTGATTTTGAGCTGCAAACTAAAAAGGGCAAGCAGAAGTTAGCTTAAATGCAAATATTTACAATATGTTCCTTATTACCAGTTATCACTTCAGTTGCACAGTTTGACTGATAATTTACTGTAAAAAAGGAAAGAGTAGGACCAGAGAAGAGTTTCACTGAGGTGGAAAAAAATTTGTTGCAACAACTTTGTTCCTATTTTAAAGTCAATGTTTGGATTTCAGGACCTTGGCTTCTATTCAGCAAAGCACTTAAGAATTTGTTTAATTCCAGCGGTTTCTGTAAGACTTAAATATGTTTTTAGATATTTTACTGAGCAGGAGTACAATTATTCACAAAAGCAATATCGCGTATTACTCAAGGGAATGATTGTGTCTTGTGGGTCTCCTGAGTAAAGCACATGCACACAGACGGGAAAAAAAAATCAATTTCAAAAGACACTAAAAATAGATGGCTTTTCTGAGAGATGCAAACCTTTTCCTCACATTCAAGCTTCTGTTTGGTTTTATAGTTCATCGATGTTAACAAGGCTATTAATATAGAGTAATATTTTATTGCTGTATTCTGTTCTCAAATGTATATTTTAGAGTAAACCTCTCCCATAGCAGCTCCAAGTCTCCATTTAATGTCTCAGGCTTATATATTCACAGGCTTCTCCATTGACAAAATACTAAGATTTCCTTGGCTTTGCAGACAGAAGTCAGCACAATGAATTAACAACACTAACAGTTTAAAACAACAAAGCACCAGCTGTGCTGCAAGTGAATGACCACATGTTTTCATTTCCTTTGCCATTTCTCAAAAGTCTTGACATCTCATTACAAAATTCAGCAGAGTAGGTCTTCCCGCTAAAACTATGTCAGCGTGAACAGGGAAGATAACCAGAAATGCAGGTCCAGTTGGAATACGACAATAGTTACTGTCCTACTGTATTATCCAGCTCCTAGTTTGTAAAAGAGAAGAAAGTAAACCAAGATTTTATGGTCTAAATAAACTAGATCCTCGTGCAGCTATTCATGTCAGATAGTCACAGAACTACAGGCTGAACTACAACGGCAGGTACCACTCACAATATCTGCCTAGATTTCCCTGGTTCAAGCATAAGCCTGAAAAAATAAAAGAAGAGAATTCAGAGATACTTCACACTAATTCTATTTCTGCTGATTATTGGAGGTTTTTAAAAAATCTGTATTTCTAGTTTACATGTAATAGAAGTATGTCACAGAGCTAGGGGAGGAAGCAACAAATAAGAAACTCCATAAATGCTCTCCAGTGTCTGACTGTGAAAAGAAGTGACAACTATTGCACAAGTTCAGTCCAGAGCAAAAAGTTTTTTGTGCAGTACACTTACTTAAAAACCCATTATGGATTGTTTTTACATAATTCCACTTACCTAGCTTACAAAAAACCACAATTCTTTTCCAGAAACCCTTTAACCACCATTATTTAAAAAAATTGATTCAAAGCTTTTATAAGCACAGTTAAGCGTGCATCAAATACAACAACAATAGCGCTCTCTGCACTGGGAGTTCCCGAAAGTGCAAACCTGATATAGTAATTATCATAGAAAGGGAAACGTGATGTGATAAACCCTTACACAGCCCTAAGATGGTGAAGCCCTTGGGTGGCAATCTCCCGTCACTGGCCAACCCCAAATGGCCAGGTGCAGCCCCTCAGCCCGCTCTGCCCCGCTTCAGGGGGTTCTGGCCGTGGGTGTCCCGGGCCCCGGGTCAGCCCCGCTAGCCGCTCTGTCCCCATCACGGCCCAGGGCCGGAGCGGGCAGGTCCGCGGCCCCCGGGGAACCCTCCTGGGCCGGCAGCAGGGAGAGCTCCGGCAGCCGCGCCCGCCGCTGCCTCCCGGTCCGTCCCGCTCGGACACGCCGTGACTGTGCAAGATTCTCGGCTGCGGGGCAACTTGCGGCGACAACCGGCGAGCGGCGCGGCGGCCGGTCGGCTTAACCGGCGCTGCGGAGAAGGGGCGGCAGCGGCGCGGCCGTGGGGCCCGGCGGGCAGCCGGCGGTCCTGCACAGCCTCGCCGTGAGGCGGGGGGCGGCGGCCCGAGCGGGCAGCGGCGGGAAGACCGGCAGGGGCCGCCCTCCGGCGGCGGCGGGCGCGGTTGTCCGGGTTACGGCGAGGCATGCCCGGCCCCGTGGGGCCGCCAGCCGCGGGGAGACCCCCAGCGCCCGCCGCACAGCCCGGCGGACACGCCCCCGCCCCGGCACGCTCGGGGCCGACCCCGCCGCACGGCACCCCCGACCGGCGCACACGACCCCCGGCGCGCCCGCCTCCCCGGCATTGTCTGTCCCCGCCGGGCGGCGCCGGGCTCCTCCCGCTGCCGGCCGGCAGCACCTGCCGGCTCCCGGCCCCGCACCTACCAGACGGAGCCGTAGGCGCCGGAGCCCACGGGGGTGAGGTTCTGGTAGCGCTGGGGCACCTCCCACACCGTCTTGTTCAGCTCCTGCCGGTAGAAGCCGCCGCGCTCGGACATCTTCCCGGAGCCGCCGCCGGCAGCAGCAGCGGCAGCCGCCCCTCAGCCGAGGCGGGGAGCGAGGCGGGCACGGCGGGCGCCGGCGGGGAGGAGGGACCGGGAGGAGAAGGGGAGGAGAAGGCGGGAGGCCGAGGGGGTGGGGGCAGCTGCCGGGGGGAGTCCGGGCGGGGGTGAGGTGCTCCCAGCGCACAGGCCCAGGAGCCCCGGGCCGGCCGCCGGTATGTTCCCGGGAGGCGTGTGGGGTGTGGCGAAGCGCCGAGCCCGCCCCGGAGCGGCCGGCATCGCTGGCGGGGCGATGGCGGCCGGAGCGGCGACTGCCACCGCATCGGCCACGCCCGCCGGAGCGTACGGGAGGAGCCGGCACCGCTGCCCCTCACCCGACGTCCAGCAGGCGTTTTAAAGCCCCGCTGACACCGCTCTTATTTTGCCACGGCCACCTGAAGCTCCTCCTCGGCCCGCCAGACCCCCCTCGCTCGGGGTACAGCGATAGCGGGATGTGAGCCGAGGCATCGCCCCCGGACCCGCGGACCAGCGGCGGTTCTCCTGCACTGACAACCCGGCCGGACCGCTGGGGTTTACTCGGAGTCCCCTGGTGCCGAGAATTGCCCCTTGAAGCATTGACTCCCGCATGCATTCAATCATTTGAACACCTCCGCTTTCATCGATGAAGACTCGACCTCTCAGAATAACAGAAGAAAAATCTTGAAAATTTTAAATTCCCAAAACACATGAACCAACTGACATAAAATGTTCTCTGATTTTTTACTTTTTTATTTTTTTAAGTGTGCTTTATACAATATCTCAATGACTCGTGCAATCATTGCAGCACTACTGCAATGTTACCAGTATATTTTGTTATGTATTGTTTCCTTCCTTAATTTCTAATGCTTCCTTGAGCCCCTCTAAATAACTGGTATGTAGCTTGCTTGCATACATTCATTGTATGGAGATTGTTCTGCACCTGCCTTTGAGTCAGTGTGAATTCCTGTAAATCCTCTCTTTTCAGAACCCTGTGTCAATTCCAGTACCATGGAACTGACAAATGGATGCTCAGTTCATGACAGGACATCATTGTGAGTGTGCAGAACACAGACACTTGTGTAGTTGTGAGCATGATGAGCCTGAAGGCAAGTTTTAAGGATGCTCCAAACACCAGATGGATCAAGTCCCAGCTCCTAAACCTCAGCCCATATTGCATGACAGGAATTCCATGCTAGGACTGCCAGAGTGAACAGTGCCAGCAACTTTGGCATTTGCTCACCGCATTTCAAATTAAGAATGTATGAATGGTACTATAGATATTTATCTGCAGCCACCCACTCAACAGGTACTAAGCACTCTAAAGCCATAGCCTAGTTCTCACTTCTACTCTGCTCTAGTGCAAAAGACATCTCCAGCCCTCTCCAGACTGCTCCTTGGTCCCACTTGAACTTCTGTACAGAGGGCAGAGTATTTGAAGGAAATGGTAAGCATGAACAATTCAGCAATACATTCACATATCTTATTTTTCTGTGTAGCACCATTCTGATTTTTAAAATCAGAATAACAGTCTGATCACCCTACACCAAGCCAAGAAGAAATATTCCCATCCCTGTAGTTCCCCCTTCCCTCTCCCCCCCTGCAAGTAAGCAGACCCAAATGTATTCCAGTGACAAAACAAACCAAATATTCCTACTTGCTGACTTTTATTTTACTTGGTCTCTGGAGGTGTTTTGGTCTCTAGCCCTCACCCACTCAGCAAATATTAGATTATTTCTTGCTAACTGGAGCCATGATTACTGGAAGTTGAGTCTATCCATATCTGCCCAGGCTTCTAATAATGTAATTTCCACAGGATTTAATTTTCTGCCTTGTTGATATTTACAGTTGCTCTCAATTTCCTGTCTTCTGTGAGCTTCCATCAGGTGTTTGTATTTCAGTCATGACTCTCAGATTGTGCGTGATTACCTTGTCTTATTGGATACTACATCGATGATGTTCTGCTCCACATAATGAGGGAGATATTAGAAAACACAGAGGTTGCAGGACAGTGCATGAGTTGTTTCAAAGCTAGGTAGGTTGCAGGTCTCCAGAAGCCTCCCACAAAGCAAGCCCTGACAGCTGCTCCTCCCACGGCAGAAGCAGCTCATCCCTCTTTGCTCAGTCTGTGGAGGCACATGAGGAAGAGGCAGCTCCCTTGTCAGCCGTATTCTTGTCTGTTAGTTCCTGTTTTACAGGCTGACCAGGTCTGTGTGTGCACAGGGGAGAGCAGCGTGACCATACTCTGATGAGGTGTGAAGGCATAAGGAAGAGATAAGGTCTAGGCTTCTTCTGCATATACATTGACTTCTCATGAACTTTCATTTCCTATATAGAAAGGAGTGCTACATTAAACTGTGCATCAGGCTGTGTTGGGGCTGCCCATGGACAGGGGGAGGTCACAAAACTGATGAGGACACTGCGCACCCCTTCCCCTCCTGCCATGACAGCTCTGTGACAGTTCCTTGCTATGCCAAGTGCTGATGGCCAGATGGTGACAGGTCAGAATGACTCACTGCATTTCACATATGGTGTCATGGTGCGGGACAGAGGCCTGAGTGCTGCCACGGGGCAGGCTGACATGCTGTACTTCTACAGTCAGGTTCTCTAGCAGAGCTGCCACAATGGGGCAGCCCAAATAGGCTTGCCTCTGCACTGCCAGTTATTTTGCTTCCACTGCTTTAACCACCCCCTACAAGGCATTTGCCACCATCCATGAGTCATGGTAGAGATAAAGTACTGGCCACTTTTCTCTTTCAGCAATGTCCAATGCCAACTGTATGGCTTTTACCTCTGCAAACTGGCTTGATTCACCTTGTCCCTCATCAATCTCTGTGACTTGTCATGTAGGACTCCATACAGCAGATTTCCACTTTGATGTTTTCCTACAAGACGACAGGATCCATCAATGAACAGGGCATGCTGCTTTTCAGTCTCTGGTAAATCGTTAGATGGTGAGGCTTCCTCAGCACGCATCACCTCCTCTTCTTCATGTGACACTCCAAAATCTTTGTCTTCCAGCCAGTCTGTGATAATTTCTAAGATCCCTGGGTGGTTTCCCTATTCGAGCCTGCTCTGTGATTAATGCAATCCACTTGCTCCATATAGCTTCAGTTGCATGATGTGTGGAAGAAACCTTACCCTTGAACATCCAGCCTGGTACTGGTAATCGGGGCGCCATGAGGAGCTGAGCTTCAGTACCAACCACTTCTTAAGCAGCTCAAACTCCTTCATATGCTGCCAGTATCTCTTTCTCAGTTGGGGTATAATTGGCCTCCGAGTCTTTATGTCCTCTACTCCGAAATCCTAGAGGTTGACCTCGAGTCTCACCTGGTGCCTTTGCCAGAGGCTCCAGGTAGGACCATTGTCCCCAGCTGCAGTATAGAGCACATTCTTAATACATTGTCCTGTCCAGACTGGCCCAAGAGCTACTGCACGAACAGTCTCTTGTTTAATTTGTTCAAAGGCTTGTCGTTGCTCAGGGCCTCACTGAAAATCACATTTCTTTCGAGTCACTTGATAAAGGAGGTGCACAATCTGACTGTAATCTGAAATATGCATTTTCCAGAAGCTCACAACACCTAAAAAGGCTCGTGTTTCCTTTTTGCTAGTTGGTGAGGACATAGCTGCTATTTTGGTAATCACCTCTCTCAGAATCTGCCGACACCCATCTTGCCATTTAACTCCCAGAAACTGAATCTCTTTGGGCAGCTCCCTTGATCTTACCTCTCTTGATGGCAAACCCAGCTTTCAAAATAATTTGAATTATTCTCTCACCGTTTTGAAGATTTCTGCTGCTGTATCACCCCATACGATGATGTCATCAATGTATTGCAGGTGTTCTGGAGCTTTACCTTGTTCCAGTGCAGTCTGAATCAGTCCACGGCAGATAGTAGGGCTGTGTTTCCATCCCTGGGGCAGTTTTTTCCACAGGTACTGGATAGTCCTCCAGGTAAAGGCAAACCGTGGCCAGCATTCGGCTGCTAAAGGAACTGAGAAAACTCCATTAGCAGTGTTAATTGTGGCATACCATTTGGCTGCCTTTCACTCCAGTTCATATGGCAGTTCTAACATGTCTGACACAGCAGCACTTAACGGTGGCATAACTTTATTTAGGCCATGATAACATACAGTCAGTCTCCATTCTCCATAAGGCTTTGGCGTGGGCCATATAGGACTATTGAAAGGTGAACAAGTCTCAATGATCACTCCTTGAATCTCTACTCTATCGTATGTCAAAGGTGGCTAGTGGAGTTCCCAGCCTAGATCTCCAGGAGTCAGCTGGCATGTGCCACGAGAAAGAGCGATGTTTTGTTTGCAGAGCCGCATGGAGCAGGCTATGGCTGTCCCTGTCCAAACGTGACTCAGGTGCCTTTGGAATATCCGGGGAGAAATGGAAGGGCTTGGAGAGATTCTTATGAAAAGCTCATGTGCTGTCAGGGGCTGTGTGTCACCAGACTGAGGAAAAACATCTATTTTTTGTAAGCAACCGCTCACGCTTCCATGCCAATGCCGTATTTACGTCACACTTCAGGCGACCACGCTCTCTTGTGAAGCTGGAAGTCCTGCACACAGGCTTTCCTGTCCCTGGTGCAGAATGGTAAGAGAGCATGAGTGCTCGGGAGGGCTGAACGGGCTGTTGAGGAGGGACAGACAGGGCAGGTGAGGTCGGGGGAGTCGCAGGGTATGCAAGGGAGAGGTTTGACTTGGCAGCCCTTAGGGTTAGGGGTGATGTAGTTGAGAGCCTGTGAGTGAGGATTAGGGGCTGGAAAACAAAGAAGGTTCATTGTGGGTGTCTATTAGCAATCAGCCAGCCAGGATGATAGCACTGGTGAGTTCTTGCCTAGGAAATGAGGAGAAACGTCTGGCAACGCTACGGGCATGAAGCGTCCTGGGACACGTGCACCCAGACTTGTGACCCAAAGCAGCTCGGCAAAGCTGCTGGCAAAGAGCGTGGCACAAAAGGTCCTGGGCTCCCGGTGGACGGCAAGTTGAGCAGGAGCCAGCGAGGTGGCCTTGGCCCAAGGCGGCAGACAGTGGTGCCCTGGGCTGCACGGGGCAAAGCCTTGCCAGCCGCTGGAGGGAGGGGACCCTTCCCCTCTGCTCGGCGCTGCTGAGGCCAGGCCTGAAGTGCTGTGCCCAGGGCCGGGCTCCCAGGGCGAGACAGACATGGGCATAGTGGGGAGAGCCCCCAGTGCCCCTCCCCCACCACTGCGCTCAGAATGTTGGGCTGTGTTGACCCGGCGCTGTCCCGGCAACGCTTCTGTGCCAACTCGGAGTGCCAGGGGCAGGAGCCAAGCTCTTGCCCTGCACCACTGGGACGGCACTGGGGCGCTCTTCGCCAGATTTTCGCACGCGTCTGGCCACCCCCTCGCGCCCCGCAAGCGTGCCCAACGCGAGGCAGCTCTTGGTTCCGTGGCGATGGGCCAGGTGAATTGCTGCCGCGGCTCCAGGTAGGCTCCCCCCGCGCACGGCTCGGGGACACCCCAGAACAGCCGGACCGTGCAGCAGCCGATTTTCTCACACCCGACGCCCTCTGCTCCGCAGGGACGAGCCTGAGCCCGAGCCCCAGCACCCACGCACGCCCAACGGTGGAAGTGGCCAGTTGGCTGGTGAGTTTGGAGAAGACTAGGGCAGGACGGCCCTTCCCTCCTCCTCTTGCGGACGGGCACTCAGGCTGCACTGGGGCTGCTGCTGCCCTTCCCGCAGGGCACGTCACAGTATCACAGTATCACAGTATCACAGTATCACAGTATGTTTGGGATTGGAAGGGACCTCAAAAGATCATCCAGTCCAATCCCCCTGCTGGAGCAGGAACGCCTAGGTGAGGTCGCACAGGAACATGTCCAGACGGGTTTTGAATGTCTCCAGAGAAGGAGACTCCACAACCTCCCTGGGCAGCCTGTTCCAGTGCTCTGTCACCCTTACTGAGAAGAAGTTTCTTCTCAAATTTAAGTGGAACCTCTTGTGTTCCAGCTTGATCCCATTACCCCTTGTCCTATCATTGTTTGCCACCGAGAAGAGCCTGGCTCCATCCTCGTGACACTCACCCTTTATATATTTATAAACATTAATAAGGTCACCCCTCAGTCTCCTCTTCTCCAAACTAAAGAGCCCCAGCTCCCTCAGCCTTTCCTCATAAGGGAGGTGCTCCACTCCCTTCATCATCTTTGTTGCCCTACGCTGGACCCTCTCCAGCAGTTCCCTGTCCTTCTTGAACTGAGGGGCCCAGAACTGGACACAATATTCCAGATGTGGTCTCACCAGGGCAGAGTAGAGGGGAAGGAGTACCTCCCTCGATCTACTAACCACCCCCCTTGTAATACACCCCAGGATGCCATTGGCCTTCCTGGCCACAAGGGCACAGTGCTGGCTCATGGTCATCCTGCTGTCCACCAGGACCCCCAGGTCCCTTTCCCCTACACTGCTCTCTAATATGTAATTTCCCAACCTATACTGGAACCTGGGGTTGCTCCTGCCCAGATGCAGGACTCTACACTTTCCCTTGTTAAATTTCATTAGGTTATTCCCCGCCCAACTCTCCAGCCTGTCCAGGTCTCGCTGGATGGCAGCACAGCCTTCTGGCGTGTCAGCCACTCCTCCCAGCTTAGTGTCATCAGCAAACTTGCTGATAGTACACTCTATTCCCTCGTCTAAATTGTTAATGAATATATGGAATAATACGGGCCCCAGTACTGACCCCTGCGGCACTCCACTAGATACTGGTCTGTCCCCGTCACTCTGCGGCAGGAGAGACCCGAGCCCTCGGGATCCCTCGTTGCCAAAGGACACTTCTCCCGTGCGCTCCAGGGCCCAGGAGCGCTGGCCAGGCGCTTCTGCTCCACCTCTCTTTGCTCTCTTCTCCTCGGCAGACGGTGGCGCCCGCAGCAGGAGGAGGAGGTGGCTGCCCTGGCACTTTGTGCGGCCGGGCACCTCGGCGACTGCAGAGGCACCGGGGCCGTCGGGCTCTGCCCGCACGGGGCTTCTCTTTGGCCGGCCCCTGGCGGATCTCTGCAGCCAGGACGGCATGCTGCCCCAGCCCATGCAGGTAAGCGAGCCTGGCCACGGGGTCCCCGTCCTGCTGGCTCCTCTGGAGAGGCGCTGTCCCCATGGCAGGCATCCCAGAGGAGTCCTGGGGACAAAGCGCGCTCCTCTCCACGTCACCCAACTCCAGCCAGCCCTCTGTTCTGCCCCATCCACACTCACTCCTGCCCCTGAGGAAGCCTGGCCTCTCCCAGGGCATGTCTCCAGCCCAGCAACGTCCTCCTCTCTCCCCTGCAGGACCTGCTGGCTCTGCTGCAGGAACAGGGGCCATCCACGGAGGGGATCTTCCGGCTGGCGGCCAGCGAGCGTGCCTCCCGGGAGATCAGGGAGGCCCTGGACAGCGGGACCGAGGTCCACCTGGCAAGCCAGCCGGTGCACGTCCTGGCCGTCATCTTGAAGGTGAGCCCTGCTGACCTGCAGTCCGGCAGCTCCCGGCTCTGGCGCTGCTGACGGGCACCTGCCCTGGCAGGAGCCCAAAGGCAGGAGCTGCTCGGCACCCAGCGTGCTGGGGATGCTGCCCGCGCTCCCGGCAGCAGCGCTCGCAGCCTGACGCGCAGCCCTTGGCATTGCAGGACTTCCTGCGCAAGATCCCCTCCAAGCTCCTCGTGGCGGAGCTCTACCAGCAGTGGATGGCCGCCCTGCAGAAGAGCAGCAGCGAGGAGAGGCTGGTGGGGCTGAAAGAGTAAGTGTGGCCAGCAGCCTGGCTGCTGCGCAGGGACTGGCAGAGCCCGGCACTGGCCTGCAAACCCACAGCCTGCCTGAAAAAGATGCAGGCCTTGGGGCTGGCTCCTTGTGCAAAGGGACTGTGGCCAGAAGGGCAGGCAGGGAGGGAGGTGACAATATCTCAGGGAAGGCAGCGCCTCTGCTGTAGAGTCGGCTTGGCCAAGGAGCCTTCCCTGGGGTGGGCTTGGCTGACATCAGCATGGGACACCTGTCTTGACAACGCCTACTTCATCTCTGAACGTTGCGTTGCTGTTCCCGCAGGGTGGCCCGCAAGTTACCCGAGGCCAACCTCCTCCTCCTCAACACCTTGCTGCGGCTGCTGCAGAACATCAGCAGCAACGCCACCGTCAGCAAGATGTCAGCCAGCAACCTGGCCATCTGCGTGGGGCCCAACCTCCTCGGCCCGCCAGAGGAGGACACGCTCCCTCTGGACATGCTGGTGCAGGTGACCGCCAAGGTACGCTGCGTTTCCCAGCCCGCTGCAGCCTTCCAGGCCCACGCCAGCTTTGCTCTTCAGAGGTTCCTGGCTGCCTCCTGTCTTCAGCCAGTGCTGGCAGGGGAGCTGCTGGGAAGAGCAGCCGCACAGCTGCAGCTTTCTGTGCGCAAGGCAGGACGAGGAGTGGGAAGGGCTGTTGGAGCCATTTGCAGCCAGCGCGTTGGAAACCAATGGTTTACTGTGTGCAGGTCACCCAGCTGGTAGAGTTCCTCATCAACCACCGGGAGGAACTCTTTGAGGCCGAGGAGGAGCGGGAGGAAGAGGAAGAGGGGGCCGGGCTCGCTGCTGAAGGGGCCGAGGAGTCGCCGGCAGCAGGAGCAGAGGCGGAATGTGCCGAGGTAGGTGAGGTCCACAAACAGCGTGAGAGAACGCCTCCCCCCTCAGAAGGCGGGATTGCCGCTGCAGGGACCAGCAAGTTCATCCACCAACCTGCAGCTTTGCACAAGTGCAGAGTGAGGCTGACGCAGGTTGGCCATCACTCTTTGTGCAGTGGCCCCAGCAGAAGTGGCACAGCTGGGCTGAGCAAAGCCACCCAAGGGATCTGCCTTTTAGAGCTGAGCTGGAAAACGGGCAGGGGGCAGGTGGCATCTTCTGCGTTTCCATTGCAGGCGCCTGCAGTCGCTGCAGAAAGCAAAGGCCAGAATAGCTCCTCTGGGCAGAGCAGGTAACATGAGCTAGCTGCGATTTAGAGTAGAATTGATTCCAGTTTGTCATGGCTTTACCTGCCTAACAATCCTTCTGGATGGAAAGCTTGCCAGGCTCTTCGCGGGAGGGGGGAAACCCTTCCCCCCGGAAGAGAAAACTCCCACGCGAAGAGGAGAGCGATGCGCAGCCCAGCAAGCGCAGGAGGAGCCTGGAGCCAGAGAGCTCAGGAGCGGGCGACTGAGCCAAGCCAGGTGGGGCGAGAGGAACAAGGAGCCCTGGTGTGTGAAAGAGCCTGCTCTCCCTCTTGCCAATTGTCATGCTGCTCTGAGTCTAGGAAATATTTCTGTGGTGCCCAGAGACGGCCCCAGAGAGGAAGCATTCCCCTTCCCTTGGGAGAAGGGGGATGTCTGGAGGCAAAGAGCACTCCAGCGTTGGTGCTTTTCATTTGGCACTTAGAATCCTTGAATCAAAGAAGAGTTTGGGTTGGAAGGGACCTTCCCAGGTCACCTAATCCAACCCCCCTGCAATCAGCAGGGACCTCTTCAATGAGATCAGGTTACTCAGAGCCCCGTCCAGCCTGGCCCTGAATGTTTCCAGGGATGGGGCATCTACCACCTCTCTGGGCAACCCGTGCCAGTATTTCACGGCGCTCATTGTCAAACAGTTCTTCCTCTTGCCTTTGTCTTTGTGCTTGTCTTGGTGTTTGTCTTGGTTCCTCCTTCCTTTACTCTGGTTCGGTTCTACTCTCTGTTCTTACTGCAGCTGTACCCAGGCCTGGCCCTCCAAGCATAGATATGTACGGCAGTCGAGTCAAAAGCCCCTGTGTCCGCTCAAGCCTCCCCAAACTCGCACAATCTAAATCATTCATAGCAAATCTATACCTAAGCCCTAAGCCCTAAGGAATCCTGCAGAGGAGAACTGTGGATGGGGATTGCCTATCCCGGCAAAGCACGAGTTGCTTGTTCTCCTCTCAGCCTTGTACTTAATGCCTGTCTTTTCCCCCCCTCTTTCTCAAGGCAGGTTGAAGAGGAAGTCGCCCTCGTGTTGCCACCGTCACGTTGGCTCGGCCGGACGGTCCAGAGTTTGTTTGTTAGTTTGTTTGTTAGTGAGTTACCAAGTTTGTTAGTTTGTTTGTTAGTTTGTTTGTTGGTTTCTTACTTAGCAAGTTAGTTAGTTAGTTAGTTAGTTAGTTAGTTAGTTAGTTTCTAGTGTAGGTAGCTGTGTACTGAGTACACTTTTTTTTCACATACGGGTTTGCAAGTTTCCAAAATTTTCCCATAGGTTTTTGAGCCAGTAGGGCAAGAGAGTTTGTTTGTTTGTGAGTTAGTTAGCAAGTTTGTTATTTTGTTTGTTTGTTAGTTTCTAGTGTAGGTAGCTGTGTACTGAGTGCACTTTTGGTTCACATGCGGGTTTGCGAGTTTCCAAAATTTTCCCACAGGCTTTTGAGCCGATAGGGCCAGAGAGTTGGTGAGTCAGGTCGGTAGGTAGGCAGGTACATTTGGCTGAACTGCACAAGCTCCCAACAAATGTATGGAGGACACCCGTGCTGTCAACAACGTCTGCGGCTGCACAAGATCAGGGCCTGTCTGAAGGAGCTGCAAGAATCAACTGCCAAGCAAGAAAACCTGGCGACCCAGCGACTGAGGCAGGATCCAGCTGTGCGAGCCTCACTCCTGCTGAGCAGGGTGTCCGGCGCGGATGTGAGCCCTGGCGCAGCTGCGAGGGGACCGTGGCCCCGCGAGGTGCCAGAGGAAGAAGACTTGCTGCTGCGTCAGGGCACGACTTACCTGTTGTGGTTGTTCTCGCACTGCACAGTCCAATGCGACGTTCTGCTCACTCAGACAAAGCCCAGTTAAAACAAAGGAATGTATCACTTCAGCCAGTTGCGAGTTACCGATTTCCAGTTATTCCTCATTTCTACCTCCTCTTTTGTTTGATACATTCCAGAAAGTTTCTGTAACTAAAGATTTCGCAAGTTTCAGAGGGGTTTTAGAATGTGAACCACCTTGATTCTGCCGCTCGATCTGTTACAGACTTAACGTTGAACTTGGAGATGTTCATCAATACATTCCCTCCTTTCCACCTGAAATTGCTAACAGTAAAATAAACCTGAGAATGCCAAGAAGATGATTCCTGTGCCGCTTTCTTTTGAAATGTAATCAACATCTTTATAAAAGAAAAAAATATCGTGGAGCGTTCTGTACATTGCTATGAATAACTAAACATTGTGGTATTCTGATCAGCTATAGTGGTGGTCTTGTTGGTTTTTGTGCATTTCTAAAACTGTGACTATGAATATGTAAATATAACAGGAAAGCTGTGGCTGTTTATCGCTACAGAAAAGATGGAGTACGGGCAGCAAGAAAGGCCCAATGAAGCCTCTGTAAACAGGGAGACAGTCATTAGCTGGTCTTAGAGTAACGGTTTCCACGAGATAGCTTTGCAAGAGACCGTGTCTCTTTATTACTGAATTACAAGACACTTGTTGCATATGCCCGCAGGGTAGTGCCGCTCTTTTTTCTGCTATTATTAGTAAACACCAGTTCTTGCTGTTGAATAGCTGTTTGGAAGCCGCCTAGAGCAGCCCAGTCGATCCAGATGAGCTGCTCCAGCCTCAGGCTCTTATGTCCTGTTACAGCTTAGATGTTGCGACTGGAGAAATGTTTGTGACATTGTGAGAACACGAAGGGTCTTTCTTTGGAGAAAACTTAAAATTTAGCTCTTCTTTTTGAAACTCAAATTTGATAATGCAAAATCCAAGGTATTTAATACCTGTGGTTAGGTACAACATCCACTGAGGAACGCTGCTCTTGACAGAGGAGCTTTACAATCTGGCTAATACCTTAAGAATTGCATGGCAAGGACGGGTTTCTGTTCTTCCTGAGAAGACATATTCTAATACGGTTTGAGTGGAGAGCTGGGGCTTTGTTTCCTTTTCTCCCCGATTCTTTCTCTGCGGACTTCTGAGGGTCACTAGACATGTTTGTGCCACCTTTCCACATTCGTGAACTGAGACTAGTATTGTTTCCCTGCTTTAACGGTAAATGTATAGGATTGACATTACCTCAGATAGTAACTGGGTTAGCCCAAAGCCTGATGTGCGTTAGATACCAAGAGCAGAAACTTCATTCCAAAGGCTCCTGTCACTGCCCTTTGGCTTCTACCCAGTTGCACACGCTGCAAAAGGCACGTGTGGAGCTGCAAGGATTTCCTCTAAGGACACAGGTAATAAAATGGCCGTTCTAAAATGACTCTGACCCAGTTCTTCTTGGCACATTTCCTCCATGCAGTGAAAGGGTGAACCTTGCCATCAACCTCTGCGAAGTCGCACTCTTTGTTAAGTGGTTGAAACACAGCTCTGGGGCAAGCAGGACCCTCAATCGCTCCTCTGTGACACTTCGTTCCTTGCCTCCCTGCCTCCTTGCCTCCCTTCCTCCCTTCTAGAAAATGTAACACAACAGCTTGGCTTTGGATTTTGGGCTTCTCCTGACTTTGCTTCATAGATTTGGAGCCAGAGAGGCAAGAAGACTGGCCCGAGGAGGCAGAAGGACAGCTTTCTTGTCTCTGCCAAGTGTCTAAGGCACCCCACGAAGAGTGGGAAGTGGGCAGGATGTCACTGCAACCCCCTGGCTTGCACTCTTCTGATCCCTTCTGTTTCTTGGAGTTTCTCCTCGATATTTTAGAGGCTGGGGTCTAAAAGATAGTACCAACCACCACCTTTTAGCCAGGTATTCTGTGAAGAACAAAGTCGGTGTGAAAAAGCTGGAGTTAGGGAAAAAAGACATAGGATGGGGTTCTACGGAAACTCCACCTCTGGACTCTGTCACCAGGGTGCATCCTCTTTCTCCCTGTCCCGTAACAAGAGAGAGCCTTTCCGCCTGCGCCACTGCTTGGGCTGGAGGAAACGTGCCCTCCTCATCCTCACAGCAGTGGCAACAGGAGACGTGCGGCAAGAGCGTGGGACCGACTGTGGATGGCACGGGTACGGGCGTGAAGCACGTCGGGACACATGCGAACCTTGGGACTTGTGATCCAAAGCAGCTTGACCGGGCTTCTGGAAAGCAGCGTGGCAGAATATGTCCTGGGGGTCCTGGTACACACCAGGTTGACCAGGAACCAGCAAGATGAGCTGACTTACGTGCAGTACACACCCTAGCAGCTAAAACATGCCTTTGCCGTAAACCAGTATTATGTTCTTCCCCTAATATGCTCCACAAATGCAGCCCGGGCCCTTGAGTAGGTGACCAATGTCTAGAAGATGAAGCTGTGTATCCTGTGTACATCCTTTCAAAAGAAGGCATTTTAAATTCTGACCATCTTCTAATACGTCTTGCTCAGATGACGTGACAAATACTTCTACACAGTTGCACGTGCTGCAGAAGGCACGCGCTGAGCTGCAGGAGTTACCGCTAAGGACACAGGTAACAAAATGGCCATTTGAAGGCATTTCCTGCAGGCTGGAGGAAACGGGTAGCAAGCACTGAGGTGCTTTCCATATTTAAATGTTTAAATTAGTGTTTCTTGAAGTTTGCCAAATGGAGATGGTTAGAACAAGACACAGTAAAAAAATAAACAACAACAAAGCGCGTTCCTTAGCCCCAATATCTGCTCTTCACTGCACAAGCTACCCAAAACGTGCGGAGAATGCTCCCACTAGGTCTCAGCTATGGGGATACAGAACACAAACCTCCTTGGCGGAAGAGGTAATAAAACGGGCATTTGAAGGTATTTCCTGCACGTTGGAGAAAACGGGTAGCAAGCACTGAAATGATCTCCATCTCTCATGAACACACAAGGAAATGGGTGAGGCATTCGAGCCTCCTGAAATGCTGCTGCTTTATGCCCTTCTTACTGCATTAGAAGGAACGTGCACACAGAGCCGCATCACTCAAGCCAGCTGCGCGCTTTTCCCTGTTTGTTTGGTCAGGTAGCCTGGAACGGTGACAGACCTATTGCGTGTGAACTGTATCACAATCCCGCCACTTCTCAGCATGACAGTTCTCAGGAGCCACTTACTTTGAGCCCTATAAAAGTCAAAACGAACCAAACCTGGAGAAGACATCAAAGTAGAAGTCCTGAAGAACCTCCAAGGTCAACTTAGAGAGGTTTTCATGGAAGATAAGAAACAGTGAGACGCAGGCGGTGAACAGTCTGTAAGGCAGCTTGCAGAAACATGATGGTTACCTAGAGAAACCTTGTATTCCATGGGCAGTTTTGTTGTATCAAAATGTATTTACTAGAGAGAGACATGCTTCATGATAGAATGAAAAGACGTAATCTGAAAGGTGACGTGAAAAAGCGAGATTCTTCATCCTAAACTGTGCTGGTGCTCAACAGCACACAAAGAGCGGTCGCTGGCTTGGCACTTTTGAAATTACTTCAGTGGGAAACTGGCAGGGCACGATGCATTAGCTGCGGTCAGGCGCTTTGCTGTGGGCTCAACCTGTTGCTTTCAGCATGTTGGTTGACCAGTTGCTGCCTGTGAAACTCACTCAGGTATTCAACGGAAAGCAGGAGCGATGGGTGGAGCGATGTATTTGCTGTTTCATGACTACTTCAAAAATGTCTCTTCACTTTGGCCGATGTCTTGTAGTATGTAGATATGTTATATATTAATACATTTTCTTCAATAAGAGAGTGTTTCTTTGCAGGAAACAGACACGAGACACATCCTTTCTTCAAAGGTCAAAAGCTTGTTTCACTAAGTCCATTGTGTTTTTTGAAACTTGCCAAGTGGAGATGGCTAGAACAAGACACAGTAAAAAAATAAGCAGCAAGAACACCACCACCAAAGCGCGTTCCTTAGCCCCCAATATTTGGTCTTAACTGCACGAGCTACCCAAAATGTGCGGAGAATGCTCCCACTGGGTCTCAGCTATGGGGATACAGGACACAAACCTCCTCGGCGGAAGAGGGAACGGCAACCAGGGTGGGGTTCGGTTCACTGTGACTTGGGTGTCACAGTGTTGGGACTTGGTTTCCACAAAGCCGTTAGAGTGAGTGGGCAGCAAGGGCTTGATGACAGAGCCTCTCCCTGGGCACGGTTTGGGAATGATCTGAGATTCTAGAGGGGATGTTCTCTGACCTCCAGCTGTCCCCTCAGAAGGGCCAGACTATCCCTAGGTCCTGCGTCACATCTGCTGATCCCCAGGTGCTGGTTTCGTTACGGCATCTGAAATGGCATTAAGTTGCCTGCGCGTAGGAAATCCAACTGAGGCCTTAGTCGATACACTCCCTTAAGTCTAAAGGTGTCCTAAAGACGTCTGCTTTAGGACAGTAGGAATAAGTCCTTCCTCTGCTAATTAGAATGGGATCTTGGCAATTATTTCACATGCAAAGCTGCAATAGAGCTCTGTAAATTGGGAGGAGCTGAACGCCCAATTTAGTGTCTGGTGTTGGCTGCTTCTCAAAAACCACTACTCTATCGTATGTCAAAGGTGGCTAGTGGAGTTCCCAGCCTAGATCTCCAGGAGTCAGCTGGCATGTGCCACGGGAAAGAGCGATGTTTTGTTTGCAGAGCCTCGTGGAGCGGGCTATGGCAGTCCCTGTCCAAATGCAACTCAGGTGCCTTTGGAATATCCGGGGAAAGAAATTCTTTACAGAGAGAGTGGTCAGGCATTGGAATGGCTGCCCAGGGAGGTGGTGGACTCGCCGTCCCTGGAGGTTTTTAAACTCAGACTGGACATGGCACTTAGTGCCATGATCTAATAAACGGACTAGAGTTGTACCAAGGGTTGGACTCGATGATCTCTGAGGTCTTTTCCAGCCCAGTCGATTCTGTGATTCTGTGGGGAGGAATGGAAGGGCTTGGAGAGATTCTTATGAAAAGCTCATGTGCTGTCAGCGGTTGTGTGTCACCAGACTGAGGAAAAACATCTATTTTTTGTAAGCAACCGCTCACGCTTCCATGCCAATGCTGTATTTACGTCACACTTCAGGCGATCACGCTCTCTTGTGAAGCTGGAACTCCTGCACACAGGCTTTCCTGTCCCTGGTGCAGAATGGTAAGAGAGCATGAGTGCTCGGGAGGGCTGAACGGGCTGTTGAGGAGGGACAGACAGGGCAGGTGAGGTCGGGGGAGTCGCAGGGTATGCAAGGGAGAGGTTTGACTTGGCAGCCCTTAGGGTTAGGGGTGATGTAGTTGAGAGCCTGTGAGTGAGGATTAGGGGCTGGAAAACAAAGAAGGTTCATTGTGGGTGTCTATTAGCAATCAGCCAGCCAGGATGATAGCACTGGTGAGTTCTTGCCTAGGAAATGAGGAGAAACGTCTGGCAACGCTACGGGCATGAAGCGTCCTGGGACACGTGCACCCAGACTTGTGACCCAAAGCAGCTCGGCAAAGCTGCTGGCAAAGAGCGTGGCACAAAAGGTCCTGGGCTCCCGGTGGACGGCAAGTTGAGCAGGAGCCAGCGAGGTGGCCTTGGCCCAAGGCGGCAGACAGTGGTGCCCTGGGCTGCACGTGGCAAAGCCTTGCCAGCCGCTGGAGGGAGGGGACCCTTCCCCTCTGCTCGGCGCTGCTGAGGCCAGGCCTGAAGTGCTGTGCCCAGGGCCGGGCTCCCAGGGCGAGACAGACATGGGCATAGTGGGGAGAGCCCCCAGTGCCCCTCCCCCACCACTGCGCTCAGAATGTTGGGCTGTGTTGACCCGGCGCTGTCCCGGCAACGCTTCTGTGCCAACTCGGAGTGCCAGGGGCAGGAGCCAAGCTCTTGCCCTGCACCACTGGGACGGCACTGGGGCGCTCTTCGCCAGATTTTCGCACGCGTCTGGCCACCCCCTCGCGCCCCGCAAGCGTGCCCAACGCGAGGCAGCTCTTGGTTCCGTGGCGATGGGCCAGGTGAATTGCTGCCGCGGCTCCAGGTAGGCTCCCCCCGCGCACGGCTCGGGGACACCCCAGAAGAGCCGGACCGTGCAGCAGCCGATTTTCTCACACCCGACGCCCTCTGCTCCGCAGGGACGAGCCTGAGCCCGAGCCCCAGCACCCACGCACGCCCAGCGGTGGAAGTGGCCAGTTGGCTGGTGAGTTTGGAGAAGACTAGGGCAGGACGGCCCTTCCCTCCTCCTCTTGCGGACGGGCACTCAGGCTGCACTGGGGCTGCTGCTGCCCTTCCCGCAGGGCACGTCACAGTATCACAGTATCACAGTATCACAGTATGTTTGGGATTGGAAGGGACCTCAAAAGATCATCTAGTCCAATCCCCCTGCTGGAGCAGGAACGCCTAGGTGAGGTCGCACAGGAACATGTCCAGACGGGTTTTGAATGTCTCCAGAGAAGGAGACTCCACAACCTCCCTGGGCAGCCTGTTCCAGTGCTCTGTCACCCTTACTGAGAAGAAGTTTCTTCTCAAATTTAAGTGGAACCTCTTGTGTTCCAGCTTGATCCCATTACCCCTTGTCCTATCATTGTTTGCCACCGAGAAGAGCCTGGCTCCATCCTCATGGCACTCACCCTTTATATATTTATAAACATTAATAAGGTCACCCCTCAGTCTCCTCTTCTCCAAACTAAAGAGCCCCAGCTCCCTCAGCCTTTCCTCATAAGGGAGGTGCTCCACTCCCTTCATCATCTTTGTTGCCCTACGCTGGACCCTCTCCAGCAGTTCCCTGTCCTTCTTGAACTGAGGGGCCCAGAACTGGACACAATATTCCAGATGTGGTCTCACCAGGGCAGAGTAGAGGGGAAGGAGTACCTCCCTCGATCTACTAACCACCCCCCTTGTAATACACCCCAGGATGCCATTGGCCTTCCTGGCCACAAGGGCACAGTGCTGGCTCATGGTCATCCTGCTGTCCACCAGGACCCCCAGGTCCCTTTCCCCTACACTGCTCTCTAATATGTAATTTCCCAACCTATACTGGAACCTGGGGTTGCTCCTGCCCAGATGCAGGACTCTACACTTTCCCTTGTTAAATTTCATTAGGTTATTCCCCGCCCAACTCTCCAGCCTGTCCAGGTCTCGCTGGATGGCAGCACAGCCTTCTGGCGTGTCAGCCACTCCTCCCAGCTTAGTGTCATCAGCAAACTTGCTGATAGTACACTCTATTCCCTCGTCTAAATTGTTAATGAATATATGGAATAATACGGGCCCCAGTACTGACCCCTGCGGCACTCCACTAGATACTGGTCTGTCCCCGTCACTCTGCGGCAGGAGAGACCCGAGCCCTCGGGATCCCTCGTTGCCAAAGGACACTTCTCCCGTGCGCTCCAGGGCCCAGGAGCGCTGGCCAGGCGCTTCTGCTCCACCTCTCTTTGCTCTCTTCTCCTCGGCAGATGGTGGCGCCCGCAGCAGGAGGAGGAGGTGGCTGCCCTGGCACTTTGTGCGGCCGGGCACCTCGGCGGCTGCAGAGGCACCGGGGCCGTCGGGCTCTGCCCGCACGGGGCTTCTCTTTGGCCGGCCCCTGGTGGATCTCTGCAGCCAGGACGGCATGCTGCCCCAGCCCATGCAGGTAAGCGAGCCTGGCCAGGTGGTCCCCGTCCTGCTGGCTCCTCTGGAGAGGCGCTGTCCCCATGGCAGGCATCCCAGAGGAGTCCTGGGGACAAAGCGCGCTCCTCTCCACGTCACCCAACTCCAGCCAGCCCTCTGTTCTGCCCCGTCCACACTCACTCCTGCCCCCGAGGAAGCCTGGCCTCTCCCAGGGCATGTCTCCAGCCCAGCAACGTCCTCCTCTCTCCCCTGCAGGACCTGCTGGCTCTGCTGCAGGAACAGGGGCCATCCGCGGAGGGGATCTTCCGGCTGGCGGCCAGCGAGCGTGCCTCCCGGGAGATCAGGGAGGCCCTGGACAGCGGGACCGAGGTCCACCTGGCAAGCCAGCCGGTGCACGTCCTGGCCGTCATCTTGAAGGTGAGCCCTGCTGACCTGCAGTCCGGCAGCTCCCGGCTCTGGCGCTGCTGACGGGCACCTGCCCTGGCAGGAGCCCAAAGGCAGGAGCTGCTCGGCACCCAGCGTGCTGGGGATGCTGCCCGCGCTCCCGGCAGCAGCGCTCGCAGCCTGACGCGCAGCCCTTGGCATTGCAGGACTTCCTGCGCAAGATCCCCTCCAAGCTCCTCGTGGCGGAGCTCTACCAGCAGTGGATGGCCGCCCTGCAGAAGAGCAGCAGCGAGGAGAGGCTGGTGGGGCTGAAAGAGTAAGTGTGGCCAGCAGCCTGGCTGCTGCGCAGGGACTGGCAGAGCCCGGCACTCGCCTGCAAAGCCACAGCCTGCCTGAAAAAGATGCAGGCCTTGGGGCTGGCTCCTTGTGCAAAGGGACTGTGGCCAGAAGGGCAGGGGGCGAGGGAGGTGGCAGTATCTCAGGGAAGGCAGCGCCTCTGCTGTAGAGCCGCTCCTTGGCCAAGGAGCCTTCCCTGGGGTGGGCTTGGCTGACATCAGCATGGGACACCTGTCTTGACAACGCCTACTTCATCTCTGAACGTTGCGTTGCTGTTCCCGCAGGGTGGCCCGCAAGTTACCCGAGGCCAACCTCCTCCTCCTCAACACCTTGCTGCGGCTGCTGCAGAACATCAGCAGCAACGCCACCGTCAGCAAGATGTCAGCCAGCAACCTGGCCATCTGCGTGGGGCCCAACCTCCTCGGCCCGCCAGAGGAGGACACGCTCCCTCTGGACATGCTGGTGCAGGTGACCGCCAAGGTACGCTGCGTTTCCCAGCCCGCTGCAGCCTTCCAGGCCCACGCCAGCTTTGCTCTTCAGAGGTTCCTGGCTGCCTCCTGTCTTCAGCCAGTGCTGGCAGGGGAGCTGCTGGGAAGAGCAGCCGCACAGCTGCAGCTTTCTGTGCGCAAGGCAGGACGAGGAGTGGGAAGGGCTATTGGAGCCATTTGCAGCCAGCGCGTTGGAAACCAATGGTTTACTGTGTGCAGGTCACCCAGCTGGTAGAGTTCCTCATCAACCACCGGGAGGAACTCTTTGAGGCCGAGGAGGAGCGGGAGGAAGAGGAAGAGGGGGCCGGGCTCGCTGCTGAAGGGGCCGAGGAGTCGCCGGCAGCAGGAGCAAAGGCAGAATGTGCCGAGGTAGGTGAGGTCCACAAACAGCGTGAGAGAACGCCTCCCCCCTCAGAAGGTGGGATTGCCGCTGCAGGGACCAGCAAGTTCATCCACCAACCTGCAGCTTTGCACAAGTGCAGAGTGAGGCTGACGCAGGTTGGCCATCACTCTTTGTGCAGTGACCCCAGCAGAAGCGGCACAGCTGGGCTGAGCAAAGCCACCCAAGGGCTCTGCCTTTTAGAGCTGAGCTGGAAAACGGGCAGGGGGCAGGTGGCATCTTCTGCGTTTCCATTGCAGGCACCTGCAGTCGCTGCAGAAAGCAAAGGCCAGAATAGCTCCTCTGGGCAGAGCAGGTAACATGAGCTAGCTGCGATTTAGAGTAGAATTGATTCCAGTTTGTCATGGCTTTACCTGCCTAACAATCCTTCTGGATGGAAAGCTTGCCAGGCTCTTCGCGGGAGGGGGGAAACCCTTCCCCCCGGAAGAGAAAACTCCCACGCGAAGAGGAGAGCGATGCGCAGCCCAGCAAGCGCAGGAGGAGCCTGGAGCCAGAGAGCTCAGGAGCGGGCGACTGAGCCAAGCCAGGTGGGGCGAGAGGAACAAGGAGCCCTGGTGTGTGAAAGAGCCTGCTCTCCCTCTTGCCAATTGTCATGCTGCTCTGAGTCTAGGAAATATTTCTGTGGTGCCCAGAGACGGCCCCAGAGAGGAAGCATTCCCCTTCCCTTGGGAGAAGGGGGATGTCTGGAGGCAAAGAGCACTCCAGCGTTGGTGCTTTTCATTTGGCACTTAGAATCCTTGAATCAAAGAAGAGTTTGGGTTGGAAGGGACCTTCCCAGGTCACCTAATCCAACCCCCCTGCAATCAGCAGGGACCTCTTCAATGAGATCAGGTTACTCAGAGCCCCGTCCAGCCTGGCCCTGAATGTTTCCAGGGATGGGGCATCTACCACCTCTCTGGGCAACCCGTGCCAGTATTTCACGGCGCTCATTGTCAAACAGTTCTTCCTCTTGCCTTTGTCTTTGTGCTTGTCTTGGTGTTTGTCTTGGTTCCTCCTTCCTTTACTCTGGTTCGGTTCTACTCTCTGTTCTTACTGCAGCTGTACCCAGGCCTGGCCCTCCAAGCATAGATATGTACGGCAGTCGAGTCAAAAGCCCCTGTGTCCGCTCAAGCCTCCCCAAACTCGCACAATCTAAATCATTCATAGCAAATCTATACCTAAGCCCTAAGCCCTAAGGAATCCTGCAGAGGAGAACTGTGGATGGGGATTGCCTATCCCGGCAAAGCACGAGTTGCTTGTTCTCCTCTCAGCCTTGTACTTAATGCCTGTCTTTTCCCCCCCTCTTTCTCAAGGCAGGTTGAAGAGGAAGTCGCCCTCGTGTTGCCACCGTCACGTTGGCTCGGCCGGACGGTCCAGAGTTTGTTTGTTAGTTTGTTTGTTAGTGAGTTACCAAGTTTGTTAGTTTGTTTGTTAGTTTGTTTGTTGGTTTCTTACTTAGCAAGTTAGTTAGTTAGTTAGTTAGTTAGTTAGTTAGTTAGTTTCTAGTGTAGGTAGCTGTGTACTGAGTACACTTTTTTTTCACATACGGGTTTGCAAGTTTCCAAAATTTTCCCATAGGTTTTTGAGCCAGTAGGGCAAGAGAGTTTGTTTGTTTGTGAGTTAGTTAGCAAGTTTGTTATTTTGTTTGTTTGTTAGTTTCTAGTGTAGGTAGCTGTGTACTGAGTGCACTTTTGGTTCACATGCGGGTTTGCGAGTTTCCAAAATTTTCCCACAGGCTTTTGAGCCGATAGGGCCAGAGAGTTGGTGAGTCAGGTCGGTAGGTAGGCAGGTACATTTGGCTGAACTGCACAAGCTCCCAACAAATGTATGGAGGACACCCGTGCTGTCAACAACGTCTGCGGCTGCACAAGATCAGGGCCTGTCTGAAGGAGCTGCAAGAATCAACTGCCAAGCAAGAAAACCTGGCGACCCAGCGACTGAGGCAGGATCCAGCTGTGCGAGCCTCACTCCTGCTGAGCAGGGTGTCCGGCGCGGATGTGAGCCCTGGCGCAGCTGCGAGGGGACCGTGGCCCCGCGAGGTGCCAGAGGAAGAAGACTTGCTGCTGCGTCAGGGCACGACTTACCTGTTGTGGTTGTTCTCGCACTGCACAGTCCAATGCGACGTTCTGCTCACTCAGACAAAGCCCAGTTAAAACAAAGGAATGTATCACTTCAGCCAGTTGCGAGTTACCGATTTCCAGTTATTCCTCATTTCTACCTCCTCTTTTGTTTGATACATTCCAGAAAGTTTCTGTAACTAAAGATTTCGCAAGTTTCAGAGGGGTTTTAGAATGTGAACCACCTTGATTCTGCCGCTCGATCTGTTACAGACTTAACGTTGAACTTGGAGATGTTCATCAATACATTCCCTCCTTTCCACCTGAAATTGCTAACAGTAAAATAAACCTGAGAATGCCAAGAAGATGATTCCTGTGCCGCTTTCTTTTGAAATGTAATCAACATCTTTATAAAAGAAAAAAATATCGTGGAGCGTTCTATACATTGCTATGAATAACTAAACATTGTGGTATTCTGATCAGCTATAGTGGTGGTCTTGTTGGTTTTTGTGCATTTCTAAAACTGTGACTATGAATATGTAAATATAACAGGAAAGCTGTGGCTGTTTATCGCTACAGAAAAGATGGAGTACGGGCAGCAAGAAAGGCCCAATGAAGCCTCTGTAAACAGGGAGACAGTCATTAGCTGGTCTTAGAGTAACGGTTTCCACGAGATGGCTTTGCAAGAGACCGTGTCTCTTTATTACTGAATTACAAGACACTTGTTGCATATGCCCGCAGGGTAGTGCCGCTCTTTTTTCTGCTATTATTAGTAAACACCAGTTCTTGCTGTTGAATAGCTGTTTGGAAGCCGCCTAGAGCAGCCCAGTCGATCCAGATGAGCTGCTCCAGCCTCAGGCTCTTATGTCCTGTTACAGCTTAGATGTTGCGACTGGAGAAATGTTTGTGACATTGTGAGAACACGAAGGGTCTTTCTTTGGAGAAAACTTAAAATTTAGCTCTTCTTTTTGAAACTCAAATTTGATAATGCAAAATCCAAGGTATTTAATACCTGTGGTTAGGTACAACATCCACTGAGGAACGCTGCTCTTGACAGAGGAGCTTTACAATCTGGCTAATACCTTAAGAATTGCATGGCAAGGACGGGTTTCTGTTCTTCCTGAGAAGACATATTCTAATACGGTTTGAGTGGAGAGCTGGGGCTTTGTTTCCTTTTCTCCCCGATTCTTTCTCTGCGGACTTCTGAGGGTCACTAGACATGTTTGTGCCACCTTTCCACATTCGTGAACTGAGACTAGTATTGTTTCCCTGCTTTAACGGTAAATGTATAGGATTGACATTACCTCAGATAGTAACTGGGTTAGCCCAAAGCCTGATGTGCGTTAGATACCAAGAGCAGAAACTTCATTCCAAAGGCTCCTGTCACTGCCCTTTGGCTTCTACCCAGTTGCACACGCTGCAAAAGGCACGTGTGGAGCTGCAAGGATTTCCTCTAAGGACACAGGTAATAAAATGGCCGTTCTAAAATGACTCTGACCCAGTTCTTCTTGGCACATTTCCTCCATGCAGTGAAAGGGTGAACCTTGCCATCAACCTCTGCGAAGTCGCACTCTTTGTTAAGTGGTTGAAACACAGCTCTGGGGCAAGCAGGACCCTCAATCGCTCCTCTGTGACACTTCGTTCCTTGCCTCCCTGCCTCCTTGCCTCCCTTCCTCCCTTCTAGAAAATGTAACACAACAGCTTGGCTTTGGATTTTGGGCTTCTCCTGACTTTGCTTCATAGATTTGGAGCCAGAGAGGCAAGAAGACTGGCCCGAGGAGGCAGAAGGACAGCTTTCTTGTCTCTGCCAAGTGTCTAAGGCACCCCACGAAGAGTGGGAAGTGGGCAGGATGTCACTGCAACCCCCTGGCTTGCACTCTTCTGATCCCTTCTGTTTCTTGGAGTTTCTCCTCGATATTTTAGAGGCTGGGGTCTAAAAGATAGTACCAACCACCACCTTTTAGCCAGGTATTCTGTGAAGAACAAAGTCGGTGTGAAAAAGCTGGAGTTAGGGAAAAAAGACATAGGATGGGGTTCTACGGAAACTCCACCTCTGGACTCTGTCACCAGGGTGCATCCTCTTTCTCCCTGTCCCGTAACAAGAGAGAGCCTTTCCGCCTGCGCCACTGCTTGGGCTGGAGGAAACGTGCCCTCCTCATCCTCACAGCAGTGGCAACAGGAGACGTGCGGCAAGAGCGTGGGACCGACTGTGGATGGCACGGGTACGGGCGTGAAGCACGTCGGGACACATGCGAACCTTGGGACTTGTGATCCAAAGCAGCTTGACCGGGCTTCTGGAAAGCAGCGTGGCAGAATATGTCCTGGGGGTCCTGGTACACACCAGGTTGACCAGGAACCAGCAAGATGAGCTGACTTACGTGCAGTACACACCCTAGCAGCTAAAACATGCCTTTGCCGTAAACCAGTATTATGTTCTTCCCCTAATATGCTCCACAAATGCAGCCCGGGCCCTTGAGTAGGTGACCAATGTCTAGAAGATGAAGCTGTGTATCCTGTGTACATCCTTTCAAAAGAAGGCATTTTAAATTCTGACCATCTTCTAATACGTCTTGCTCAGATGACGTGACAAATACTTCTACACAGTTGCACGTGCTGCAGAAGGCACGCGCTGAGCTGCAGGAGTTACCGCTAAGGACACAGGTAACAAAATGGCCATTTGAAGGCATTTCCTGCAGGCTGGAGGAAACGGGTAGCAAGCACTGAGGTGCTTTCCATATTTAAATGTTTAAATTAGTGTTTCTTGAAGTTTGCCAAATGGAGATGGTTAGAACAAGACACAGTAAAAAAATAAACAACAACAAAGCGCGTTCCTTAGCCCCAATATCTGCTCTTCACTGCACAAGCTACCCAAAACGTGCGGAGAATGCTCCCACTAGGTCTCAGCTATGGGGATACAGAACACAAACCTCCTTGGCGGAAGAGGTAATAAAACGGGCATTTGAAGGTATTTCCTGCACGTTGGAGAAAACGGGTAGCAAGCACTGAAATGATCTCCATCTCTCATGAACACACAAGGAAATGGGTGAGGCATTCGAGCCTCCTGAAATGCTGCTGCTTTATGCCCTTCTTACTGCATTAGAAGGAACGTGCACACAGAGCCGCATCACTCAAGCCAGCTGCGCGCTTTTCCCTGTTTGTTTGGTCAGGTAGCCTGGAACGGTGACAGACCTATTGCGTGTGAACTGTATCACAATCCCGCCACTTCTCAGCATGACAGTTCTCAGGAGCCACTTACTTTGAGCCCTATAAAAGTCAAAACGAACCAAACCTGGAGAAGACATCAAAGTAGAAGTCCTGAAGAACCTCCAAGGTCAACTTAGAGAGGTTTTCATGGAAGATAAGAAACAGTGAGACGCAGGCGGTGAACAGTCTGTAAGGCAGCTTGCAGAAACATGATGGTTACCTAGAGAAACCTTGTATTCCATGGGCAGTTTTGTTGTATCAAAATGTATTTACTAGAGAGAGACATGCTTCATGATAGAATGAAAAGACGTAATCTGAAAGGTGACGTGAAAAAGCGAGATTCTTCATCCTAAACTGTGCTGGTGCTCAACAGCACACAAAGAGCGGTCGCTGGCTTGGCACTTTTGAAATTACTTCAGTGGGAAACTGGCAGGGCACGATGCATTAGCTGCGGTCAGGCGCTTTGCTGTGGGCTCAACCTGTTGCTTTCAGCATGTTGGTTGACCAGTTGCTGCCTGTGAAACTCACTCAGGTATTCAACGGAAAGCAGGAGCGATGGGTGGAGCGATGTATTTGCTGTTTCATGACTACTTCAAAAATGTCTCTTCACTTTGGCCGATGTCTTGTAGTATGTAGATATGTTATATATTAATACATTTTCTTCAATAAGAGAGTGTTTCTTTGCAGGAAACAGACACGAGACACATCCTTTCTTCAAAGGTCAAAAGCTTGTTTCACTAAGTCCATTGTGTTTTTTGAAACTTGCCAAGTGGAGATGGCTAGAACAAGACACAGTAAAAAAATAAGCAGCAAGAACACCACCACCAAAGCGCGTTCCTTAGCCCCCAATATTTGGTCTTAACTGCACGAGCTACCCAAAATGTGCGGAGAATGCTCCCACTGGGTCTCAGCTATGGGGATACAGGACACAAACCTCCTCGGCGGAAGAGGGAACGGCAACCAGGGTGGGGTTCGGTTCACTGTGACTTGGGTGTCACAGTGTTGGGACTTGGTTTCCACAAAGCCGTTAGAGTGAGTGGGCAGCAAGGGCTTGATGACAGAGCCTCTCCCTGGGCACGGTTTGGGAATGATCTGAGATTCTAGAGGGGATGTTCTCTGACCTCCAGCTGTCCCCTCAGAAGGGCCAGACTATCCCTAGGTCCTGCGTCACATCTGCTGATCCCCAGGTGCTGGTTTCGTTACGGCATCTGAAATGGCATTAAGTTGCCTGCGCGTAGGAAATCCAACTGAGGCCTTAGTCGATACACTCCCTTAAGTCTAAAGGTGTCCTAAAGACGTCTGCTTTAGGACAGTAGGAATAAGTCCTTCCTCTGCTAATTAGAATGGGATCTTGGCAATTATTTCACATGCAAAGCTGCAATAGAGCTCTGTAAATTGGGAGGAGCTGAACGCCCAATTTAGTGTCTGGTGTTGGCTGCTTCTCAAAAACCACTACTCTATCGTATGTCAAAGGTGGCTAGTGGAGTTCCCAGCCTAGATCTCCAGGAGTCAGCTGGCATGTGCCACGGGAAAGAGCGATGTTTTGTTTGCAGAGCCTCGTGGAGCGGGCTATGGCAGTCCCTGTCCAAATGCAACTCAGGTGCCTTTGGAATATCCGGGGAAAGAAATTCTTTACAGAGAGAGTGGTCAGGCATTGGAATGGCTGCCCAGGGAGGTGGTGGACTCGCCGTCCCTGGAGGTTTTTAAACTCAGACTGGACATGGCACTTAGTGCCATGATCTAATAAACGGACTAGAGTTGTACCAAGGGTTGGACTCGATGATCTCTGAGGTCTTTTCCAGCCCAGTCGATTCTGTGATTCTGTGGGGAGGAATGGAAGGGCTTGGAGAGATTCTTATGAAAAGCTCATGTGCTGTCAGCGGTTGTGTGTCACCAGACTGAGGAAAAACATCTATTTTTTGTAAGCAACCGCTCACGCTTCCATGCCAATGCTGTATTTACGTCGCACTTCAGGCGATCACGCTCTCTTGTGAAGCTGGAACTCCTGCACACAGGCTTTCCTGTCCCTGGTGCAGAATGGTAAGAGAGCATGAGTGCTCGGGAGGGCTGAACGGGCTGTTGAGGAGGGACAGACAGGGCAGGTGAGGTCGGGGGAGTCGCAGGGTATGCAAGGGAGAGGTTTGACTTGGCAGCCCTTAGGGTTAGGGGTGATGTAGTTGAGAGCCTGTGAGTGAGGATTAGGGGCTGGAAAACAAAGAAGGTTCATTGTGGGTGTCTATTAGCAATCAGCCAGCCAGGATGATAGCACTGGTGAGTTCTTGCCTAGGAAATGAGGAGAAACGTCTGGCAACGCTACGGGCATGAAGCGTCCTGGGACACGTGCACCCAGACTTGTGACCCAAAGCAGCTCGGCAAAGCTGCTGGCAAAGAGCGTGGCACAAAAGGTCCTGGGCTCCCGGTGGACGGCAAGTTGAGCAGGAGCCAGCGAGGTGGCCTTGGCCCAAGGCGGCAGACAGTGGTGCCCTGGGCTGCACGTGGCAAAGCCTTGCCAGCCGCTGGAGGGAGGGGACCCTTCCCCTCTGCTCGGCGCTGCTGAGGCCAGGCCTGAAGTGCTGTGCCCAGGGCCGGGCTCCCAGGGCGAGACAGACATGGGCATAGTGGGGAGAGCCCCCAGTGCCCCTCCCCCACCACTGCGCTCAGAATGTTGGGCTGTGTTGACCCGGCGCTGTCCCGGCAACGCTTCTGTGCCAACTCGGAGTGCCAGGGGCAGGAGCCAAGCTCTTGCCCTGCACCACTGGGACGGCACTGGGGCGCTCTTCGCCAGATTTTCGCACGCGTCTGGCCACCCCCTCGCGCCCCGCAAGCGTGCCCAACGCGAGGCAGCTCTTGGTTCCGTGGCGATGGGCCAGGTGAATTGCTGCCGCGGCTCCAGGTAGGCTCCCCCCGCGCACGGCTCGGGGACACCCCAGAACAGCCGGACCGTGCAGCAGCCGATTTTCTCACACCCGACGCCCTCTGCTCCGCAGGGACGAGCCTGAGCCCGAGCCCCAGCACCCACGCACGCCCAGCGGTGGAAGTGGCCAGTTGGCTGGTGAGTTTGGAGAAGACTAGGGCAGGACGGCCCTTCCCTCCTCCTCTTGCGGACGGGCACTCAGGCTGCACTGGGGCTGCTGCTGCCCTTCCCGCAGGGCACGTCACAGTATCACAGTATCACAGTATCACAGTATGTTTGGGATTGGAAGGGACCTCAAAAGATCATCTAGTCCAATCCCCCTGCTGGAGCAGGAACGCCTAGGTGAGGTCGCACAGGAACATGTCCAGACGGGTTTTGAATGTCTCCAGAGAAGGAGACTCCACAACCTCCCTGGGCAGCCTGTTCCAGTGCTCTGTCACCCTTACTGAGAAGAAGTTTCTTCTCAAATTTAAGTGGAACCTCTTGTGTTCCAGCTTGATCCCATTACCCCTTGTCCTATCATTGTTTGCCACCGAGAAGAGCCTGGCTCCATCCTCATGGCACTCACCCTTTATATATTTATAAACATTAATAAGGTCACCCCTCAGTCTCCTCTTCTCCAAACTAAAGAGCCCCAGCTCCCTCAGCCTTTCCTCATAAGGGAGGTGCTCCACTCCCTTCATCATCTTTGTTGCCCTACGCTGGACCCTCTCCAGCAGTTCCCTGTCCTTCTTGAACTGAGGGGCCCAGAACTGGACACAATATTCCAGATGTGGTCTCACCAGGGCAGAGTAGAGGGGAAGGAGTACCTCCCTCGATCTACTAACCACCCCCCTTGTAATACACCCCAGGATGCCATTGGCCTTCCTGGCCACAAGGGCACAGTGCTGGCTCATGGTCATCCTGCTGTCCACCAGGACCCCCAGGTCCCTTTCCCCTACACTGCTCTCTAATATGTAATTTCCCAACCTATACTGGAACCTGGGGTTGCTCCTGCCCAGATGCAGGACTCTACACTTTCCCTTGTTAAATTTCATTAGGTTATTCCCCGCCCAACTCTCCAGCCTGTCCAGGTCTCGCTGGATGGCAGCACAGCCTTCTGGCGTGTCAGCCACTCCTCCCAGCTTAGTGTCATCAGCAAACTTGCTGATAGTACACTCTATTCCCTCGTCTAAATTGTTAATGAATATATGGAATAATACGGGCCCCAGTACTGACCCCTGCGGCACTCCACTAGATACTGGTCTGTCCCCGTCACTCTGCGGCAGGAGAGACCCGAGCCCTCGGGATCCCTCGTTGCCAAAGGACACTTCTCCCGTGCGCTCCAGGGCCCAGGAGCGCTGGCCAGGCGCTTCTGCTCCACCTCTCTTTGCTCTCTTCTCCTCGGCAGATGGTGGCGCCCGCAGCAGGAGGAGGAGGTGGCTGCCCTGGCACTTTGTGCGGCCGGGCACCTCGGCGGCTGCAGAGGCACCGGGGCCGTCGGGCTCTGCCCGCACGGGGCTTCTCTTTGGCCGGCCCCTGGTGGATCTCTGCAGCCAGGACGGCATGCTGCCCCAGCCCATGCAGGTAAGCGAGCCTGGCCAGGTGGTCCCCGTCCTGCTGGCTCCTCTGGAGAGGCGCTGTCCCCATGGCAGGCATCCCAGAGGAGTCCTGGGGACAAAGCGCGCTCCTCTCCACGTCACCCAACTCCAGCCAGCCCTCTGTTCTGCCCCGTCCACACTCACTCCTGCCCCCGAGGAAGCCTGGCCTCTCCCAGGGCATGTCTCCAGCCCAGCAACGTCCTCCTCTCTCCCCTGCAGGACCTGCTGGCTCTGCTGCAGGAACAGGGGCCATCCGCGGAGGGGATCTTCCGGCTGGCGGCCAGCGAGCGTGCCTCCCGGGAGATCAGGGAGGCCCTGGACAGCGGGACCGAGGTCCACCTGGCAAGCCAGCCGGTGCACGTCCTGGCCGTCATCTTGAAGGTGAGCCCTGCTGACCTGCAGTCCGGCAGCTCCCGGCTCTGGCGCTGCTGACGGGCACCTGCCCTGGCAGGAGCCCAAAGGCAGGAGCTGCTCGGCACCCAGCGTGCTGGGGATGCTGCCCGCGCTCCCGGCAGCAGCGCTCGCAGCCTGACGCGCAGCCCTTGGCATTGCAGGACTTCCTGCGCAAGATCCCCTCCAAGCTCCTCGTGGCGGAGCTCTACCAGCAGTGGATGGCCGCCCTGCAGAAGAGCAGCAGCGAGGAGAGGCTGGTGGGGCTGAAAGAGTAAGTGTGGCCAGCAGCCTGGCTGCTGCGCAGGGACTGGCAGAGCCCGGCACTCGCCTGCAAAGCCACAGCCTGCCTGAAAAAGATGCAGGCCTTGGGGCTGGCTCCTTGTGCAAAGGGACTGTGGCCAGAAGGGCAGGGGGCGAGGGAGGTGGCAGTATCTCAGGGAAGGCAGCGCCTCTGCTGTAGAGCCGCTCCTTGGCCAAGGAGCCTTCCCTGGGGTGGGCTTGGCTGACATCAGCATGGGACACCTGTCTTGACAACGCCTACTTCATCTCTGAACGTTGCGTTGCTGTTCCCGCAGGGTGGCCCGCAAGTTACCCGAGGCCAACCTCCTCCTCCTCAACACCTTGCTGCGGCTGCTGCAGAACATCAGCAGCAACGCCACCGTCAGCAAGATGTCAGCCAGCAACCTGGCCATCTGCGTGGGGCCCAACCTCCTCGGCCCGCCAGAGGAGGACACGCTCCCTCTGGACATGCTGGTGCAGGTGACCGCCAAGGTACGCTGCGTTTCCCAGCCCGCTGCAGCCTTCCAGGCCCACGCCAGCTTTGCTCTTCAGAGGTTCCTGGCTGCCTCCTGTCTTCAGCCAGTGCTGGCAGGGGAGCTGCTGGGAAGAGCAGCCGCACAGCTGCAGCTTTCTGTGCGCAAGGCAGGACGAGGAGTGGGAAGGGCTATTGGAGCCATTTGCAGCCAGCGCGTTGGAAACCAATGGTTTACTGTGTGCAGGTCACCCAGCTGGTAGAGTTCCTCATCAACCACCGGGAGGAACTCTTTGAGGCCGAGGAGGAGCGGGAGGAAGAGGAAGAGGGGGCCGGGCTCGCTGCTGAAGGGGCCGAGGAGTCGCCGGCAGCAGGAGCAAAGGCAGAATGTGCCGAGGTAGGTGAGGTCCACAAACAGCGTGAGAGAACGCCTCCCCCCTCAGAAGGTGGGATTGCCGCTGCAGGGACCAGCAAGTTCATCCACCAACCTGCAGCTTTGCACAAGTGCAGAGTGAGGCTGACGCAGGTTGGCCATCACTCTTTGTGCAGTGACCCCAGCAGAAGCGGCACAGCTGGGCTGAGCAAAGCCACCCAAGGGCTCTGCCTTTTAGAGCTGAGCTGGAAAACGGGCAGGGGGCAGGTGGCATCTTCTGCGTTTCCATTGCAGGCACCTGCAGTCGCTGCAGAAAGCAAAGGCCAGAATAGCTCCTCTGGGCAGAGCAGGTAACATGAGCTAGCTGCGATTTAGAGTAGAATTGATTCCAGTTTGTCATGGCTTTACCTGCCTAACAATCCTTCTGGATGGAAAGCTTGCCAGGCTCTTCGCGGGAGGGGGGAAACCCTTCCCCCCGGAAGAGAAAACTCCCACGCGAAGAGGAGAGCGATGCGCAGCCCAGCAAGCGCAGGAGGAGCCTGGAGCCAGAGAGCTCAGGAGCGGGCGACTGAGCCAAGCCAGGTGGGGCGAGAGGAACAAGGAGCCCTGGTGTGTGAAAGAGCCTGCTCTCCCTCTTGCCAATTGTCATGCTGCTCTGAGTCTAGGAAATATTTCTGTGGTGCCCAGAGACGGCCCCAGAGAGGAAGCATTCCCCTTCCCTTGGGAGAAGGGGGATGTCTGGAGGCAAAGAGCACTCCAGCGTTGGTGCTTTTCATTTGGCACTTAGAATCCTTGAATCAAAGAAGAGTTTGGGTTGGAAGGGACCTTCCCAGGTCACCTAATCCAACCCCCCTGCAATCAGCAGGGACCTCTTCAATGAGATCAGGTTACTCAGAGCCCCGTCCAGCCTGGCCCTGAATGTTTCCAGGGATGGGGCATCTACCACCTCTCTGGGCAACCCGTGCCAGTATTTCACGGCGCTCATTGTCAAACAGTTCTTCCTCTTGCCTTTGTCTTTGTGCTTGTCTTGGTGTTTGTCTTGGTTCCTCCTTCCTTTACTCTGGTTCGGTTCTACTCTCTGTTCTTACTGCAGCTGTACCCAGGCCTGGCCCTCCAAGCATAGATATGTACGGCAGTCGAGTCAAAAGCCCCTGTGTCCGCTCAAGCCTCCCCAAACTCGCACAATCTAAATCATTCATAGCAAATCTATACCTAAGCCCTAAGCCCTAAGGAATCCTGCAGAGGAGAACTGTGGATGGGGATTGCCTATCCCGGCAAAGCACGAGTTGCTTGTTCTCCTCTCAGCCTTGTACTTAATGCCTGTCTTTTCCCCCCCTCTTTCTCAAGGCAGGTTGAAGAGGAAGTCGCCCTCGTGTTGCCACCGTCACGTTGGCTCGGCCGGACGGTCCAGAGTTTGTTTGTTAGTTTGTTTGTTAGTGAGTTACCAAGTTTGTTAGTTTGTTTGTTAGTTTGTTTGTTGGTTTCTTACTTAGCAAGTTAGTTAGTTAGTTAGTTAGTTAGTTAGTTAGTTAGTTTCTAGTGTAGGTAGCTGTGTACTGAGTACACTTTTTTTTCACATACGGGTTTGCAAGTTTCCAAAATTTTCCCATAGGTTTTTGAGCCAGTAGGGCAAGAGAGTTTGTTTGTTTGTGAGTTAGTTAGCAAGTTTGTTATTTTGTTTGTTTGTTAGTTTCTAGTGTAGGTAGCTGTGTACTGAGTGCACTTTTGGTTCACATGCGGGTTTGCGAGTTTCCAAAATTTTCCCACAGGCTTTTGAGCCGATAGGGCCAGAGAGTTGGTGAGTCAGGTCGGTAGGTAGGCAGGTACATTTGGCTGAACTGCACAAGCTCCCAACAAATGTATGGAGGACACCCGTGCTGTCAACAACGTCTGCGGCTGCACAAGATCAGGGCCTGTCTGAAGGAGCTGCAAGAATCAACTGCCAAGCAAGAAAACCTGGCGACCCAGCGACTGAGGCAGGATCCAGCTGTGCGAGCCTCACTCCTGCTGAGCAGGGTGTCCGGCGCGGATGTGAGCCCTGGCGCAGCTGCGAGGGGACCGTGGCCCCGCGAGGTGCCAGAGGAAGAAGACTTGCTGCTGCGTCAGGGCACGACTTACCTGTTGTGGTTGTTCTCGCACTGCACAGTCCAATGCGACGTTCTGCTCACTCAGACAAAGCCCAGTTAAAACAAAGGAATGTATCACTTCAGCCAGTTGCGAGTTACCGATTTCCAGTTATTCCTCATTTCTACCTCCTCTTTTGTTTGATACATTCCAGAAAGTTTCTGTAACTAAAGATTTCGCAAGTTTCAGAGGGGTTTTAGAATGTGAACCACCTTGATTCTGCCGCTCGATCTGTTACAGACTTAACGTTGAACTTGGAGATGTTCATCAATACATTCCCTCCTTTCCACCTGAAATTGCTAACAGTAAAATAAACCTGAGAATGCCAAGAAGATGATTCCTGTGCCGCTTTCTTTTGAAATGTAATCAACATCTTTATAAAAGAAAAAAATATCGTGGAGCGTTCTGTACATTGCTATGAATAACTAAACATTGTGGTATTCTGATCAGCTATAGTGGTGGTCTTGTTGGTTTTTGTGCATTTCTAAAACTGTGACTATGAATATGTAAATATAACAGGAAAGCTGTGGCTGTTTATCGCTACAGAAAAGATGGAGTACGGGCAGCAAGAAAGGCCCAATGAAGCCTCTGTAAACAGGGAGACAGTCATTAGCTGGTCTTAGAGTAACGGTTTCCACGAGATGGCTTTGCAAGAGACCGTGTCTCTTTATTACTGAATTACAAGACACTTGTTGCATATGCCCGCAGGGTAGTGCCGCTCTTTTTTCTGCTATTATTAGTAAACACCAGTTCTTGCTGTTGAATAGCTGTTTGGAAGCCGCCTAGAGCAGCCCAGTCGATCCAGATGAGCTGCTCCAGCCTCAGGCTCTTATGTCCTGTTACAGCTTAGATGTTGCGACTGGAGAAATGTTTGTGACATTGTGAGAACACGAAGGGTCTTTCTTTGGAGAAAACTTAAAATTTAGCTCTTCTTTTTGAAACTCAAATTTGATAATGCAAAATCCAAGGTATTTAATACCTGTGGTTAGGTACAACATCCACTGAGGAACGCTGCTCTTGACAGAGGAGCTTTACAATCTGGCTAATACCTTAAGAATTGCATGGCAAGGACGGGTTTCTGTTCTTCCTGAGAAGACATATTCTAATACGGTTTGAGTGGAGAGCTGGGGCTTTGTTTCCTTTTCTCCCCGATTCTTTCTCTGCGGACTTCTGAGGGTCACTAGACATGTTTGTGCCACCTTTCCACATTCGTGAACTGAGACTAGTATTGTTTCCCTGCTTTAACGGTAAATGTATAGGATTGACATTACCTCAGATAGTAACTGGGTTAGCCCAAAGCCTGATGTGCGTTAGATACCAAGAGCAGAAACTTCATTCCAAAGGCTCCTGTCACTGCCCTTTGGCTTCTACCCAGTTGCACACGCTGCAAAAGGCACGTGTGGAGCTGCAAGGATTTCCTCTAAGGACACAGGTAATAAAATGGCCGTTCTAAAATGACTCTGACCCAGTTCTTCTTGGCACATTTCCTCCATGCAGTGAAAGGGTGAACCTTGCCATCAACCTCTGCGAAGTCGCACTCTTTGTTAAGTGGTTGAAACACAGCTCTGGGGCAAGCAGGACCCTCAATCGCTCCTCTGTGACACTTCGTTCCTTGCCTCCCTGCCTCCTTGCCTCCCTTCCTCCCTTCTAGAAAATGTAACACAACAGCTTGGCTTTGGATTTTGGGCTTCTCCTGACTTTGCTTCATAGATTTGGAGCCAGAGAGGCAAGAAGACTGGCCCGAGGAGGCAGAAGGACAGCTTTCTTGTCTCTGCCAAGTGTCTAAGGCACCCCACGAAGAGTGGGAAGTGGGCAGGATGTCACTGCAACCCCCTGGCTTGCACTCTTCTGATCCCTTCTGTTTCTTGGAGTTTCTCCTCGATATTTTAGAGGCTGGGGTCTAAAAGATAGTACCAACCACCACCTTTTAGCCAGGTATTCTGTGAAGAACAAAGTCGGTGTGAAAAAGCTGGAGTTAGGGAAAAAAGACATAGGATGGGGTTCTACGGAAACTCCACCTCTGGACTCTGTCACCAGGGTGCATCCTCTTTCTCCCTGTCCCGTAACAAGAGAGAGCCTTTCCGCCTGCGCCACTGCTTGGGCTGGAGGAAACGTGCCCTCCTCATCCTCACAGCAGTGGCAACAGGAGACGTGCGGCAAGAGCGTGGGACCGACTGTGGATGGCACGGGTACGGGCGTGAAGCACGTCGGGACACATGCGAACCTTGGGACTTGTGATCCAAAGCAGCTTGACCGGGCTTCTGGAAAGCAGCGTGGCAGAATATGTCCTGGGGGTCCTGGTACACACCAGGTTGACCAGGAACCAGCAAGATGAGCTGACTTACGTGCAGTACACACCCTAGCAGCTAAAACATGCCTTTGCCGTAAACCAGTATTATGTTCTTCCCCTAATATGCTCCACAAATGCAGCCCGGGCCCTTGAGTAGGTGACCAATGTCTAGAAGATGAAGCTGTGTATCCTGTGTACATCCTTTCAAAAGAAGGCATTTTAAATTCTGACCATCTTCTAATACGTCTTGCTCAGATGACGTGACAAATACTTCTACACAGTTGCACGTGCTGCAGAAGGCACGCGCTGAGCTGCAGGAGTTACCGCTAAGGACACAGGTAACAAAATGGCCATTTGAAGGCATTTCCTGCAGGCTGGAGGAAACGGGTAGCAAGCACTGAGGTGCTTTCCATATTTAAATGTTTAAATTAGTGTTTCTTGAAGTTTGCCAAATGGAGATGGTTAGAACAAGACACAGTAAAAAAATAAACAACAACAAAGCGCGTTCCTTAGCCCCAATATCTGCTCTTCACTGCACAAGCTACCCAAAACGTGCGGAGAATGCTCCCACTAGGTCTCAGCTATGGGGATACAGAACACAAACCTCCTTGGCGGAAGAGGTAATAAAACGGGCATTTGAAGGTATTTCCTGCACGTTGGAGAAAACGGGTAGCAAGCACTGAAATGATCTCCATCTCTCATGAACACACAAGGAAATGGGTGAGGCATTCGAGCCTCCTGAAATGCTGCTGCTTTATGCCCTTCTTACTGCATTAGAAGGAACGTGCACACAGAGCCGCATCACTCAAGCCAGCTGCGCGCTTTTCCCTGTTTGTTTGGTCAGGTAGCCTGGAACGGTGACAGACCTATTGCGTGTGAACTGTATCACAATCCCGCCACTTCTCAGCATGACAGTTCTCAGGAGCCACTTACTTTGAGCCCTATAAAAGTCAAAACGAACCAAACCTGGAGAAGACATCAAAGTAGAAGTCCTGAAGAACCTCCAAGGTCAACTTAGAGAGGTTTTCATGGAAGATAAGAAACAGTGAGACGCAGGCGGTGAACAGTCTGTAAGGCAGCTTGCAGAAACATGATGGTTACCTAGAGAAACCTTGTATTCCATGGGCAGTTTTGTTGTATCAAAATGTATTTACTAGAGAGAGACATGCTTCATGATAGAATGAAAAGACGTAATCTGAAAGGTGACGTGAAAAAGCGAGATTCTTCATCCTAAACTGTGCTGGTGCTCAACAGCACACAAAGAGCGGTCGCTGGCTTGGCACTTTTGAAATTACTTCAGTGGGAAACTGGCAGGGCACGATGCATTAGCTGCGGTCAGGCGCTTTGCTGTGGGCTCAACCTGTTGCTTTCAGCATGTTGGTTGACCAGTTGCTGCCTGTGAAACTCACTCAGGTATTCAACGGAAAGCAGGAGCGATGGGTGGAGCGATGTATTTGCTGTTTCATGACTACTTCAAAAATGTCTCTTCACTTTGGCCGATGTCTTGTAGTATGTAGATATGTTATATATTAATACATTTTCTTCAATAAGAGAGTGTTTCTTTGCAGGAAACAGACACGAGACACATCCTTTCTTCAAAGGTCAAAAGCTTGTTTCACTAAGTCCATTGTGTTTTTTGAAACTTGCCAAGTGGAGATGGCTAGAACAAGACACAGTAAAAAAATAAGCAGCAAGAAC
Organism: Nesoenas mayeri; assembly: GCF_963082525.1. NCBI lineage: Eukaryota > Metazoa > Chordata > Aves > Columbiformes > Columbidae > Nesoenas > Nesoenas mayeri. The sequence continues at coordinate 22,041,856 of NC_137541.1, forward strand.
ACCACCACCAAAGCGCGTTCCTTAGCCCCCAATATTTGGTCTTAACTGCACGAGCTACCCAAAATGTGCGGAGAATGCTCCCACTGGGTCTCAGCTATGGGGATACAGGACACAAACCTCCTCGGCGGAAGAGGGAACGGCAACCAGGGTGGGGTTCGGTTCACTGTGACTTGGGTGTCACAGTGTTGGGACTTGGTTTCCACAAAGCCGTTAGAGTGAGTGGGCAGCAAGGGCTTGATGACAGAGCCTCTCCCTGGGCACGGTTTGGGAATGATCTGAGATTCTAGAGGGGATGTTCTCTGACCTCCAGCTGTCCCCTCAGAAGGGCCAGACTATCCCTAGGTCCTGCGTCACATCTGCTGATCCCCAGGTGCTGGTTTCGTTACGGCATCTGAAATGGCATTAAGTTGCCTGCGCGTAGGAAATCCAACTGAGGCCTTAGTCGATACACTCCCTTAAGTCTAAAGGTGTCCTAAAGACGTCTGCTTTAGGACAGTAGGAATAAGTCCTTCCTCTGCTAATTAGAATGGGATCTTGGCAATTATTTCACATGCAAAGCTGCAATAGAGCTCTGTAAATTGGGAGGAGCTGAACGCCCAATTTAGTGTCTGGTGTTGGCTGCTTCTCAAAAACCACTACTCTATCGTATGTCAAAGGTGGCTAGTGGAGTTCCCAGCCTAGATCTCCAGGAGTCAGCTGGCATGTGCCACGGGAAAGAGCGATGTTTTGTTTGCAGAGCCTCGTGGAGCGGGCTATGGCAGTCCCTGTCCAAATGCAACTCAGGTGCCTTTGGAATATCCGGGGAAAGAAATTCTTTACAGAGAGAGTGGTCAGGCATTGGAATGGCTGCCCAGGGAGGTGGTGGACTCGCCGTCCCTGGAGGTTTTTAAACTCAGACTGGACATGGCACTTAGTGCCATGATCTAATAAACGGACTAGAGTTGTACCAAGGGTTGGACTCGATGATCTCTGAGGTCTTTTCCAGCCCAGTCGATTCTGTGATTCTGTGGGGAGGAATGGAAGGGCTTGGAGAGATTCTTATGAAAAGCTCATGTGCTGTCAGCGGTTGTGTGTCACCAGACTGAGGAAAAACATCTATTTTTTGTAAGCAACCGCTCACGCTTCCATGCCAATGCTGTATTTACGTCGCACTTCAGGCGATCACGCTCTCTTGTGAAGCTGGAACTCCTGCACACAGGCTTTCCTGTCCCTGGTGCAGAATGGTAAGAGAGCATGAGTGCTCGGGAGGGCTGAACGGGCTGTTGAGGAGGGACAGACAGGGCAGGTGAGGTCGGGGGAGTCGCAGGGTATGCAAGGGAGAGGTTTGACTTGGCAGCCCTTAGGGTTAGGGGTGATGTAGTTGAGAGCCTGTGAGTGAGGATTAGGGGCTGGAAAACAAAGAAGGTTCATTGTGGGTGTCTATTAGCAATCAGCCAGCCAGGATGATAGCACTGGTGAGTTCTTGCCTAGGAAATGAGGAGAAACGTCTGGCAACGCTACGGGCATGAAGCGTCCTGGGACACGTGCACCCAGACTTGTGACCCAAAGCAGCTCGGCAAAGCTGCTGGCAAAGAGCGTGGCACAAAAGGTCCTGGGCTCCCGGTGGACGGCAAGTTGAGCAGGAGCCAGCGAGGTGGCCTTGGCCCAAGGCGGCAGACAGTGGTGCCCTGGGCTGCACGTGGCAAAGCCTTGCCAGCCGCTGGAGGGAGGGGACCCTTCCCCTCTGCTCGGCGCTGCTGAGGCCAGGCCTGAAGTGCTGTGCCCAGGGCCGGGCTCCCAGGGCGAGACAGACATGGGCATAGTGGGGAGAGCCCCCAGTGCCCCTCCCCCACCACTGCGCTCAGAATGTTGGGCTGTGTTGACCCGGCGCTGTCCCGGCAACGCTTCTGTGCCAACTCGGAGTGCCAGGGGCAGGAGCCAAGCTCTTGCCCTGCACCACTGGGACGGCACTGGGGCGCTCTTCGCCAGATTTTCGCACGCGTCTGGCCACCCCCTCGCGCCCCGCAAGCGTGCCCAACGCGAGGCAGCTCTTGGTTCCGTGGCGATGGGCCAGGTGAATTGCTGCCGCGGCTCCAGGTAGGCTCCCCCCGCGCACGGCTCGGGGACACCCCAGAACAGCCGGACCGTGCAGCAGCCGATTTTCTCACACCCGACGCCCTCTGCTCCGCAGGGACGAGCCTGAGCCCGAGCCCCAGCACCCACGCACGCCCAGCGGTGGAAGTGGCCAGTTGGCTGGTGAGTTTGGAGAAGACTAGGGCAGGACGGCCCTTCCCTCCTCCTCTTGCGGACGGGCACTCAGGCTGCACTGGGGCTGCTGCTGCCCTTCCCGCAGGGCACGTCACAGTATCACAGTATCACAGTATCACAGTATGTTTGGGATTGGAAGGGACCTCAAAAGATCATCTAGTCCAATCCCCCTGCTGGAGCAGGAACGCCTAGGTGAGGTCGCACAGGAACATGTCCAGACGGGTTTTGAATGTCTCCAGAGAAGGAGACTCCACAACCTCCCTGGGCAGCCTGTTCCAGTGCTCTGTCACCCTTACTGAGAAGAAGTTTCTTCTCAAATTTAAGTGGAACCTCTTGTGTTCCAGCTTGATCCCATTACCCCTTGTCCTATCATTGTTTGCCACCGAGAAGAGCCTGGCTCCATCCTCATGGCACTCACCCTTTATATATTTATAAACATTAATAAGGTCACCCCTCAGTCTCCTCTTCTCCAAACTAAAGAGCCCCAGCTCCCTCAGCCTTTCCTCATAAGGGAGGTGCTCCACTCCCTTCATCATCTTTGTTGCCCTACGCTGGACCCTCTCCAGCAGTTCCCTGTCCTTCTTGAACTGAGGGGCCCAGAACTGGACACAATATTCCAGATGTGGTCTCACCAGGGCAGAGTAGAGGGGAAGGAGTACCTCCCTCGATCTACTAACCACCCCCCTTGTAATACACCCCAGGATGCCATTGGCCTTCCTGGCCACAAGGGCACAGTGCTGGCTCATGGTCATCCTGCTGTCCACCAGGACCCCCAGGTCCCTTTCCCCTACACTGCTCTCTAATATGTAATTTCCCAACCTATACTGGAACCTGGGGTTGTTCCTGCCCAGATGCAGGACTCTACACTTTCCCTTGTTAAATTTCATTAGGTTATTCCCCGCCCAACTCTCCAGCCTGTCCAGGTCTCGCTGGATGGCAGCACAGCCTTCTGGCGTGTCAGCCACTCCTCCCAGCTTAGTGTCATCAGCAAACTTGCTGATAGTACACTCTATTCCCTCGTCTAAATTGTTAATGAATATATGGAATAATACGGGCCCCAGTACTGACCCCTGCGGCACTCCACTAGATACTGGTCTGTCCCCGTCACTCTGCGGCAGGAGAGACCCGAGCCCTCGGGATCCCTCGTTGCCAAAGGACACTTCTCCCGTGCGCTCCAGGGCCCAGGAGCGCTGGCCAGGCGCTTCTGCTCCACCTCTCTTTGCTCTCTTCTCCTCGGCAGATGGTGGCGCCCGCAGCAGGAGGAGGAGGTGGCTGCCCTGGCACTTTGTGCGGCCGGGCACCTCGGCGGCTGCAGAGGCACCGGGGCCGTCGGGCTCTGCCCGCACGGGGCTTCTCTTTGGCCGGCCCCTGGTGGATCTCTGCAGCCAGGACGGCATGCTGCCCCAGCCCATGCAGGTAAGCGAGCCTGGCCAGGTGGTCCCCGTCCTGCTGGCTCCTCTGGAGAGGCGCTGTCCCCATGGCAGGCATCCCAGAGGAGTCCTGGGGACAAAGCGCGCTCCTCTCCACGTCACCCAACTCCAGCCAGCCCTCTGTTCTGCCCCGTCCACACTCACTCCTGCCCCCGAGGAAGCCTGGCCTCTCCCAGGGCATGTCTCCAGCCCAGCAACGTCCTCCTCTCTCCCCTGCAGGACCTGCTGGCTCTGCTGCAGGAACAGGGGCCATCCGCGGAGGGGATCTTCCGGCTGGCGGCCAGCGAGCGTGCCTCCCGGGAGATCAGGGAGGCCCTGGACAGCGGGACCGAGGTCCACCTGGCAAGCCAGCCGGTGCACGTCCTGGCCGTCATCTTGAAGGTGAGCCCTGCTGACCTGCAGTCCGGCAGCTCCCGGCTCTGGCGCTGCTGACGGGCACCTGCCCTGGCAGGAGCCCAAAGGCAGGAGCTGCTCGGCACCCAGCGTGCTGGGGATGCTGCCCGCGCTCCCGGCAGCAGCGCTCGCAGCCTGACGCGCAGCCCTTGGCATTGCAGGACTTCCTGCGCAAGATCCCCTCCAAGCTCCTCGTGGCGGAGCTCTACCAGCAGTGGATGGCCGCCCTGCAGAAGAGCAGCAGCGAGGAGAGGCTGGTGGGGCTGAAAGAGTAAGTGTGGCCAGCAGCCTGGCTGCTGCGCAGGGACTGGCAGAGCCCGGCACTCGCCTGCAAAGCCACAGCCTGCCTGAAAAAGATGCAGGCCTTGGGGCTGGCTCCTTGTGCAAAGGGACTGTGGCCAGAAGGGCAGGGGGCGAGGGAGGTGGCAGTATCTCAGGGAAGGCAGCGCCTCTGCTGTAGAGCCGCTCCTTGGCCAAGGAGCCTTCCCTGGGGTGGGCTTGGCTGACATCAGCATGGGACACCTGTCTTGACAACGCCTACTTCATCTCTGAACGTTGCGTTGCTGTTCCCGCAGGGTGGCCCGCAAGTTACCCGAGGCCAACCTCCTCCTCCTCAACACCTTGCTGCGGCTGCTGCAGAACATCAGCAGCAACGCCACCGTCAGCAAGATGTCAGCCAGCAACCTGGCCATCTGCGTGGGGCCCAACCTCCTCGGCCCGCCAGAGGAGGACACGCTCCCTCTGGACATGCTGGTGCAGGTGACCGCCAAGGTACGCTGCGTTTCCCAGCCCGCTGCAGCCTTCCAGGCCCACGCCAGCTTTGCTCTTCAGAGGTTCCTGGCTGCCTCCTGTCTTCAGCCAGTGCTGGCAGGGGAGCTGCTGGGAAGAGCAGCCGCACAGCTGCAGCTTTCTGTGCGCAAGGCAGGACGAGGAGTGGGAAGGGCTATTGGAGCCATTTGCAGCCAGCGCGTTGGCTGGTCTTAGAGTAACGGTTTCCACGAGATGGCTTTGCAAGAGACCGTGTCTCTTTATTACTGAATTACAAGACACTTGTTGCATATGCCCGCAGGGTAGTGCCGCTCTTTTTTCTGCTATTATCAGTAAATACCAGTTCTTGCTGTTGAATACCTGTTTGGAAGCCTTCTAGAGCACCCCAGTTGATTGAGACGAGCTGTTTCAGCCTCAGGCTCTTATGTCCTGTTACAGCTCAGATGTTGCGACTGGAGAAATATTTGTGACGTTGTGAGAACATGAAGGGTCTTCCTTTGGAGAAAACTTAAAATTTAGCTCTTCATTTTGAAACTCAGATTTGATAATGCAAAACCCAAGGTATTTAATACCTGTGATTAGGTATGACATCCACTGAGGATTCCTGGTTTTGACCAAGGAGCTTTACAATCTGGCTAATACCTTAAGAACTGCATGGCAATAATAGGTTTTTATTCTTCCTGAGAAGACGTATTCTAATACGGTTTGAGTGGAGAGCTGTGGCTTTCTTTCCTTTTCTACCTCATTCTTCCTACGTGGACTTCTGAGGGTCACTATATATGTTTGTGCAACCTTTTCACATTCGTGAACTGAGACTATTATTGTTTCCCTCTTTCAAGGACATATATATAGGATTGCTATTACCTCAGCTAATAATAGCATATGTACTAGGTATGATTATTTTTTGCAGACATTGATAACGACATTTTTCAAATATTCCTTTAATACTGCTGTGGATGCAAGGTGGGAAGTATTTTCTAATATCCTGTTAAATTAATTTAATTTTGAAATAAAATCAGCTTCCTTTACCTGAAGTTACAGTGAGGTGTGTGTTGTCCTCCGGTAGTCTACCCGTTCAAGGTACCGGTGTTTTCTTCATCCAGGAACAATATATGGTTATTATTCTAAGCTCACATTGATATTAGATTTTCAATGTGATTGGAACTGTAAACATGCTAGCAATTGGCATCAGAAGTCTTCAAAGTAAATTTAATAAAACACAATATCCTGTTCAGTTATGTCAACAAGGGCTTCTCAGTGTATGTACATTCAGAACAAGGCCATCATCAGAAAAATAAATACAGATTTAACTTCAAAATAATCCCTAATTAAGTAAACAAAAGTCTGCATATAATGAGGGAAGGCTGAGATGGGCTATTAATATACAGTGCTATATTTTGCTTTGTGTTTCTCTTGCAATCCATGTAATTGTGTTGCCTGGTGTCACACAACAACTCCATGATACTTTATTCTTATGCATAATACAGCATCATTCACAGACTAATATTGACATGTATAATCAGTAGCTGCAGAGAGCCCTGCACTGTTCCCATTGAAGTCAAAGGCAAATTTCATTGCGTGAGTGGGAGCAAGAACACATTGTTCCAAATACATTAATTTGAGTTTATGTCCTGAAGAAATATTAGTTGTAAATTTCTCCCGGTTGACTCTGAAGACACTCCAAAGACAAAAGCAGATGTGGATGTAAGAGCTGGCATACACCAAGCTATCTGCTTTTCTCTGCTGAAGGAAGGCTGTTTAATTGACTATTGGGTTGACTTTTTTGGTTCCAAAGAAAACACTACGTGATCTTTAAAATGATCGTGCATTCCTAATCATGAATTCCTCTAATCCAAATCAAAAAATATTTATGTATTGGAACATTTATATTAACAAGTTGTCAGTTTGGCTAAAATTATTTTTACTGTGCACACTAAGTCAATATGAAGAGAACGTGCTACTGATATGGCTTTTAAATAGCCAGGCTTGTAGATGTGTACAAACTTGCACCCACACCTGCAGGGCTGCTCTGCCTGATTCCTGTGAGCTTCAAAACATGGTGAGCGCTAATACAGTGCTTTAAAAATATGCAAATATTTGCAGTTAGGGCAGAACAATATGTGAGTTCTGATTCAGCCTTAACTCTTGGTGAACACCTAGAGGAAACAGTTACCAATGCTACCACATGTGAAAGGAGAACACTAATCTCTAGTAAATTATCAGCCTGGCTTAGTATGGGATGCATGTCTTCACAAGCCTTCATTTGCCATCTGCTACTCATCTACAGAATTTTGTACTGCAATCTGGTGCTGTTCATCTCCCATAAAGCAGCTACACTCAACCCTATCATACTGAACATACTGCATCCTTCTCCATCACTGTGCTTTCCAGCCATTATTCGATATATTGTGAGGGTGCAACTCAGGTTATTTGAGAAAAATGGTACAAATTCAGTTGTGCTATTGTATATGAACCTCTCCAACCTATTTGCAGTTTGTTTGTTTGTTTGTTTTTTTCCACCAGTATGACTCCAGTGCACAGTGGGCTATTCCACAAAGGTGAAAAGTGGAATTTCTACTTTAATAACAATTATGTCCTTCTCACTGATATTATAAAGTCACCTTCTTGGTTTTGACTTAATATCCTGTCTTTGGACTCTGCTGAACAGACTTTCGATTCTTCAAAGTAAGTGTGTCAGCAAGGCTCCAAATAATGGTCATAATATGGCTGTAATGTGGTATGCTGCAGATGTTGAGCAGTGTGGACAATAATGGACCTGATGCCCTCTACCGAGACTTCACAGGGGCTCGACAAACCCAGTGAAACAGTTGTTGCAAGGTTTGGCACACTGTTCCTTTATTGGGCACATTTGGGCCCACAACATACTTTGCTTGCTAAATATCTAGAACAAACTTTCTGCTGCTATTATTAATATTATTATTATATTGGCAGGATGGTAAGACAATAATGTGATGTGTTCCAAATTATTCCAAACAGCCATTTGTGTGATCCACGTGATGCACATTCTGTTCAAGAGATGCCATCCGTAAAGGGGGAAAAATTTTCACAGCTTCATCACAATTCAGGATATGTTCAATACACATTGGATCTTTCAGATTATTTAGACCATGAATCTACTGAAATTTAATAATATTTCTACTAATGAACCTACATAGTCTATATGAAACTGTTGTGAAATAGTAGTTTATTACTCCTCAGTTTTTCTTGTCCTTATGAGAGTTCTTATGAACAGAGCTGCATAAGCTGTGCCCACAGATTAAGCAATCTTCTTGTACATATATTGCCCTCTTAAAGCAGATAAAGACATAAACCTTTGCATACAGAGTTGTGTAGACATATTATATATGTCTACTAATATTTCAGAAATAAATATCAGGTGGCGCCTCAGTTTCCCTGTTTTATATTATTGTACCTGACTGTACACGGTTAAATCAATGAATAAAAGAAATAGCAGAGATAAAGCTGTTTTGAGAAACAACTAATTGATGGCCATCAACTTGAGGATTTAAGCCCCTTAATGACATTTTTATAAACTGAAACTTAACAAAGGAAATACTAAATCACTGTGAGATCAGAGGCCCTGGAAAGGAATGGGGTTATCAGCAGTTGCAAGAAATAAGTGAGACAGGTCCTGACTGCAGCAAGTATATGGCCACACAAAAAGATGAAGGGAACTGCGCTGGGAAGAGTTTTCAAGGGAAGGCTCTGTGATGAGAAGGAATACAAGACTGGAAGTTGTTTTCCAGGTAGGTCATTGAGTCACAGGTGCTACATTCACCATCACAAACTTACTGTGTGCCAATTCAAATGTAATTCATTTTCACTGGCCTTATAAGAAAATTTATACGAGTTTGTACACTACCAGTATATACTTGTGCTGGTGCTGGTGCTGCTCTGTGGCCTTTCCTTGGCATTTCCATTTCCCCCAGTGTATTCTAGACATCAATTGTGGCTGTGGTGGCATTCATATTAAATACACTGAGCTCTTCATGTTTCCTGCCTTAAGCCAGGCTTACCCTTCTCTGCATGATGCTAAGGAGAACAGGCAAAAACTGTAACAGCTCCTCCTGTGGAGTTGATTATTTTATGAAAAATACAGTGTGACTGTTCTCTGTAGCCATCAGGGAGTTATGAAGTAGTCCTTTTTTTGTACTGTTCTCTATTGTATAAGCCAAAATTAATTATTCCCAATTTCCTTGAGGTTTTACTTAGCCTGTAGCAAAATACAGACTGTCACTTTTGCTGCTTGCTTACTGCTGTCTCTTGTAAAATAACAAACAGGCTATGTTCTCTTACTGACTGGGACTGTCGGACGTGAGTGCCATAGCAGTGGGCTTTCAAAAGTAATGGTCATGCCCATTACTTTCTTTGTGTGAACATCTAAATGACATGACAGTAACCTGTGGTAAAACCTTTTACATCCTCAGAGTGCATTTGGGGGCATAATTAAGCTTAGCAGAGGTAAGAGACTTACAAGCAAAAGCAAAAGGCATTTCAATACAGTTTTTAATGCATGCAAAGTTATTGCTCCTGTCTTGCTAAGGGGAACGAATGCAAGGTGTCTTCACTGGCAAAGGCAGCACATTTGTTCTAAACACTAGCCTGTTTTATAGCAAAATACCTTGGTAAACTAATGTTTCTAAACACTACTTAACATCTTCAATCTCCATTTTATGTAGGATTAGACTGAATATACATTAAGGAAATTCTTATCACCAGCTAATAAGGCAAATAGGTCCTTAATTTCAGATAACAGAAAGTGATTTTTATGGCATGCTACTGGTGTTCTTGAAATCATCATGGAGATGGGTATGAGCCCATATTTTACTACAGCCATGGTAACATGCCCCATCTTCCCCCAGTAAGTCTTTATACACCCAGTCGTCTGCCCCTCTTGTGAAATAGTGTGAAACAGTGGATCAGCTTTTAGGCTGATCAAGTATAGTTTCTGTTTTCATCGGTTCCAATCTGTTCTGGCTTCCTCCTGAAAGGCATCAGCCAACTGCCTCATCCAGCAGTCTCAACAATTTTTGCTTTGTGATGGAGACCAATATTTTCTTTAAAACCTTGGATTGATTCTAAGCATGGGCATTGGAACGAATTCTCTCTGCCAGTCTTCAGCTCCCATTTCTTAACGCAGAGGTTTAGCAAATAGTGTATCAGTTTTAGTTAATTCTCCTTCTAGAAAGCTCCATGGGAGGATTTTCCCAGTAGGGGTTTTAGAAGCACCAGGTTTTCTGTAACTTTTCTTCTTTTACTAGTTTTCACAACTTTTGTGTTTCAAAATGTAGAAACAGCAAACCTTGACTCAGGCTTCTTTTGAAAGTGGTGTTTGTTATGTATTGTAAAATTCAAGTTGTTTACTGTTTTCTGAACTTAAGGGATGCCCTTGAAGAGTGACCATTTACTTCTGCCTGATCTGTTTCTTGCTTTTCTGTGTGATGTTGTTGCACCTACCTAGCAGCTTTACAAGTTCTCTCTCCCTTGACTCAGCAATTATTAATGCATTTTTAAGGCCCAAATCAATGTCTAGTTGCCTCAGTTTGTGTATCCTACACTAACTCATTTTTTGAAACAAAGATTAGCAACATTTCAAGGGCCTAGTGCTTGACTGTGATTTTTCCTCCAATTTAGACAACAAGTATGTTACCAGGAGCTCAGCGGAGTGCTGATTTTTTTTGCCTTTATACAAATAGAAACTGCTGTGTTTTGAACCCAACTAGATCCAAGTACCTGTGAATGTTGTTCATGTCTCTCCTGAGATACGCTGTGGTGTCAGGGCCTGGTTCTGTACCAGTTTTGCTGTATGCCAGCTAAAAGAGGCCACGTACATTGTTCGTTACTCCTCCTGCAGTTTCCTGCCCCTTGCTTTGGTGTGATGAATTGCTAAACTCATACTGTTCCACCAAACTCTTAATCCAGCTGCATACTGGGAAAATATGATACTTTCTGTTTGACACTTCTATGGCAGCAGAAGAGCTTTGCCATCACCAGTGGCTTTGTGGACAGGTGATCCTGCAAAGTCATTCTGTCTCAGCACTATTTTGTGTGCTGACTTACAGAAATTGCCAGATATAGAGTAGCTCCTTTATTCTCAGAAAATCAATAAATTCTGTCATTAGCTATTAGAAACTCCACATTCCCCATGCAAGTGGAGCAGTAGATTTTTTTGCAAGCATCCCATCTTTTGACACTTTTCTATCTCCTAGATAATTTTCCTTTTTTTTTAACATTGCAGCAGCTGCAATGTGATGAGGTCTTTTTAGTTTCATTCAGCTGGCTTCTCCTTTTTCCTCATTTCCAGTTCAGGATTCCAGCCTCATTCCAAATTGGCAGGACTCTCACTCTGCAAATAACAACCATTTGTTAAGACTGGACCCCATCAAGGCTGCGCAGTTTTGCATCAATTGTGATTGTTATAACGATATTTGATGTCGACAGGAGCCTGGACTTGACCTGCGAGATTCCTTCCCAGTACTGTGACGCTTCCATTACAAATCACACAACCAAAAGACCAAATGGCAATGAGAAGGAAAACCTAAATCACAACATATAGATAAGAAACAGCACAAGGAGGAGTTCCCTGGAAAGGCACAGTCCCTTACCTCAACTCTACTGTCCAGTGACTCATTGTACCTCAAACCCACACTGCACTACAAAACTTAATCACAACTGAGCTCAGATCTTCACAACTACATAAAAAGCGATGTACACCAGAAAACATATTTTTGGTTTTATATTAAATAACATAATGGGGCTGAATTCTCCTTCAATAGTACCCTGTTTTCAGTTATTTCCTTCTATACACATGTATGCATAGTTATCAGCAATTCTGCTTTAATAGGGAGAACTTTCTTTAAATATCTCCAGACTTTCCTTTCCTTCATATTCACCTCTGTAGCATGAGCATTTTCTTTCCTCTTTCTTTCTTTCTTTCTTTCTTTTCCTTCCTTCCTTCCTTCCTTCCTTCCTTTTATTCCTTTCCTTCCATTCTTTCTTTCCTCTCTTTCTTTCCTCTCTTTCTTTCTCTTTCTTTCTTCCTTTCTTCCTTTCTTTCTCTTTATTTTCTTCCTTTCCTATGTGACTTAAACCAAAATGAGCCCTCAATACATTTCCCAAAGTCTCACATGCCAGAGAAGACAATAAGAAACTGAGGGTGGCTGGGTTTGCCAGCAGTAGCCCCCACTGCTGTGTTGATCATGCATTCTCTCTCATTAACTTACCTGGAATGAGGAGGTTTGACCTGCTGGATTCTGCATGTTCTCTTTCTTCCCTTACACCTGCTTTTCACCATTCTGCTGATAGATCCTGTCCATACAGCTGAGGGACCTGCCTAGTAGGGAATTTCCTCACTGTAGTGCAAACTGTGGCTAGTAAGAATGTGTGAATAGCCTGGAAGCATCGTGGTTAAAAGGGAATGAGAAACAAAATTACTGAGCTTGGGCTTGGTGACCTTCTCTTTCCAGCCATGAATTCTGCAGAAAGCATAACTCAACCTGAATTAATAATAGCTATGCAATATTTGTTCAACAAACAAACAAAAAGAGCAACAATAACGAGACCTTAACCGAGGTTTATGCTTGCTTTCTGAGGTACAAATTGATAAGAGTCTAGCTTAGACATAAATATCAGTTTCATTAGATCTTTTGGTTAAGGTGACAGCCCTTAGTGTAGGGAATATGAGAGGTGATGCTTTGAGAGGAAATGGCAACAGATAAGGATGCTCAGGCTGTAAATGCTGTCGCTTTCCCTCTTTCTTTAATGAAATAACAGTAATCATAGAGAGAGAAGCAGACAAATGGTTCACACATATGGCAAGCTTCAGCAGTCAATCAAACAATTCCCCCAACACAATGACGACAATCTTTCCAGCTCTAGGCCTTTGCCACAAAGCTAATAGCTCTGCTGTTCCGGAAAGCAATCACATGCCCCATGCCTGTCCCTGCAGGTGCAGCTTTCCTGGTCCATCCAACCATAAACACTGTATTTTGCACTCCCTTGTAGAGGAGTAAGTGGCAATCTTGCAATTAGGAAATGCCATGATCACAAGCCATTATGGTAAATTCTCCGAAGTAATGCAAAGGCACACAGGGAATAGCTTTGCATGATCTTAAAGGCTTCACACAGAGGCTGCTAGATTCTCTGAAACAGTAACTAGTGACTGAAATAAAATGATAGGTTATCGCTTCCCCTCCACTCTTTTTTTTCCCCGTCAAAGCAGGAAAGAAAATTAAAGAAAAATCTGTTTTTATGAAATAGAAATAGATTTTTATTATAAATAAATCTTGGGCAAAACCAGAGCAAGTAAGAGCACTGCAGTTTCTCTTTTTGGCAGGTAACTTGGTAAAGTATGGGACAGGTGGCTTCAGGAAGTAAAACACTCTGTACCGCTGCAAGTGGTTGGCAATCTGTTAAAACAGCAGCTGTCCCAATCTCAACCATAAGGAGAGGGAAATTATTATAGCCTCAGTTACGACTATAGGTAAGTAGACAGGCTTCAGCACAACTTGAATCCTGTTTCTTTTGCTCTTGTTTACCAGAAGCCACACACTGCCCCAGGCATTTCACACAGCAAGCAGCCAGATTCCACACATCGGTTATCAGCCAGAAAGAGCAACGGTGTTGTCCAGACCTTAAGAAAGTGGGTTCAGTTCTTGTCCTTGCACAGACATCCTATGGGATTTTATACAAATCATTCAGTTTGTCTAGTCCAAATACTTTAAAAGACTTTTTTTTTCCCTAATTCCTAAAACCTTTACATGCTAATCCTTCAAAGAATGCACTATGAAAAGCGAGGTACCAAAGTTACGCAAGGATTGAGCATCCAGAAAGAGTTAGAGAAAGACTCACTCCTTTATTCTAACACTAGGACAAGCAGACCCTTTTCCATACAAGACTTCAGTGTTTGGAGAACTCATCTAGGAGTGAGAAGCATGAGTGCAATTCTTCCTTCACACTTACTGTCTTGAACCCTAGATTTCTGCCCACTGCCTAAGGCTGTCCCAGTTCCAAAGTTCCAAGATACGGGGCAAGAAGAAGGGAAGTACAAATGGATCAAGATGGGATGGAGGAGGAGAAACTATTCCTCTTATACAATGTGTAGTGTTTTGTACTGACAGAATCTGAAGACCAAACAAGCTGGAGGGCAAATAAACTGCCCCTCAGTTGTGTAGCACACTTGCAATTCAGCTGTTGCTTTAATCAAGTCATCAAGAACATTTATTATTATTATTATTTAAAATAATTTAATGTCTTTTTCTTAGTGAATATTCAATTCTTGTTTGCAAAATGGAGCTCCTTCAAACAAAGGAAGTAAGGGCATTGCTATGCCTGCGTAACCCAAGTCCTTATGGTCCTGGTGGATGAAGGAAGGACAGGGACACGAGAGAAAAGGAGAACTTTGATTCTGCATAAGCAGAGGGAAGCACAGAATCCAGCCACTCATTTCCTAAGCACTGTAACCACCAGAGCACGTCTTCCAAAGAAGGAGCTCAACGGCTACACTTCAGGAAAGCTTCATTTTCAGATCTGAGTTAGGTCAAGTATGAGGGGTATGAGTTTGATTGGCCTGAAGAGATGAAGGTAGTTCCTTTTTTATAAAAGTAGAACTGTAGGCAAGGGACCTTCACTATTAAAACTCTGATAACTACAGACTTAAACACTAGGAGTACAAGCCAGAGTTCGGAATTTCATGGTATTATACTTCTGCATCTAATGGTTGTCTACAAGCCAAGGTGGACACAAAAACTCACCTTCCGGTTCTGACCCATCATATTTCTTTTCCTGATCTTCTCATACAACAATAACAGTTTTTACATTTTTCCCAAGGCTTTTTTATGATGGTAAAAGCCCTAAAAAATTCTAAGCGGTCATCTTGCATGGCAGTAAGGCTCTATATGAATATCTAAAAAATTGCACATCCAGTGGACGGAACATGTGACTGGAAGCTATGCACCCCACTAATGTGAGCAGGTAAGGGTGAGAAATGAACCTCACTCTTGCACCAGCTCATGCCTAGGGGCATCCTCCCCCCACCTTACTCTATTTAAGGGGTACAACCTTCACCCTGTACCATGGATGTCCTCCTGATGTTGAGTCAGTCCCTGGCTCCCACACAGCGATGCAGCCTGGCTTCGGTTCCAATGCAGCTGTTGTTACCAACCCATGACACAATCACACCTTCAGTTTTCTGTGTGAACTTATCCTAAGGGGTATATTTGTGCTGCATGGCATGCAAGGGGTAAAGGTGGATGAGCCAACATTGCACAAAAGGTGGGGCTAGTTATCAGATGTGGAACTCCATGCTGCTGTGGCCTATTTAGAAGAAGCCCAGGTATTTACAGGTAACACAGAGTTATGCTACGCAGACACATCAGTACAGGAATGGGTAATATTTTTCAAGCAAATATGCTTGGCAAAAGCTGCTAACAAAAAGAATCAGTCTTCTGGTCAGCCAGAACTGATGCCATTGACTCTCTGTGCCTTGATGATGTTTAAAATATTGCTGACTGCTGTTGTGTTGATACGAGTAATGCAAATCCACGCACTTTCTGTCAGTGAAAACCACAGGAAAACAAGGCTCCAGGCCAAACAGTCTGTTGAAGCAGGAAATGTTTTCAGAACAAAAAGTGACTGGGTCATGCACAGGGTTTGTGACAGCAATTATTCTGGCAGCTCTACAAACAGTCTGTTGGGGGAGGCAGGTCAGTTCATCTCCCTTGACCTAGAGTACTTCTTTCCTGTATTAACTGCTGCTTTGACTTGCTGCTTTTGGTCTCTACATGTTTACTTTTTTTTTTTTTTTTTTTTTTTTAATAAGAAAAGGAAGATGTATGGCAGGAGAGGCCACAAGAATCTGTGGACAGAAATGCCTCTTCATTGGCAATGCCTGATTTTCAGTAACCTTGGCATAAGTCATATGAATGGGCTAGGAGATAAACCCCAATCCAGGCATAGGTCACTGTTATTGCAACAATCCATCTAGCTTTACACTGACTTTCAATATACAGGAAATTTTTAAGCAAGCAAAGATATCATGGGAGGTGAGAGTGCATCAAGGCATGGAATCCAACTTCCACATCATTTTCAGGGACTTTCCCTTCTGAGGCCTAAATCATCCAAATGAGAACATTCCTGAGTTAACTAGAACACGTCTCTCACTCTGAGCTGCCCACCAAAAATCTTTAAACAAAACATAACAAGTGATTAATGGTGACATGAACTCCCCTGACACATGCACAGCCAAAGTAATATTATGGTACAGTCTGTTATGCTTGATTAAACAAAATGTTTTGGTACTCACATTTGACAAGCTTTTGCACAAAGCAATTTTATCAAACTACGCACCTGAGTAAAGAAACTTTAATTTGTTCCAAGGCTGAGTGTTCACGTTCTTTTCTCCTTTCACTTCCTTGTTTCTCTGGCAAGAAGCAGCTCACACCACCCTTGTCACAGCTGAATGTACATGACGTGTCCCGACTGTATTGCTGAACCTGCAAGGAGATGCTGCAAATGGGGAAGACCTCACTGGGGAGGTGGAAGGATGGTGCTGTGGCTCAACAGAGAGCTTGAGGGTGACAGGACTGTTCCTGCAGTGTGCCTAAGGTGCTCCGAGCATGAGGAGAGAGCCCTGAAATGACTGAGAGGCTCTGGGCTGGATCTGCCAGGCTCAGGTAGCCTCACTAGCCTGGCCACCGTGCCTGCTCTGTGGGAAGCAGGTTTGGAGTGAGCAGGGTGAAGCAGAATCATCATGGGTGAGGAGTGAGCCCTGAGCCAGGAGTGACAGTCCTGGTACTGCTGGAGATGGATTTTGTGGCAAATCAGTAGGTGTGTCTTGCTAGGATGTCCCACGTGTGACTGGCTGAAGTGATCCTATGAGCATGATCATCAGCTGAGAAACCAGCTGTCACAGGAATTCTACCATGAAATGACTGCTGATGAGTTCACCTTCCCAGGAGGGGTATGAAGCCTAATTAGCATAAGTAAGGATCAAGACTTTCATTGGATTGTGTCACCAATGTTTTCATACACTTTAAATTGTCTCATTTTTTTAAGATCTGCACCCCAAAGTACATAAATCATTGATATTGTTCAACTTGCTTATACATAATCTTTAAACCATGTTTTATGCTATTGCCTGTACATCTCGACCAAACTGTGAGAAAGGCAGAAAGCGCAAGATCAAAGCAAGCAGGAAACTTATAGTGTGGCTGGACTGGTAAAAACACCTGCCTGTCGAAATGTTTGTATAATCACTCATGTCATGGCTGTCAGATGAGTGATACTTGTGTCATTCTGCACACTGCAACTCACCAGTGGTACCTGGGGTGCTGGGGTTTAAAGAAAGAACATGCACCAGGACTACAAGGCAGTTAATTGCAAGTGAGAGCCAAGCTCTTTGTACTGCTCTTCATATGTATTCTTTAAAGTAAATCCTGCTATATCTTAGTCAAGATAAGGTTTATTTTAACTAATGTCTTCTATAGCCCTAATTTCTTACTTTGGGCTTTTCTTACCAACAAGATGTTCAAAAATACCTTTCCTTTGCATCTTTAAAAAGCACCGTAGTATGATTTATGTTTTAATGCTTCTGCCAATGTAAACTCCTGATGTACTCAGATTTATGTAGCACTTAAAAGACAGACACTTTACCAAAAAGTTTGCAGGCATGTTGAATTAGAGCAGTGTCTTGAAAAGAAGAAACCTTGTCTCATTTGTGAGACAGCGAAGGCAAGGATAAAACAGTCTAACTTCCTCTGAGTAGTTTTTATTGCTGGAAATATACTTGCTGTCCTTTAATAACAATTTGGGACCTCAAGCAGTACATAAAAAGTAAGTATTTAAGAGCAATCTTACTTTTTGAAACAGACAATTACTCAACATGAGCAGCCTATGAAGTTTGCATAGGCAATATGAGCAGTTATTCAGACATACAGTAAAAGATCTCAGAAGAAAGAGAATTATCTTGCAGCACTTATCTTGAGGAATTTTTTACTTCAACCTGGCAGGTCCCTGTGTAGCCAAAATCCATGATGAGGCCTCACATCTTCTCAGCTGCACCGTGTCATTATCAAAGTTCATCACAACTATGCTGCACCTTGGCCATGGTGTTCTGAGAATGGTCCAATCACTGTGAATGGGTAATTCATGCCCAAGAAGGAACTCTGAAGGACAGATGACGGGCATACTTCCAGCAGCTTGTCTCGTTTTCCCTTTCTCCCTGCACTTCCCAGGAAAGGTTCATCAGCAGTTGTGACAAGTCCCTATTACTAGAGCCCACTGAGAGCCTGGACTGGGATTCAGCTTGTTGCCCAACACTCAGTTGGTGTCTGCGTAAGTTTGACTTTGTTTTCACTGCTGCTAGGGATGAAAGGGACGTGTCGCACATACAGCAGAATCAAAAAAGGGATAAAGTCTCCATTACTGTGCTTCTTTCCCTCATTAAAAGTCAAGCTAGTTTAGATCCATGAAACAAAGGCAGCATTCCTACAGAAGTCGCATGAATTTGAAGAGTAAAATAAGTTTACAATCATAGCTAGATATCATGGCAACCCCAGGCAGACAACTCACCATTAATATTAGACTGTACTTAGATATTACATAACATAACATATAACATATTTGTTCCTTGAATTATTGGTATGAAACAATGGTCTGCATTTTACATATCCCTTGTAGATGTCTTCTCTTCTGTGTACAAAAACAAAATACACCATGTTTTTATATAGTAAAAGCAGTAAGACTGAATAAACAACTATGTATTTAAAACATAGTATGAAAAAGAAGAATTAGAATAATTTGGGAAAAAAAAACCCAAACAGTTCTACACATTTTTAAAGGCCTTGCATTTCTATACCTCATCAGCTTGCCTCATACTTTCATAAAATTTCAGAGGGGTGAAATCCAAAGTTCTACTCATTCAAACTACAGCTTACTAGGCTGCTATATAGAATGCATTTCTGGCCTCTGGGCCTAATTCATAATATTGTCTTTACTCTTTTTCAGTGCTATGTTTCTTAATCTTGTCCACATTTTTAAACTTTGATGGATCTTAAGTTGTGATGGCATTCATGCAGATACTGATATGCTTACATGAAGAATCAAAAGCACATGAAGTAATATTCTAGAAGCTGATTTGGCTGTGAGGCACAGAATCAGACCTACTGCTCTCCCACGGATGTGGGAGGGAAACAGTGATGGCAGCGGCAGCCACTCCGTCATGCCAGGTCATGGTCAGAGGGCAATGACCGTCTGTTAATCAGGTCTAGAGCTATAGCCCGCGACTTCTTTTGCTTCCTCACACTGTAGCCCATGTACAATGCTAAACATTTATTCCTGACTTCTTAGTGTAGTCAGCTTGCTGCAGAGGAAAATCCCTGCTGCTACAAAGTCCCAAGTCGATTGCAAAACAGTTTGCTTCTGACAAGTCACATTGCCTTGTATCAAAATAGACTTTTCGCCTTTAAAACAAATTAAACGAGAAGTGATGAAGGATCAGAATTCACCTCAGGCAAAATAACTGCTCTGTAAAATCAAGGAAATATTTCTGACATAAACAGTGATTCCCAATTGCTGAAGCTTTACTTAAGGCTGAGTGTGGCCATGATGTCAGTATATGGGCTGGGCAGCCCCTCCCGCACTCCTGACTGGCTGTGTTTATTAACAAGAACTAATATGAAGGAGAAGAGAGGAAACAGGAATGTAGTTTTCTCAGTTTTTTAGAAATTCAAACTACTTCCCATTGCAGTACTGAAGAAATGAGTCCCAGTGTGCGTCCAGGTGATCCACAGGCCCCATGGCACATCCAGGACCATATCCTCCTTTTCCTCACGCAAACTGAGAAAAATTCAATTGAAATTCATGTTGCTGAAGTATGGATTAGAGATAGATGTGAGGTTTTTGTTTTGTTTTGTTTTGGTTTTTTTTAATCAAGCTTTTCTAGTAAGTTATCAATTGCATGCAATGCAAGCTGTCACCTTGCAGAAGCCTTAAGTGCTGTTGGCAGAAATGTTCCAGTTTAATTAAGCTATTATAAAAGACTGCTACTTTTAATGTAGGAGGAGGGCAGCTTTCAGGGATAGTTACAACAGAAACAGCTTCCTCCAGCAGAATTGAATCAGACAGGGCAAAAGGAGCCAGTAGCTGAACACAGTGCAAATAAAGATTGAAGAGCAGCCCAAAGAAAGAACAAGGAACACACCAGCTAGGAGGGACATGAAGACCGAGAAAACAGAGTATGAGCAACAGTTTTAAATAAAATAACTTCTCATGTGAAAAAGTCATGAAAATGCTATATTATCTCTCTGACAATGCTGTGTAAGGAAGTAGCGATGACCGTGTGAAATGATGATTTGGAAAATGGAAGGCAGAAAGTGCTAATCTAAAATGCAGCCCACATCATTAAAAATCTGAGAGCTCACAAAGTAGCTATTTTTAAAGATTAGATTGTAGATGCACAGGATGGAGGAATTACATATAAAGACAGATTCAGAAGAAATGAGAAAAAGTTAACATCCAAAAAATTTCTTTATGATTCTGAAAGGAGTTCTTCAGACTGAATGAAAACCTCAGAGAAACCTTAGAGAAACTGGTGAACGGCTTCCAATGGTAAACATTAGATTTCTGCAATTTGCAGTGAATGATGACATGTGTATAGTAAAAATCATCTTGAATGAGAGAAAGAAGGTCAAACTGAAAAAGAAGGAAAAATATGTAAAGGACAAGGGGAAAAAAGCTTTTCTACAAATTAATGTAAGAAAGAGGACACATGAAAAAGAAGCTCGTCAGATGGAAAAGCGACGGAAGAGCATGACAGAAAAAACCAACAGTTCAGATCCATAACTGGTAATGAGGAGTTCCCAGGTGTCCTTGCCCTGCTCCAGGGATGCGGGGAAGCTAGAACCTCATTCAGATTAGTTGAGGATCAAAGAGTTCTGAAAGCCACATAAAACCATTTTTTCTTTTTTAATGTGGTTTGGTACACCTCTCAGCTAGTCCTATGTATACAACTGGAGTTTAAAGAAGAGAAACGGGACAAAAAGTCTGAGAAGGACGAAAAACATGAACAGGGGAAATAGAGCTATTTTTAGCTTTCTTCTCCCCCAGTACTGTGTCAAAGTGATGAAATGTAATTAATATTGATCCTCTGTGATTCAGAAACTGCCTGTAGCAGCTTCTTTGAAGACATTCACCACTTGTACAGCTGCTGTTGGTTTTCCAGGGGCACAGAACTGCAGTGAGCATCACAAAGCACGCAGGTAAGAAAAGGTACCACTCTGATGTGGGAACTGAATAGAGACAATGGTTTTACCAAGTGCAATTAAATAGGTGCCTATCACAGAAATGCTTTAAGTTGTTCGGAATTGGAGAAGGTGCTCATTAAGTTGGTGCAGCAGTCGCTAACGCATATGGCCACGTGTGGGAGCACTCTCCTACTCCAAGTTGTAACCATTCAGCATGAAGTTCATTGTCTGTGTCACCTGTGTGTGCCCAAACAAAACCTCCTGGAAAACCTGTGTCCTGGGAAGCTGGAGGCAAGAAGAGCAGAGCCTGTGAGCTGTCAAAGTGCATTGCTGATATATTTCTGCCAATCTATTTTCATGACAAAGTTGCCACTCTTCTTCCCAGCCATGATAAGACACTGCATGTCACCGTCTCCCAGCCCATCTGTCCCATCAAATTGGCTTTTCTCCCTCTGGCTGTTTTGTGTTTCACTGCCGTCTGCAGGTTTTAATCCCTCCATCTGATTAGTGAGGAGAAAAGCCAGTCTTAATCTGATAACAGCAGGATAATGTAGCACTGCAAAGATAGGATAATTTAATTATCTAATCATTTTTATTTATTTACTTATTTATGTGCTCTTCAGCACAATGCAATGTTTTTTGTTTCCAAGAAACTAAAAAGTTGTCCTAAAAGCATATTGGATTTAAGAGCACTTTATGCAATACTGATATTCTCCAGTAAGAAGAGATTTATCTGAGTCCATTTCAGTACCATGTTTTTATGCTGGTGTTCCTAATGGACTTAGCCTGTCCTCAGATTGGCTCCTCTTGGCACAATTTGCCCAGCCTGGGAAATCCTGCACATTGAGAAAAAGAAAACTCAGGCAAATGTTCCCTTATTAGAAAAAGTAGCTGTCCTCCAAATAAATCTCCTTGTTATTATTTCCACAATGACCCAGCTGAAATGACTTGCGGATTTTCAAGCTGGAACTGACAACATATCTAATGTTTGTGTTAAACAGAAGTGATTTATGCAGGCCTCAACATTTTACCTATTGGTCCTGGTCTCAGACAGATTGATTGGGAGTTCGGAAACACATTTACTTAAATTGTCTAAGTAAGCCTATTAGACATCTTGTAAGACATGAAAATAGGTGTTTAATAGACCTTCCCTTTGTATGTAGGTGTTAAACCCTACTTGGTCACATCAGGAGACACACATCTATCAGAGTCAGGACAAGGACAGGCACATCTGGGTTACAGATGGCAGTGAGCCTCCAGCCTGCCTCCCAAGAACAGCAATCCCTCCAGAGGTGCGGCTGGGACCTTCTCTCCTGATATCCCTCCAGTCGGTGACTCCAGCTGACCAGCCACAGATGTCCACCTGCTCTAATGACAGAGGGTCCCAGGAGCGGGGAGGCTGTGGGGGGCTCAGGCACAGAGACGCAGCTTGTCCAGAGCGCAGCGTGCCCGAGGCAGAACTCCAAGGACACAGTCAGCAGCTGGACTAACTCAGGCGCAGATCAAGGCCACTGCTACTGACCTTGGTGCGGCTGGAATTTGCACAGCCCTTTTGAGTGTCTTTAGCTGCTTCTGTTGGCAATATTGAGGCCTTTAAGTGGAACATAGGAAATATAATATAAAATAAAGCTATATTTTAACTTATCCTGCGGAGTACAGTTTGGAGGCTTATGCCAAGGAAAAATTACAATCACAGTGGGAATCTTCACAAAGAAGTAAAATTGTATTTTATGCAAAACCACACAAAATTAAAAAGGAACAGCATATACAGAAACCAGGCAGAGTAAAACTGACCCTTCCCCATAATAACCCATGGTATCATAGAATGCTCACAGTTGGAAGGGATCATCCAGTCCAACGCCCTTGCCATGGTCAGGGACTTTCACTAGATAAGCTTGCTCAAAGCCCCATCCAACCTGACCTTGAGCACTGTCAAGCAGTTAAGCTGCATTACCTTGCAGGTGGATTTGGACTTCACACGGGGGCTGGGGACTGACCGCAGGTCAAACCAGCCCATGGCATCTCCTGCAGGCTGGTGATCTCTGTGCTAAGATATTTTTTTTGAGACACTGGACTCATCTGACGATCACCCAGTCTGTTCTCAACTGGCTCCCATGCACTCAGTGCCAGCAAGTACATTCTGCATGGCAAGAGCCTCCTTCCTAATGATTTGATAGCACTGAGCAAGCTTGACTCAGAACGCTGAATGTAATACATTAAAGTCTCTGTGAAAGTTGAATAAATAGATAAATAGATTGATTTTAGATAAGTCCATTGCTGCCGGACATAATTATTTTGCCATTTTGGGACACTGGTATGTGCATTCTGTGAATACTGAAAGGGGAATTAATCCAGTCTGTTTTCTGAGGAAGAAGAGTTTCCAAAGAAAACAATTAACAGAATAGTTACATTGAGCAACGAGTTCAAAACATTTTTTTTTCTCAAAAATGAAATGGGCAACATGCTTTAAGTCACTTACTAATGGACGCTTCTGGCAGTATAAAGAAGAACATTTTTTATCACAGACATCGGGATTTTAGCTACAGTGAATTACTATCAATATCTAAAAGACAAGAAGATCTTAGAAGTTGAAGTTTCAAATATATGCAATGTAAAAGTCTATATCTATCATGAATTGAAAGTACAGGGCAAGAGACGTGAACAGTCATTGAATTTACACAGAATGATTGTAAATACATTGCTTTTATTTTGGAAAGTTCTAATACTTGATTCCACTTCAACCTTTTATTAACAAGAATTTAAGTTGTCGTGTCCCGCCTCACATGAATGAAATTATTTTATGTGGAGGATACAAGCAGTACAGCCTATTATTAATATGGTCTCACATACTTCATCATACTTATAGTCTCACCAAATGTTAACGGTTTTGTTGATGTTTCCTTGTTGTATATCTGCTTTGCACTGAAATTTTAATTAGAAAATTTTATACAACACAAGTGACTCATTTCTTAAAGGTGTGCCTTGCTCTGCCATGGAGCTGTGCTTGTTTCCCTGACGCTGTCCTGGGGCTGTGAGCTGGTCCGGCCAAGTCCCACAGCCTTGTTGACACCGTGGTTCAGCTCTGCGTCAACCTGTGTAACACCAGCAACTTCTCACAGCCTCGCCAGATCGTTTTAAGCACCCTCAATGCTTTCTGAGCTCAGGAGAGATATTTAAGCAGCCTTTCATGTCTCTCACACATGGTAGGAAATTCCTTCAGAAAGTCTTCTGCCCTCCTGGTCTTTTCTCTCCAGGTTCTTGGCTTTGCACCCTGGTGCTGATGCTTCATGTGATGGTCAGTCAGGTGAGGTCAGACAGAGTTAACACAACTGTCCACTACTGCAGTTACAGATGTTGTCCACCTCGTTACAGAACTCCCAACAGCAATATCTCTCAAGCATAACACCGCCACACATTCAAAACCACCTCTTCCCCATGCCTCCTTTCCACACATTGCCTCTTTGTCACACCAGATATTCACAAGAGGTCCTCTCCTTGTCCGAGGAATATGGAGGGGGTTTTACTTTAGGCTTACACTGAGAAGGCTGGTCACAAAGTGACTCCTGGGCCAGGTAAGGCATGCAGTCAAGTGTGGTTCCCGAAGAAGGATCACGTCACGTGGCTGTCATCAGCGTTGTGCTGTTTGGGAGGCTGAACCCCTGGGACGGCAGGTAGGGAAGGAGAGAGGCAAACAGGCTGCGAGGCTGGCTGTTAGACCACCTGGGATGCTGCTTGGTCCTGTCGCAGAGCACTGTGACCTTCGGATCTAAGAGACTTGTTGCCTTCTTCCTCCTCTCAGTTCTGAGTTGGTCTGTCAGCCATGGGAAGATTTGCACTAGCTTCTACACAGCCTACTTCTGTGTGTTGGTAGAGAGCAGCAGGCAGGTACCACTGAAGCACAAGCTTTTTTCAGTGCATTTGGGCAAGCTGGCATTTTCAATGTTTAGACAAGCTGCAGTAATGTTTCTCAGCAGGTTTCAGTATGTCTCTTCCCAGACTTTAATGTGCAAAGCTCATACCTGCCCCAGATAGACTTAAAACGATGGAGAAAACATCTGCTCCCTGAGTAGATTTTTCCAGGAGTTAACTATGCTCACAGTGAAAAATCTGGTCCTTATTTCTGTTCTGGTTTTATTTGGCTTAGCTTCCAGCTAAAGAATCTTCCTTTTCCTTCAGCTTTGACTTTTAGAAATCTTCTCCTGAACAGATACTTTGATTGAATCAACTCTGAGCTTTCCCTTCAACAAATTAATAATTTGAGGTTTGTCTGTTACTAGGTTCCCTGGGCTGCAAATCATTCTTCTAAGTCCTTTTGGAAGTCCTCTCACATTTTTCAGAGTTCTTCAAATAAATTAGCAGTTAATGCTGGGCAGTATCCCAGGTATGGCCACAGAGTCTTCATCTCAACTGGGTGCAACTGAGGTGCAGGAGTGCTCTGGTGTTTTGTGTATCCTTGGTCTTCTAACCACACAGTTAATTAAAGCTGTGCTGGCCATTAGTTTGTGGCTGCGTGAACCATTGAGTAAAAGAAACTCTATCATCCCCACTTCTTCAGTGCCCTGCAAGCCTCCCCATGTCCCTCTGAAAGGCCATACGCATCTTTTCCATTTTAATTAAAAAGCCTTAAACCTTCAGTTCATCTCTCCAAAAACAGTTATTAGAAATCTCCCTTTCATAATTTACTTTCAAGCCCAGATGCCTGTATTAGCTACAAAGTTAATTCTGTTTTGTATTTACTAAAGACATTTCAGCTTATTTGGGAACTGGTTTTACTGGTCTCTGTCCATGTCACTGTATTTTAACACAGCTTATTCTGCAAGGCCGATGCATTAATCTGGTTAAGAAACCAGAACTGGTATTTCCGGCCTGAGATGTTTCACTCATTGAACCCCCAAGGGCGTTTTACTCTGTTATTGTGGATTGAATTTATGACTGTTTTTATTTCAATTGAATCAGAATTGTTATGCTGGGCATAAATTTGTCCTGGCTTGTTTACTAGCTTATTTGAATGATTACACAATTGTCACACTCTAGGAAATAATTCTGCTATTCAAAGCATAAGGCTAATCAGAATTTTCTCCTTGGAAATAAAAGATTATGGGTAGACAGCATAGAGGAGAACAAGGCTATATTATCTCATGAAGGCAATCAACAAACACTAATCCCTTTAAGTGCTCAGTTTTGAAGTGGAATAGCACTGTGCATGGTATAGAATTAGAAATCCAATATACAGAATACAAAGGGATCAGTCTGTACTACTAGAGAGGTGGACAAAGTAATTAGACGACTCATTTCATTCTCCAGTTTGCCTGTTTCGGTAAGAAAATGCTCTTGCTGGATTGCTGTTTGCACAGCTCTGTGATTTTCAGTTAATACTGCAGGAGACAGAGTAATTATATTTGGTTTAGAAGTGCTGTTATTATGTCAACACTAATATTTCTGTTACCTAATTATCACTTTGAATCACCCTATATGAACCTTGTTGGTTTTTTTTTTCTCCTCCTTTCCTTTCCTTTCCTTTCCTTTCCTTTCCTTTCCTTTCCTTTCCTTTCCTTTCCTTTCCTTTCCTTTCCTTTCCTCTCCTCTCCTCTCCTCTCCTCTCCTCTCCTCTCCTCTCCTCTCCTCTCCTCTCCTCTCCTCTCCTCTCCTCTCCTCTCCTCTCCTTCTCCTCTCCTCTCCTCTCCTCTCCTCTCTTTTCCTCTCCTTTCCTCTCCTTTCCTCTCCTTTCCTTTCCTTTCCTTTCCTTTCCTTTCCTTTCCTTTCCTTTCCTTTCCTTTCCTTTCCTTTCCTTTCCTTTCCTTTCCTTTCCTTTCCTTTCCTTTCCTTTCCTTTCCTTTCCTTTCCTTTCCTCTCCTTTCCTTTCCTTTCCTTTCCTCTCCTCTCCTCTCCTCTCCTCTCCTCTCCTCTCCTCTCCTCTCCTCTCCTCTCCTCTCCTCTCCTCTCCTCTCCTTTCTTTTTTCCTTTCCTTTCCTTTCCTTTCTCCTTTCCTTTCCTTTCTCCTTTCCTTTCCTTTCCTTTCCTTTCCTTTCCTTTCCTTTCCTTTCCTTTCCTTTCCTTTCCTTTCCTTTCCTTTCCTTTCCTTTCCTTCTTTCCTTTTTTTTCCCTTTCCCCTTTCCTTTCCTTTTTCTTTTTTCCTTTGCCCTTTTTTTTTTTTTTCTTTTCTTTCTTCTTTTCACTTTGGGAAATGGTTTAGCTAATTGCCACAGGAATTTCCTTCACTTGAAAAATGCACAAGAAAGGCTATCATTGGCCACATTAGAATGCACTCAGGAACGTGAAGGAGACACGGCTGGAGATTTTTAGTACATCATCATTCATACAAAGTTTGGTGACCTTTCTCATAGTTGCCCAGCAACAAAGCATCTAAGCCAGCCTGTTTTAATAAACGACCTGGAAAGCAGGGGGTTAATGAATAACGCAGATACAGGACTTCAAAAGTAAGGTCTTCACAGCTCTTGTCTTCAACATATCAAGCTGAATTTTGCCCTAGGAAAATTCTCCTTTCTCTTACAATATTTAAATAAATGTCTTGTAAGTCTATTGAAATTTAAACTGTGAATTAAATGCCTCTATACAGACTTACTTTAAGATCATCCTGTGTAACCTCAGGTTCCAGTCCCTTCCAATACTGTCCCTTCCAATTTGTAACATTTTGTGATTCTGTGATCACAATCAGCCTCTAGATGGTGGATATTCTACCTGAATAAGTAAGATGAAGAAAAAATTGTTTTGCCAGACATATTCTCACCTTAAAAATCATATGGACAAAAATGCTCCTAATACATGGATTGCTGAATAAGTTGGGATTGCCAAGACATGAACACCATTTTAATTTTTTCACTCCTTCACTATGCTGGGTTAATACAAATACAAATTGCTCCCCAGCCCTACAGTGCTATAATCACCATTTCAGTAAAACGTTCACAACTACTCAGGTCTGTTATTCAGTCTACAGCTCTTAATAGAGTTGTAAAATAGCTTCCAGGGAAGCCTTGCTTTCTAAAAATAGACCAGGACAATGAGGTTGCAATTGTGCTTGAAAAAATTTGCCAAAAATGTTTATAAGGCCTGGTACGGCCCTAAGGGAGGACAGGGGGTTATCAGCACTTGATGCACAACAGCTATATCATCCAGGTGAAGGCAAGAGTGAGTAGAAATATTTCAGTGTGTCACCAAGAAATGAGCTTCCTTGTGAAATTTATTGCCTATCAAAATAATGGATTGCAGAATTAACCTGTCACACAGAGGAACAGATAACATGGCCTTGCAGTTTCAGCTCGAGAGCCATGGTCAGGCTGGAGGTTCCTGGCAGCACAGGTGACGCTGGGCTATATGCAGCTTCATTAAATAATCACAGCAGAAATCTCCCAGTTCGTTGTGGGTTTTTTTTGTTTTGTTTTGTTTTGTGGGTTTTTTTCTCCATACAGTACAAAAATGCAGGAACTACTGTCTTCAAGATCCTTGTTATAACCCCAGGCCCTGAGCAGCACTGGGCTGTGCGGGCGGCAGGTGGTTTCAGAGGATCTGGGCTGTGGGCAGTGGAACCAAAATCACAGAATCACAGAATGTTAGGAATTGGAGGGACCTTGAAAGATCATCCAGTCCAATCCCCCTGTCAGAGCAGGAACACCCAGATGAGGTTACACAGGAATGTGTGCAGATGGGTTTTGAATGTCTCCAGAGAAGGAGACTCCACAACCTCCCTGGGCAGCCTGTTCCAGTGTTCTGTTACCCTCACGGGGAAGAAGTTTCTTCTCAAATTTAAATGGAACCTCCTGTGTTCCAGTTTATACCCATTGCCCCTTGTCCTATTATTGGTTGTCACCAAGAACAGCCTGGCTCCATCCTCGTGACACTCACCCTTTACATAGTTATAAACATTAATGAGGTCACTCCTCAGTCTCCTCCAGGCTAAAGAGCTCCAGCTCCCTCAGCCTTTCCTCATAAGGGAGGTGCTCCACTCCCTTAATCATCTATGTTGCCCTACGCTGGACCCTCTCCAGCAGTTCTCTGTCCTTCTTGAACTGAGGGGCCCAGAACTGGACACAATATTCCAGATTCGGTCTCACCGGGGCAGAGTAGAGGGGAAGGAGAACCTCTCTGGACCTACTAACCACCCCAGGATGCCATTGACCTTCCTGGCCACAAGGGCACAGTGCTGGCTCATGGTCATCCTGTTGTCCACCAGGATGCCCAGGTCCCTTTCCCCTACACTGCTCTCTAATAGGTCATTCCCCAACTTATACTGGAACCTGGGGTTGTTCCTGCTCAGATGCAGGACTCCACACTTGCCCTTGTTATATTTCATTAATTTTTCCCTGCAGAACTCCCCAGCCTGCCCGGGTCTCTGGATGGCAGCGCAGCCTTCTGCCGTGTCAGCCACTCCTCCCACTGCTCCACTGGAGCCGCGGCCTCGGTGCGCGGCGTGGAGAGTTTCCCCATGGCCTGTGCGTGGGCTCGGAGCGCCGCGGGCCGGCTGGCTGGCTGGGGACTGGTGGACGTGTGATGCATTTCAGCCGCTCCTCCTGGAAGCGCGGGGAGACACGGGGAATGCGAGCGGCGAAAGCTGCCTCCTCCCAGAGCCTCCAGCTAATTAGCACTGCTGCGGGAATTGTAAACCCGGGCCTCGAAAGTGCTTTAAAAATGAATGTTGTATTGTCGCTACCCAGTCGCCTGCTCTGCGGCCGTAGGGGGCCGGTCAGGCTGCTCGGGCCGAGAGTGATATGGGGAAATGTGTCCGGGCGGGAGCGCGGGGCCTCGGGAGCGCGGGGCCTCAGCACCGCGGCCGCTAGATGGCGCCCGCCGCCAGGCGGAACCGCGGCCGCCGCCCCTGAGCGCGCCGGGCGGGGAGCGGGGCCGGGGCGCCCCTTGGTCGCTTCTTTAACTTGACATGGGCGGGGGGAGCGCTCTCTGCTTGTTTATTTTTAGGACTTTGACAAACACCCGGAGGTTTCCGGGCGGGGGGAGTCGCACGGCGCTGGCGCCGCTGGCGCCGCTGGCCCGTGTTCCCGGCCCCGCGGCCGGAGGGGCTCGCTGCCCCCCAGCCCCGCTCGGACAGACCCACCGCGGCTGCGCTCGCCCCCCTCGTCTGTCCTGCGTGCGGCACCGAGACTGCCTGACAGCGTTTAGGTAATTACGCGGCTGGAAGGAGAACACCATACGATTCATTTGGAATCTCTCTCCAGCACCAAATTGTGTTTCTAAATACAATTTGAACACAAAAGACCTTAAATCATAAGATTACAAAAGCATTTTTAGCCTACTTTAAACAACATTTTACACTACAGAAATTTTAAAATCATTTGGGATCTTTTTTCCTTTCAAGCAACACAGACTTTACTTGTGTCTATTTTTCAGTTTACCAGGAGAGAGAGAAGAATTTCCTAAGAATGCAAGAAGCTATTAGATCTGCTGGTTTATGAGAATGTTCACTGGTAATATTTATCAACTTTCAGTGGTTTTGCTGTCTCGTCCGGAGGGGAATTCTAGCCAGGGAATTTGGGAAGTGTGCTCAGTTTATTTTAGCGTTTGTAATATTTTTGCAAGCCGTGTGATACTCATTAGAGAAAACGCCAAAACCAAAGTGAACCCTAAAGCAGTCGGAGTGAATACAATAAGAGAGAAAAAACATCAGCTTGCTTTTGTGACCAAGGTCAAAAAGGAGAAACTGAAGGGAAATAATAGCACAGAAATGTCCCAGAATGTAGTAGTTTTAATTTTCTTAGTATTAAGCTAAGGCTTCAGGGAGCTGATGCAGCCTTTCTGATAGAAGTGATTTAGTGTCAGAAATCTGAGATAAAACTGAGTTTGTGTGGGAGGGAAATAGATGGAGGTTTAACTGAAGAACATTTCTTATAAATTAGGACAACTGAGCAGAACGGCAGCAAGGACCTACTTCTGGCGGTTATGGTTCTGCTGAAATACTGAGTTTTTTCTGTAAAGGCAAAGGAAAAACATTCCAATTAATTAGATTTATTTACAGCAACTGGGTTTGGGATCAAAATAATTGCCTTGAGACCCAAGTGCAGCTGCAACACACATTCCAGATGTGAAATGTAACGATGTGTTGCAGCTGACCTTATTTTCTGATTTTCAACCCAGAATTGGTCAGAACTGGTAAGTGGATAAATTCATACCATCCTTCGAGTTAATCCAGTGCAGAGGTACTATCACATTCCCCAAATGATCACATGTGTTCTGAGGACAGGCAGGGAAATAGCTTCCTGACATATGACAGGTCACCCAGAGAAAAGTCATTCCCTCGGGTCTGGGATGCAGGGAATTGTGACCCCCTGGGGCATGCATGCTCCGAGATCTTACTTTGGATTGCAGTTTGAAGCTCAGCCCAGCAACAAGTTACCACTGCAGACCTCATGTGACCTACAGGTGAGGGAGTCCCCCAGGAACCCCCGTCCTGGAGAAAGCAGCCGGGGTGTGCTGCCTCCCGCCGCACTTCTGCAGGCAGCGTGCGCTTCACACTTGGTTTTGTTCTCTCAGAATCACAGAATCACAGAATATCAGGGATTGGAAGGGACCTCAAAAGATCATCTTGTCCAATCCCCCTGCTGGAGCAGGAACACCCAGATGAGGTTACACAGGAAGGCGTCCAGGCGGGTTTTGAATGTCTCCAGAGTAGGAGACTCCACAACCCCCCTGGGCAGCCTGTTCCAGTGTCTGTCACTCTCACTGAGAAGAAGTTTACTCTCAAATTTAAGTGGAACCTCATGTGTTCCAGTTTGTACCCATTACCCCTTGTCATATCATTCAGAGTTCAGGCCGTTTTTGTGTTAGCCTGCTGAAAGGCATCGTGCGAACATCTTAGTGAAAAACAACAACAACAAACAAAAACCAACCAAACAAGCAAACCCCCAAACCCGTAGAAAAGCTAAGTTTTGCCACATTCCTCAGGCACCTAAGAAGACCTAATGTTCACAAGAGCATTGAACAAGCTTTCCCATGACTCTCCCATCTTCTCTCCAGAAGGCGGTGATTACAAGTGAGTATCTGTTTTTCTCAGTAATTTCTACAGGGAATTGGATATACTGCACCATGCTTGATGCTTATTCCAAACTAAGACAATTAGTCAATCTAATCAAGCTGATATGTGTGGTTTTTTTCATTCTTTTGCTACTCTTGCCTCAGCATTGCTGGACAGAAATATCGCAAACATGTGATGTACATCCCCAGTCTACTATGATTTTTTTACCTATCAGAAATGTTTTTCTTTAAAGCTTCAGCTGGCTTAATTCTTCTGAAGTGTCTGATTGAGATATGCTTAATAGGCCAGATTTTTAGAGGCTCAGGTGTCTGATTCCTCAGGAAAAAAAAAAAGGCAGACCCTTTGAAAAGCCTTTTTTTTTGAAGAAAATTTCAGTGTGTTTTCCATAGGAGGCAGCCTGGGCTTAACGTAGACAGAAGACAAAACCTCCCACAGTTCATTACGTTAGGGAGAACTGTACGAGAAACTTGAGAGAACTGAAATGTACTTTATTTCCTCCTAACTTGTGCTATCAGATGCCAAACTTTCTTATAACAGGAAAGGATTTCTTTTAGCATAGGTCACTGTACTGAGTCTTCCTTCTGTAAAAATTTGAGCAGTAATTAACAAATGGTCGTTCATGAAGAGGAAGAAGAATTCCTACAAGAACTAGTCCAGCTCCCTACCTTACCTGCCCAGCTTATGATTTCTCCATTAGTAGAAACGTCAAACAAGTTGGAGATATTCCCTTAGGTGGTTTTAAACATGAGCCTTCTGACAGAATCCCAGGCTGGGTTGTAAGGTATAGTGTAGTGCTAGGCCATGCACCACATTTCATCCCAAGACGGACAAGGATGTTATGGGAAGGAATGGCAGTGTTTATCCTTGAATAAACACGCTTTTAAATTTGCTCCTTAATGTGTCAGACACAGCTGTTTTACCTTTCTTTGAGTCTGAACTCTCAGACAAGGACATACCAGGGACAATATGGGAAACAGCACAAAAAAGGTAGCGCAATGGTAGGAAGTATAGTGTAGTAGGAGAAAACATGTAGTACTATTGTTCCTTTTGAGATATGGTGATTATCTTGGTATATTCATTTTTCATCAGTAAATACTGTATCATGGTAACTTTAGAGATAGAATTTGATTAATGTTCTTCATGTAATGCTTTTGCATCTATAGATATTGTTTTAGGGCATGTGTATTCAAAACATCAGAATTAGAGACGGTGCCCAGCAGTGACATCAGAAAGTTGGGACAGTTTCTGTGTGTCTCTGTCTGTCTTACATCTGTGCTGTGAGTTGTGTGAATACCTGGTTTTCTCAGCCAAAATATAAAACAACATCAGACTAAGAACCTTCATGTCAGTGTACAGTTGGCCCAGTAGCAGGTCACAATGACTTTGACTTAAGCAGTAATGCTCAGAGGAAGCACAAGAGAGTATGTGAACAGTGATCTACCCTCCCCTGCTTTCCTGAGTCAGAGCTTGAATTAACACTATGATTTTTTAAATTATTATTTTTTTTTTTACCAGTGGACCAACCCTCCCCGAATTTCTTTATTGACTTTTTGACTTCATCTGCACTTTTGGCCTACACAGTAGCCTGTGACAATATAATTATGCACTGTGCAAAGAAATACCTGCTCTCTCCTCCTAATTTGACACCTGGTAATTTCAGTGGGTGCCTTGTAGTTTTTGTGTGGTGCGAGACAGTGAATAATCATTACCTTGTCACCTGTTCAGCACTATTCATTGTTTGTAGCCTTCCTCATTTGTCTTTTTCCAACCTAAAGTCTCCTCATTTGTTTGGTGTTCCCTTATACAGAAACTGTTCGCTGCCTTGGACCATACTCACTGCCTTCATCTCTGTTTTTCAAGTTCTACCTTCCCTGAGGTGAAAGAATGAGACTACATGCAAAGGCTTATCCAGCATGGATGGGGTTTTGTCAAAATAAAACATGAGAATAGATTATAACCTTATTTTGATTTGTTTCTGAAATGGTCTGATAAAATCAAAGGGTTTGAGTCACAAAGTGGCAGAAGTGGTGGTGCTCTCCCTTTTATGTAAATCTCAGTTGTCATGATGGCATAAGTCGGGGACAGGATGAAACCTGAGCTCAGGTCCTTTCTGCCAGCCTTTGAGAAGGGAACTGAACTAGTGCCTGAGCTACAGGCTGATCTGGAAAAAGTCTCTCTTGCTTTAGCTGCTCCGGTTTCCCTCAGAGCTCTTTGAAAGCCACTGGAGTAGGGACTGAACCCCAAGCATTTATCCTCCCAAGCATGTGCCTCTAGGACTCAGGGAAATAGCTCCTTGCTCATGCTCTTCCCTGCATGACCTTGTTATGAAGAGGAAACTGTCAAACACCCTTTATTGCTATCAGTTTATATCCTTGAATAAGTTTGGGCTGATGTCCTCCAGGACACAAGAGTTCAGAATCCTAACGACTCAGGGCTGTTTTAATCAAACAATTGCAGTTGCTAATTACCGAGCTAGTGCTGCATCCTCCTAAACAGTGCTAGGAACAGCTGTTCAGGAAAACATATCTTTGTGGTAAAACAGTCGTGGTGCCGGCCTCGCTTTGACTACTCAAAAATTTATTTGGAAGTCGGGAAGGAAGCATTGCCGGAGCTCAGCCCGGTTGTCCACACGCTCCTACCAGCAGAAGTGTTTTCCCTGATCAAAGAAAGGACAGATGTTTCTTAGACAACACTTAGGCAGCAGAGGACCTGTCAGCTTGGAACTTTCTTTTCAGCTTGAAAACTAAAGATATTATTTCTGCTGTGTGCAGCGTCTGGCCCAAGCACCACACGGCTCCTGTGATATATCTGGCCTCAGCACCAAGCTCTCCCCATCCTTCTCCCTGCTGTTGGCCTCCTCCCCATGGCTTTTGGAAACACAGCCACAGAGGTCTCTTACAATGAAGAAGGAAATCAACTTTTAACCTATTGCCAAGATAGAAAAGGGCATGTGGCCTGTTTTCACTGTACAAGCCTTTTAGGTAGGTGTAATTAGAGGCAGTGTTGTTGACTTCCATTCAGCTTAATTAGATGTGGATTTGTAGGCAGCTCTCACTCTGGCCAGTGGCTCTTCCATGTGGCTCTTTCTGCCCTGGAAGTATTCAGCAGCAACTCTCAGGGCTACTTTCTGGCCTCTTTTGAGCCTGGAAGTTTTCACAAAATGCACGTTTGATCGCAGTTCACCTCATTAACAAGGAGCTGTTTCTGTACTACCACCCCTGGGTGACCTCTGGTCACTCTAGCCAGCATGGGAGATGGTGGATCTTCCAGTTCCACTTGTCCTCACAGAGGCCGTTAAAAACAAACACACACAATTCAGTGTTCACTGCATGAAAAATGGGAGAAAAAATAACTTGTTAGCAGTTCCCTTTCTACTTCAGGAAAAGGTTTGCATTTGCATTTAAAAGCATAACCCTGTCTGAAAGCACAAGCACCAATGCAGTGTCACAGGTTTTTGGAGGACACAACATTCGACCCATGCATGACTCAGGGTTCGTGTGCAGTGCAAGAGCAGCTAGCTGGGTTTTTCACGTCTCCATGACACATACCCTCTGGACACAGTGACTCATCTCTCTGCATCTGCTTTATCATCCGTAACTTGGCAGATGAAGCTAAACAATATTGCAAGGTGCATGTAACTCTTTTCCTCTCCTAAGAAAATCGGTGGGAAAATATAAAAATCTAGATGGTGTATAGGTGAGCAGTGTGAGCTGATCTGAAATCAGTGCTCCGTACAAACACTCAAAAGGCAGTATGCTGAGCTTATGGCAGTTGCTTCCTATATCCTCTTCCATTACTGATAAAAGCCCAAGCTCTGCCAATCTGAACATTTAAAACATATTCCATCCCACCCAATCCATTTCAAAAAGTTGTTGAGAAACTGAAATGAGCACTTCAGTGATTGACAGCTGTGGCAAAATCAAGTTGCCAGCTATCGTGTGCTATTATTTCAGTCTCCAGAAGTATTTCCTCTCATTGCAGGTACATGCTTATGTTCATCCTGGTGAACTTTGGAGCCTGATGTAGATGCTGGTGTGGGTTCTTGCTGTGACCAAAGGGGAAGAGCCATATTTGCAGAACAAGTCAGACAGTACATGGGTTGAGTCACTCTTTGATTGTGGTTTTAAGAAAGGAAGCCATGCTCCTGATTTAATTGTCCTGTTGAAGTCATGGTCCTGCTGTTGCAGTGAGCCCTGTGCTGAAGCAAGCACTGAAGTATGCACTGAAAGAACCCAGAGCAACCTGATGTTTAAGCAGAAAGAAAAGGAAATAAAGCAGTAACCCTTTTAAGATGATAGACTGATTTGACTACCTAACATGCCAGGATTGAGTGCTGTGTAACAGATAAGGTGAGCAATACAGTACTGCCCAATGTGGAATAAAATTATTCTCGTGATAATAGCTTATCTCCGAGTTGATATAGTGACATGGAAACAAGCCATGAAAACTTGACACTCAGATGAACCCTACAGCTGGAGTGAGGGATGCAGAGAAGAGGTAGAAGGAACAAAGCAGAAGGGAAGGAACCTGGCAAGTGGAGGAAAAAAAGCTTTCCACCTTTCAACAGTGATGAGCCTTTGATTCAGGTTGTTCATAGGATGAAACCATCCCCACAAGGGCCCTACCCAAGATGTCCTTACTTTCGGTCTGTATGAGCTCATGATAAACACTTACATGAGTTGGGTTTTTTTTCCCCTTAGAGAAACAGAATAGAGAACAGAATGATTTTTATTGATCCAGGAAGTCAAACTACAAAGGACATTAAAAAATGTAGTAGGACACAATTTAAATTCTCCATTGAGAATATCTTACTCTTCATTTTGTTTTATCTGGATAGATACGATAGCTCTTTTCCAATATTTTTTGTGAATTTTGCCATACAGAAAATAAAATACAACAGTTGGGGGAAACTCAGGATATTGCAACGCATGGACAAAACTTACCAGGTGGAGAAAAACTGAAATCCTACCCCTTTTTTCCTTAATATTTCCTGGTCTGTTACTTTGGTTTTACCATGGTTACTCTTCCATAGCTGTAACACTAAATATATATATATATATATATATTTTCATATGGTAAGTAGTAGAATGAAGAATTGTCAGCTACACATTACAGAAGGAAGTAGGTGGTATTTGTTTACCTGACAGTAGTGCATCCATGACTGAAATACCACACCAGAGAGATGCAGCATCATCATTGTGAAACTTTTAGTTTGTGCACTGAAGCAAATTATACTTAAGGTTGGGAAAGACCTCACAATATCAGTTTAACTGCCAGTTTTAAATAAAACCTAGCTGTGGGGAGGAGTGTTCTGGATCATGAGATCAGGGGCAGCTGTGCTCCTGAAAGCCTCTTTCTCCATCCCTTCACCCTGGGACTTGTATTTAGCCTTGCAGGTGATTCATTTCTAAAGTGACTAAAAATCCTGATGTAAATAAGTCAGTGAAAACAGGAAGACAAGAAGACTACTTATATTAAAAGAGAGTGCAGTAAGCCTGGGAAGCATCTGTATCACATATAGCCTGATAATAACATTACCTTTGGGATAGCTACATGTACGAGTGCTCCTTTACACCAGTAATTCAACTACTGCCTTGCAGCGATGTAATTACCCTGCTTTCTCTTTGAAGGCTGGCTGCAGTTTCTATTCATTTACATTCTAAAGAGATCTAATTTTTTAATAATAAAAAAAAAAACCTTCTCCAGGTCTCAGCAGGTCTGGAGATATCTGCTAGGCTGGTGCTGGCCTGAGAATTGTGGATAAATGTGATATGCCTAAAAAGAGCCGAACAGGCAAGTTAAGTCCTCTGTCTGATCCACAGAACCAGAGCACCCTGCTACCGACAGCTGTGCAGACACACACCCGGTCAGATGTGTTTTTGTGGCAGGACAAAACATTCCCAGCATCTTGCCTGTGCTCAGCCTGCTCTCAGGGATGTTCGTTGTGGTGCTGGTTTTGACTGGATGCTTGGAAATTGGTGGTGGGGAACAGCATTCTGCCATCAGCTGGTAACAGGCTGTGACAGCTGCTGTAGGTTGGAGACAAGAGCTCCATTAGCAGGTTGCTGAACACCTGACACATGAGTTTCTAGCTTTTCCCCTCAAAAATGCCAACAGTGCCAGTAATGGGAACATAAACAACCCAATGCACTGTGGGTTTAGATGGTGTGCAGCCAAGAAGGCCTGGGCAAGAAACCTGTTTTCTGAAAGGATTAGGGAAATATGTTATGCAGGTGCCTGTTCAGCAAAGGCTGCGCTTTCTGGAAGCAGGAGGGTCCATGGAAAAAATGCAAACATAAAATATGTGGAATGTGAATGTCAGGAGTGCAAAATGTCTGTATACAAAAGCTGTAAAGCTTTTTACCTAACTTGAGCCATACAGAAAATGATGTCTAGTCTAATCTAACTCCTTATCATCCCAGCGTGGAACTCTGTCACCTGGACATGCCCATCCCCCAATCCTTTCCTTCCACCCCCCTCAGTTGTAGAGGGACTGTAGAAGAGTAGATAAGGCTGGCAAGACATTTTTAGATCACTCAGATTGGATGACATGAATTAGTACTACATCCCAGGAGTCAAATTAATGCTGTTATGGATACCTTGATTTCTGGTATTTCCCAAGATTGCTGTAGCTCTTTCAAGAGATTCCTTGGATGCACGTGGAAGGGGTCCACCAGTGCCCTGATTGCATCAAAATGATTTACACGCAGGCTGCACAGAAAGACGAACTCTCTAGAGACCAGAAAAGTGCTAAAATGCTCCATTTCTTCTAATGTAACATTTCCAGGTGAAAAAATAAGGCATGTCCACTGAGACTTGATAACCTCAGTGACTCAACAGTTTGAGCTGTTCTCACTGCAATCTCTCTGTCCTTTTTAACAAAGATTTTTCACATTTGTGAAGGTGTCACAAGCATGATGTAAAAAGAGATTGTGATATATGATTTTGAATGGTGTCTTTCATTGCCTAAGGACCTTTACAATGGGCCCTCTGTGTCTGCAGTTGTGTTGGAGACAATTTTACCTTAGCAGAATAAGTAAAACCTAGGCAAGAATGCTGTTTGCGAGTCTGAATTATATTTAGTGCTAACTCCTTGCAGGCTCTGTTTCCACTTTGTCAATAACAGATGTGCTGTTTGCAGTGTATGACTGAACAAATCTATTTTCAAACGTCTCCTTGACTGCTTCACAATCTGTTGCATTCCATTGATAGTGGAATAAGCTGCTCAGTTGGGAGAAGAAATGTGGAAGATGGGAACAAACCTGACTTTATTCATTCGGATAAAAAAGGAAAAAAGATACTTGAGTTCTTTTTATTTATTCATGAGTAAGTCAAATTAGGAAATCTAGTTTTGTAACTTCTGGCTTCAGGAATGGTGACAGAAATAATAATAAATATTAGCTCTTATTAGTGGAGAACTCTATTGATTACTACTTATTTGCATACACTGTTTGTTTAAATTGTACCCATGTCAGAAGTGCCTTTTTAAGCAAGCACATGTGGTCTTTCTCAAAGTCTCAAGGCAACATTTAAAATTATATACCACAAATACATGCAGCAATTCTCAGAGTAATTATAATAAACCATTTTTTTCGTCTGAAAATAAAGAAACAGATTTTAAGTTGATAATTAAATGACTCATTGAGCTCAACAAGAACAGCATGCAGCGTTTAGAAAAATGGAAAATATTTTTTGCTTAAAACCATTACAATTTAAGAGACAGAGTTAGTTCCAAGGAATAGCTGTGCCTTATCCGACTGGGGTTTAGTGACTGTACTTTCCATGCCACCTTATGTCGGGGTGAAAACCTCTTGAAAGAGCTTTTGGAGAATGATGGAAACTTCTGAAGCACAGCACTGAAAGTGAGCTTCCCAGGGCCTTCCTGGTGAGCACTTTAATAATTCAGTCAAGACAAAAAAAATTAGGAAATAGGCTGAAGTTATGGTACTTATCCAAAAATAAACATGAGGGTTTTTCTTTTAGTAAACTTCTGAATTTTAAACCTAACTACTAGTGCTTCACCATTAGCACTAATTTGTGAGGGTGGAGCTTAGAAAGGGGTAGAGTGTTTCCACAAGAGCCCAAAATAAACTGGTATAAATCAATTTTGCTCAGTTGCCTTTAGCTAAATACACTGGTTAATGCCAGGCAAGGGTGTAGCTAACTTTATTAACCTATAAATGCAAATACATGTTTGTTCAGCTGGGCTCATTCCTGAGGACGGTGTGGGTGTGTCATCGATAGCAGGTCCAGTGTGCCCAGGGCTGGTCTCTGACACAGATCCACTGCTGTGAAACAGGCTATGTCCATGCCATTAAACTCTCTTATCTGCCAAAACTGGGTCAGCTCACACAGTTTGCCTCTTGGGAGAGGTATGCTGATGCCTCAGTTATGGCCAGGCATTCTGCTGAGGAGTGTTTCTTGGCCCTGGCCAGCACTGTGCCAGTGCTGTCTGAGAATTTAGTTTGTGAGTGTTGCCCTCGCCGTGTCCCCTCAGCTGCGTGCTGGGAAAGAGACCAGACACTGCACGTCCTGCTGCACCTCTGAGGAAAGAACAAGGAGGAAAAGGATGCGGCTCCACCTTGCCCTGGCTCCCTCCAAACACGCAGTCACGCCTCAGGCTCCCTTCTGACACTTGGTACCATCATGGTTAAAATGTGTGTGGTGGGATGGCCTTTTCTGTTCAAAATTACCTTTCCTGTCTTCCGTGTTAACAATACACAGCTGTTGATTCTCAAAAGTGTACAATTTGGTCAAATATAGATGTTCCGTGGCCAGCAGAAGACAGTTTTCCTGTGCCATATTTCAAGCTCTAGCACTAGACCATAAAGGCAACAGGGTTCCTCAGCACATCGACTCAAAGAGAACACCAGACCATTTTTGCCATGCGTGGAGTGACTATAAAGAACAGAACCATGAAGCACATACTCAGTTCATGTCTTTTTTTCAACCAGCAGAATTTCAACTAGGAGAAAATAGTGCCCAATACAAGGTTTTGAGCAAATTTAACTTAACCATTGATATCAAAACTACCAACAACTGTTTACAAATACATTGTGGGACAGGAGAGGCCTTTAGGTCATTTAGTGTGACTTCCCACATGTCACAGACAATTCAGGATACTCTGTATTGAAGTGATAATATTTTCTTCAGGAACACAGATTTTGTTTTCCAGTAAAAGCTGTGTTTGAGAAAGCATTCAAACTTAATTTGGAAACCCCAAATGATGAAGAGTAAACCTTTTCATCTGGTAGTTTGTTTCAGTGGTTAATCACCTGCTTTTTCAAGCACAGTTCTATGGTTGATCTACCTCCCTGTCTGCCTCCCTCCCTTCATCTCTCCCCCGCTTCATCCCTGCTTTTCTCTCTTCCCTTTCCCCTTCTTTTTCCTTTCCTTTCTTTCACCACTGGTTCTTGACAGTTTTTTCACTGCTGGAATTAAAAACTGTGTTACTACTTAGTAGTTTCTTCATTTGAAAGTACTTACCTAACCATTGTTTGGTCTTCCTTTTGGT
The DNA here is from genome assembly GCF_963082525.1 of Nesoenas mayeri. Classification (NCBI taxonomy): domain Eukaryota; kingdom Metazoa; phylum Chordata; class Aves; order Columbiformes; family Columbidae; genus Nesoenas; species Nesoenas mayeri. Next base: position 22,083,469 of record NC_137541.1, read on the forward strand.
GAGCTTAAAGAGGCTGGGCTTGTTATCTTTGTCACTCCAGCTCTCCAAAAATGTAGTTGCTTTATCTTCTCCAGTTTGTTAATATTATTTTTTTAAATATAGTCCCCAAACCACACATAGTATTTCAATCTTCACTCACCAACACCTATAGTACTTAATCAGTTTACTAATCCTCTTTGACCTCCCCTTAGCTAACGTATTAACCTGGTTTTTGTTGCTACAGTTTTGGTGTACCATACCCTCAGTCTTCTCCTGCATCCTTTCCCCTATTCGGCAAGTGTAGCCTTCCCTTTACCCTTCTAAAAAAGGAAGAATATCCTTTGGCTATCCCAGCTTCTTTGAATGGGCTCAGATAACCATGCAATCAGAGGGTTTTGTCTGCTCTGTTCTCCATTACTGCTTATCACTTTTTCAGTCTTTGTCACTGGAATTACGATTTACTCCTTGATCACTTATGAAAATAGTGAAAGTCCTGATTAGTGAAGTTTTCCCACAGTCACTGATGATAGTCTGTTTGCAATGATGCTTTCCACAAAGAGAGTCAACTTTCTATCTTATTGCATTTATGTTATACAGCGCCAATTTTTACATCAGTGTAATATTGTATTAATTCAATAGATCTATAAAAGTCAAGGATAACTGTGGAGCTATGGCACACTTAATCAAAGTTGTAATATCATTTTAGAAGTAATTCAGGTTTATTTGACAACAGCTGTTTCCCTAAAACCATGTTGACGAGGGTTTATTACATTCTTATCCTCTTAATCTTAAAGTTGAACAACCAAAAAATGGTATTTACTGATTCAATAAGGAAGGTAAAAGAAAGAAGTTCACAGAACCGGGTAAGTGGATGCTCATGGTACAGGAATAAGGGCAAGATGGCACTGATGTTTTAGTACAGGGAAACATAACAATACTTCTTTAACAACCCCTGTTCTGGTTCTTTTTGCTGCTTGCAAGAAGGACTTAAGTTTCCACATCACTTAAAGAAGGTGAGAGTATAGTGATGAGAGGTTTCTATTCCAAGTCTCCAAAATAATAACAACAACAACAACAATAATAATAATAATAAAAGAAGCAGAAGCCATTATCTAAAATTGTTCATACAAGTAAAGAAAGGGTTAAAGAAAAAGATACCAGATTAGCAAAACCCAAGATTTTCATTGTTATCCCCCAAAGGCTGTGTTTGATAACTAAGACAAATGTGAAATTGGGAATTAATGAAGAAAATTTTATGTGCTGCATGCTGGGTCTAATAATGAAGCATGGCTGGCTGGGCCTCTCCATGTTTGTGGGGCTGTAAATATCAATGACAGGAGAGCAGATGGACTGAAAGGAGTAAGCTTTGCTGTGATGACTGCCACCTTCCCACCTCTGGGGTTGTGGGACCCACCATGACCACCCTGCTCCTCCAGAGGCCCAGAGGTGTCACCCGCTCAGCCAGCCAGACCCTGGCTAGGTCACATCCAATGTGTCTTTCCTGAATATCCCCTTTTCAACTTCCCTTTCTTTTTTCTTCTCCTTTTTTTTTTTTTTTTAATCTGGTTGTTTATCCCTTCTTTTTTAATGGAAGTCTGGTTCAGCTGACTAAGCTTGAATCCTTTGCAATGTTATTCTAAGCCTATGGCCAAAAAGGCAACCAGAAGAAAAACTTTAAACAACCTGATGCTTGTACACATCTGTAACTGATAAGGATATGCAGGCATCTGTCATTCTTCAGCAGAGAGTTACACCAGAAACACAGGATGCTTTTGTTATCCCTTTCTTTTATGTGACTTTCTCTAATTTGTGTTCAGGAAAGCCAGATCAGACTCCAGCAGATAAAAAGCAAAATGCCTCCCAGCTTATGTCTTTCTACCCTTCCCCTTCTCTTTCCCTTACCCCTTCTCCACTCTCCCCACCATCTCCTGACAATGACTCTTATCTTTATCACCATCTCAAGTGTTGCCAAATGGAGAAAGATGGTGCCTTATATAATTTTTCTGAAGTAAAAAGAAAGGGTAAAAGGAGTAATTGTCAAATGAAAGCCTCCATTGATGCTTTTAAGTGCTTACCTGTGTGGTTGGTTTTGTTTATTTTATCCTCAGTTTAAAAGTTTTGATGGCGCTATTCTGCCGTAGGAAAAAGTCCTTATGAAATCTCTGCACTTCAAACTTCACACAACATCTGTTTTTTATCTCTATGCAGATACAGGTTCATTCAGTACATTTATATTCTGGACTAGCTAATACTCAGGAAATGAACATGGTTTATTTATATTAAGAGTTCTCTGGCTTGTTACCTGGGAGGCTGAAATACTTCTTCACAAATCACAGAATCCTAGACTGGTTTGCATTGGAAGGGACCTTCAAAGATCATCTAGTCCAAGGACAGGGACATCTTTCACCAGGTCAGGTTGCTCAAAGCTCCATCCAACCTAACTTTGAACACTTCCAGGGATGGGGGCATCCACAACTTTCCTGGGTAGCCTGTTGCTGTGTCTCATCACACTTATCATAAAAAATTAGTTTTGTTCAGAAGTTTAGTAAGTTCTCTTCTTCTGCACAACAACCTGTGTCATGTAGGACTTCTTGGCCTTCCAAATACCACAGTTAGCCTTCAGCTAACTACTGTGGAGTGCAGCTCCCTCAGGGCCATATCATCTTTTCCCTCTCATGTGCACTAAGCTGGAGAACTTGATAGGAGAAAAAGACATCTTCACAAAACTAAGTAAAAAATCATGGAAATGTGAGAAAGTTCCTTTCTGAGTAGGACATTGCTGATGGGCCCCTGGTTCTGTGTAAGGTCAAAGTCAAGGAAAAGGTGCCAGTCTAAAGACTTCACACTCCTCCTTCAATCAATCAGCAAGGTTTAAAATTATCTACTAGGAAGGCCTCTCCTTCTCCACTCCAGTCTGGTCATATCCCTCTCTAAAGGAGGAGAGGAGACACCACCACTCTAAGAACCACACATTGGGATTGTCACATAGCTCCCTCATGGGTATAGTTATGGTTCACTGGTGTCAGTACATGAAAACACAGCAAATATCTGACTCTCAGTCCAGCACTCTTGTACTGCCAGGCAGTTTTCTTTCTCTTTGACTGTTTTCTAATGTGGAACATTCAAACCACAATTGTCTGCCAACCTCTAAGGTACCACAGTTTGGAGGCAAGCAATGAAAGTGCTTCTGGGTGTATCCATGTTGTACAATTGCACATACAGCTCTGGCTAGGCTGTATTTCACAGTCTGTTGCCACAGCAAGCCCAGCACCAAAAGCAGCATACCTAGCTCAGAGTAGTAATGAGAGAAAGTAATGCTGAGAAGTAGGACAGGGTGGGTTGGGCATGCTGCCATGCAGCATGCAGGTTCAAACTAGTGCCACCACCATAGGGACATCTGGCTGTACTCAAATGAATAACGTGTCTTCAGATGCTAGACCACACAAGCGCCCATCCTAAGGGTCCTTTTTAACAATTCAGAGTAGTAGATAATAGAAGAACTATTTTACTAGGCCTCAGAGAAAAGGAGATGTCACAAATAGTTGCAGCACACTTAAAACAATATCAGTTTGTTGAAGACAACCCAGCACCTACCACGTGTCTTCAATTCAAATTTCTGCTAGAGAAATATAGAAGCCAAGTGTCTCTTAGTGGAACTTACTATGTTTAAAACCTTCCGAATCCCACAGCTGCGCTGTTTCCCACATGTGTCTCCCAAGCAGGCTGTTCTTCATGGTGGTCCCTGGGGATGTCATTCTGGATCCCTCTGACCTGTTTCTCCTGGCTTGCTGGGCTGTAGCTTGCCCAGTGCTGGAGAGTAACTTTGTGGGGTAGGAGGTTTTCATAAATGCTCTGTTTTTGCCTTGTGCTGGCTAAGGAAGAAGACTCTTTAGAACTTAATTTTCATTGACTTTTGTATATAGAACATATAACAAAGGCAAAGCATTTCACCTTACGTATTCTGTGTTGTTTCATAACAGTCTTAATTTTATTTATGTATTTGTTATATTCCTTTTTTTTTTCTTTCATCTACTTGCATCTGTGTGTGGGTGACTACCATTCAAGGTGGGCCTTTTGCTCTTTAAAGGACATCAGAAATCCACCAGGGCCAAATAGCCCTGAGTCTGCTCTGCACAGGTGATGAAAACAGGGAGTATCTGGCAACTAACTTCCAGTTCAGGTTCTTGGTAAGCTTGTCCTTTAGGTTTAATTGGTGAACCAGAGGAACATGAAGGCCAGAGTCAACCGGTAGCCAGCCTTTGGACTTAACCTCCCTAACCATGTGTGAAACCACTATTGTGATATCAAAGTCTCATTAAGTGTTAAATATAGAGCATGCCAGAAGTGACTTTGCAGTTAATAAAAATGTTCATCCATTTAAATAATAAGACTGTAGTCTCATTACAGCTGTATTGCATGAAACATTATTTGTAGAGAAGAGTTCTTAATCATCTACTTCAGTATAATTTATAGGGACACCAGCTTTAGCGAGTGAGTTAATTTCAAAGAATAACATGTTTGGTCTTGGATTATTCTTTCACAGCTGAAAAGAAAATCAAAGTGTTTTGAAAATGATTCTGAAATAACAGAAAATTATAAACAACGTAGAGTGAATGACTTGTAACTGCCCCTTTGCAAAAGAGAGGAAAACAGAGAACTCACAAAACAGATCCTGCCTCCAGTAAGAGAAACTGATGTACAGACACCCTCCCCCCACAACAGAGGAATCCAACACCAAAACCTTTGGGAACAAAAACTCTGAGAGACTTTCAGACCTTCCAGATGGAAGTTTTTACCCTTTTACCCAAAGATCCTTTTACCCAAGAGACAGTGTTGACATTGCTAATGAGCGATGGCAAATATCTTTTTAACTCTCTCTGTGGTCTTCTTTGCTATTGTAAATAATATGCCTAATAACAGCGGAAATAAAGTCTTTGATGCTGTTACTGGCTGGGAGGGGGGTGTTTCAGATGACTGATGTAACATGTTAGTAACAGATATTTTTACATTAACATGTATAGATTTATAGACTTAAAAAGGAATCTTTCGATTTTCTAAACAGTGCCAGGGAGTGCCATACAAACAAAATTATGTGTCCTTCTGGCCACAAGCTCATCCTGGAAGTCCATGAAACAGGCATTTGCCCATGCCTGCTGCCTGTTGTCCTCCTGCTGTGCCCCACTATGAAGAGCCTGGCTCTGTGTTCCTGATGGCTTGTTAAGCATTGGGGGCTGCCGTTGGGTGTGCCTGAAGCCAGGCTGGACAAGCCCATCTCCTCCTGTCTCCCCTCCCAGGGCACATGCTCCAGCACCCAACCAAACCATGGCCCTACCCTGAACGTGTTCCATTTGATTGATACTTTTCTTGTACTGATTGGGACCGACATACCAGATACAGTACTCTACATGAGGTCCAACAACTTCTTAGTAGAGACAGATAATTCTTTCCTGAAGCCCTTTCCAACCTGAATTATCCCATAATCCTGTGAAATGGGTGGTGCCTAGTAGGTCCAAGAGGCATAAGGTAATAAGGGTGCAGGAGGTAAATAGACTTTGTGTGAGAGTAGGTGAGATATGTAGGGTGATTGGGTGGGGTGAAGAAGAGATGATGTGTGTTACAGGTTAGAAGCTGTTGAGGAAACAAGGGAGAAGTCACAATAAATAATACTAGAAAAACTCACCTCCAAAAGTTCAGTAAAAGAGTCCAAAGTTTTGCTGGAAATTGTGGCAATCTTCTGCAAATGGAGCTGATGAAGTGATTAACATCAGAAGAAAATTCCGGAAAGAGAACGTAGTGATTTTAGGGTATAAGATAGTGCAGGAACTTGTGCTCACTTAAGGTCTCTTTTCTATTATTATTGCTTTCAAATGCAAACACTCGGAGGAAGAAATAGATACAAGAGCACCTGCAGGCTTCTTGGTTTCTGGGCATGCTTTAGTGTGGCAGTCCCTGGCAAAAGCCTTTGCTCTTCTCCTGGCTGAGAAGGGAACATGAGAAAGCAAAGGGGAGGGCAACAAGTGAAACCATTCTGCTCCTCTGAGCTGGAGACCAGGCTTGTCACCACCACATTGGGCTGCATCCTGAGCCTCAGGATGCTTTGTGATTTCTTAAAGCTCCAGTTGCTGGAAGTGAGAAGTGAGGCCTTTGGTTTTAGAGAACACCTAGAAAAGATTGAGGACATTGCAAGGTTTAGGGCCCAGGAGTAAATGGTGCCAAGCCTCTGTTTCACACTTTTCTCTTTCATTTTTTTTTCCCCTAGTTCCAGGAGCAGTTGGTCAAACTGGCCACCCTAACAGCATTTGTACCTCCTGGGACACTGATGATTGAATACAATGTTCAGGCAAACCTGTTTTGAACATGGGAGATGGCATCTCTGGGTTTAACTCTCTTTACCTGCTGATAGTTGGAGCTGTGGACACACACCTGTGCTAGGGCGGATGGTGGAGGAGGCAGGAGCTGGGCTGTTGGGCACTAGTGGCAGTCCAGTGCCCAGGTGTCCGTCTCCTGTCTGGTCTTCAGGAGTTCTCTGCCAGCGAAAGAGGAGGAGGTTTTTGCTTTCACCATAGCTATGACATAGGACTGGAGGAAATAGCTACCAGAGGTTGTCTTCTCTCATGTCACTGGCTTGATGCACCAACATGGTGACCTACAAAGATGGTACAAAGGAGTGAGTGTGAGGTGCACTGAGAAACAGGCGTGGGACACCTGAGATGCCCCACAGAGACACTGGCTTGGTAGGTGTGTGACGGGACAAAATTATCCTCTTGTAGTAAGTCATCCCTGAGGGGACAAGATGAGAAACATGATGTGCCCCAGCTCTGAAGGGTCTTTAGTGCAGCAAGCTCCTCATACTGATTCCAATGATGAACGTGTGTGACTTGAGGTGTACAAAATCTGCTTTAAAAATTCATGTTTCCTTTTTCCTCCTGCCCCCGGTAGCTCTGTGTGCTGTTTGAAAAACTATTCACCTCTCTCTGAGACTGCTTTATATTCGAACAGCTAAACTATTGTTTTAACCAATGGTTTGTTGAAAGATTCCCCCTGGCCTTGCCAGCTCTTTTGGACAAACACCTTTTCTGCCATGCCTTGCACATACATTTATGTGCCACATCAAAGACAACAGCCAAAAGGTTTTGAGATTATTATTGTCAAACTGGCAAACTTTAGATCAGCATGAAAGTCAGGCCAGGAAGTGAAATCCTGGGTGTGCAGATCGTGACCGGTCCTGGGCAGCCCCTGCATGGGGTGGCAGCTGTTTCATGTGGCAGCGCAGCAGCACCGGCCAGCCGCACCAACGCTGTGCTGGGAGTTGTGGCTGGTTGGGGCTATATTGCTGGTACTTGTAAATAGATTGTTAGGAAATTTTTGTATTCTAAACAGCGACAGCTGGAGACAGAAAGACTGTCGTGAGAGTATGGCTGAGAATTAGTGTAAAAAAGCTATGATCACCCAAAGGAAAAATTATACTTTCTTACTCTCCAGTATAGTTAGGAGTGGATAGGGTTTATGCTGATCACAAATGTTGACAGATTTTACCATCTTTCCTGCAATAACATAAAGTCTGCTTTTGCTTCTGGAAACTATTCTAGATTCATGACTTGGAGGTTAAATTTTAACTAAGCTCTTTCATGATATACAATAGCTGTTCTCTTTCTCATTTATGTCTTGGATAACTGTTGATAAATGTTCACATTTGCAGTAAAATTCAGAGGCAAAGAGGATTTCATCTTGGTTTTACAGTGACCATATCTGATCAGGGACTATTAATATTGATCATCACAATCTAATTCAAAACAGAGAGCAAAACTCAGGAATAATAAAGCCTTGGGCAAAATTGTCATAATTTACTGTTATAGGGAAAAGTTTATGGTTAGCTGCTTGGATTAAAAATCCCTGGGAGTTTTCCACAGGAAAGCTTTATTAAAGGCATGCTGTGTTAAATATAGTTATACAACACTCCCTGCTCACATATATGCTTACATATATATTTATGTATCTGTAAAATCAAATTTCCTTGCCCATGTTAAATGACATTTTAGATTATTTAAAGGGGGAAAAAATCTTTAAAATACTATATAATTCTTCGTATGAGTTGTATTGCTTTTTTCTAACATCTTATATTTCATTCTGGAACCAGCCCAGGTGTGCCCAGTCTGGTTAAACATCAGCTTAGTGAGGAGAACAGGGCAGCCGCGGCCTGGGGACTGCGGTGGGGCTGCAGATGTGGCCAGAAGTGAGCTGCCCCTGTCCTCAGGTGGCACCGAGCTCTGTGCCACAGGTCCCACTCCCTGGGAGTACACATCACCTATACATGTATGTCCACACCAATGAGGACATCTTAGGCAGTTGCAGATGCTGCCCACGATTATAGGATGGGTCAGACCACATGCTCAGAAACACTAAAAACCAAGACTCACCGCTCCCCTTCATAGATGCTGAAAGCCCATAGTTTTCAGTCTGCATTTTGGGCAGACTTCTTCAATGAATTCCTCAACAAATATGAGGAGTTTTTCTGTGAGTGATAGATTTTCAAGGCCAGGTTGGACGGGACTTTGAGTAACCTGGTCTAGTGGAAGGTGTCCCTGCCCATGGCACGAGGGGTAGGAACCAGATGATCTTTAAGGTCCCTTCCAATCCAAACCATTCTATAATTCTATGATTTTGAACACAGATAACCTTTGCCAGGCAGCTTTTTATTGTCCCAACCTCGCATATGATTTTTTTTCTCTACAAAGCCCTGGAAAACTGTCAGCTTGGAGATCGCCATTAAACTGGATCAATTTTCATTTTTCTGTACATGGGACGCTGCCAGCAAGTTAGAGTTGGGGGCCAAAGATCTTGAACCTTAAGTTTTATTCCCAGCTGTGCCATTAACTTGTTGTCTAACATTAGGTGAGTGGGCTTTGGTGGGTTTTCTGTTTGTTTGTTTGTTTGTTTTTAATTGTGTCAACAGAAACAGGCTGCCACCTCACAGGGCTTAATTAACATTTGTAAAGCATTTCAATGATTTTAGGATGAAGACTGGAATGATCCCACACGGTAATCACCACTTCTGATGACCAGGTCCAGGGTGTGCCAGCCCTCCCTTTGCAGAGCAGGGACAGGGACAAGGGCACCGACCTGATGTATGATCTGCTTGGCTCCCTTCTCTCCCCACCGTAGCCACCTGCATCAACCTCCAGTTTCCTCTCTCATGCTGATCCTGTTAAAGCACTAATTGTATTGATTTTAGAGCAAATGTAATTGATTTTCATCACCTGGAGATTGCAGGAGAGCTCTGGAGTCCTTTTAAATAACTGGGCACCTCACATACTCTTTGGTGGCTCCAGGGTCAGCAGGAGCAACATTTACAGCATAGTAATAGCCAGATCAGTGTTCCAACTATGTTAATACTTAAGACCATGTTGAAAAGATAAGGGAATGCAGATGGACCTGATTCGATCCATTCACCAGCTGCTTCATTGCTTAGCAATTTGGGCCCATTTATTTTGTCATTACAGGTGTGGGTGACATGGCTGACAGACAGACACAAGCAAGATCATTCTTGAGTATCATAATGTCCACATTCACACAATAGAATTTGGCTTCTTCCATGTTTTGAACAATAAATGGTGGTGAAAAAGATTGTGTTGCTAGTTATGTGAAATATTTTAAATGAACTTTAAAGAAAAAACGGTCTGGTTTACCATGCAATCAAATAGTTTTTTAGCCTAATGAATAGTGTCTAAAACTGCACTGTGTCACATTCTTGGATCTTAGATCCAAGCAAAATGCCCTCTAGTACTAATGAGAACAGAAGTCAATCCCATTTGCAACAATAAAATATGCAGGCTTTTAAGGCTAAAATTTCCTTAGTAAAGGAATTTCCTTTAGTAAAAAGACAACAACAACAACAACAACAACAACAAAACAAGCAACAAGCAACTCATTAAAAGAAACAAAAAATAAGCAAAAAGAATCAGGGAGAAGTGCCACTGAGAATTTAAAGCATCTGTATTTGTTATCAAGAACTGATATGTAATTTTTTGTGCATATAGATAGCCCATAACAGAGCCCAACTATACACTGCTGGAATAAAAGATCTATTTACATCAGCCTCTGTGAAGAAGCTTGTAAACAGAGAAGAGTCACTGTGAAGATTGGGGGAAAAAAAAGGCAACTATGAAATTCAGCTCTTGTGGTGCGTAATGTGGCTGTGAATGTGACTTAGCTCTGTGGTGCAGCCTTTCATCAATGAAGCTAAAAAGGTCTCAAAGCTGTAAGGAGGAATAAAAAGGGGGCAGGAAACTTGTATTTCCTTAACATTTTAACATGTGCCTTTTCAACATTTCTGCAGGAGCACCACAATGGTCAGAGCTGTAAAAGTACAGATATTTCACAAACGATCCATTTATGCACTACAGTTTCAGCTATCGACATACGGACCAGTGTTTCTCGGAGCTGCTGGTAACTGCAAAGAGTAGGTGTGAACTGGGTTGTTTCCAAGATGTTTTTTAGATTGTCTTTATACCTCCAGAGTTCAGACTTAATTTTGAACTTTGAGGTGTCTTTATTCACCTTAGCGTTGTTCTGACTTTCTATACTCTGAACCAGGATTTCAACAAGCTGTATTTAATTTAGCTGCTCCTAGCAATTAGCCCTGTAAACCGCTCCTGTCTCCAGACCCATACCCAGGAGCTGAGGGCACCATGAGGGGTACCTGGGCACAGCAGTGACTCTTGGTGCCAGCTCTGCTGCTGCAGCACTGGACATAGATCGATGGACCACGCTTGACCAAGGTCTGCTTATTGTGCCACGTGCATGGCCAGTGCCAGAGGTGCACTTTTGCTGTTTGAGTGCTGGAGCAGACTCGGGTGAGCAATGCTGCCTGCACCATGCCCTGGTGCACTTCATGTCAGGCTCAGATCCTTGGCAGTGGAAAGAGGATGGAGATCTTGGAGGCATCTTCCCAGTTTGCCACGTGCTAGTGACCCTGCCTTTTGGCTTCCTGCATGCCAGCAAGGCAGAAAATGGTGCATTCATAGTGGTCCCAACTGGGCAGAGAAGTAGCCTGGGGGTTACTCTTGCAGCAGCCATTGCTCGGAGCTGCTCTTTCTAGTCTTGAGGGCTAAATGCCTATGGGGGCAGCCATCTCCTCCCTCAAAGCTTGGCAAGGCTGCAGCCCTGCTGGCCATCCTGCAGTTCACCCCCAGCAGCACTTGGGTGCAGGCCCACAAAGAGAAATTGCTTAGAAGTTTAAAATGAACAATTCAGCACTCCTTTGATTTGTGAGTTTTAACTACTAGAGAATGTGTGTCCTGCCACGTCGCATCAACCTTGAAATGAAGTACAAATGGATGTTATTCAGACGCTAAATATTTAAAATCAGAATCTAATCTTAGATACATTGTGTATGCTGTCATCTCAAAAAAGCAATAGGGACAATGATGGACAGCGCAGATTGAAATTAAATTCAAGCTCTGTATTAAAAAGCTTGCCCTGCTAATCCACATGAATGATTAACCACAAAGAAACTTAAGTCTGTGAGTTACAGCTGTGTTCACTGCACTAAGACAGTGTCGTCACTGTCTTAGCTAACTTCAGTAAAGAATTGTCCAAAACCACCTCCCAGGGAAAGGACATCACCTCCCCTTTATCCTCTCTTCTCTCAGAGATGCAGCTAAACAATTAGCATTTTCCAGTTAAATGGCAAACAAAGAGATTCTAATCTTCCTTTTGCTGGAAAGAAAGATAAAATCACAACCATAACCTAAATCAAAACCCGTAATAGCACTTGGGCAGTTACGGGCTCTTACTATAGATAGCCAGGTCAAAGTAATCAGCATATGAATCTTCACACACAGTGAGCAAAAACATAACTTGACACAACTCTCTACTGAATATTATTGTAATAGGGGTAAGTGCACCAGGGTATGACCCTATGAAATACCAAACCTGTAGCTCCAAAATAGCACAAAACCCAGATGGATGATCTCATCCTGCGCAGTATGTGCCAGAATACAAATACAGGCTTGCAAGTGCTTCAAGTGCACACGGAAAGCAAGATAAGACCATGTTAAAAATAAAGGATAGAACATATATTGATGTCTGAACAGAATGAAGGATGTTAGACCTGCTGCTGCTGAAACTGCTGGTGGTCTTTCTGTTCTCTTAGCTGGATTTTAAGGCCTCATTGTGGGCCTTCTGGATATCATAACCATACAGCAGCCTCACGAGACAAGCCTCAGTTCACTAACAGCAGTGATGAGGTTAATACCCAGATCACGCTAAAAAGATGTGAGTATTTATCCTCATGTCAAGGTTAAATGCTGTTGATGTCTGTGTTGCTTTCTAGTCTGGGGCTAGCATGGTGCAGCTGCCAGTCTAGGGTAGAGGGTGCTACACACTTTAGGTAGAGCTTAGATCAACTTGGGCCATTTGTACATCAGATGGGAATAGCATTGTACATAATCAGCAGGTTTTTGTTAACAAAACAAACATGACTTAGTTTAGACAGATGGAAATGTTTTGTATTTTGGTAAGGCAGACACTCTAGCATAAAAAAATCCACTTCTGTCGTTTTCCAGTGAGCTGAGCCTGGGAGGGCCTGAGTGCCCATGGGGTATTTTGAGGATGAAAAGTGCATGACTGATCCAGACAGCGATTGTTTCCTTCCTTGGGCTCTCAGAGGAATGTAGCATTGTGGTCCAGCAAGTGCCACTGAAACACAAGGTGAAAACCCACACGATCACATGAAGGAGGACAAGGAAACCAGCCAGACCCACAGTAATAAAATTCCAAATAACATCCTGGAGGCAGTTTTAGAATTGTGAGCATTGCTATGGACCCAGATGCAGCTGCAGGAAACATGGATTTCAGTTTGTTTTATATCCCATGGATTGGCATCCAGGCTCTGCAACTAGCAAGTATGATCTCTTACTGAATAGCAGCATAGCCACAGGAGAGGAAAGATTAAGGGTATCAAAGGAATACATTTTTAGTTTCAGTCCTTTCTTCTTACAGTAGATTAAAAGGAAAAAAAAAGAGAGTTTTGTTCAACATTCAATTTTGAGGAGAATTAAATAAGCCAAAAACATTGTTCAGAATTAGAGTACTGAATAAAGGATTTCAAAAACACAGTGTGTGGTTCATGGTGGGAATCTTTCCTTTTAAGACGAGCCATACACAGCTGTATGAACACTATTGTCCTCTGTCCCACTGAAGAAATAGTTTCTTTCTGAAGTGTTCAATCTGTTAAGACACATAGGTGCTTTAAAAGCTTTAAAAAATGAAGCAAAGCACTCAAACTCTCTTCTGGTTCAAATGGCAATTATCTGAAAAGCAGCAAAGAAACAGGAATACTCGGGTAAATGAAATAGCTTTTGATTGCTTGGCTATGAATGACAGTAGGATTTTGTCCTCTTTGGGACAGACATCCAGCAGTATGCGCGGGCAAGACCAAAGTCAGCCCCGGAGGACAGGTACAGCGGCAGCGACATTACTTGGCACGGATGGTTATCACAAGTCTGGGGAGCAGACGCCACTTTCATCTCTAATGGACGGAGAAATGCTCCTTGCCACTGAGCCATACAAGGACACAATTTGTAGAAAATAAAACCCATAAAAACTTCCTGATAACTGTGGGTCTGGAAAGACTCCCTTCTCTTCTGCAAGGATCATCAAACATCAAGGCTTCCACCATCATTTTTAGGCCCCATGAAGACAAAAAGAGGAAGGCCAAAAGACCAACTCTAGTCTACAAGTCCACCTTTCAAATTAATCATTCATCAACTGAAAGAGTGTCTCTCAAAATAAAAAAGACAGAAACAAAGACTAGGTAAGCGCAGACCTAAGAAAACAAAATCACTGATCATTTTAGCTTGTTTGCTGCTGCTGTTCCTTCTCTGGAGAATCCCATGCTCCAGGCAAAGCAAACCTCTGAGAGGAGCTTGTGGAACAGGGAGGCTGGAAAGCTTCAGGAGCTGAGCTTGGCTGCCTTGAGCTGGGAATGAAGGGTGAAAGAAAGTCACAAGGACCACAGTGCTGAGATTTCCAGTACAACAACTCTAGTGACTTGAAGTGCCAAATTTCAACCCGAGTGTAAAGCAGAATTACACAGGACTTGCCAGTGGCTGGTAGAAGAATGGCAACCAGACATCCTCCTTTAAACTTCTGAAGTTGGCTGTCTCACTGCTCTGATAGGTTATCACAGAATCACAGAATGTCAGGGATTGGAAGGGACATCAAAAGATGATCTAGCCCAGTCCCCCTGCTGGAGCAGGAGCACCCAGATGAGGTTACACAGAAAGGTGTCCAGGTGGGTTTTGAATGTCTCCAGAGTAGGAGACTCCACAACCTCTCTAGACAGAGGAAGAAAAAAGAAAACAAACAAAAAAACCTGCAAAAAACCAAACAACTTTCCCCATAAGCTTGTTTCTGAGAAGACAACAGACCTGGAAAAAATCTTAAGAGAAGGCAATCTTTCCTCAAAATTCAAATTCTTTAGAGAGGAAGACCTCAGAGAACTGTTAAGTCACATGCTTAGGTGCAAATGGGAAACCTGACTACAACATTAATTTATCAGGATAAACTGAGGTCTTGCAGCCACAGGAAGCATGTGAAATAAATGTTTCTGGATCCCATTCAGAGGTTTGTTTATAGGCCATGCAGTTGCATGATACCAGGGCATAATATGATAGAAAACGGTTGTGTTACTAACGAGGCTTGAGAACCTGGAATAGGGAAGGAGTGGCCACAAAAATCTCATCAGTGCTGGTAAGTCCAGGACAGTTGAAATTCAAACTTGGAGCTTGCAGCTGGCTAAAAATCCTCACATGTTTTGGCAGTGTGAGAATTTACGAGAATGGATGAATTCCAGTTTGACTTTCTGAACTCTCTGTGTGCTTTTGTCTATAGTGATGGCTCTGCTGGTCTTCAAAAAGTTGCCAGAAGAGCCGGTCTTGGAGCATAAGCACAGCTCAGCCTGAGCAGGCTGAGAAGCATGTGTCCAGCACAGCAGCCTGCAGAAGGGGAGGCTCCAGTACGGCTGTAAGAGACTGATCACAGAAACCACCTTGAGGAAGCACTATGCCTCCCATGTGCCCAAGGTCCCCTCTGCCCATAACTACTTGTCTATAAAGCTATAGCTTTATGGCAAAAGGATCTGATAAGGAGTCAGAGAGAAACGTGTCAGTGAGGAATACAGAGTAGATTCCTGGCCAGAGACAAAAAAACAAATTCCAGTTCAGTTGGGCAAGTTACTCTGTATCGGGCAAGGACCTTGTCCTGTTATCTGAGATCTCTACTTGTTTGCTGGTGGGGAAACAAGCAGTAAAGCCTTTGGCGAGGCTGCGATCAGCAGTGATTCAGAGCTGCTGCTGGTGGTTGACAGCCGGCACCCACCTCTGAACCGTGGCTGGGAGGTGTCCAAGCCAGGGTGTTCTGTGCGCAGCTGCTGCTGGGGGGTAGAGTGGCTCCTATTATGCAGAGAGAAGGTTCTTGTGCTCAAAGGAGTGCCCCTTGGAGGGGCTGCAGACGGGATGAAAAGGAGGGAGACCCCCAGTGAGCTTTTTTCTTTTATCTTGCAGATGAACCAGATGGCGGGAACAGCAGAAACCAAAGAAGGAGCATGAAGCCTTTAAGAATCAGATTGCTAAAACGTAGGGAAACTGAAGCCAAAAACTAGGCCTGGACAAAACAGAGCACCAGAGT
This sequence comes from Nesoenas mayeri, assembly GCF_963082525.1. Lineage (NCBI taxonomy): Eukaryota > Metazoa > Chordata > Aves > Columbiformes > Columbidae > Nesoenas > Nesoenas mayeri. Next base: position 22,099,138 of record NC_137541.1, read on the forward strand.
GGAAAAAAAAAGGCACTGAAGGAGCTCAGCCAAAAGGGGAAATAAGAAAATAAACCAGCTCAGTTCTTCAATTCAAATTTAAACTCCTCTGAGAGGAGACTTGGAGAAACTGAAGAACTGGCATTAAGTCTCCTTTGTAGCTGCAGCTGCTCACGGTTATCTGTCTGCAGCCTGTGCATTTCCCAGGGTGGGAAAAAAGGGCACCAAAAAGCGACCAGTGGACCCATCACAACCTGACACACTCGGGCAAATATTCACGCTTGTCTAACAGGTAAGAAAGGTCCTGCTGCAGCATTGCCACAGCCCACAGCAGCTGCTCTGCATCGAGTCACTGATGGTGGGGGACACATAATGTTCCCTCTGCACCTACTTGCTCAAGCCGGGCTTTCTGATCTCTCTGGAGAGACGCTGCTGAGCCTGCATTTTAATGCGCTTTCAGGTCCCAAGACAGATTTTTCATCAGGCAAGACCTTGCTACGGGATGTTGCGCTACATCCTTTCTTCTCAAGAGTACTCTCATTTTTCAGAGCAAATGCCCATAGAAGGGTCACGGTGTCAGGCACACCATCTGCAGGATGTGCTCTGCTCCGCCATTTCCAACCGCAGACTGACGGACACTGCTGCTCTATCCCCCCAAGGAAGCATTACAAACCGCTTTCCACCCCCAGCCCCCCGTTTCAGTAAAGATCCCGTGACACTTAGTGGAAAAAAAAACAACGTTGTATTTGATTTACAATTAACAGGATTCACAAATAATGACAAAGAAACAGATTAGCCATGAAATTAGGATGCCTCTGCTGATGAAGGAGTAGCTGGCAAAGCACCTTTATGTAGAAGTCATGTACCTCGGTCCTAAGCAGTGTAAAATAACTTATAGCCCAGGCAGGTTCAGGAATGGTTATACACAAATGCAAGAAGTTGAGTACAGAACAAACGAAAAAACTCCTCCCAGCGTACTGGGCAGGAACCCAGTTCTGGTGAGGCTTTTCAGAAACTGCAGGTAAGGCCCACTGACAATTACTAGGAACATTTTCAAAAAGGGGGGGGAAAATACATCAACAAACAGTAGAAGTCACTGCATGGCAGCCTACCAGGCAGGGAGGTCGGGCAGCAGACAGCGCGTCAGCTTGCTGAGAATCAGCAGAGTCCGGGCGCTTGGCAGGACAATGAACGAAGGAGTACAGATGGCAGCGCTTCATTAAAATGCTACTTTACTGCCAAAAGCTTGCGAGACAAAGAGGAATAAAGTTTTCTGATGTGCAATACAGCAATTTAAGAAGACGTACCTAACTTTTTGATTTGTATGGAGCTTACCTATATTGTAAACACACACTTTCTAACAAGTTATTTCCGTTTTCTTTGCTATGGGTTACAGTGTGTGTTCAACCAAATGCAGCATTCCAAGGCTCAAAACTGACTGAGTGGTTTCCACTAGACGGGTATGTGATTTTTCCAATATCATACTAGTATTTTACATCACAAATACAATAAAAACAAGTGATGGTATTTCTAGGACAGTTCCAAGATTCAAATTAAAAATCATCAGAACCATTCTAAAATAAGATACTATACATAATTAAATCATGTTAAACAGCACACTCTCGGCAAGCAGCTAATTACAAGCATTCTGCTGGTCATGTTTTTCACACAAAAGTCATTCAATAGCACATAAATATTTCTTTTTCTGATCCGTTTCTTTTTACAAAACCATTCATCAGATTCACAGAATTAGTACAAGTAAGGCACATTAGCATATATCATAAAACTCACAATAATAACAAAGAGTTGTAAAGTTTTAAGGACTAATTCTTTCTTTGCAGTGATTTCTGAACCAAGTAGAACCCTCCTACATGGACATTACTGTTATTTCTGTCGCAGCCAACTGTGGTGGGTGCAGTACTGTGCATCACCATGGACATACATAATTAAATTAAGAACCGTGTGTGGTAGCAAATCCCATTCTCAGATCTCGCAGGGAAATCAAACACATTATTCATGATGTTTGTTATGAGCATAGACTAAGATTTAGAACTGTATGGAAGTCAATTTCCAGTTATCAAAATAAAAGGGGATATTGCATGTGTCTCTGTGTTACTGTTTTCCTAGTAGAAATATTGCTTAACGTAGAATGGATGCTATAGTATTGAATTTACTTGCATAATGAATCCTAAATGCTGATGACTCAGATTCTACTAAATTAAACAAACTATAGGTCTTCCTTCTTCCGCCCCCCACCCTGGCCCCAACCAAAGGACTCTCTTTCCCACAGAAGATTCATTTACACACAACACAGCTTTTAATGAGAAGCATAATTTACAGTAAAAATTTTTTACATTACACCTCTGCTATCAAAAAAACATGAAATCTTTCATTTAAAGTTGTAATTATACATTAAAAAATAGAACACTATTTCCTTAACAGGAAGAATGAATTTGAACATCTTCAGATCAGATTTCTTTATTGCGGCTTTTGAGTCAAAGGTCAGTCACTTTATTCTCTAATGCAGCTGCTATTTGCTGTAAACGGAAGGCAAGCTGCATTTTTTGCGCAGCTGGATCCTCTTCAAGTGCATTTATAATCTGGAAGAAGTAAACACAGAATGTTTAGAATCATTTAGCTGAAAATATACGACATAGTTCCCGGACAAAGTGTCTGATACTGTTTTGGTTGTAAAGAGTCCTTTGCATTTACTCTGCACCAAAGATAAAGTCCGTCTAATAGGCCCCATGTTGTATTTTTACACAAAGGCAATAAAAATTATCGTGTCCGTTACTTTATCTGAGTTGCTGTAATGTTTCCCATTATGCTGGGATTCAAGCAAATTAATAGGTGGTACTTTATCTTGTGAAATATTACATTCCAAGATGGAGCAGGCAGGGGGAAAAACGTCTTCATAGCTATTTGAGAAAGGGTGCTTGTACTTACAATGCACCCTACGAGGCTTAAGGGCTGTTTACCGGCAGTAATTAAGGCCCATCCCCAGGAGCTGTGGTTGTGAGAAGCTCCTGGGTGGTCCATGCACAGGCACAAGGTAGAGCAGGACCAGGTCCCTGGTGTCTGTGGCCAATAAGAGGAAGAAAATGGCCTGGCCGCAGCGTTGGGGAGCTTTGGCAGCTTCCCTTCGGCTCCCGCCAAGAAATGCCGGGACTCTGGCCCAGCACCACGTAGCTCAGGAAGCAAAGAGCTCATTAGAGGAGCCCCCCAGCATCCCACACGCAGCCTCTGCTGTACAGAATATATATATATATAGGAAGGTACAACTCTAAGACATAAGGGATTTGGAAACAAGAGCTAGAAAAGGTCAACTGTTATGAGAAGGCTTTTCTTCAAATAGAGTTTTTTAGGGCTCCTCAAGATCAAATTTCAAAGGTTTCGAAAGGTTTTCATCTCCACCGTCCTTTAGGGAAACATTTCCACCAACTATTAGATTTCTCCATTAGAAGAATGTGTTACACGGCAAAACCATTCCTTTTCTAGAACTGGCTTTATTAATAAAAGTCAGACACTGTAATCAAGCAGAAACCTTTAGCTCTGTTTAAATATGATATAAACTTGCAAGTACAAGAACTAGAGAAATAGACTTTGCTTGTCACTACCTGTGGTTTTCATTACTTGCGCATCATTGACAATGGAGATTAATGCAGTCAATATTAATCTAGCCAATAATTTCACTTTGAAGGGCTGGTATAACATTTGAGTTTCAAACGTGGGAGCAAATTTATTAAGAAATAATTATTTTAATGGATTTGTTTTTAAAGCGTGAAAGTATTTTTACAAGACAGAGTTAATAAACACTTACTACAGTATTTAAATTGAGCCTAATTTAATTTGATATTGTTCCCTTAATTTAAACAATTACACCTAGCTGTAACTCCTCAAATCTAGACTAAATAATTCATGATTATCTCTGCTGGTGAATATATCCTTCATATAAATGTGGACAATTAGAATGTACCCACTTAGTCACTGTCAAGCCCTGCAGAGATGCAGAAGGTACAGCGCATGCTGGGAATCACTGCGTCAGTAATAAAGACAAGGGCAGCTGCAAAACGTTCCAATTTATGCAAATTAAAACATTTTCATGGAAAATAAATAAGCGCGATTAATTTTACGGAATGGTTCTTGACAGATTATTTCCATAACTCTGAATTAGCAGCCTTTTCATCGGATGCACCTTGTTGTTATACACTGATGTACGCGAAGGGAAGAGCTGCAGCTGCGCACTGGGGTTTGCTGGGCTGTCACTGGGAATCCCACAACACGGTGACTCCAGCTGCGCCTGCCACCACCTGTGAAATCGGGGACACAGGGCTGTGCAGGGACAGAGGCTTTGTGGTTCACGTGTCACCCAGGGTCCCTGAGTGGGTCTGCAAGAGTTCAGCCCGCAGGAATGCGATGCACGTCAGCTGGGGCAGCGCTGGGGGCGACGGAACCAGCGCCGTGGGGCTGGTCTGCATTCCTCTGGCTGCTTCCCCTGCCGACCCCCACTGCAAGGACTCGCAGGGTGATTTGATTTTCCCTGCTTACATCTGTTTAAAGCTGTGCCAGGCTGGCTGCTCCTGTATAGAGCAGCTGCAGTGGAGCTGAGGACAAGACTTGCTGCCTTTAGTGCTAAATGTAAGTGAAAACACGAACTGTGCTGAGGCACAAGACAAACCGAAGAGAGCTCACATGTGCTGCACTCCTTTTTGATTCAGCATCTGTTCTTACTTGCCTTGATTTAATTCTGAGAGTTTTCTGGAGGCATTCATTTCCATGGAAACCTTTGAATAAAAGTTCCCTTCTCTCTTTTTGTTTTCAGATTAAGTTTGGAGAGCCACAGCCACAGCCCAGCTACACTGGGATATTCTTTGTCTCCCTTTCCACAGGGCCTGAATAACCTAAGAAATGTTTTGGACTGGATCTGTGAGCCTCCTCTCGAACCAGACTATATTCAACAGTCACTCTGCTTCGGATTGCCTTGGGCAGACACTTCATTTGGCACAGCAGAACAGGGACGGTAGCAGGCATGGCAGTTATAAGTGCATCTTAACTAATAAAAAAGGCACGGCTCCATTCCTACAAACAAAACAAGTTTAATGGGTTGTTCCTAATTAAAAAAGCACTGGCTTGAAACCTGATACAGCTCTGACGAGTGCTTCTTGCTCAGTGACATTCTTGAGTCCTAATTCTTAGGAATGAATACAGTAGAACTGAAGAGAAATTATTCTTAAACTGTCACTAACAAAACCAGATAGCCCATTATGAAATTGTTCATTTATAAGAACACACCTTTGACCACTGTAATTGCCAAGCAAGGTGTATAATTGCAAAGTTAGAGCTTTCTGCTCAGCGTTGATTTTACCCGATTATCCACGGAATTCCAGAAGTTGTTCCTTTAGACTGATGTTAGCCTTCATAACTTTTCACCATTAATATTATTAAAAAATAAAAACAGAAGCTGCAACTTACCTCATCATAGTATTTGTTAGTGTACTGGTAGAGTTGGTGTAGAGCCACAAGCGTATTTAAGGAATCGGTATGTGCCTGTTAAACAACACAAGCGAGCAGCAGACATGTCAAAATAGGATCACAGACAGCTAAAAGTTACGCACATGCACGACTGCTGGATACAATACATAATATCTCCAAATGCAAACTCTGCATCTTGTAACTTTTGTTAAATGACAGTTGGGGCAGAAAAAAGGGGTGAGAAAACTTTTGTTTGGTGATTTTCAGATCAAGACTTTCCCACTGGTGTTTTTCCAGCCTATCCACAAGTCTAACACTGGAGGTGGAAAGTATTTTGAACTGTGAACATCAAACCACAGACTACAGCTGAAACATCTGTTAACAACATGGGTGTGTATAACTAAAGCATTTAGTGAGTACAATCTACGTATTGTAGAGATATTAAACATTGGTTCTCTCACTGTCATGGCTGTTTGAAATCCTTTCTCCAGCTCTTTTTAACTCTTTGAAATTATTCACACCTCACTTCAGCAAAGGTGTAACCCATCAAGATCACGAGCGCATGTACGTTATGAAAAAGCCATCTGAATCACAAAGATGGAAAGGGGGGAGAGAGAGAGACAGAGACAAAAGACTTTAAATGGAGCAGGAAATAACCCTTCAGTTACCTCTTCCTCCCTCCTCCTCTGACGTTTAACTTATTTAGTGAATGTGCTCTACCTGTCTAAACAGATGTTTTTCATTCAAACGCGTAAGATTCAAATCTCTAGCAACATCTTTAGTCTTTCAAGTTAGTTAAGAAAATGAAGAATTGCAAAATATTGCTACTGGCATAAATGATTACCCAAGGCATAAAACAGCACAGATACATCCATCTTTCCTTGCTCTATAAAATTCACTTCCAGAGCTGTTCAAAATTTGCAATGTTCGATCAATCCTTCCATATTCATTTTTATCATAATTTTGAACGTAAACAGAAAGGAACAACATGTGCTGCTGATATTAAAACATTACTTCGAATTTACTTTTAATCACTAAATGTTTTAATTTTATATACATCGCAATTTATGTAATAAAAAAAGTGAACTGGAAAATGAAATGTCACTGCAGATGAGTTTCGAGTGAATGACTGAAAATAGAAACGCTCTCATGAGAATGTTGATCTGCAAAATGTTAGGTCCTAAGGGCACTGAAATAAACAAACCACAAAAAATTCTCCAAACATCCTCCTTGCTCTAGAACTCTTCAACTAAACTAAGCAAATGAGCAAAGCAGCCAGTAAATACACTGTCTCTTTGCTCATGCTAAATAACACCTTTTAACACTGGTGAGGGCCTCTCCTGATTCTCTCAGTTAAATCGAGTGCTGCGAAGGCAGAAGCCTGCTCTAGCTAAGCTGAGCTGCAGAGCAGACCAGGCTCTAGCTAAGCTGAGCTGCAGAGCAGACCAGGCTCTTTGAAGACTGAGGCAGATTTTGTGGTGTCTTTGCTCCACCAGTCTCCAACTAGACTCTCCAGCTAGCAACCACCCCCCTTGCTCTTCTCTGTGAGAGGTGACCCCCAGTCACCTATAATGCAAATAAGAAAAAGTGCCTCTACGTGAGCACATGGTGATCTTCTCACATGCAGCATAAAGCAGAGGTATTGCCCTCATACAGACAGCTCTGAAATGGGCTACAGTTAACGTATGTGCCTTGTTCATTTCTGGAGCCTAATTTTTGTGGCGGTAGCACTCCATTATTATTATTCCATTATTATAATACTTGTTATCAGTATGATCAATGCTAAAAATCCTCTATATGCTGTGGAGAGAAAACACAATTCAAGAGCGCTATAATTTTTCCACAACAGGTGTGAAAAAATCCAAACACTTCGCTCTGGCACCTACATCACTCGGACAGATGAGTGATGATAACCATTCTTGGTTCCATTCAATAATCAACACTTCAAAGGGCTAAAAGGCATGACTACACTAAGCAGGAGTGTTTCAGAGATGTCTGAAATAACTCACTGGATGTTTGCACATAAAATAAACCCGATTGTTGAGGCAGAAAGAGAAGACAAAGAAAAACAGTGCTATACTTGGCTCTAATTTCAGGATAAGAAAATGAAATTTATTCTTACCCGAGAAATCTCTGCTAGATGGGTATTCATATCTTGGTCACTAACTGGCACCATCTGACGAATACCTTTGTAGTAACTGCAACAAATGAAAACAAACTTTCAATTAGGTGAAATACACTCTGGCTTTCTAGTAATTCCATATTTCCATTTTGCAATTATTTTAAACAAGCTTCCTAATAATGCAAGAGATGTTCTGCCACAACAGACCGATGATTCCTTCAGTAATCCTGTCTCCCAGCAGTCATTAGTGCCTTCGCCACAGAAGCACATTGCATCTGATTGTACAAGGCCAAGCAACAGGAAATAAATCTATTTATAATTGCAGCTGATGATTATTTTAGGTCTTCAAACTTTTGAAGTCATCAGCTAGCAACAGTGTTGTCCTGTGGCAGAACTTCTGTGGTATTCACAGAATTTCCAATTGGTAAATGGGGGAAGTCAGAGATGGAAAAGAAAACAAAGGTGTTTGTGAAAATGTTTTCAGGATTTGATCTCGACTGAGCTATGGAAGTGCAGCATTGGTTAGACAGATCGTATGGGTGACAGCGACTGCCACGGAAAACAGCATCACCTTTTCTCCTGAATAAATGTATCCATCAATCTATCCATCTGTCTGCACAGACATGAGCACGGGCTGGGTCATAACGGTGATCCATTTCAACCCTGCCATCGTCGCCACCAAGGGAACACTTTAACATTCAGGTGTAAATTTTTTAACAATTGACAGTTGACTATGACTGCCTCAGCATTTGCCTTTCCTCTTACTGAGTACGTTCACATGGGCTTAAGGCCCTAACAACTCCAAATAAACATGAAAAGAGTCTATACTTACTCTTCCACCATTTTCTTATAGTTAGAGATTTCTTTTGCATAAAGTAATTTATTACTTGGAGAATCCTGAAAAATTTATAAGAGAGAGAAATTGTGTTGATTTGTTTTGTAGGAAGCAACAAAAAGGCAAGAATCTAAGATCAAGCTTTACATTGACATGCACTTGAGCTTTACAGATATTAACATTTGGATGCTTGTTATTAACATCTACCTTGGTACATGGGTGGGATGATTTGTCTTAAAAGGATAAAGCTTACACACAGCATTACTGTTGAGTTTTACAAATATATCAGTGCAAGATAATACTAAATATTATTCATGGACATGAATTAATCAGTTCTTAAACTTGCTTTTTATGAAAGAAGCTGGTATTTTCTCCTTTTTATAAATACCAATTGGCAGATGACACAGTAACACTGACATGTTCACCAACCTGTTAAGTGGTGAAACGCTAACTTCATTATAAAACAAAAAAGAAATGATCAAGGCTGTATCTCCTCAGAGAATGGGTATTGTCTATGAGGATGCCCTTTGTCTTGTCAGGCATGACTGCAGTCAAGATGTAGAATGCAAATCACTTACTCTGCTTAATTTGTGCTCTGTTCTTGTGCAAGCATCCATGAAAGTCTGTGCGATGACTGACAAGGAAGCATCCACTACTTCATGAACATGAACATCAAAGATGAAATGGGGATTTTTCAGTATGTTTACCCAGAATCTAAGAGGCAGGCTGTAAAGCAAGAAAGAAGATAAATAATCCTTTTTACACAATAAATATTCTACAATAAGCACATCACATGAAATTAAGTATGGGTTTTGCATTTCTGCCTCCTCACAACAGTGAAGCTTAATTTTATGTCAACATTTATACAAGCTATCTTGTGTCTGGTTTCCATGCCTGAAAGCCAAGCCTTTACAGAAAAACTCATATGAGAAAAATCTCGAGTGCCCCAGAACAGCAAGAGAACATGTCTGTGTGATTAGAGAAACTACCCAAGTAGCATTTACGAGATTTTGTGCTTTGACAGGTAAATCTAGTCCAATTTGCTTCTTGCTTTCCTCTTCTCAGAGAAAAGCAAAGCAAAACAAAAAGTAAAGCGGTAAATCTGCCATCGAAAACCCCAGAGGTAGGCTGGTTTCATTTCTGCAGCTTCTAGGCTTAGGGGAATCCTTTTGGTCGTATAAACATATTATCTCAGTTAAAATGATTCCGTGAATTATAAATGAAATTTACTTTGATTTGTGCTAAGAGTGCCAGTACATACCTGGGAATCACACTCTCATTTCTCTGTAATGCAATTATTATTCTGTTCATACCGTACCTGTTTGTTTTCCAGATGTGAATGGTATCTTCATCCTTGATGTCATGTTTTTCTGCTTGTTCATCAAGGAAGTCAAAGAAGTATTTCACAGCTGGTGGCACCACATGGTTCGAATTGAGCACACTATGAAAGAAGTTATCTACAAACTGCTGAAGTGTCCCCTGAAGGAAAATTTAAAAAAATCTATTACATTTGTGTTGCAGGCTGAACTCAGTGCCACCCTAGAATATTTTATTATTTTTAACACTAACAGCCCAGTCTAGTTGCAGTCACTGATGACCTTCATTCTGAGCGCTAAGGGTAACGGGTGACAAAAAACAAGGAACTTAGTGCAGTGGCCTTGCCAACTGCCAACACAATAAAGGCCTTCAAGAGAACAAATTTATGTTCTAACCTGAAAGGTTGTGACTTCATCGACTATTCTACTGTTTGCACAGAAAGGTGTGCTTTCTGCTTGACAAAAGAAGCAGAAACTGGTCGCTAAGTATACAATACATTTACACTTCAGGGTTGTTTTGCACAAAAAATAATTGTTAGCCATTTTTTAATGGATTTGCCACTTGCCACCTCCAGTTTCTCAGACTCCAGAGCACCATGCTATTTGTAGAAAGAGACTAAGAAGAAAAAGTACCAATGAGCACTTGACCTTTTGTTTAAGGGCAAGCACCCATCTGTCATCATACTGCCAGTCTGGCCCAGCTCCACTGAGCCCAAGGAGTGAAGTGTGCTTGGTTGGATTCCTGCATCTGCCTGGACCTTAGAGACTGTGACCTCAGAGAGTGTCCCCTTGTTTTAGAGATGACCCTGTTGAGGCCACATGAAGTTTTTCCCTGCTCAGCTGGTTGGCCCTACGGACATATTTAGAAATCATAGAATCATTTTGGTCGGAAGAGACCCTCAAGATCATTGAATCCAACTGTTAACCTAACACTGTCACTAAACCATGTCCCTAAGAACCTCATCTACACATCTTTTAAACACCTCCAGGGATGGTGTCTCAATCACTTTTGTGGGCAGCCTGTTCCAATGCCTGACAACCCTTTCTGTGAATACTTCTTTTCTTAATATCCAATCTAAACCTCTCCTGGTGCAACTTGAGTCCATCTCCTCTCATCCTATCACTTGCTACTTGGGAGAAGAGACCAACACCCACCTCAATACAACCTCCTTTCAGGTAGCTGTAGAGAGTGAGAAGGTTTGCCCTCAACTTCCTTTTCTCCAGGCAAAATAGCCCAAATTCCATAATATGCTCCTCGTTATGACTTGTGCTCCAGACCCTTCATCAGCTTCAAGGGCTGCATCTGCTTTCTCGCTGCCACTCCAGCTGCCGGACCCAGAACAGGGAAGGGACTGAGAAGGCAAGGAGCCCTGTGCCACTCTGCTGTCAGCAAGGACACACTGACAGTCCTTGGGTTCTAGGGGTGGTTGTGGTTCCAGCCATGACACTTCACCAGCTCCATATGAGTTAGGAAATCTCCAGACTGGTAATAATCCATAAACTGGCTACTGGGAATAGAAAAGGGCTGGCTACATCTTTCTGGCAATTTGTCCTGTCATCTATACACAGACTGTCCTTCACATCCACTTTCATACTCAGACAAATGGCCCTAGCTGAGGGTAGATCACCCTCATTTTCACAAGGAGCCTGACTTTAGGGTCATTAAACACATTATCCTAAATTCTTTCTGCAAGGAGGAGTGCTTCACAAAATTATTTTGATTGTGATCCATTCTGCAGTATCAGCACCAAAAATACTCTAAAGAGACTACTATTATTTGAAAACACTTTGATTATTTTTCTAGATTATACCACAGCATGCGTCACAAACAAATATATGGCTTTGTAGCAGTTTATAAGGTATTTGGTTCACAAGAAAACCCAACCAATATTATCTAAACAGGTGGCACTGAAAAGAATATCCATCTTTGTCTTGCAAGAAAAATCTTTCTTTAACGAGCATAAAATCATGGTTCTCAGCTTTGATCAGGAGTTATACTTTATGTCTTTCCCAGTAATGTTCCTCAGGGCATATTAATCACTTGAAGCCCTGAACACCAGCTTGTATGTACATGACACAAATTCAACATTGCAGCCAAATGTATGACTAATAGTTGCATCATTTTCTTCACTTGTACCTCAGAATCTCAGATGTAAGGTGTAACCGTGGTACAGCTGAGCCCTACCTTCACAGAGAGAAGTCTGGTCAGGTAGATTTCTGTAATAGCTTTGGTCCTCTCTTTTTCTTTCACGCTGCCCCGCTTCGATTTACCTTCATCTATTTCATCTACTGGCCGAACTAGATGCCAGACCTTATTTTCATCTTCCAGGAGTGCATGCCCTAGAAACAATAATTGCAATAATTACAAAAAACACCTTGCACCCAAATCAGCAACATGAAAATAATCATATACAGGTAAGATCCTTGTTCTCTAGCTTTAATTTACCTTTTATCTTGCCGAGAGGATGTAGATGACTCTGTTCCTGTCCAACATAAACAACTCAAGTACTAAATGTTCCATAATACATAAGCTGAAAGAAACAGCACTGAAGTAGGATTGCAGCTTGCTTTTGTCAAGAATAAAGAGAGAGGAAGGAGTCACACAATAGAGAAACCCCCGTTCAGTCATGGATGCACAGTATGTATATTTTTTGAGGTCCAATACTCTACTCCTTTGTGAATTCTCGGAGCCATGATGAAGTTACAGAAATTCAGCTAGGTCTGACCCAACAGCCACCACAGAAAGGGAAACTGTAGCCTGCTTCAGGTGCCAGGCAAGAGATTGCTGTAGCGGCTCTGGTGAATTTGGCAATGGCAATTTAAGAATTCATGTTATCATTGTTTTTTCTAGGTATAACATTAAAATGTACATTTTTTTACCCTAACTGCTGAATTCAAAGTATGGTACCTCACTTTATCAGCATCTGACCAGCAGCACTTTGTAGCTGAAAGGAGGAAAAATGTTTCCTTTCACTGAAAGGATGTGAACTCCAGAGACAGAGGTAACAACTGCAGCAAACTCGTAATCCACTATAATGAGATTTTAAGAATCTGTTTGTCAGTATTCATAGCTTAAACCAGACAAGGAGACTCACACCAACTCTGTTACCATATAGCAGAAATGAGAATAAGCTCCTGGATGCTTATGATAGCTCATCTTATCAGAGTGCCCCGCTATAGTGTGTCCATGGCTTGGTCACACCAAGGTCATGCCACAGTCCCTAAGCTTAGTTCAACAATCATGCAGCGCAATAAAGGGAGTCTTGCATTTCAACATCTGCATGAATGTTCAGACAAACTCTATGTTTGAGAATCTTTTGTTATGAACAGATCTGGAAGAGATTATACAACTGTTTTAACTTGCAGTTAATATGCCTCGAAAAAAAGATTCTGTGTCACAAACTTCTTTTCAAACCTCCAGGCTTTGCTTGTTGTTTCTTTGGTTTCTCATTTTTTATATATACTTGGCACAGTCCCTAAAATCAATGGAGCTTTTCTAGTGGAAGTTACCAAATCAGTGCATTTAAAATCATTGACGTCTTTAAAATGTGAGTTATTTTTCCCATAAAATTGTGATTCATCCCTATTGCACAAATTGTTTTGCAACACTGCTAAGTTTTATGCTTTAATATATGTATCTAATGTAAGCAAATCCCAGTTACAGCAGAAAATATCAGTTTCCAATTGCGTGAATTTTGTCCTTTCAAATTTTTGGCCATAGTAGTTTATTAACTAAGTTCCTCAACAACTACATTGAGTTTGACAGCTTGCATGTATGTTCAATATTTTGAATTACAGAGGAAAATAACATTTATATGTAATCTGGCCAAACCAACATTTCTGCTTCAATCTACTTTATACATCCTTATGAAAAGCATTAGCTGTGCAGTCTTCTGCGGCCTTTACTTCTTTTTAACCAGGTAAGTATAAAAAAATCTCGCATTAAATCATGTTGCCCTTTGAGAGTCTTTAATTTGACTTGGAAGTTCATGTGAAGCAAGTAAGAAATAAAAGCTATCACTTTATTTTGAAGCAGCTGTGATTTCACAATCGATACCATTCATAGCAATCACCCACCCATACAGTAAGAACTGCTGGTGGGCCCAGAGCCTGGAATTTCTTTTGCAATGCCTGTTGTTTACTTTTGTAAATTAATAGATCAAATCACGCAGTTAGAGCAGAAACTATTTTCCAGCCTTATGTCAGTCACTTGGTACACTGCTGCTTCCTCCTTTAATGCAAAGGAATTCATCCTCTTTGCTCTCCTGATGGTATATTGCCCCATTTAACTTTGGAGAGAAGAGAAACAACCAAAGGGGTTTCCACTGAAATTAGTGGCCCTTATGTGCAGCTTAATTTGGCCCGTGCGTGTTTAGCAACAACAGAATTGCCTACTAGTGAAGTACTAGTTATTTCATAGGAAAGTAGGGACTACAGCTCAACCAGATGAACTTCTGCAATACAAAGATCCCAATTCATTGCTAAAAATAGCAGGAAGAAAGAGGAAGAGAAATTCAGGAACATAGGGCAACACAACATGTTGGCAGTACGGTTGCTAAGAGAAAATAACATTTCTGTGAGATAATATTTTCCCCAATGGAAAAGTAGGAGGTGAAGAAAATAAAAAGATGGGGAAAGACCTCCTTTTTTATTGCAGTAGCCACATTATGCACCAAGTCATAAGCGAGGAGAAGACTGTGCCCACTGGGTCAAATGCTTTTCCCAAAACTCCTTGTCTTGGCCCTTGGGCAAGTATAAAATAGCACTGGAGGGATTAACACCAAATATTGACTATACTGACTAATCATAGTGGCATGAACCGTGATGTAAACATGATGGAGACAAGTGAGATGGTGACAGGCAACACAGCCCCCTTCCCCTTGTGTGGCATGCAGCAAATTAGCTTCCAGTCTCCTTCCCCCGTGAATACCCCGCACCATGGAGGTGAATGAAGGGCTGCCCTACACAGTTCTGCTAATCAGTGTTTCTGATCTGCAAACCTCTGCTCTTTATATTCTGAATTAAAAAACCAAAAACAAACCCAGAGAAAGACCCCAGAATAACAGGCTATGTTGTTTTGGCTTATAGTTCAGTACAGAAATACTAGCATGAAATCATTGAAACCGTTCTCCATCTTGATACAAATTAGTAATTGCATTTATTATCTCCAGAAGAAAAAGATGCTGCATTTAATTTGTCATACCGTCCAGCTTCTAGAGTCTTCCTGTTAGAAGCTGTGAATCAAAAGCAGCATGGAAGCAATGCCAGGTTTTAGTGCAACATCTCTGAACGTGGTTTTATATTTTTGTTCCGTGCAAGGCCTGCTACTTTGGCAGAGAGTCAATGGCTTCAGCTGACATTTCTGAATGCAAAAGGTGCAAGTTAATGAGAGACTCTGGACAAAAGGAAAACCACTTCGTCACAAGCCTCATTCACAGAGCCAGGATAGGATTTCTATTTATTCCAGCCTTGTAGATCCCTGCGTCATATAAATGTGTATGTGTGGGAGGGGAAGCCTCTGATCCTGTCCTCTCCCTTTAATACCTACAGTGTCTCACAAATCACTGTCACTGCAGGCTCTCACTTTGTACAAGCTTTGTAACATTTTATAGCTTTCTGAAAGAACAAGTTGGCGTTGGGTAGCTCTGAAGACCCTTGGGCACTTAAGAAAATGGGCTCGCCTGGAAAGAAATGCTTTCTTCCCAAATTTGTACACTACCACAATGTAAGACAGGATGTGAAGCTGTCTTCACTCCATACTTTGGGATCCAAACTCTCTTCTGCACTCTTTTTCTCTCATGTATGAGAGACATTACGTGACAGCAGTGTCCTCAGAAGTCTGCTTTTCCTTTACAACTCCTTATATGTCACACACATAACAAATAAGGAGTTAATCTTGGAGTACAGATCATGTATCTTCAAAGAGCTTCATCACATGGAATCACAGCTAAAGACAGAATTGTAGAGAAGGAGGAAAGGAAAATAAAACAACAAAATCAGAAAACCTCAGGGTCTGGTCCTCCACTGCCTGCAAGAAGGTCAGCGAGCTGGGGAGAATGAAGACCGGGACCCCAGAATGGGAGACTGGCCGCCACGCTGTGTTAAGAAAGCAAAGCAAGCTAAGGACACCAGCGGGCTCCTTGCACGGTCCACTCGCTTCTTCAGAGTGGAGGTGATTACTGCCTCAGTTATCTCAGCAATTGGTGCATCCAAACTGAACGGGGACCGGGAATCAGCTCCTTGCCTGGCTGCACTTCACAGTCCTCTGTATTAAATTGAACGGCTTTTTCAGCTGACGTGCTGGTTTGGCACCTGCTGTGACAGAGTAGTCAGCACTTGGCCAAGTGTGGCAGGTACTTGCACTAAAGGGGTGAAAGGATGGCAGCAGGGTGCAGCCATGACCACTGGAAGACCCTTCAAGGGCGCTGGAAAAAGTGTCAACAGAAAGCATCCGGGAGGAGGGAGTAAGAAGTAAATGGCAAGTAATTCTGCCAGTCCCAATTCCCTGGCCAGCACTGAACACAAATGAAATGGAAGTCTGCACGTTTTTGCTAAATAGCGATATACGTCAGAGCTGTCAGCTGAGACCCATCTTCTTGAAAAATGCACATTTCTGGCATATTATTTCCAATCTGTTTGGACTGCCCAGCCCTTGAAACCTGTTAAATTTAAGATCAGTAAATCTTTTTAAAGTACTGAAACTATTAGGTGAAGCAATGGCTTTTGCAATCAGTGCTAGACAGAAAAGCATATCAAATGAGTTAAGAGAAGGAAGAATGATTTCAACAATTATCATTCCATAAATCTACCTTCTACCTCATGTAAAATAACTGAATATAAGGATAAAAGAATAGAGAAACTGAACATCTGAAAAGTAAAGTAAATACATGTGACAAAGAACATCAATTTACAAGTAAATATTTCCATTAAAATCTGATTGCATTTTAGGTAGTAACGGATATTGTGTCTCGAGAGGTTTTGAGATAAAGGAAATTGGTCTAGACAGAATGCTAACAGAAGAAGTAAAAGCTTTAAAAGATGGGTTGCAAGCTAACAAGTTGTCTTTCACGTTGAGAAGTCCAGCATACTGTAGCAGACTGCAATATAAGAATTATGCAAGAGCTCCTTCAGTGATGTGAAAGAGAGGAAACATTAGAAAGAAACTCCTGACACCAACTTACAGTGGATTGCAAACCTCAAAATGAACAAAGGAATTGTGGAAAATGCTGCATCTAAAGAGATGACATGAATGGAATGAGCAAAGACAACCAACGGACCCTGGAAAAACCAAGCTAGCGTAGCCGGTGAAATATGGCTCAAAGGGAGGGAAACACAAAATATGAACATACAGAGATGAGTTTGCAGGGCAACATAGTAGTAAGAAATGCAATAAAAAAATTACAACAGATCCATTATGCCACAGAGGGGAGCTCGTCTCTACTGTGATTCTTCTAGAAAACTGCATCCAATTCTCAGTCTAATAAGAAGAGGAAGAAATTTAGAGAGGAAAGTAAAAATAGGAAGAAAGAAGGAGAAAAAGAGATTAAGTTTTGGAAAGATGAAACGTATGGTTTGACTGTAGCTGCAGCGGGATTAAGAAATAAAGTATACAAGGAAATATTTGGTAAGAGTGCTTTCTATTAAGCTGGGCTATAGACTCACAGCAATTATGGTTAAAGCCCCATTATTTAAGGCTTTTATAATAAGAATGAAGAAAACCATCACAAGCGTGCAGTGGGTAATGCACAACAAATAAGCTTTTCATAGTCTGGTGGGGAATAACCAGCTCCGCAGACATGCTCGATAAACACAGTCAGGACAGCAGTGTCATTCTCTGTGTGGGTATTGGTTTCCAGTTACTTTGGGAGGCAGTGAAGCCATAAGATACTTACTTTCCCCTGGGACATCTTGCTGATTATCCTCTGGCTGCTGCGAAATTCCCATTTTTGATAAGATAAGCGTGGCACCATCTCGGACCTTTGAAAAGACAAACACAGGGATGTTACTTCACAGAATCACAGAATGTTAGGGATTGGAAGAGACCTCAAAAGATCATCTAGTTCAGTTCCTCGCCGGAGCAG
Organism: Nesoenas mayeri; assembly: GCF_963082525.1. Classification (NCBI taxonomy): domain Eukaryota; kingdom Metazoa; phylum Chordata; class Aves; order Columbiformes; family Columbidae; genus Nesoenas; species Nesoenas mayeri. Next base: position 22,116,943 of record NC_137541.1, read on the forward strand.
GAATACCCAGATGAGGTTACACAGGAACATGTCCAGGCGGGTTTGGAATGTCTCCAGAGTAGGAGACTCCACAACCCCCCTGGGCAGCCTGTTCCAGTGTCTGTCACCCTCACTGAGACGAAGTTTCTTCTCAAGTTTAAGTAGAACCTCCTGTGTTCCAGTTTGCACCCATTGCCCCTTATCCTATCATTGGTTGTCACTGAGAAGAGCCTGGCTCCATCCTCCTGACACTCACCCTTTACATATTTATAAACAATAATGAGGTCACCCCTCAGTCTCCTCCAGGCTAAAGAGCTCCAGCTCCCTCAGCCTTTCCTCATAAGGGAGGTGCTCCACTCCCTTAATCATCTATGTTGCCCTATGCTGGACCCTCTCCAGCAGTTCTCTGTCCTTCTTGAACTGAGGGGCCCGGAACTGGACACAATATTCCAGATTCGGTCTCACCGGGGCAGAGTAGAGGGGAAGGAGAACCTCTCTGGACCTACTAACCACCCCAGGATGCCATTGACCTTCCTGGCCACAAGGGCACAGTGCTGGCTCATGGTCATCCTGTTGTCCACCAGGATGCCCAGGTCCCTTTCCCCTACACTGCTCTCTAATAGGTCATTCCCCAACTTATACTGGAACCTGGGGTTGTTCCTGCCCAGATTCAGGACTCTACACTTGCCCTCATTATATTTCATTAAATTTTTCCCCGCCCAACTCTCCAGCCTGTCCAGGTCTCTCTGGATGGCAGCACAGCCTTCTGGCGTGTCAGCCACTCCTCCCAGCTTGGTGTCATCAGCAAACTTGCTGACAGTGCATTCTATTTGCTCATGCAAGTCATTAATGAATATATTGAATAGTACTGGTCCCAGTACTGACCCCTGAGGCACTCCACTAGACACAGGGCTCCAACTGGACTCTGCCCAATTGATCACAACTCTCTGGCTTCTTTCCTTCAGCCAGTTCACGCTCCACCTCACTACCTGACCCTCCAATCCACACTTCCTCAGTTTAGCAGCAAGGATACTGTGGGAGACTGTGTCAAATGCTTTACTGAAATCAAGACAGATCACATCCACTGCTTTGCCATCATCTATCCACCTCGTTATGTCCTGATAAAAGGCTATAAGGTTGGTTAAGCAAGTAAAACTTGAAAGAAGTATGCACTACTGAGCCTCCTTCTTAACACCTAAACTGCATTTTCTGTAATCCTTAGCAAGGAATCCGGACCTATGATTAATGCTGCTTTTCAAAGGCTTCCTGGGCAATGGGTTTTGCAATCCAGAACAGACCCTCTCCTCCTCCTTTAATAAGAGATCACATCAACACCTCCTCTGAGGTCACTGAAAATGCTAAAAGCATCTACAAGACTTCAGAGTTTCCTCAATCCAGTGTGGGTGCCCTTTTGTACAAAAATGGGGTTTATAATGAGGAATTGGACCTGTCTGTTTTCTGAGGAAAAACTAACTGACTTCTATATTTTCTAATCAGGATATCTGTTGTTAGAAAACAATAAAGAGCATACAAAGGGAATATAAGTGGGTTGGAAGTGCTTGGTAGAGTGCACAGGAAGAAACCTAAAACAGACAGTACAAAAACATCAACATCTGCTCTCCTGACTGGGCTGCTGAACAAACCAGACCAACCCAAAATCTATTTAGCAACAGAACAAGGACAAAGATAATTCTCAGGGGTAGGAAGTGGTAGAGAAAAGGAGAGATGAATACGAGACCCAGCAAAACGAGCTTCTGAATGTTCAAAGGGGAATTTGGATTTGGACACTGTAATGATGAGGAAACCAAAGCCCTGGCATGTAGGTGACATATGTCTAGACCTAGCCTTTCATACTCTCAAGCTTTTACTGCCAAGATCCAGAGCTAGGCTTTTTATTTTTATTTTATTTTTTTTTAATTCTTTATGTAGCACAGAAGTTTCTCTAAAAACAAATAAAGATTTTATTTATTACTAGAGAACAGTTAACAGATGCGAACAACCACTCTGAAACACCTCCTTACATTATAATGCATTAGTGTGTTGATGCGTTTCCATCTGCCATCTCTTTGGGATGTTAAATCCAAGTCTGAGAGGATCTGTGCAGTAGAACCAGGACGCCACTCTAAGGGGTAATTAAAATGAGAAAAAACAGTTTTTAACCATGTGTAAAAATAACTACTCCAAGAATGTTTCAGTTTAGAGACCTACTGACGCATTGTGGAACATTAAAGGAAGCAATTTGGCACATGCCACGATGTGTGTTTTCTATTGCTTAATAGTTTGGGTTTTATTACAGAAGTTTGCATGAACTATTTCTAACCATGCACATGACTTTTGATTATTTTCCACATAAATTCCTTTGCACAGAATACTACAAATATACTTCATAAGAACTGCTATCAGTCCAAAATAGAGGAGTAGGACTTTGTATGGAATAGAAAAGGCAATTTTAGGTAATTTACTAGGATTTTCTGAAGGGCAAGAATTGCATCCTCTACTTTCACATTAAGGCAGTAATGAAGATATTGCAAAACTATTAATTGGAGCTTTTATTATGAGATTATTAGGCCTTTGAAGTTACATCAATTTTTTTTCTTCACAAGATGAGAACAGCAATTTTGAAAGCCTTCAAGGAAGATGATTTTCAGAGGCTGGGTGGCTCATCATCTCCTAAAAGTGCAGCTCCTATAAGTTATAATTCTTTTGAATAATCATCATAAAGGTAAGTCAAAATCAGTACGAGTTTCTGAAATTGCATTATTACTTCTCCATCAGTTAATTGTCCATGCTGTCATTGCCACATTAATTAGTACCTGAGAAACTCACTCTGTCAAACATGAATACATTTGTGCTAACACTCATTAACAGGCTCTTTGCACACTAATGACAGTACACCAAAACTTTAAAAGTCAGGAAAAAGAACTCTGTAAGAAAGCATTAATTTTTAATGCATATTAAGATTCCTTCAAAATGCTGCATTTTTGTATCCAGTTGAACATGAATTCAACTTAAAAAAAAAGGCTTTTATAGACATTTTTTTGGAAACAGAAAATCACACAACACATTTCACCTGCTCAATATAGTATCAAGAGTAACTACCTACCAAGAACTACACTCTCAGCTTTTGGCCATTGAGAACATGGCAGATTTCGATAGACTTGGTCTATTATCTTTTCCTTTACTTGTGATATTGTATCACAGTTCAGCACTTTCACAGGTATGGAATCGGTTCCTCCATCTTGGACATATACATTTACTGTCTGTAAAAAAAAGAATGTACATGGTTATTAAGACAAATAAATGCTGAATTACCTCAATATGTTCCTCTCAGTGATTTAAATGCAAACAATATCTAAAATTAACTGTGCAATGATTACTGCACAGCGGCATATATTTGCAATGGGAGTATGGATTGTTTGAGGGATCCTTTGCTGTTATCAGCCAACCAGCTATCATAAATTCTAGCTAATTCCTTCCACTATGACAAAACAGCAAAGATGCAGAATAGATTTACTCATGTGTAATATGCTACTATTATTGAGTATTAGGAATTTATTAAAGAGGGATGCACAAGAACAAAGCAGCCAGATCACTGACTAGTTACATGCCTCTCATTTAGCCAAGAACGTAGAAAAGCACAAGCAATGCAGTGCCCACATTTAAGGAGCTCTCAATAATCATTTGAACCGCATTTTGCTGAGCTGTCTTCAGGGTTGTGGTTTTACTTCTCAAATCGAGCGGACAAGGTCTGTACATATGGTTATTTAATGCCACTCAAGTGACGAGTACTGACTTGTTCAGCTCCTGTAACTTCACCTCCTGTGACCAGCTGTTCATTAGATATATATAAATACACATAGCTGCACACACATGTATACATATATCAAAGACAATTATATAATCTTGTGTGTTTGAAGACTTTATTTACTGCTACTGTTGTCACAATAACTCTAATAGCTCCAGGAAACATACCCAAGTGTCCACACTACTTCTAAAATATTACTGTTTTCTGATATTATTGACGTGTTTTTTTAAATGTAAAACAGAATTTCTTGAAAGGCTGTAATTTGCTAAATCTAGAGTAATTTTTTTAAAAAGTAGCTTTGCTAAATAAGTGTCAGTTTTAATACAGACAAAAGCATATGAGAAAACGATGGCCAGGAAACATCCCCAGAAGCAAGAAAACCATCAAGATGTTATGAAAAGCCTCTATTTTTTTTTTCACTGGCTGAATCAGTACAACAGCTCAGAGCCCTCACAGACCTTTTCCCAGCCAGGTAGCTTTGCAGGCCAGGCACATCCTAAGCATTGCAGCTCTCAGATATGTACCGTCCTGCCAACCATAATGCCTGGATTTATCATCTCAAACCTCAGAAATAAACTTGCATGTCTGGTATTTTTAAACAGCGAGGAAAAACTACGCCATACGGCAGTCAAATTAAACATGATTGCGCTGTCCCTTGACAGAACTCACAAACTAATCATGAGATTTCACCTTCCTTTTCCTATTAGCTTTATGGTAATTAGACATGATTTTGCTGCTGGTTCAGTATGCAGCACGTCACTGTAACCAGTGATGCAAAACAGATTCATCTTTTAAATAAGAACAATTAGAGAGCAGACAACTGCTCTATACCGTACTTTCCCACTGTGTCTCACTTTCAGGCAGAAGTGAACTGATTAACTCATGCTTTAACCTACCTTGGTGCACAAATGCTCCCTATCTGTTCACAGTTACCCCAACAATGCCCCATCATGCCAAAGAGCCCAACAATTTATAGTAATCCCCTTCATAATCTTTCATCATGCATATATATACATATATCTCATCATCTTCCATGCATATATACACATAAAATCTTCAAGGGGAAATCTGTAAATGTGGACCAAACACTGCTACTGTGCAAAGTTATAATGTTTAATATCTAGCTAGTAAGCTTGTTGTGCCCACATCTGATTGCATACACAAATTTTCTGCTTTCACATTGCATTCATTTAGCTTAATTGCAGGCATTGGCTTTTTTTGTGAAAAGAAACAGACTGAATAAAGAATTATTGCCATTAAGTCTTACACGATGTATACTGCAAGTAAATTTTGTTCTCCATACATAAGAGAAAAAAAACCCAGAATTGCCAGTCAGCGTGGTTTCTATGGGTAGCTCTTTTCAGTTCAGATATGAAGATGACAACTCAACTAATCCCCAAAATATCAACTGAACTTAAAATATTTCTTCTTGCCCAGCACACCCTTTCCTCGAGGCAGTCTAGGTCACAGTCTAGTGATTCTGTGAGTGAAAGTCCTACAGCAACCTTCTCACGTCAGCCCTCCCATCAGCATCCCTTCAGAATACACAAAACTGTGATTTTTTTATTTGTTTGTTTTTTAAACAGGACTTAACAAAGTTTCTTATTAAGTTTCTCTTCCCACACTGCAGATATGTCACTGCATCTTTCTCTGTTGGAGACAACCACAAATGGCTCTTAATATGTCAATAAAAGAGAAACCAGAGAGGGAAAAAAATCCTGTGTTGGTTTTTGAAGGACAGTCTGTGCATCTTTGGTATTGATTACACTGTATTCTGAATTAAATCAGCAAGACTGTCAGAGTAAAACTAGAATTTATGCTCCCTAAACAGCTAAAGGGTTGCCTGCTTCAGTTTTTTTAAAAAGACAGTGACTCCATGTGCTGGAGTTTGGTTGAAAAAGTGCTGGAAATTTGTGGCAGTGAACAGAATTAATTGAAAGCAGAATTCACAACAGAACTGGGCCATGGCACTGGCGATCAGATTCAGGGAGTGGTGGAGCTCAGAGGGGAACACCTGGGGCAGGGATGTCCACTTCATCCTACTTGAAGCACCTAACATGGGTCTCCAGAGCTGCCTGCAGAGGCAGCTTGCCCTCATCACTGTAGGGAATTATTTCCTTAGATGGAAAAACCCCCTTCCAATGCCAGTTGGGCTGCTCATGTTCAAGAGAGTTTGACTCAGAGAAGAACAAATGCAGAAATTTGTTCATAAGGTGTTCTGAAGACTGCAGAGCCATCTCACAGGACTGCAGAGGAGCTCATCCTGGTGTACTAGTAAAATGATCTCCACAATGATGTTTGATACACTGTCGAGCAGTAACAAGAAGGGAGAAAAACAATCTGAAGTTCAAGCATAATGTTAGTGAAAAAATTCTGCAAAAATCAGTTGTCAGTTAATTTAGATGGGAAAAGGGAAGCAGCCAGATACCTTGATCACTGTTTAGACAGACCTTGAAAATTATGAAAGGGATTTACTGAAATGGATTCTATAGTGGGAGGACTTAGATTTAACACTTAGAAGACACTCCATAATTCTATTTTCCTGCTTGGAGGCCTGCTTTGGTCAAACTGTCAACAGTCCTGCCCATGACCAGGATTTCTATGCAGCTCACAGTAGTCCAGAAAAGTTTGTACAGACTTAACACTACAGGATTTAATTGTAAAAGAAAAAAATATTTTATAATATATTAATCAGGTTTCACTTACCAACTGCGTATACTCTACATCATCTCCCAGTAAGCCTGTGTCATTCAACGTATACTTGGCTTTCTTTAGTACAGCATCCACTGGGCCTTTTTCTACCTGATGTTTGATAGCTTTGAACAATTTATAAAGAGGCTCCCCGGCATTGTCCTGTTTAAAGGAAAGGAAATAAAATAAAGTAAACCCAAAAGATATATTCAATGCAGCATGTTTAAGTATTATTGATGAAAAAAAACCAGACCAAACAGGCAACAGACTTCAACTCTTACCTTGAGGTACTGATATAAACAAATAGACATCCAGTTAGACAACATTCTCTCAACAACTGTTTCAGATCTGAAAAAAAAACAACCCAAGTACGGTAAGGGTACTTAATGACAAAGTTTTAAAGAAAAACATTGCTTGCTTGAAATATAATATTTTTACATGCTTAACTGCATGCACTCTCCTAATGCAATGATTTCCCTATAGAGTCTTGAGAGCACGTACTTGCTTTAGGATAAGTGCTTTGTGTTGCTCATCATTCCTGGGTACCTCAGCTCATTACTGAAAAGCACACATCCTTTATGCAAAATCTTCAATTGGGTCTACGCTGTAAGAGCTAAAAAATTAACCCAGTTGTGCAGTTACTGGGAAATAACTTAGAGATTACAAAGCTACAACATACATAGAGCCACGTCTCTAGTAATTTATTTGGGATAACAATAGGGTTAAAAACACTAGAGCGTTCCCTGACGCAAACTGATTATGTGTACTCATTACGGAGATGATGTGTGGTATAAATGCTAGATCATTTGGAATAAAATTAGATTTAAACGTAAATTAAATGTTCAGTATTGTATTTTGAAGTAATGCAGATATTTCAGTAATCTCAATACACATTCTACACTACAGTATTTGAATAAGGAAATCCGTAGCCAGCAGTCCTGCCTGTGCCTTCGACAGCCTTCCCTGCTAAGCTTGTCCTCCTAGGATGCTTGGACCAGGTTATTTCTGACTTTCACAGATAGCTGGCATTTTAATACAGCCACATTAAAAAAGAAACATATTTACAGAAAAACAAAGAACTACAAAAAATATGATCATTCAGACCTTCTTAGCATCAGCTTTGGGTTTTTGGCCACAACATACTGCTCCATCAGTTCTAAGAACAGCGTCCTCATGATGTCAGTATAGTATTCTAGTTTTCCATGTAAAGCAACTGTCAGTAAAGATGCAAAATACACTTTAGCTCGAGCAGAGAACTCCCTTTGGTTTTCCAGCGTGTGAATAAACTGAAACAGAGAACAAATGTAAAACCAAGTGAGATGACAGCTTTCTGAAGAACCTTAACACTTGTCTGCACTAAGAAGACAAGCAATATTATTTTAATATTAATATAAGCACAGAATGGAAAAGTTTTCAGAAGTTTGAAAAAACTAATTATAAGAAAATGCTGCCTAAAATTTGTTTTTAGATACACACACAGTGCACTGGACTAAGTCAAGGAATGCTTATATACTTTAACTGGAACCTTACCTAAAAAGGATGCTTTCATTAAATGAAAAAAGGTGTTCTGTGACAATTTTTTAAAAGACAAAATCAGTTTCCCCCTCCCCCAAATTCCCAGTCCTTTCACATCAAATTACAAAGACACTAAGTACATCTGGGAACGTGCTCTCATCTGCCACAAACTGTAATGCTGCCATTAACTAGTGCGGCAAAGGAGCCTCATTTAAGACAGAAGAAAAAGTTAGAAGCTTAAATCTATATTTAGGTGTCTGACAATCAGCCTCAGTTTTTGAGAGAAGCAATTAGAAGTCTCTTCAGAGCTGCTGTGAGCACTCATCAATCTTGATGAAGAGGCCACTTGAGGAGCTTCTGTCTCTCTGGGACAGACCCAGCAGACACTGCCCACAGGTGACTCCCAGGATGGAATCAGCGCTCTCTGATCACGTTTCTTAAAAGGTTAAACCAAATGTAACAGCAGTTTTTATGCCAGATTGGGTAATATCTGTTTTCCTACAGCCACTGCAATGTTGACTAACTCCATACTATGTGACTGGCACAGAAATATGATCTTGCTTCTCTGCCTCACCAGGAAGCTCTGGCTCTGATGCCCCATATCTGCAGTGGTTACTGCGGAACCAGAATCATATGAAAATCACGTATTTTTAATAGTTTTGCTTCAGCTGTGCTTGCAAACCTACTGTCTTGCACATAGCTATGCCCAGCTAAGAGACAAGGTGAATCTACTTCAGTACTCACATTAATGAGAAATGATTTGCTATTGAGGAGGTTGGAGAACTGGTTCAAAGCCTGCTCCACCGTCTGCCGTCGGGCCTCGGGAATATCCAGCTTCCCTGTAATCATCACGTCTTTCTCTCCGTCTTTGGAGGGCAAGAAGAAGACTCTGTCTGTGTAAGTTTTGTAGTCCAGTACTGGGATTCCAGCTTCATTGATATCATTTGTCTGATCCTCCATCTCTATCATTAGATCTGGAATATGCAATACAGTTTAAAGGTTCATTTAAACAAAAGCCTACAGCTTTTTTAGGCGACACAATCTCTTTAGATGCCTTGTAATGGAGAAAAAGCAACTCAAACACCAAAAACTCTACTTTACTTCACATTTTCCCTGGCTATTTTTACCAATTATCCTGATAACTATGTCCACAGGTAATCCTATGGCGACATGAGGATAACTGCCTTTAGCACAGATGGTTTCCTTGTTGCTCCCTACCTGAAAAAGGGCCTTAATGGACATCTGGGTGAGTTCATATACACTAATGTAGGATTGTAGCACAGAGCCAAAAAAAGACACTGCAATATTGTTTTTTTGGTTTGTTTTGTTTTGCAGTGCACACTCTATTCCGAGTCTAGGTAGTATCAAAAGTACTTTTTAAAAACACACAGCAATCAAGGAAAGAAAGGTTCAAAGTGTAAAGTATATTAATTTAATTGGAAGGAAGAAGGTTAAATGGTTCATTGGAAGTGATGGAAACATTTCTGTGAGACTCAAAAGCCCTGAAGTTCTTAAAAGGGGTAACAAATAGGGAATCGTCCTTTAGAGCTGCTATGCTAGCTGAAGGCTTTCCAATTACCCAATATTGCCAATTGACTAGAATACTATGTTAATTAATATAGTGACCTATTGTCTTGGCAATTTTCTCTCTCTTACTCATTCACCTCGTTTTATAGCATTCAGCAAAGCTAAGGGAGAAAGCACCTTGTGGTTTTCAGCTTTGCGGAATTTGTATGTCCCCCTGACATCCCTTTCCCTGGCTATCTTTGGTCCCATGTGTTTTAGTCTGTCCGCACTTTGTGCTGTTGACATAACAGTTTCACAGTATGGATCCAGAATGTGTTTTGGCTTCAGTGTTTCATTTTACTGTCAGCCAAGGTGGATGCAGTTTAGGAAATGGATGACTCCTGGGATGCACATTCTCCTTGGTGGAGCAGAGAGGAAGCCTTCAACCAAACAGGCATCAGGAGCCTGTAGCCCCTACGAGGGGTGTCAGCAAGAGACCAGCACCTTCTCCTTTCAGAAATCGGTATGGAGTTGCATGGGAGAGGTGGGGAGAGAGAGGGCTGTTAACCTTGATCAATGCCCTCATAGTTCGAAATGCATTTTGAAATGAAGCCTATTTGGGAATAGTTCTTGATTCAAATATCTACTTCTGGTTTGTGTCCAGAACCTGGAAGGAGCTGGTTTTCCAGAGAAAGCAAGCTGGTACGAGAAAAGAACACCCTGTCCCAGAAATGCCAGAAAAACAAGACTGGGAGTGGCTTCCAGCATGGCCCAAATCTTCTCTAACCTGAAATTGCTGTTAAATACATTCCTGCATTTTAGCATCCGTCAATATGGAAAAAATCTATTTCTCTTTAGAAAGAAAAATGTATTTTGTTTTGGTTTTTTGGTAGAGATTATTTTAACATGACCCAACAGCAAGCATAATTCAGATAATGAGGTGACATTTCATGGTAATCATTTAGGCCAATATTTGCAATGTTTGCACTCAGATGCCTAATTTAAGCATTACAATGAGTAGTTCAACATGTAGAAATGCTGAGCCTTCACACCTCCCGCTGCCTTCCCTGGGATGATGCCTCTACATTTACACAGAACAATTAGCTAGCTTCTCAAATCAGGCTTAAGGTTTTCCCACGATAAACAAGGCAAAATGTTATTTCTTTGCAGCAAGCTTGCCAAATTATCCCTTTGTATGCTGATTGCTGCAAATAAATTTTGCAGCTCTGAAAACAGTTTTTAATATGCATACTTGGCACATACAGCCATTGTGTTAAACACTAAGTGCATGATTAGTCACTATAAAACATTCTTTCCCCCATATCAATGGCTGCTGACATTAATGGCTTGTAGCCTCAATCTCAACTAGTTTCTATTTCCCAGTTGTTAACTCTGTGATTCCTTTAGACTAAAACTATCAATTTTCTTTAATACCCTCAGGTCCCTGTTTTATTTTATTTACAGCTTTCACATGCAATAACAAAATATCTGCTGTATGTCAATGCCAGTAATCAAGACTTAAAAGATCTAATTATTTACTCCCAGAAGTCAGTTTTAGCAAGCTAGCACCACTGCTCCAGCCCATCTTCTGATTGCTCAAGAGGACCCACAGGTGTGCAAATATCTGTCCTACCTGTGAATTCCTTCTTGCATCGGTCTCTGACACTCTCCTCCAGGCCTTCAAGTTGTGATTTAATTTTTTCATACTCGCGTTCTGCTTGTTGGCTCTGGCGTCTTTATGGAATAGAGGTAAGAATTTTAAAAGTTATAAACTGCAAAAGAAATTACTTTGCAACAGCTCTGAGTGGGAAGCCAAAGGACTGGAGAACATTTTCCTGGTATTTCTTTTTAAACACTGGCAGCAGAAAGAAAATGGAGGAGAAGAACAGCAACAGTGGACCAAGTCTTCATTCCATGTAAATCAACCTGCCACCATCACGGGTCTGCTGCTTCAAAGCATACTTGGGCCAGTGACTTAAAATCCCGTAAGCAGTAGTTACAAATGCTTTCAATCAATCACATATTAAGTACAGAAGCTCGATTTGTATGTACTGAACAGGGATTACTTGCAACATGTCCTGTGCTGGCGCTGAGCCGCCCAGGAGTGTGTCTGGGTCTGAGCTGAGAAGGTTGCAGGAGGTCTATGAGCGCATCAGTGCTGTACAGCATGTACGTCAGCATGGCCTCGGCTGCACTGATAGGCACCATAAGAGTGAAATGCACTTCCTCCTGAGGGACAGTGTGAGGCCCTCATTACTAACCTTAAAATCGGGCTAAGTAGGTCTTAAGTGAAATACAGACATTGTTCTGGCCCTTTGTGAAGCATGAATGTCACCGTGAATCATGAAATCTGTGTGTGGGTAACACTTACCTCAGCTGGAAAGGCCAAAATGACCCCGTAGCCAAATCCATCCAGCTCAGACCTACAGTGCTGACTGAGGCAGCGTAAATGCTGATGGATATGTATATAGCATAAGTTATCTCCTTCACAAAAGGCACTTTAGCTGCCATTTCAAGAATGTATGTGTGCAACTCAGACTGCAATTGTGCACCTGGCAAGCCTGGGACCATTTGTTGTGCTTATGTATAAAGGATGGACCTGGGCTGACTGACACCAAGGAATTTGGTGTGCATGAGAGGAATAAACTGGTGCTCATACATATTTCCAGCTGTAATTGTCTTTCTTAACTCAGTGGCTCATAAAAAAGATTAAGATAATTTCTGTAGACTGACCTGAAAAGAATCAGGTAGTACTTTGAAAGCTTTAGGACAGAAAAAACACCTAATTAAAGGAACTTACCTGTAACACATGATAGAAATGGTGATGATTGCTAGCATAGGAATGAGTACCAGTGGCAAAATAAGATGCAGTGGGATGTCACTCACACGTGTATCATATTCCACCCTTCCAAGGATCCATTCCCGGAGTCCAAATTTCACCTAATGAGGTAAGCACAGACATTTGTCTAAAAAAGTGCAAATGGACAGTGCTCCACTTCTCAGTTGTGCTCCAAATTTTTAGTTATTCTTACTAAGTGAATTTCTAGCTCAAACTGCCCAAGAAAGGAAACATTTTTGAATACTTTGTACTGAATTCAGGTCACTAGCACTTTATTCCATGAAGCAATTTTATTTTGCTTAGAGAGGAAGAAAAATCCCCAGCCTGTCTAGCTACAATTTTACATTCCTCTGTAATGAAGGTAGAAGGCGTTTGGCAGCTTGGGACCGCTCTTTATGTGTGACATCTTCAAGACAGCAGGCAGAAGCTGGGGGAAGAAAGAACTGCAAGGAGTTTCTTCATGGTACTACAACAACTTTGCAGAACAAATAACTTCAATTAAGGAGCACTGTATCCATGCCACCAACACATGATATTAAATTCTACTGAAAAGGTAACCTACGATGAATTCAGGAAGGTTATTGATGGTGTCTCTCTTCTGCCGTTTCTTTGGTTGAGGCTGTACTTCTGGTGGCTCACAATATAAGTCCGTTTCAGTTAGTGTTTTTATGTTGCAAGGCTCGTCACCCACAAAAGCCTGGGCCTCGTCTATTGTCATGGCTTTGTTCAGGTTACTGCCCTAGACAGAAAATACAAGGCTAAGTCATCATTGCAAAGTTTTGGGAGACAAGAAGTTCCAAGTTGCAGCTTTCCATTTGGATCACTTTTAGCAGCAGATGTGATTTGCACTGCAGTGAACAGAAGAGCAGAGTGGTTGGGAATTACACAATTCCACTCCTTCCTGGTGTGAGATGTCCTCTCCAGTTCTTGGGAGCTCTGTGGCAGAGGGCATTTCCAAATGTCAGGCCCAGCAGGAGAGGGCATCCCCGGGAAACCCTAAGTATGGCTAAAAAGATAGCAACTACCTCTGAAAAGCGGGGGTGGGGAGGAAAGGGGAACTGACAATGTTCATTATCTAGCAGAGGTAAGGGAGTCTGCCAAGCATTTGGGGTATGGTACCTGACAGCTGTTAAGGGTTCGAGCAAGGAAGGAAAAATGCCATATATGCTTCAAGGACAAACTGAGCAACCATCACCCCTTGTCAAGTTTACCTTTGCATTGATAAGTTTGTTGACTTGTTTTTTGATGCCATCTGTGAAGTTTTCAAAGGTTGGGTCTGCAACATAGGCAAAGGAATGGCTTTCATTTTTTACAACCAAATTATAATGATCCATTAGGATAATAGTGGTAATGTTATAGTTTTCTGGGTCTTCCAGTATTGGTGGGGAAGAAAAAACCACTGTAGTTTCATTGAGTCTTGTAACATCCTTTCCATCAAACTGTAAGAAACAAGACAAGAAGAACATGTATATTTTATAGTTTGACTCATTCCTGTACATAACTGCTGATAACTTTAGACTGTAGAAATAAACCCACTGGATTTTATTCTCTCCATACAGCAGAAATAACACAGTATGAGGTATTTTCCAAAAAAGAAATTGAAACTAATTTGTTAATGGGAATTTGTTGATTCATTATGTTCTAGCAGCTGCCTGAAGAAAAAGCTTAGGCTACAATCAGTTTCCATTGCCACCAAATTCTATGGCCCTGGCCCACACTAAGCTGATATCATCAAATTGCTCCAAGATTAAGAGGTTAAAATGGCAGTTACAAATCTAGATCATCTTCTGTACCGTTAAATATCTCAGGTAGATTCTCTCCTACTGGCACTGTAAAATACGCTGAAATTCAGTACAATTAGTAAGTGAAATTTCAGAATAAAATTAACCAACTGTCAATCAATTAACCAATTGTCAATCAACTGCTCATGGTAACAATTCAACCTGTCTTCCAAGCCCAATTACGCAGATGTTTTTATCCTAGAAAGTCCTTCAATCATTCAGTAACATGAACTATAGCCAACAACACTTCAACATTTCTATCGCCACCTCAGTTTCTCACTTTGAGAAATGCCGTTTGATAGCTTCTCCCCCACTTTTCTGATATTGCCGTGTAAGTGGAAGCAAAACAAAAGATTAGAAAAGTTTCTAGTCTTAACCAAGGATGGGTGCTGTACATAATGCTGACTTAAGCAAATATGCTGAGAAGATGCCAAGCATAGATAAGGAGGGTGCTGAGAAATGTTGATGAACACTGCTGAGAATCCTAAATAGACTTCAGGATTGTCCTGGGAGTTAAGGTTATCAAGATAATTACAACTTGCAGATTATGGCCTAAGAAATATAGGCAGTTTTCCTCTTCAAATTCTTTAAGGATAGGGTTCTGATGGACCCAAATTCAGCTGGCGTTAGCATACTCTAAAAGTTGGCTCATGTATATAATACAAAACACGCATATTACCAAGTCTTTATGGATCACAAGACAGTCTTAAATTGAAAAGCCAGCATGAGAAAAAGTCTTATAACGTTCTTATTGGAAGATCACTTTTAAATCCTCAATTGTTGCAATTAATTGTGATCCTCATTCAGTATAGTGAGAAATGGAGACTACTGGCAATGTCAGTTCTTAACATGAGATAAAAGAAGGATTTGGGGTTTTTTATAACTTTATTTTTCTCAGCTTTTTGTGAACATGCTATAGGCAGAATATGCATGAAGCAAGAAAGAAAAGACAACTCAGTTCACTAAGGTGTGAGAAAATAAAAGGCACTGACTGTGCAAAGCTGAGTACTCAGCATTGTCTGGGTCTGGGTCCTGTTTCAGACAAAGCTTGCAGGGGTAGAAGAAGAAGAAAGATAAAGAAAAAACAAACACTTTCAAATTCTGAAATACATCCAGTTTACCACTCAAAGCTTAATCCTTCTATCCTTACCCATATTAAATTAAAATAATTTTAAAGTAGAAGACTGCAAGGTACAAGTGAGTGTAAGTCAAGACAGCAGAAGTAAGCTCTTCTACAGAAACCCTGAACAGATACAGAAAACTGTTCAAACCTTTCTTGACTCCAAGCCCAGTGGACAAACTTAAATGCATTTTTTGAACAGATTATATGTTTTGCATCTAGTGTGATTCCTTTGAGAAGAAAGAAAGAAAATTACCCTTTTGAGGTTCATTTTCCCTGCTTCTGGACGCTCTGCATACACCACCAACGAGAAACTCTGGATGAGCTCAAAACCGGTTCCAGTTACTGTAATATTTCTCCCTCCACTGAAAGGCAGAATTAAAAAAGAAGTCAAGTCATTGACAAACTATCACAGCTGTAGACTGTTTTATCCTGCACCACTACTAATTCCACTGGAAACAGCTACCTAACGCCTATATGACAATTAGATATCCTACACAAGTGGCTTCTGTTAAAGCTGTTGATGACCACAACATTTAAAAGCAGCAATGTCAACTACAAACTTGTTTTAAACCAGTAGAATAAAGATGTACAAATTGCTTTGCCAGTATTTGTGGCTTTTCACGGATGCCTATCTTTGTGTGCTTTACTTCTCCAATGTTTTTCTTAAAACCCCTCCACCTACCACACACACACAAAGGTGAAAGTGTATTTTCCACAGGTCTGTAGGGACCCAACTTCTCTATTCCCTTTAATTTGCAACACAGTGTTTAAAAAAAATGCATTCAAATAATAAGAAGAAGGGATGCAAGTTGCCAGTGGTAACTAAAGTCATCAAAGTAACAGGGATTTAGAAGGACAGCAATCCTCAAGGCAATCCATTAAATTAAGCTTTAGTTTATATAGAGGAAAAAAAAAAAGAAGTCTCTTAAATCCTCTGGGGTAAATCACTATTGATCTACCAAAAAAACTCTCCAGGCCCCAAAACCACCCAAACCAAAAATCAAAAGCAAATATTAAAATCAAATCCTATTTTATGTAAGTGACTGCTCAATATTCGAGGAAACAGGTACCAGTTTATCCAAGAGAAGTCACAGCCAGCTTTATACTTAGTGTCCTATTTGTAAGGTTTCGATGCTACTTTTCTTTTTACTGAAAGTGGAAACATCAGGATCTGTCTCTGCCAACTGTACCCCACTAAGCAGAAAGACCAGAACATTAGGTAACAGCAGAGACCAATGTGAATCAAGGTCACAAGTGTGTCCCTGTATCGGTCACAGAATGACTCTCAAAACCAGACGCATGCTACAAGGACCTCTATACAGATAATTTGCTGTTTTGCTACATATATACAAGCGGCGTACATTTATTTGATTTCACAATTACTCCTAGGTGAGCTTTTTTCCAGAAGGAACAGCTACCAGTTGGGGTGTGAGTACCGCCACAGAAGGGACCATACCTTTTCAAAGCCCTGTTGCAGTCTGATCTAGATTTCCTAAAAAGACACTTTTTTTTGTCTTTTTCTCCTCAGGACACAAAGAGGTGACAAGCCATAACCATCCACTGTTTCCAGCTTAGTAATTAAAAGCTGAACAGAAGAACTGTTACAAACCTTTTCATTTGAAACCTTTTATATGGGTTATCCTCACAGGATAAGGATTTGTAAGTAAGATCATGTTGTCTGACATCCTGAAATGCTTCAAACCTCTTTCTTTAAGACATCTTCATTTAAAAGAAGATCATCACCTTTTCTGGTTTGGGAATTTAGCTTTGAAGTGGAGATTAAAGTTTGGAGGTAAACAGAATACTTTCAAACATCATCTTTGGTTAAGAAAGTTCACAAATTCTACATAGCTAAACATGTGCATGAATGGAGTTCTATACAGTTGTATATGTAACAGGTTTATTATAAATTACACATACTTTAACCCAATAGCAAATGAAGTTACGACAAACATTTCATTACCTGCTGAAGCTATTTACTGGCAGGAACTTGGTGACGGTAGGATTCTCACTGTATGAAAAGAGCCCTGGTACACTAATTGGCGTGCCCCCATAGTTCATCGTGACTTCAACAGCTTCTACTTTGCTATTAGGTCCTGTAACGCAGACGATCTCATCTCCAAATTCAGTGCTAGATTGGAGAAGAAAAAGAAGAGGAAATGTCTTCAATTACTAACATTATGGTGATTTGAATTCTTTACTCTAGTGTCCCAGAAGCAACAAAAAAGCGTTCTATTTTTGCTAGGCACTGAGTAGTTATGAGAGGAGACAACACTTCAGATCACCTAGGGTTTTTAAAAAAGGTACAGGACATAAAAACAAACACAAGAACAATGTGATGTCAGCATGATTTGTGTCACTCCCTTTTTTTTCCTTTTTTGTGGAGAAGTGTACCAATTAATAAAGGAAAAAAAGAAGTTAGAAGACAAGGGACACTAGAAGATCAAGATTTTATATGTAATCACTGAGGAAATGCTGACTGAAAGCATAGATGGATCTGGAGCAGCCAGTCAAGCAGAGAAAGTAAAAACTGGCAAATTCTTTAATATCTGAGTTCTTCCACTTCTGTGTTTTTGCAGCTTCTTCCAGCTGGAGCATCTGGGAGGGTTTCTGTCTGAACATTACGTGCAGAGCTCCATTGCATAGGATGAGTCACGGAGAGACAGACAATGGATTTGTGTAATTTCTAAAGGCCAGAAGAGGTTTGTGCTTTGTTAGGATACAGCTCTGCACTGTTAGTTGCTCAGGGTACGTACACATTGCAAGGCTGGCTACCAACTGAAACGCGAACATCCTTCTTGGAACCAGTGGCCAGGTTTGTACCAGTGATGGTAAGTGTGGTTCCACCCGCTTGGGGACCACTTTCAGGTCTTATTCCAGAAGGATGGGGTTCCTGCAGAGAGAAGATGGTCAAACTAATTAAGAAAATGAAAACAACATTTACACCAGTATTAAAAGCTATAATGGCTAATTGAAGTTAAATATTACTACCTGAAAAAACAGTGAAATTAAAATAATAACAGATAGTTCTCCTAAACGAAAACAAAACCTTTCATTATTCATGCTGAAGGAAGAAGTAACAGATGAAGTGAATGTACTTGTACTGTATTTTACAAGGTTTTATATTAATTTAAATTCCCTATTTACACAATGTAGACTTAACTGCCATTAAGTTTATGAGAGATTCCCATTGGTTTTCTTGTTTGCATACTTATTTTAAGAGTTCTCTCTTCCTTATGGCTGGCTGATTTTGCCTTCAGGTTTCCTTGCCCTTTCTACATTCTGGATCAGCTACAGGAGAGACAGAGCAAGGTTTTCAAAACTGCTACTGAACAGAAAGAATACTAAGATTGCCTTTCTCTATGAGGTTTTTAAATGCAGTAAACTTGGATAACAAATTGAGCAATGAGCTTGAAAAGAAAGAAAATCCAAAAATGGTAAACTCTTTATGCACCTAGAAACTTAGAGAGGATTTCTTGAAATCAATTGAAACAAGCAGATGTGCTTCCAGTTGTTATGAAATTTGTTGAAAATTTAAATTTCTCAAATAAGTTCTCTCCTTTTGTTCTCAATTCCGTCTTTGTTTCTGTGATTGTATTCCGGGAGCTATGACAAATACTGTAAATTAACAGTGAGGGCTTTTCATGAACAGTGTGATTTAATTACTTCATCGCTAAGTAGTCCCTGCTTCTAGTTGAGAAAAGCATCCTTATTCAGGACAGCACTGGAGCTGCTGAATCAAGAGGATGTCCTGAGCCGTGCAAGCCACATGAGGTGGGTTACAGCCGACTTCACGGCCTGGCTGTGCCTGTGGACGTGCCGCAGTCCCCGTGCCGGGACAGAGGCCGTGGCCCGCGCCACTTGTGGGGTGGTCCCAGGCCACCCGGCACACACAGAGGGGATGGCAGGTCCAAGTGTGTGGCAGGGCCATAGCTACAAAGGACCCTGCTCATGCTAGAGTGTACCAGACCAACAGCTTAGGGAGGCTGGGAGTAGGTAATGCCTATTCTGATGTATAACTGTGCTTCTTCATCCATATTCAAACACAAGCTTTCCTTAAATGAGTCAAATAAGCAATAAACTTATTTCATAATCTCATGTATATTTGTACAAGACATCTGCTCTCCTCCACCTAATAAAGTCCAGGTCTGGGGCTATTTCATATGAAGCATATACAAATAAAGCAAGAGCAAAGAAGTTTGAAAAGTTCCCTTACTGATCAGTGTTTTCCTGATCACCATCACACTGGTCCCCCACTCTAAGGGGGAAAAGCCCTGCTCGAAAAGAGAGCACTATACTAGTCATGCAACAAAACCCTTCCCCTGTGTTGTTTTGTGCAGGCACAGATTTGCCATCTCTGTGTCAGCTTACAGCTACAAACCTCGGGCCCACAAAATGGTGGGGAGGAGGGGGGCCGATGTACCACAGTTGGGTTCAAAGCTTAGTGAGCCATCAACAGGTTTTTAACAAGCAGCAGGAATCCACAAAAATGCATCCCAGGGACCTCATGGTTACTTTACAAATTTGCTTTATGGAAGCACAGATACTATAGGAACGCAGAGAACTCGTACTTGCTGTGCTTGTTTTATACTTTCATGTCTGAGCAACTTCCTTCTGAACAAATGCATCATGGTTCAGCACACTTCACAAATCCACAATGACAACTGTAATTTGCTCTCAAGTCATTGAGCTTTAGGAATATGCTTTAACACTAATTGGGTGTCAATTGCTTTTCTTCCCTGAGAGAAGACTGTTTGTAAACCCTTCACTCCTCAAAATGTACATTGTTGCAGCATATGACTGCTCTCACATGCTAACCTTTGATTTCTTTTTAATTTAATATATCATTCAGGTTACAAGATTTTATGTGGGGAAGTGACTCACAGTCAGATTTAAGCATCTTTTAAGCAAAAAGGAGCCTTGATTCAATATAACGGAATTGACTAAAACTTGCTCTCTTAGGTCTATACAACCCTCTTTGTAAACACTCTTTTTTGGATTTAATTGCTTGCTGATTTAAGCTAAAGCATGTGAGGGTAAATAAAAAGTTTGAGGGGGTAAATTTTAAAAATCACACTTAAAGTTTAAATTAGCTCGAGTCCAGATATGTGCCTCAGAGAAAGTCTCATTTGTGCTTTTTTGGTACACTTTTTTTTGCTGAAAAAATTACGATCAAAATTTTATATAAAATACACAGTAATAAATTGCTTATAAAAATGTACAAAACATTGTAAGGTAACTGCAGAACATGGACAGAAAACCATACCATTTATCGACTTCAAATTACATTTTGATTGCTATAGATTGTTATGTGCATTGGACCACTGTCATCTGCAGCAAAAATCCACAGCAATGATTAGCTGCATCACATGCCTGGGATAGCTTTCAGGAGAAAACATACCCCAAGAACCACCAAAGAATCAGCATGGGCAAATTAGTTATCCTTGAACCTCACAAAAAATGGTTAAAACTCGCAGCCTTTTCCCTAAATACTGCCTCTACTGAAAGCCTAGGCTCTCCCCCCCCTACTCACTTCAAGAAGGACAGGGAACTGCTGGAGAGGGTCCAGCGTAGGGCAACAAAGATGATTAAGGGAGTGGAGCATCTCCCTTATGAGGAAAGGCTGAGGGAGTTGGGTCTCTTTAGCTTGGAGAGGAGGAGACTGAGGGGTGACCTTATTAATGTTTATAAATATATAAAAGGTGAGTGCCATGAGGATGGAGCCAGGCTCTTCTCGGTGGCAAACAATGATAGGACAAGGGGTAATGGGATCAAGCTGGAACACAAGAGGTTCCACTTAAATTTGAGAAGAAACTTCTTCTCAGTGAGGGTGACAGAGCACTGGAACAGGCTGCCCAGGGGGGTTGTGGAGTCTCCTTCTCTGGAGACATTCAAAACCCGCCTGGACATGTTCCTGTGCGACCTCACCTAGGCATTCCTGCTCCAGCAGGGGGATTGGACTAGATGATCTTTTGAGGTCCCTTCCAATCCCAAACATACTGTGATACTGTGATACTGTGTAAGATGTAACAGGAAAGGCACAAGAAACCAATTAAAGTCAAGCCTTTAAGCAGAAACTTAGGAAGGAAAGGAACAAGAAAAGGTTTCTGAATCATAACATACTGCTGCTCTCTGTAACCTCAGCATAAAAAAATGAATGGAAGTTTGCTAAGAACTTCTGCTAGACAGCTGTATTCCTTTTTTACTGTAAATACGAAATACTTGCCCCGTTAAAGTTCTGCTGGGCTATGTGATGGCTAACTACGGCAGGGCGAACAACCAGTAAACAGTGAGTGAGCCACAAACTTCAAGCAGGACCATCCAGTACCATTTTACGTGTGGGAGCCTTCAGTGGTAATGTGCATTTGCCTCCATGTGAACAGGAATATATAGGTAACCAAATAGCAAAGTTATCTCTGAATAACAAAGCAGCAAGAGGGAAGTGAAACAAGTATCTGTTCCATTTTCCCCAGAAATTGTTTTTTAGTTAGCAAGACTCCAGCTCTGCTGGAAGCTAAAGCCCAGTGACACGGGACGGGAGAATATGCCACCTGCACCTCGCCCCAGCCATGGCACAGCCGCACCGCGGGGTCGGCACATCTCAGCTTCACTTCGGGCTGAACAGAAAGCGAAGGCCAAGAACCACTTTGGGACTGACAGCAGGCAGCAGCCCAGGAGGATGGTTTAACCCTTATTTTCTCTTGAATCACTGGTCTTACAGCAGCTCCTCAAAGGACTGTTTTAAAACAGCTTAATTCAAAGTATTCTTATTTAACATATTTAAAGTAATTTTGCGAATACCAAGAGCTCTCCAGAGACCAAATAATGTGGACGCCTCATAAAGATGATCTAATAAGGAGAAGCTGAACTGTGCTCTGTGTGCAGAGGAATTCTTCAGCATGAGTGCTAAGACAAAGCATTGTATAGTAACAGTTTGTTACCGTAAACCTGTCAAGGAAATGATTTGATTAATTTTAACTTGATATTTTCTGTTTAATATTTTTCCCCTTTTCCTTCCTCTTAAGGACCTGCTAGAAATAAATAGTACTTAAAATAAATTATCAAGAATTTAAACTATTTTAATAACCATTTTATTGCAAAACCTACGTGCTACAGCCAACTTTTAGTGCTCTTCTAAAGTATTCATGGATGACTCAAAAAGCAAAGCTACATTGGCCCACCTGGTAGTCTTCTTAGGAGTACTAATAAAGGAAAAAAAAAATTGTTCACCTAAATTCTCAACCAGAAAGCACTTTTCAAAATGCAATAAGGGAGATAGGATCAGCAGGATTCCAGTATTTTGCTGAATGCCAAGATAATCTGAAAAAGTACCATCAGTGGCGGTACAAGCCTTCAACAAGAATCGTCCTACTGAAGGAGAAGGTAGCCCCTTCCCACAGCTGACAGCACTCACCAGTGGCATAGAGAGGTTCAGGCCCTTGGATGCTACCAGGTCTACTCTTATCTCATACAGCCTTATCCTATGCAGCATTGTGTTACTTAACACAGCCCTGCATGATATTCCTTCTCCTTGCAGAGGAAAATGCAGGGCAAAGGGTAAACCCTTCACTGCACACCTTGTCTGAGGGATAATAAAAGTGCTGCTTTTACCAAGAGGCAAGCTCCTTTAATTTGGACTCAACCTCGAGCGATACCGAATGTTCAACCATTGCAAACAGCACCGATAAACCTTGGACCTCAAGTGCTGCAAGATCAGTGATGCCACCTTTTCAAAATCCCCCCACGGATTTCTTCTCTCCTTTCTTCTGCCCTTTTCTCATTTCAGTCTCTGAATCAGAAGCACACCTGCTGTCAACATAAATACTCCACTTTCATTTTCAGCCCTCTGCGCCTCGGGATCTTTGCTCACTGTCACACTTTCTATAACATCGCAGCGCTCCACTGTAACATCACATCGCAGTGCTTGGTGCAATTATAACGTTAAGCAGAACACTTGCTCATGTGTCCTATATGGAATTTGTAGCAGCCTTATAATAATTCTTCTGGAAAAGTCAGCCCTTGTGAGGATTTGGTGAGACTTCATTTCTCATGAACACAGTAAAATTTAAACAACCCTGCAAACACTAATTTAACCCTAGTTTTATAATTCCTTGTAGTGTAGAAGATCATAATTCATACATATTTCAGTCTTTTTCCTATTTTGCTTGGAATGGAGGAATGTTCTTTCAGGTTTAAGTGCTCTGTGCTTCTCCTTTTGTCACCAGGCAAATATTGTTTGTGTCCTCCAGGTAGTTTGGTGTTTGAGCCTAAATCTTTTCTGCAATAACAGCTTACCTCATTATATGGGATTTTTGATAGTCTAATTTTTAAAAAGCCTATTCCAACGTCTATCAGTTGTTCAGTGGCCCATTTGCTGCTGAGTCTGGTAAGTCATTTCTCAAGGGAGGGACGTCCTCTAGAACTCACCACTAGAACTCTCCACTGCCTTGTTTCCATGCTCATGTCATGTAGGAAGTGGATTTGCCGTTTTGGTAAAACACATGCACATCCACAACTACTCTATTTAGCACAGCACAACATACCAGAGCATAGAATAAAAAAGTTCAGTTGGAAGGGACCTACAACAATCATCTAGTCCAACTTGTTAACAGGTGTATCTTGCTCCCTACTGCATGGTTTATCCTGAAAAATAATTTGAAATTTGAAACAGTGAGACAATGGCAATTTCTAAGTCCTTGTGCTCTGCTTATGGGTACGTAATGTTCAAATAGCACTAGTTCGTTTGGTAGCAAATTCATTTATTCTCTTTGTAATACTAATGAATTCCCTTACATGGCATTTGTGTTCCTGTGTGCCACTGCCTTATCTGTGCATCAGGGACTAATGTGAGCTTCACAAACTGTATTTTTTGTTTTCGCCTCCCAGTAATGTCATAGTCTTGCAATAGTATGTTGTCCGAGGTGCTCTGTGCTTTTCAGCACAGAGGAACTGGAAAAAAATACTGGCAAACCCAGCTTGCACTGACCCAGGTATGTATATGACTTCACACTCAGGCCATCGTCCAGTGTGCTGCTTTCTCCATCCCAGCCAGAAGTCTTTCCTTTGGTTGCTCTGTTTGTATCCTTTACCTCCTACTTACAAATCTGTTCACAGAAATGCTGATATATTTTTCATTGTAGTTTCATGCTTTCTATGTGCTAGAGGGCAAATTATCTCCACGTCTGTTCCACTTATAATCACATTTAGACACGAACTTACTTATTAGCAATGTACGACTGCTGCTCTTGCACAGCTACTGCAGACCCTCTGAGAATTCGCATTTCAGCTCTTATATTTTTTCACCCAGTTTATTAATCTAGAATGAACTTTTTAATCTTTAATATTTTATGACTTGCAGTTAGTCTTTTTGCACAGTTAGGAAGGTGATCTCTTATTTCTCTGGGTTTCTGATTACAATTTTGGTAAAAAGATACCTTTTTACAGGCTGAAAATGCTTTCAAAGAGCTCGCAGCATTTTAGATCTCTCTGGTCTGCTGGTGACAAATCAAAGCACAGCTTTTACCTGGCTGACAGAGGGGTTACTGCTATTCCCCTTTTTTATCCAGCTTCATTGCAATTTTCCCATTAAAGATATGCAGGTGCAAAAGAGAACCATTCCTCCAGCCTGTTTTTCACTCACCCAGCTTGCATTTAGGATCTGATCTGCCAGGCTGATTCATGTTCTTTTTCACTCAGTTTATTTGCTTTGCAGCTTTCCTGATTTACACTGTCATGTCCAGCCAACTCACTTCTGGTCCCTTGCACAGCACTCAAGAACAGCAGGAGTGTGCTCCTGTGGTGCATCTCCCAGGTTCTGTGTGTCATCTTTTTCCATTTCTCTACTTCTCCACTCATCTGTCACCAAGCACATCCTCAACATTTTATATTCCTGGGCATGACTCTGTGACTAGGGATACTATCTGCTATAATATTAATCTGTGGCAGGCAGTTTCTAGCCCAAGAACTACACCACAGAGATAAAAGTGGTTATCCTTTAACCTTCACTAATGCAGAATATCAAACAGAGAAACAACCAGCCACCAAAGAGGCTACTGGTGGCTCACAAAAAGGGGCTGGAAATTCAGGAACAGCTGGAAGGCAGCAGAGGAGGGAAGCCTAATGGAGATGCAAGGAAACCTTGGCATGAAGACTGTGCTTCAGAGGGGGATGCTGGAGAAAACACAACTGCGCCAGACCACAAGCAGAGAGACAACTGGCAAGGGAAAAGAGGATGGTGGCAGAGTATATCCTCGTGATGCTGTGAGAGACGCCAGCTGCAGCACAAGGGGAAGCAGCAACAGATGGATATGTTCAAATGGACATGATGGGCAGCAAATGGCAAAGCCACCTAAGCTCCCCTCTGCCAGCTCCTGTAGGCAGTGACCTCCGGCTGGGGCTTTGCCTTTGATCCAAGTGCACATCTTCACAAGTAGGAATGGGCTCTTGTGCTTCCACACCAGCAGAGCACAGGGATGCTGTGTCAAAGACCTGATGATAGTGCACACACATGTGGATAAGATTTTCACAAATGTATGGAGCATATTATTGCTCTGCATCTATCTTGCCTCCACAAGTAGCCTTTCCCCTTCCTCATCCTTGCCCCAGCCGTACTAAGTTCTGGGTCTTGAAGCAGGTCTGTAGAACAACTAATTTTTTTTACCAAAATTATCTGCCACACACTGAAAGCCAAATTATTCTGCCAACCCTTGTATATAAAACACACACAAATTAAAGGCATTAAAGGCATAAGTACTGTAGACATCAGCCACCTTCCTGGAGGTCAAAATGTCATTTCATGGACTATAAAGGTAACCACAGGAGCTAAATTAAGCTTCTGAACAGGGCATGCAAGTCATTAGAAACCGCTCTTTCCCCCTCTACTTCCCGCCTTTCTCAGACTCAAGGGAGCCTGCTTCTTGTTTCTTCAGACAAGCCACCCACTCACAGGATATTCAACCAGAGAATTTCCATTGCGCGCTCTTGGCAGCCTGGTGTTCGCCGCAGTGGCTGACCTGACCCAACAGCTCGCCTCTTCTTGGCCTCCACAACACAAATCAGGCTTCAGTTCCTGGGTTATTTCTGCAACAGTGGAGAAGCGTGCTGAGTCCTCCCCTTCTGGGGCTGCTTTGTCCAAACCTTAGGCCGTGTGAGCTGATCAAACACTCCAGCCACTCCAGGTGCCCAGGCAGAGCACCTACCTGGCAGCGCACGCTGTGTGCTTGTCGGCTGTGGATGGGATGCTTATGCAAAGGGTTGGTATTTTAAACAACTAATTTTTTGGACTGCAGGCAGCATCTTTTTATCGTGAGGCAGACACCACATGATTTTCTGAAAAGACCACAGAGCTTTGCTGACAGGTTAGATGGAGAAATGGAAGCATGCATGACTGGAAAGTCCGCATTATCATACAGCCAATGTTCACTGGCAGCTTTCAAGCAGAACCACAAGCACTGGATGCTGGGACATGGACTTAAGTGCATAGCTCAGATGACAGAGAATTAAGTCTAATAATATCCACATGAGGAAGAGACAACTTCTCTAAAACTCGCAGCTACCCAGGAGTTCTCCTGGCCCCTGCGCAGGCTCACACACAAACAAGATGTGCTCCAGGACTCAAGAATAATATACGATCATCTGGAAACAATTCCAGACTGCTGCAGATGTGTGGTTTATCACCATCAATCATAGTGGCAGCAAGCATGTAATACATACCCCACTGCAAAAACCCGCTCAAAGCCTCCAACTACAGTATAAAATGCATGTCTTGAGGTAAAGACTTAGAGAAAAATCAAGGAGTGAGCTAAAACCCTACACAAAAGCCTTATGGCACAAATGGCACTGCACTGGTGAGAGCTCCCAGAGCCACTGCATTAAGCATCAATAAGGAAAGCAGAGGATGGAGGTAAGAGGAAACTGCCAAGCTGGGAGTAGATTGAGGTGAAGAGTGCACTTTGTTAAATGTAACTGTGCTGTTCATGTTCACATTCAGACTTCTAGTATGGTGAATAGTCATATTCATGCTTGGTTCTGGATCAGACTCCAATTTATCTCCCATTCTTCCTCTTCTTGGTTACTCATCTTGTTTAGGTAAACAGACTTCTTGATTTACTAAAAGACATTATTTCCAAGCCAGTCCTTAAACTGCCTTCAGCACCTCAGAAATATATTACACTTTTGCAAAGTTCTACCTCTAATTTTCACCATCTTGCATTTATTTGAGCTTTCTGAAACCATATAATCTTTTTAACATTCACAGCCTAAAACTCACATAATTGCTCTTGCAAACAGACTCTGGAAGATGCCAGAACAAGCTGCAAGTTCTGGTTCTGGTGGCTGGAGTCTGAATATGAGGTATTCTGAGAAAGCAATCACGCTTGTATGGGATCAGCAAATCTGGGCCATATACCTAGGAAAAGCTTAACTCCTTCCTTTGATATGACTTCTCACTGCTATAGTAACAAGCAGATCAGATAAAATGAACAACAAACAAAGAAGGGGGACTGGCCTTCAGCTGCATTACTGCTCCACCTGCTTAGAGACCAGCCAAGCTCTCAGTGCTCCAGATGTACCACATAGCTAGATATTAAAATTTAGCATCAATTCATTTCTGTTTCACTAAACAGGAGAATGGTTATTGCCTGATCATGCTTATAGTGAAAAAACAGTAATGTCAGTAGAGGAGAACTGGGCTATCAGAATTTAATTTCGCTGGAATGGCTGGGCTTGAACAGCACTCAGGTTAGACAGAGAAATTGTGACGGGTAGGGAGAAACAGAACTTTCTTCCCCTGTTACACAGGAAATACAGATGAGGTGTTCGCTGCACAGCACAGACTCTTGTGGAACAGGGCATTTTAGTTCAGAAATAATTTTCAATTGAAACCATGGCTTCCCTTTTAACTGGATTTTTGACCCATTTAATGGAGATCTTACGTGTTCTTCAGCTCAGAAATACACTGTGCTGGCAGAAGGGGCAGAGGCATGGCTCTGAGCCCCAGGTTGTGCCGAGTATTGATCCTCATCAATCCAGCTTTAAAAACGCATCTCATTGTTCAGACTAGGTATCAAAAAGAGCCAAATGTAGTAGCACTTATAGAATCATAGAATGGTTTGGGTTGGAAGGGACCTTTCAAAGATCATCTAGTCCAACCCTCCCTGCCATTGACAGGGACATCTTTCACTAGATCAGGTTGCTCAAAGCCCCATCCAACCTGACCTTGAATGCTTCAAATAATGGTGCAGCCACAACTTCCTGGGGCAACCTGTTCTGGTGTGTCACCACCTTCATCATTAAAAAAAATTCTTCCTTCTATCTAATCTACTTGATGACTACGTGCTTTTGGTGGTAGACACTAGTCACATGTGCAAGGCTGAGCCTGTGGGAGTATGGTAACACCTTGAGTCTATGCAGACCAATGGGGCTGAGCGGCTGCATTGTCTCCTTGTGCGCTGCCTGCCCACGTCTGCCCTGTGCCGCTGCACACCGTGTTCAGAGTGGTCCCTGCTAAAGCTGAAGCTATTGTGCTTTGGGTGATCGGAGCACACAGTAAAAACAGTGATAATTACCAGCAGGAGGGTAGTCAGACAATGTGCCAAATAAAGGGGGAAATATATAATAGAAAATTTATTTTAGGAAGGCTCTTGGAAACAAGAGTATTTTCTTTCCTTTGTATATACTGAATAGAAGAGGTTTTAAACAAAGCACAGATTTTGCATGTCTGCTGAAAGAATTCACCAAAGAACTGCCTGAAAACAGCAGTGAAACAAGACTGTAGCTTTTAAGACAACATGAACTGAGGCAACTGTCTGCTCTGATCGTCTGTTCTCACGCCAAGAGCGCTTGTGTCTCACTTGTAGAGGTGCATGTGAATGCGACACCCCTGTACTGACTTTAATCCTATTGCAGTCCACAGCCGGCTTCATTTTCTCATGGAAGAAAGAAAATAGAAACCAATTTCACCAGTTCTAAGGCATGAACTGCATTACTTGCCATTGCTTTGCAATTTGCAAACAGGGTCCAAATGGAAAGATTTTTGCAGCAAATAAAAATGCTCTTTATCAGCAGTTAAATTAGGTATCCGATGTTTCAGTAACCTGCAGGCAGAGATCGGCGCAGAGAAAGTCTTGGGCTTGCAGGAAGAATGTCCTCCTGGATGAGTCCTGTGGACAGTGGCTTCTCTCCCCAAGCCTCACTGACGGGTGATCACGAATCTTTCCCTTGAGCAGCCAAAATCAGTGGCTGCGTATCTTGCCTCCCAGATGGGCTGAGCAGGAAATCGCACCAGAACAAGTTCACAGAAAGGCCCTGAAGCCTACACAGGGGCTTCAGATCACGTTTCAGCACACCCCATAACTTCTTCATGTGGTATTCATGCAAACCATGGCAGAATCTTTACACACAGGAGAAGCACAGGAGAACTGGTGTAAAACATACCCAACAAAACAGACTCATGTCAAAACCTCATCTCATGTAGGGTTTAGTGCCATAGTCTCTGTCCTACAGACCACAAACACATCAACACAGGAGATTATGTTGTTGTTTTCTGGTAAGGATGACTGAGATCAGTGGAGAGAGACTTAATTATAAGCTACATTTCCACAAAGGAACAGAGACATTTTCAAGCAAAAAAAGGGTGTTGTTTGGGTTTTTGTTTTGTTTTGTTTTATGTGTGGTGGTTTTTTTTTTTAGAGATATTTTTAGAAGAAGAGAAGGTATGTTTTAGAAATTATGGCAAAAACACTTCTAGCCTGTTTTGCAAAAACAGGAATATCCTCTTCTCAGTTGAATGCCATTCCTGAGTTTTTCCACTGCTTACTGCCGACTCCTTTCTTTTCCTTCTCACAAGATAGCAAGCATTAATGAGACAGAAGTTTAAATAAGAGAGAAGATAAAAGCTCTTTATGTTTCATAGATTTACAGTTTATAGGTGTAATTTTAAATATCAATATGAGGACAGGGATTATTTAAATGTCTTAACTATCACAGGCTCTTATAAATTTTGAAGACTTCATAGATAGAGATAAAACTACGTGCTGCTAAAACCACAGGCTACACCAGCTATAATCTAGAGAAACATTTAGGGTAAAGCAATTCAGACACAAATGAAATTCTCCTTCGTAGTGACACTGAAAACAAAGCACATGAGTAATACGAACACACATTATGCTGTCTGTGGCTCTGCATGCCGTATTTTTGAATGAAATAAATTATTAAAAAATTAATGTACCTTCATTACTTATTCTTCAGCTGCTCTGCATCCATTCTTGTAATTAAGAACACTGGCTAGACTAAATACTGTGATTAAAATAGTGCACCAACAGTGCATCTAAAGAATACCTAATTTTTGCAGTGCTGATACTTTTTTATTCAATAGTGGCACTTAAGAGATAATATGTCACTATTTAATAAACTTATTATGGTTTCTTTTCTACCACATCTTTTTAACTAGAAGTGCAAACAACATCATCCTCTTTTGAGACTCTAGATTTATTGATCAGAATAGATTTTTGGTACACCCTTTGTATCAAGAAACACTCAAGTTAAGTGTTTTCTAATATACTTGAATGACAGTGCTATTGAAGAAACAAAGTTCATAAGGCAAACACAAGCAACTCTGTGCTTAACAGGTGAACTTCTAGCTTAAGCCATGGGCAAGGTATAAAACAGGTCTCTGAAAAAAATGCACTTACCTGGTATGTAAACAGCACTTCACTGGGTGATTTTCCCAATTTTCCGTTGATGTTAACTTCAATTTGACCTTGTTTGGGTTCATTCATTGGTCCAACCTGACATACAATCCTAGCAAGAAAGAATGTAAGTTTATCTGTGAGAAGTAACAGCTGCAATAGCAATGTAATGTATGTGAGCTACCACACACACTGCCAGCAAAAGCACTAACTTCACGTCATCCTACACCAGATACTTGAATGCTGCCTCAGATTCCCAGTAAAAACACCCAAGAACAGTTGACTCTTCTATTTAAAGGTAGACAAAACTGAAACCTGGGCACTGTACACAGCAGCTACTTCAGCAGTCCGTTCACAGAGGTGCCTTCTATATAAGACTCGAATTCAGCCAAGAAGTCAGAGATGAACCTCTCCAAACCTACACAAGGTTTTCACTGGACCGTGTGATGTTAAAAAAACAAAGAACTCCCCCCTTGATGTAAGAATGAGACCGTCAGCCATCTTATCACTTTGTGTTTTAGCTGCTGATACTTTTGTTGTGTATCCTGCTGTCTTTCAATTTTAAACCACAGTATTTTCACACCTACAGTCAAAATCCCTTTAGAATTACTGTTCTCTGAAAATAAATCCTCAGATAACACATGCAAAATCAGAGGTCAAGTAACACCGGCCAAGAAAACACTGCCTTAACTAATGCAGTTGCTGAGTGGTAGCTGGGATGGTTACATTTTTATTTCAGACAGGTGATCCATAGAATATAAGCATGAAAATGCAGTAAGGATTCAGCACACTTGAAAACTAGGACAAATGCTTAATGGGGAGCAGATAATACAGTCAGATAAGGAGGTATATAATGTTTGCAGCCTGTGCAGGCAGAGAGTTTCATATAGGACACACCCTGAGGATCGCTGCTCATTTCTTTCGCTCTTTCTCTCCGGGTTTATTGCTATTCTTCCTTAAGCAGTGCACCACTGCTTAAAAAAAAAAAGACTCAAATAGGAAAAAACCCACAACACAACCCCCCCAAATTACTGGGTATAATGTACTTAAATTGTGACTTATAATAAAAGGATTGTTAAGCCCTTCTGCAGATGACTCCAGACTTTTCTGCCTGGCTACTGGCAAATGGACAAAATTCTCTAAATTCTTGCATGTCCTGGCATGTGTATGGCTGCCTGAGTCTGTTCCTCATCATCTCTCTACTGTATTCTGGGAAGTTGTATCTTCTTGTCAGGCAGAAACAGGAAATGGTGCCTTTGGTGGAATTTCTACCATATGTCAAGCCAGGGAAAGCAGTGGGGGGCTGGGGCCAGGGAGTGTGTGTGGCAGGAATGCCATATCGTGGTCAGCAGGGATTTTAATTGAGAAAAGTTCCCTCCCCTCCTCAGCGTTGGCATTGCCTCCCTTCCCCCACCTTACAAATGGAAAACTACAAAGAATGAGAACAGACTTCTCCAAGGCCAACAATTAAATCACCGCAGAGCCAGAAAGCAGCCTTAAGTGCCTTAAATCTCGCTGCTCTCCTGCCCATGGGAACAACTGTCTCCTAAAAATGACTGGCTTTTTACTGCAGAAAGATTGGGAAGCAAGACTAGGCACTTTTTTCTTTTTTAAACTATTCAATTAAATAAAAGAAGGTAATAATAAAACAATAGAATGGAGGCAGATAAAGACAGAAACTTATAGATACCTATTTGGAGATTTTGAATAAGTTTTTTTTTCAAGGCTTCTCTAATGGAGAACATCCTTCAAAACTGATAAATGACATTATGCAAGTGGCATTTGTTCTCACCCATTACCACACTGGCAAATCTTAGAAAACCAGTAATGTTGCTATGATACAAGGAACCAGTCATCTCAGTTCTGGCTCCTTTCCATGTATTTAAAAATATCAAAAAGCTTTAGAAAAAGCCAAGAGGCTGGGGAAATTCTTGTAAGGCTATGCTGCAATTCAGTGCAGCTTTTGCAAACACTGAAAATAGGGAGTGGGAAAAGATGATTGTAAAAGAGTTGGGAATTTTGTAGATGATGATGAACATGTCAATGCATGAGTGACGGCAATGGATTTGGGAAGCAGTGAGAGATACACAGATATATGTACACTCTTAAGTCCTAGGGGCCTGGGAAGCTTTTAAATACCTGATCCACAAACTGACTAAACATTTTTCAAAAGCAAAAAAAAAAAAAATCACTTGGGTATCTTCAAAATCGTTTTCAAAACATGACATGGAAATAGCATAAAGTTACTCTATTACACTTTAAATTAACTGAGAGGAAAAAAAGCCAAGGTTTCAACTGCAACTTTAAATATCAAAAGTGAATTAAAGAAAAATCACACTGCTTAAAATATGTCATTACTCTAAATATTACTAGTGAACATTTATGCTTTGCTTTTTATCAGCTGATATCAAAAGGGTATTTCCTTCTTGAAATTAGATGCTTGATATAATCTGTAGTAAACACCTAGATGCCTAAAAGAATTTAGGCACTTAGTTTTAATTTTTGGCACTGCTTAAGAGTGTGACAAGTAATCTACAAAACAACTACCAACCTGCTTAGGCAATTCAACAGCCATGGACTTGTTGGCTCTGTGATGAAACTTAGTCATCTAAAGCTACACCAAAGCTCTGCGCACCCTCCCTGCCTCCAGGAAAGAAACTGTGGCTGGACTCAACCAAAAAGATTTAAGCTTCCTCTTGCTTTGCCTATTTTCCCATAAATCTTGTATGCTTGGCTGCACTGTGGTTCAGACTGAGAGAAGATTTTAATGATTAGATGAACACCTATGATGCCTTTAATTTAAAAACAAAAAACAGTCTTGAGATATCTGCAGAAAAAGTTTATGGAAGCTTTTCAAACAAATAAGGAAAAAAATTCAAACAATCAGAAGCAAGGTGATTGTATGCTATTGTAAACTTGTTGCTGTATTAGAATCTTAAATAAAGACTCAGGCATGTTACTATGAAATATTGCAGGTATATCACACTAGTTCTTTCTTCTATTGATAATATTTTATAACCTGAGGAATATAATCTTCTTTTGGAAATGCACAGAAATTCCTTTTTCCTTCTAAACCTTTGTGAAAAATATCCAGCACTTACCTTGTGGAAACAGAGTAGAATTCCTCTCTGAAAAGACATTCCGTGTCTGCCACTATTATATTTTTTACATCTTCTGATTTTATTCCCAAATTAGATCCCATTATGGTCAAAAGAATTCCACCGCTTAGTGGTCCAGTTTTTGGCTCAATCTGTGTTTGCATGAAGGTAAGCGAAGAAAAGCAACATTAAATACTGCAGTGACCACACTGTTCTTTGATATTATTTAAAGCTAATTTGGCTTACTTGTACTTGAAATGCAAAAGATGTTCCTTGTAGGACCCCCCCAAAAACACACTATGTAACTTTTTAATGTTAATTAATCATTTGCCAGCTCAGAACCAGAATGCATCAGCTGCAGATTCCAGGTCTCCTGTGGCAGACTGTTATGTACAAAACTCCTGCCTGGTGTTTACTCTGTTTGAAGTTTGCTTCCTCCACTAAAGCACTGTGACTTGGAAAAGCAAATGGATTGGGCTCCTCTCACAATCATTCCACAGAGCTTTTCCAGAATTTTTACCAGGATTTTCTCCATTCAGGTTCACACCTTCCTAACACACAGTGCTGCCCCACAGAGGGTCTTCAACAGTTCCTCTAGTCCCCTGATCTTACTGCATCAAATGGTAGGATGCTGCAGTACATGGGCTGATGCTAATTAAATAATTTGCAATTAAAATGAGGACTGAGAAAATCCTGTAGTTGGAGTGGGCTTCTTTGGTTGAAATACGGCCCGAACAGGCACTTGAATTCTGAATATTTACTGGGAGACTAACCTGCTTTCCTATGCAATATTTGGAGCATCTCCAGCAAGACCTTTTCAGGTCTTAGCCTTTAGAGGGCTGCATGTTTACCATCAAGAAGAGGGAGGTTGCATACACCCAAATGCAGTGATTGGAAGCCAAACAAATACAGCTTCTGAAAGTGTGGACTTTAACGTATGCTCCACCAAAATCAGAGTTTCTTGGATCTAAGCAAGTCTGAGCACAGAGACATGGCTGCAGCTGCCCAGCCCACCTCCAGAATCACTTGCTCCACTTTCCCACTGGTTCAACTTCCTAAAACTTCTGGCCGCTGGCCATTCATTTGCACTCAACCCATAAATAAACTAGCTGAAAAATGATTCAACTCTTCATGTAGATGATTCAAAATATTTAGTTCAAATCTGAAGCCAACAAAAGGCTTGAAAAAAATGATATTTCAGTATTTAGTATTTAATTCACAATGACGTACAAATGCTATCCCAGGCAAAACCACTTTTCATAGAATGGTTTGTGTCAGAAGGGACCTTAAAGACCATCTAGTTCCACTCCCCTGCCATGGGCAGGGACACCTTCCACTAGACCAGGTTGCTCAAACCCCATCCAACCTGACCTTGAGCACTTCCAGGGATGGGCATCCACACCTTCTCTGGGCAGCCTGTTCCAGTGCCTCACCACCCTCATGGGGAAGAATTTCTTCCTTATATCTAATCTAAATTTATCCTCAGTTTAAAGCCATTACCCCTTGTCCTGTCACTACATGCCCTTGTAAAAAAGTCCCTCTCCAGCTTTCTTGTAAGTCCCCTTTAGGTACTGGATGGTTGCTATAAGGCTGCTTTTATTTTTCTTAATTTTCCTGTTCCCACTCAAATAATCCTTATCTGGGCACAGCTATCACACAGGCATTCTCCTCTACCCTTTCTGTCAACATTTCAGGGTATTTTCCTTCCTTGGCAGGCTTCAACTATTTAACTGCCATTTTCTTCTTAGACACACCATCATGGCCAAACTCATCCTGCTCCCTTATTAAATACTAGTCTAGTTTGAAGCCTTTTAATGAGTTTGCTAAGTGTTTGTACTTCAAGGAGCAGCGAACCTCTCTCACAGATTTGTTTCAGGTAGAAAGGACTTAGGGAGAGAAAAAAAATCCATGCTAATTCCCAAGAATCAAGTGCCACATTTAGGCATACACTGCTAGCCTGGCTTCTGGCACAGTGAGGACAAGGCTTGAAAAAGAAGGAGTCTCAAAGACTCCATTCAGTCTCTTATTTTGAGTCTTTACAAATCTCTCACACACATCACTACTGGCATTATTTCCTTGCAGCTATTTCAGAGGCTTACTTAACACCCTAGGCCAAAAAATGCCTTTCAGTATGAGCTTGCTTGGATGCTTTCTCCTGAAAAATAATACACTGGTAGGGAGAGAAAAAAGCAATCTTACGCGAGTGATTTCGGGATGAGGACATGTGTCGGTGGGAGGAGCATTACAGAGTTTTTCATAAACGCACTTGCTGGGCTTGCCATCTTCTTCACACCAGACACACTTATAGTCGTCACGGGCCGCGAGGCATAAGCTGCAGTCACTTCGTCCATAAGAGCAGTTGTACAGAGTCACTGAAATATGAGCAGTAAATGAACTTAGACATTTTCCTCTGTTTTAAGGATATTCAGTATGTCATAGGAAGGAAAACTAATCCTAAATACAAAGCCTGCCTGTTGCTCAGTTGAGTTGTGTGAAGAATACACATGCTCTGTATTCAACCCCTGAATGATTCTGAGAGAAAACTCTATTTTTCCCTATATGAAAAAACCTGCAATCTATCTATGTGCAGAGCATGAATAAAATTCCAAGTAGAACCCAAACGCATTTTTGTCACTTGAGCATCGTTGAAATGTTTAAGTACAAAGTCCTTTCTTTGACTGTACTCAGTGAACCTGCCTATACAACTGTTCACGGACTTGGTCAAACAAACGGGTCCTCCTGGCGCACCAGGAGTCAGATGTGGAAGGGTATATAAACTCAGGGGGGGACAGACATCAGCTGGCATGGGACTTCAGCCAGTCGCGTATTTAAAGGAAGAGAGCTGCCTTTGTTGGCTGTTTCCAGGACATTCGGGCCTTTCCAAAATCATTGCTAAAGCCTGAAATGAATAGAAAGTTAACACTTAATGAAATGTTATCCTTTGTTCAAGTTAATACTTCATTCACTACTCCATTCTTCTCCATTTTCTTGCTTTTGTTTTCCCTTTTGTCTTGAATTGCCATTCTGATGTATGCTTTATTCCTTCTGTAGTGGGGTTTAATTCTAGTTTTTCTGAGCCAAGAAATCAAGTCTGACAGTCATGCCTCTCTTACTGATGAACCACACACCAACTGTCCCAGACACTAAGCTTGTTTTGGCCCACATCAATCTCTAATATGATGCACGGTCACCGAACAAAATTAATTTTCCCAAATAGATGCAAAGCCTTGAGACATAGCTGGGTGGGTCAGCACCATACGGAAAGCCTGGGCTTGCAATGAGACATTTGGAGATGCACTTGAGAGCCAGCCCAGAAGAAAACAGACTGAAAGGACGCCACACGTTTCTCTAGGGGAAACGTGGAAGTTACAGGGATCACTCAGCCTGTGAGTGCTGTGCTTCCCTGGAAGGAAAGCTGATTACTTTAGAGAGGGAAACTTCTCGCTCCCTCCTCTTCTGCTCCTTCCCTTCATCCCTCCTTTGCTCTATGTTTGGGCTGCTCTTTTTCTGGCCATACAACCTCACCCTTTGCCACCAAGGCTCTGGAAGTTGTTGATTCTTCTTGTAAATCAACCTCACTTACCAGAACAGCAGAAAGCTACCCAGGTTTCCTCCTGTGCTTTTTCAGGAGTTCAGTGTGCTCACAGAAGGGAATGGGGAGAGCAAGACAGAGAGTCAACATCTCCCCTTTCCAGTAGCGATGAGCTGGTTTATGTGCTCATTAGGTCTCAAGAAATGGTACCCTTCATGACACTGTGTTTTTTTCAAAGGAGTTTCAACCTTAAAGATACAGGGAGCAAACTGAAGTAAACAGAGGTGATCAGATGTGGGCAAGAGAGACTAGGACAAATCCCTTTGAGGTTGTATATGGTAAAGACCATTAAAAAAGTCTGTTTAAGGAAAGCTTTTATTCTCAGAAGAGCAGGACTCTAGGAAGAACACCAGCAAAACCACCCTCCAGTCACTAACATTTCAATACACTTGATATTTTCCTAGATAACAGCAACAGCAGTAGCTTTTAAAATCTAATTCCAAGAGTCTGCCATGTCAGATTCCTACGGAAATGAAAAAGTAAAAGGAGAATGCTGTTTTTTCATTATTTTTCAGCAGTGCTCTTATGCTCCTGCTAGACATGAACAACATTACAGATGCCCGAAACTTGGCTACGGTCTCTCTGCCACTTTCATGAGAGCATATAACCCATGAGGGTGGTTTTTCTCTAAATGCTGCATATTTTAAAACCTCAGCATTCAGTTTCACAGCTAGTCTTTAACAGAATAACACGTTTTTATTCTTTCCCTTACACTGAAGAGTTAATGCAATGATGAAGCCTGGTTCTAACACTTCTTACATCTAATCAACATATCCACTTGATTTCAAGTAGCTTTACCAGCACAAACTCAGTTGAGACATCATTGGAGGTATACACAACGCTGATGGACTTTGGCATTTGCTACAATGAATCAATGAGAATGACCATCCATTTGATTCAAACCCCATCTTGAATTCTCAAGGAGTCGATGAGCACAAAGCAGAAGTAGCATCATTTGCCCTATATACTGAGCGCATCAGTATGGAAGTCACTGAGCAAAAAACATAACCCAAGGAACATTTTCAACAGTTTGCGTGTTAACTATTCACTCTGTATGTTGGATGTGAACGTAGCGCCAGGGAGAAGCTCCAGACTGACAGCCCTGGTACGCTGCTGTTTGCTTGATAAGCAGAAGAGACAATGCGGGCAGCTGCAAGGAAAAGTTTCCTTGTGTCTATGCTGTGAATTGCTTTTGCAGGAACCAGATTGCTTTCTTAATCCAGCGCTCTGGCAGGTTGCTGCTGCACAGGGACTGGAGCAGGTAATATTGTTAAAAAATCTTCCTCTTGCCTTCCTAAACCCTTTGTTATCCACCCACACCACCACACGGCCACTCCGCAGGGCACAGGAATATGCTTACTGAATTGTTTGTTATCCTTTCTCAGCTGGACAGGGATTTTCATCCCATCCCTCAGCAAACAATGTCAGTGTTGCAATGTCTTGATGCCTCTCACATCCAGTTGCATAAATGCAATGCAGAAAGCTACGGCCTTAAAGCATTAAACAATACCCCTGTTCACTGATCAGCTCATTAAATGTACCAGCAGCAAGCCACTCATTAGATTCAGACTCTTATCCATCACCTTGAGATACCAGCTGTGAAATCATTGATAAAAAGGACAAAGGATAAAAGGGATATATTGGATTTCATACTGTTCAGAACCCCTGATGGCTTGAGATGTAAAAACGCTATCGTAACTTAGTATTCACTAAATGTTATACAAAGAAAGGGTTCTTTCACTGGCAGGTTCAAAGGTGCTTCTCAGCAGCAACCATATACCCAAAGCCAATTCTTTTCAAGATGCATAAAAAAAAAAAAATTACACTCTGGATTTTATATGGCAAGGAAATTTAAAAGCAGGAGAAAATTTGGATTATAAAAAATCCCTTTTATAATAAAGAGACATTTGTTGATAATTTTTCAATTCCCCTCTTGCAAGGGTTCAATATTTCAATTTGAATGATACCATTTCTTTAATAATTTAGCTAGTTTCTCCCCCCACCTATGTTTTTCCCAGAGTAGGAAAAAAGACGTTGGGAGTATTTGGTCAAAATTCTGCAGTTTTAAACACCACAGCCTTTGGAATGGAAATTAAGACAGTGTAAGATTGTAATATGACCTCCCTGTAACATTCATGCCAGGTCCTCTTTTAAGTGCTTTCAACCTTGTACACAGAGCCACAGGGAAAATCTTCTGAAAACATACTTCTATGATACCAATAAGAAAAGGAATAAATTTGAATATTGTACAGATGGAAAAATACGGTCTGAAGATTTAATCTGCAGGGGAAATTACTTGGGGGCAGAATTAGTTTTCCTGATGTTAACTTATCGCACACGTAACAAGTGTGTTGCCTCAGTTTTTGCAAGATTATGCCTTAAACTTCAGTCCAAAGGAGTGTAAGGTATGTCCCAGCTCCAAGACACTGCTCCACTGATTTAGATGGAGCATCATCTCCTCAGCAGTAGGCTCACAGACATAATTACTTCATCGTTGTATGTGGAAAGATACAAAGAAATTTATATTTATACAGGAATTTATATCAGAGACCAAGCCTTTGTGCTACAAAACACTTAATATACTTTTTGTTGCCGTAGAAATAAATGAATAACAAGCTGAAAGCACACTGAATGTTTCTGTGTATTGCTGATTGTCAGCAGATGTAAAGACTGCAGAACCTGTCTGAGCTGAGACACAGCTGAAAGTTGAGATTTCAGGTGCAGCCCATAGGAGCAGCAGCGAAAAGGATCCCTGTTCTGCTGTTGGAGGGGGAAGGTTCATTGGGGAGGGGAAATGGCTGCTGAAAAAATAAAATCAAACTACTTAAGTAAGTTTGAACTGTGAAGTTTTGCATTAGGACTGCCCCTCAGAGCAAAAGCAAACTTGAAAATAATGGCAGGATATTTAAAACAGCCTTTAATATATACAACACTGATGTTTAATTCATGAGTTCTGTATTAATGACTTTTGATCTGTCAGATTTAGTTGTTTCGGCCAAACCAGTGAAACCTAAAAAGGTAACATTCACATGACTCCAAATTATAAAGGAATAGTTTTCTGTTTACTGTATTTAACCTCCCTTTAATCCTGTATTTCATACTTACCCATCAGTTTGCTGTCAATCTTGACCTTATCCGTTCTTATGGATAAGTTAAGTTGTAGGGTCTCATTTGCACTGTAGGAGAACTGGAAAAGATGACACAATAGAGATATTTGTACCTTCATCTGGGAAGGTTGATTTCATGCATTTTCTATGATTCTCAGTAACCAGAGCTGTGAAGGTTTTAGAAAATATCCCAAAACTTACGGTCTTTTTTTCATCCTGGTGAAATACATTTATAGAAAGATGCTTTAACGAACCTAATCTTTCACAATCAGAATTTTCAAGTACCAAGGGACAGCAATATCTGAATACCTGCTTTTCATTAATTTAATTTACATTTGGTTATGGGTTTGCAAGTAGCACAGGTACTGTTCATATTCAGTAAGTATAGCTGCTGCCCCTGCTGAGCTCTCCCTTCCCACACCATCTGGCTCTATTACTTCTATAGCCACCGCAGACTCACACCACATGGAGGGGAAATCTCTTGCATCTTTTGCAGTGCAACCCCCTCGTTATAGCCAAAGCACAAGGTTCACATGCTCCAAGACAGGAGCTTCTGCTCAAGTTGAAAGTAACAACTGGTGGGAAAGAAAAAAAGCAAAGGAAAATACAATGGCTTTATACAGCAAATGCCTTGTGCTAGGCTCAAATGCTGCATAAATGCCAATTAGTTCTCAAAACTACTCTGTTAGTAAGCTTCTAAGACATAAAGGCTAAACTCAACATAACATTTGTGAGTCCAAATTTGAGCTTGGTAATTTGAATTTCTTTTTTTAATATTATTTCCTTTCTCTGTAAAACAAACCAGAGTGAAAGTAGCATAGCTAGTAAGTAGCCAAACAACAACATACTGTTACCATTCCCCTTTTTACAGATATAAAATGCAAAAGATAATGAACTGGCATGTGAAGAGGCAGAGCTCTGCAATTCTCATCTTTTTTTCCTCAGCGGTTTCACCAGATTGCATAAAAAGTGAAAATGAAAGAATAATGGTCCTGAATTCCTCCAGGGACAGTTCAATGAATTTATGGATTGCATAGTTAGAGAAACCAAAGAGAAAGACTGAGGGCTTTGAGAGGAGACCCCAGGAGCTCCGAGCCAAAGCTGCTACTGCCAAAGAAGAATCTCCATCAGAGGTGACTTTCTTCTCTGAAGGAAACCAATATTACCTGTGTATTTCTGGACACATGTGGATACTGGAACAGGTCTACAAAAACTGAATATGTTTAGTAGGTGAATCATATTTTTGCATTTACCTCTTTACTCATGAATGAAAATTTTCCTTCATCTGATTCATCAACAGGAGCTTCAAATTCAAACTGACTGTTTCCAACCACAAATTTTTTATCCTATGGAAGAGAAAAGTTCAGCTTAGAATTTGTATAACATTACCAAGCACAATAAAATATCACCAAGCAATACCTTGTTCAGTACAGGAAGTAATAGGACTAAGTGAAGAACGGTAACCAGTTAAAGTCATCTGAAAACAAAGCTAGTGAAACACTGAGCCAGCACAATCTGCTACTTTGCTGCATCTCTCCAATGTTCGCTGAAGGTGGAAGCACCAAGCAGTACCAACAAAGCAAGAACATATCTAGTACACTGTTTCAGAGTGTGAAAGTTGTTTCATAAGAAAATGCCTTGAGATGTGAATACTGGGTGGCTTCACACATCAGATGTGTCATTAACAGAGCTGTGTGAGTTCTGCCCTTTAATGTTTTCTTTGTAGAGATGCTGGGCAGAGCAGAAATGCAAGAATTATATGGGAAACTGGAATGAACATCTCTCAGACCTTGCTGGCTTTGTTTCTCCTGCCTCACCATGACTCCAGCTGTGTTTCACAGGACAGGTTTTGATGACAGTACCAGCTGGGTATTCCTGCCTCCTTAGACACCTTCTTTCCCCTCTCTTCTCCCTAGTTCCTACATCCGTTCATTCCTGCCTTTCGGCTGCAGCACATACTAACTTACGCTGCACTGGCAAAACTCTCAGCTTGGCTGTTCTGTGGTTCAATTGAGGAACTGTGCTGGCTAAAAACCAAACACATCAACTCATGACTGTTTCTGTGTTGGGTCATTCTCGTGCTCTGCCCCACAGCACAAGTGCACAACAGCTTTGCCAGAAGAACCAGAGAAAGAAATAAGTAGCAAGAACATTTTCAGACAGTACTGTTTGTAAAGACTTAGGAAATCAGAGTCCACTGGGGGACAAGACCACCTTCACCTTTTTAGAATCATAGAATGCCCTGGGTTGGAAGGGACCTTCAAAGATTATCTTGTCCACACCCCTGCCATAAGCAGGGACAACTTTGACTAGACCAGGTTGCTCAAAGTTCCATCCAGCCTGGCCTTGAACACTTCCAATGATGGGGCAGTCACATCCCTGGACAACCTGTTCCAGTGTCTCACTACATCCATTGTAAAAAGTGTTTTCC
Organism: Nesoenas mayeri; assembly: GCF_963082525.1. NCBI lineage: Eukaryota > Metazoa > Chordata > Aves > Columbiformes > Columbidae > Nesoenas > Nesoenas mayeri. The sequence continues at coordinate 22,160,096 of NC_137541.1, forward strand.
TTGCATCTAATCTAAACCTATGCTCTCTCAGTTTAAAACTGTTCTCCCTTGTCATCACAGGCCTTGGTAAAAAGTCTCTCTTTGTCTTTCTTATAAGCCACCTATAAATACTGGAAGGCTGATATTAGGTTTCCCTGGAGCCTTCTCTTGTCCAGGCTGAACAACCCCAACTATCTCAGCCTGTCCTCACAGCAGAGGTGCTCCAGCCCTCTGATCATTTTTGTGGCCTCCTCTGGACCTTCTTCAACCTTCTTCCTGTACTGAGGGCCCCAGAGCTGGACACAGTACTGGTTTCACAAGAGCAGAGTCGAGTGGGAGAATCACTTACCTTGACCTGCTGATCATGCTCCTTTTTAGGCAGCCCAGGATGCAATTGGCTTTCTGGCTGCAAGTGTGCATTGCTGGCTCATATCTAATTTTTCATCCAACAGTATCCCCAAGTTCTTCTCTACAGGGCTACTCAGCCTGTATTGGTACTGGGGGTTGCCCCGACCCAGGTGCTAGACCTAGCACACAACCTTGTTGAACTTTGTGAGAACTTCACTTCGATGCCCTCTGTGGATGTAAACAACTAGTCCCTACTTTTGTCCAGAACTGTTTGAGTCTTGGAGTACATGGCAAGAAAAAGAATGGTTTCTTGATTCCTCTTTCCTGCTCCAATGGTTAGTTAATTTGCCTCCTGCTGTCACCTAAGCCTCATATATGAAGATCTTATCCTATTTATTTGTAGCTACCTCTTCAATGGTGGAATCACTGGTAACTCACAGGCCACTAGGTTTATCTAATTAGGGCACTGGAAACCTTTCCTACTGCACCTTGACTGTGGCCGGTTGGATAGCGGACACAAGAGCACACCAAGGCTTGAGGCTGAAGAGAACCAGGTAAAGGGCCTGCCTCCAGTCTTGGGAAGTTTTATGCTATAGAAGGGAACAGACCTTTTTCTTCCACCTTCTCAGAAGCTTCGTATAGAAAATAAGCTACTGACTGAGCTCTGAAAAGTCTTTTCTGGAACCTTCAGAGCCCATTTTGATTTACAGAAAATGTCTCTAAGTTTTACTCCAAGTTTTAAAGCATGTCACAAACCTCTTTTCTGAGGAACGCTGCCTCACTTCACTTACTCTACATTTTGATATATCATGTATTTTTCAAAAGCATTTGAATTCTGCTGCTGCTGCGTAAGGCTTTTCCACACGCCTAACAGAAGGTGCTGGGAGAGGACCTTCAGTGTATGTGACAGCTGCCACCTGGAGCAGACTGAAATCAGGAGCTGCTATCCCAGGCTCTCGAGCAGAAGGCCACAGAGCTCAGATTCAGCAGTCTGGGTGCAAGAGGAGACGTGCAGCAAACACTGGGAAGTGAGTTACACATCAGACACACATGGCAAAGACAAATCCAAATGGGAATTACATTTAATGAAAATCTTTGGTGGGCTAATAAGGTTGTCTTGATGCTGGTACATCTGTTTCTTCTGCTGTGTCAGTCTTTCAAGGACTCGGCTGGAGAATGCCTCTCAGAAGCTGCAGGCAACATGACTGATCAGTACTAAACTTTCCTCTCAACTGCTCGTCCTGGATGAAGCTAATCCCAAGAGAAGGACAACAGCTTGGCTTTACTTCTCCTTTCTACTGAAAGCCTGTCAGAGGAAGGAGGGGCAGAAAAACAGCCAACAGCTTCTCCTCTTTTACTCCATTTCCCTCCAGTGGAAGACCTCACGAGCAGATTTATTCATTGTGCTGTAAGTGTTCACAAGTTAAGAAGAGCATGCAACATGTATGAGCTTATTCTTCCACCCTCAGTTCTGCAATAGCAGTTTTAGAAGCCACCCACCTCTCCTAATGGCTAAGGCCAAACCTTCACTGCTAAACTCCACCTGGAAACAGAGATGCTTAATGCTTAAGGTTGGCTAGTATATTTCGCCACCCATGATAAGGCAGGTTGTGCATCGTCCTTTTAGGCAAAGCACAGATTAAAACAAAATAAAAGAGCTATAGTTCAAAGTGACAACAGAACATAATTTTTTGCCTTTTCTAAGCAAGAATTTAGGCAAGGAAAATAGGAGGAAAACTAATATCTACCAATGTCCTAATCAATAAAGACCTTACATGTGCTCATAGCTGCATGACTGCTACCTTCAAACACACCGTAATACTCAGCATATCCTGTTGCAAAATTGTTCCACATGAGAAGCCACATGCCATGTTGCATTTGGGCTGCAGGCCAACCCCTACAAAATATCCATCTATGGCTTCTCCTGAGCCACTCTGCCTTCCATGAGATGTTTACCAAAGGCTGAGTGTAAGTTATGCCCTTACTCAAATGAATTTTCAGTAACCAAAGTTATTGCTGTGCCTGGATGATTACAACTACTTCGTGCCTTATTTCTCTATTTTCACAGATACTTCGACATCGGTGCATACAGCTGTAGTCACTGCATGTGCCTGTTCAAGTCCTGGCACTGAAGGCATTATTATTTGGCTTAAAAATGCACCTCTCTACCAGGATATAACTACTCCCACGATAGAGATGATGTTCCCTTATAGGTCTCACTTAAGAAAAAATATTCTGACATCATTTGACAGTCATTGCTCTGTAGCATCTTTTCAGTCTAGGTCTTATGCATTCATCTTACTTCTTACAGAGACTTGAATTCCACTGAAGACTTCTCAGTTCCAAGTTAAATAAATGCATACTAGGTCTAGTCTGTAGGCAAACTGCTAAACGCTGCTGCCTATGGCAAAGCGTTCCATCCACAAGATTTATCTGCCTTTGTGTAGCGGAGGTGATAGAAGGGCTTTGTAAGCTATACCGTACTTCAATTTGGCAAAGGAAAAAAAAATCCTCTACAAACAAGAGCCTTCTTTCCTTTGATAGATGGCTGGTAGTTAAAGCAATCAATGCAATCTCCAGAGTATCTATCATCAATTCGCTTATACACAAAGATGACACAGAAACAAACAACAGAAACTAGGACCGATACTTGAGCTATCACCTAAAGAAATGGTTTTTAAACTTCAGTTTTATCAAACTAACAATAACATCTTATGCTTTGTGCATTTTTTTGAAAAGTGAAAATTGAATTAAGCACACTGACTGATGTAATTCTAGAACCAAAACAATGCAAGTATTTAACCAGAAAAAAAAGATATAAAACATTCACAACTCCAAATTCTCCCCTAATTTCATTAGTTGAAAAATAATTGTCAAGGTGTTTCAGTAGGTCCAGCTTATATTTTTTCAAAAAAATCCAACACATCAAATAGTTATACTACTTTATCCAGCTCTGATTCTGTCTTTGTGATGACTTCTCATTTAGAGGCTCTACCACAGTAACCAATATTATATTAAACTTTAAGGTGTAGTTCTTTTCCTTCTTCAAAACCAATTATGAGAAGGATCTCCAAAGAATACTAATGCTTTAGTTCAGGGGTGTGGCAGCAGTTTAAGTGGAATTCAAATGACAGCTAGCTTTGAATTAATCTGCTTACCTGATAATAAGCTAGATGTCTTCCCTCAAAATACACTGTTGTTCGGTACTCCATAGGTATTATCTCAGGGTTTGGGCTTAGAAACTGCGGACATTCTTCTTCCTGGGGAGAGAAATATTTTCTACGTTATTCCAAATAAAAAGTCTTATCACAACAAGCTCCGATGGCCTTCGGACAATGGAATTATTGTTCTGAAGAACTTCAAGCTTAAAATACAGTGACAGATTTGATTACACCCTTTCAAATTAGACATGCTAAAAATGACTGCAGCATATGTCAAAGCTGTGGGTGATTATCTTTCCCAGCCTTGAAATCTTGTTCCTCCCATTGAAGCAAAATAGTAAAAGGAACAAAAATAACCTTTCAGGAGTTATTCAGTCTCACTGCCCCTCCTCAATCACACCCTTAAATTCCCACCCCCGCACTGTCGCTAAAAAAATATCTCACACTTTTGCAGTTAACTTTAGACTAATTTAAAAATCCCTAATGCAACCAACTGATATGAGAGAAAGAGCTAAGAAAATATTGAAGTGTTCTAATAAAAACCTAATAATTTTATTTTTAAACATTACCATATTTTGTTTAATCACATCCTGTACTGGAGAGGACTCTTCACAGATATGTCTCTTCCAGTCCCACTGGCAATTCCATCTATTGCTTGCACAGGAATAGCATCTACAAATATAACATGATAGTCATGACAAACTGTCAGGCTTTCTCCCCCCCATTGACAAAAAAAGTAAATTAAATTCCATCTTTATTCATGGAGGATAGATCAATCTGTTACAGTGTCCTCTGTATACTGAGCTAAAAAAAAACATAGTAAGAACAGTTCAAGAACCCCAAAAAGCTGTTTTCTCCCTTACATATTTGAACAAGGATTAGAAATCCACAGCATCCCTCACAAACTTTGAGATCAAGTCTATGAGCACTGGAAATGATCTTGATCAACCTTCATACATAAGATTGAACAAAGAGGGGCCTGGGTTGGCTGTGCCTGCCCTGGGGCAGCAGCACCTCGAGCAGAGCAGATGGTGGGGGCAGAGTCAGCTTCGATCATCCTGTTTGAACACGCTGCAACCCAAAGCACCAACCTCACGTTTGAGGGAACAAGCAGGTAAGCAGACATCCATGGAGCTCAACTGCAATGGCAATACAATGGACTGGCCTTTATTTATACGTGCCATGAATATTCCCATTCCACATAGTTTACGTTACTAGCTCACCTGGAGCCGTTCAACCATTTTTCAACTCCATTAAAATGTAAGAAAAAGGATTTACGCACCAGCAAATTTTGAGACTTTGAAAGCTTTAATGATGAAATGACTGAGTAACTCAGCTGCCAGTTACCTGAAACACAATGCAACAGGATCTGAACACCTAAGTTAAGGAGCTGAAATACTTACGGTTGATTTTCAAAAAGATTCATTGCCTCCTCACAGTCATAAAAAGGGTAAGTATGTGATGCAAAAAATATCTTGTTCTTTCCAAAGGTTAACTGAAGTGGAACTGAAACATGATCTGTCACAAAAGAAAAAAAGTATCTAAGTGGTTGTTGAATTCTTTAGCTTGTTCTTAAGCTGAAAGATACAGTGATAATACTTTTATTGTTTTACAGGACATAAAGCAAATATTTAACTCTACTGTGGACACTCTGGATCTCATGACCTGTTGTACTTCAGGTCTGTAAGCTCTGCTTTTCCTTTTTAAGCTTTGCAAATTTTTCAGTACATAGTTGTCAGAAGAAAAGCAGAGATGGGATAAAGGGAAGAAGCAAAATTATAGAAAAGCTTTGTTTTACAAAAGTGTTTCTCAGCAGTGCTATCATCTGCTAGAATTTTAAAGAGTCTAGAAGAATAAGGAAAACTAAATGAGGAGATAATTGAACACATGAAAACTGGCACAAGAACAGTCATATTAAATAAAACGTTTTCTTAAACATGAATATGTCTGCAAGTAAAATCACTTGCTTCATTTGCGGATTAAAACTGTCATCCTCATGTGAATTAAAACAAGTGAGCTTTGTGGTTAATGCCCAACAGTGCCTGCAACACCAGGTTACCACAGGACCTTGTGATCTTCTGTTTGCTGTACATGATTTCTCCACAAATGTACTTCTCATCTGGATCATTACTGAACTAAGAGTGGAAAATTTATCTTCAGAAACTGGTGCTTTCCTCAGTGGAGCTGTTTGAAATACCTTTCGCAGAAATCATTAAGCCCCTGTGACAAGCTATTTCACAAACTATTGAGCAATTTCAAACTCTGCTTTCCTTGAACAGGTTCTTGAAAGACCATCAGCTGCCTGGCGGGAAGTCACCTTTGCCTGCACTGGGTCCTCTTGAATATTTCAGACTAGTAGGAATGCCAGGGGGATTTCCTAACAACGGGACAGCAAAAAGCATCCTTTCTTTCTAGAAATGTCCTATTCCCTTTGGAACCAACCACAGCTAAAATAACCTAGACTTTTCCAGACTCAATAGGGTTTCTTAACAGCAAGTGCATGGCTCAGGACTTTGTCAGAGGGTGCCAGGTACCACCACCTGTGTCCCTAACCGCCTGCCTCCTGCTGACGTGTCTGCCAAGCTACTGAGCATCTTCATAACAGTTCTGAACATCCTACAGATGCATCCCTGTACGACCAACTCAGAGAGGTGTATTATTTCCAGGTGACTTGGTTACTCTGATGCCATCCCTGACAGGGTTCTAGTCTCATATTTTATGCCGGAAGACATCAAGCTGTCATGTTTATCAACCTGTCCGCTTTACAAAATATTTAGGGAATGTGAATTGGCCATAAATAACAGAGTGCTGCTTTAACACTTCACATAATCTGATATCGTGACACACCCCAGCTAGGTTAAAACTTGAGAGAGGGATTTTAACATCATTACTCTTCCTGTAACTAAACCTGGATTTTGATCTTTTTTGGCCTGAAGAGAATTTAAACTTATCTTAAAAAGTGCTTCCAAGTACCAGTCTGAGAGCTCATGGCTGTTGTGATACATATAGAAGGGTTATCCTCAGGGTGATTCTGCAAGCTGCAAGAGCAACCATTTTTGGGGTTTTTTCTTTTAGTTTTTTAAACTTGATACACAATAAACAGTGCTGTCCAACTGGTTTTATTCCATGTACTTACACATCAAGATGTATGAACTTAAGGTATGAATAAAGCACTACCTAGGAAACAGCACAAGAATTATGGTTGGCAACAGACCTTAAGCATATAATCAGCAGTTCAGAACAATGATACAGCCTTTAATTATACAGTCACATATTTTTCCACTGGAAAGGAGTGGAAAAGCAGCAGAACCTGGAGGGCACAGAGTAGAAGAGGCAGAAAGCTTTATGAGAGAAAAGGACAACCTTGTGACATGGACCAGAAAACAAGTCACTGAACTACAGCTGACTAGAGCAAAACTAAGACATCAGAGATGACAAATATCAAATCTGAAGTGCATAGGTGGCTCTTCTGGCCCCAGAACTTGGAGTCACTAAGGTAAGATTAGGTGAGGTGAGTTTTGTTCGTTTGGGACACAGAGAAGCACCTCTCTGGCTCCCTGTCTGTCTCTGCCAAGCTCCTGTTTCAGGTTCCTTGTAGAAACACTGGGAATGCTACAGTTTGTAAATACAGCAATGAAGAAAGTTTGAGCAAACCTTGTTTTTTTAAAAAAATGTTGGAATGGACAAAGTTCAGCAGTAGACTATTTGGGCAAAGGGACTGAAGAGGGTAAAAAACCTTGCATGCAGCTCATATAAGAGCATCACATTAGAAGCAGCAGGCTATGTTCTTTCTTCTTATTGTACATGGAGGGTAGCAGTACTTCTTTACCTTGACCTTTCGGTGTTGGAGGAATTAAATCAGGTGGATCACAGATAATAACCCCTTCTTTCAACTGAGCATAACGGGTTGTTTCACCAAACGTACAAAAAACCTGGTCACTCTCAGTCAAAGTTGGCAACGGACTTACAGTCAGTTCCACCTGGAAAAGAAATAAAAAGGGTAAAATATCTGAAAGAAACAAAGACCAAATAAAATGTATGGCCAGAGCATTTCAACTGCTGGTTTTTTTTTTTTGGACAGTGGTGATATTTTGGCTAATATCACAGAAGATGGTTCTCCTTTTCAATTTTTATTTCTTCCCATCTGCTAATCTTTTCTTCTTACACCTCCATCATTTTTTTCCATGCTGGGTCTATGTTAAATTAGACTAGTACAAAAACCTACTGTCCTGTCAATGCATTACATCAGAAAAAAAAATGTCTGTACAGACACACCCAAAGCCTTTTCTTCTTGTCCTCAGCATCTAGTTTAGCTACAGTAACAAGGGTGGTTAACACTTAAGCCTGACAAACTTCATTAAAATTACATTAACCTTAGGGGTTACTAGTGAATAATGAAAACAAGGCTTGATGGGCTGGAAAAGTTGGAGTTTGAAAGAGCTGAATAGAAAAGTGGTTTCCTCAAGACTCAAGGTACGTGCAAGAATCATTACTGCTGGAAAAGGATTTCTGACTGATGGTGAGATCATAATCTCCTGGAAACTACCAGTTCAGAGCACATGTGAGAAAATAAAAGTAAAGTAAAATCAGAAAACTTAGCAAGGAAGGAAGGGAAAAAAAAAAAATTAAATTTTGGATGCTGTCCTTAATTTAATGCTTCAGGTGTGTTCTTTATACAGTTTAACTTTTCCTATATTTTATTGCCAGTAGAAATGACAATCATCCCTTTTTCTCTGAAACCGGTCCACTGTGCTATGAGCTGCAATGTTTTTTTGGTGAATAAAGGAATCATGAGGAGACAGTGGCATTAGTGATGTTACAGGCAGCAGGTAAACACTCATTTGAAGTCAGGTTTGGTTTTGGCTTTTAGGTATTTTGGCCTCAGATGCTGATATGAGACACCCGACACCTGTCAACACAAATTTACAAGACCTGTACTAAAAGAAGGTGTGGATTTTTAGCAGGTTAGCTCCAGTCTACTAACATTTTCATTTAACATAGAAATGCCCTTCAACACAATGCTGTTTACATCATATAGGAATGGATTTAAACTGACTTGAATGAAAGTCTCTTTCTTTCTGATTAAGAGGGATTAAAAGCCATTTTGCTGATTTTACTTGAGCACGCCTGGGAAGCCCTCAGTCTGCCCTGCCATGCTCCATTTAGAGTTAGAGCAAGCAATGACAACCTGGTCACACTCTGAACACTCAGTTTTGTTGCCACAGAGTTGTTTTGCATGCTGAATTTACCTTCTCCATGTACCCAGACAGGCGTCGCTGGGTAGCCAAATCCATGGCTGATTTGAAAGCAACAGCTTATGGTTTTGCTGCTTACTTCAGTTTATGCTCAAGTAAGCTGAAAGGGCAGCATGAAATCTCCCCTATCAATTACTTTTTATGGGTTATACAACATTGTGCAACACTTTTATAATATTAATTTAAGTGTAAATGCTTTATCAACCATACCAGTGCATCATTTTTGGTTACAGAGAAGGTCAAAAAGAGCATTTCTTAGAGGAAAACATGAACTGCAACATGCAAAAAAAGCAAGCAAAGAAAAGCACTGTGAGAAATGCCAGACAATGAGAGACTCGAAACACTGTTCTATCCTAGTGTTCACTGTGCATAAAGAAATGGAGATATTCATCTTCCTGGTAGTGACATCAATGTGCTTTAAGAATATGTAAGGCAGGGATGTCAAACTCATTTTCATCAGGGGCCACATCAGCCTCGTGGTTGCCTTCAAAGGGCCAAATGTCATTTTAGGACTGTATAAATGTAACTGCTCCTACATTGATACAGGCCTAAAATTACATTCCACACTTTGAAGGCAACCACGAGGCTGATGCGGCCCCGGTGAAGATGAATTTGATGCTCCTGATATAGGGAAAGCATTTTCTTGTCATACCTTAGCAGGGGCTCTGCGACTCATGTTTAGAGGGTCTGCACTAATGACAGTCATGCACGTGCCACTTGGACTCCACAGCCAGTGGTTCTCTTTATCAGCTGTTCCACAGTCTGCCTTCTTTGTGCACCTGACAAAACAGGAACAAAAACCAAAGCAAAGCAATATTATAGCTGGGCTCTGCTTTCTCTGAACTACACAATTTCAGGATTAGAGCTTGAAATTACAATACGAGATGACAAGGAATTTGCTTTAACATTGACTACTCAGGTTGCTATTAGAGAATTTTTAGTAGAATAAGCAGTGAAATAAGTATCGATGGTTTGAGATGTCAAAAGCAAGTGGGGAAATGTATCTATATTATTTTGGACAACACCCTGGATTAGACAACCCAAATCCATACAGAAGGAGTACTATTTAGCACAAGAGCCATCAGGTAATGGAGCCATTGCCTGATCATCTGAAACTAGGCTGATTAATCTTCATCATAACATATAACAAAGTCCTGAGTGAGTGTGCCCACCTTGGCTTTTCTGCAGGGCAAGTGGCAGACACCTATGTGTTACCAGTAATCAGCCACCCCACTCATAAGAGTAAAATGCAATAGAGAAGCATTGCTGAGGGCACACTGCTAACTTTGTAGTGAATGTTTTAATAAACTCCTGACACTATTTAAAACCCCTCCATGCCAGGCCACCATTACCATCACAGGAAGATAACGGTGGCTGTGCAGCCTCACCAAAAATACTGAGAGATTTTCCCAGCTCATGTGCAAGAAGAAAAGAAGAGATGCTGCAGTGCAGAAGCTGTGTATGTGGCTACAAAAGCTTGCTGAAGTGTGTGTGGGGACAGACTCATCCGGATTCTTTCCATTCTGTGCAATGTTTAGGAGAAAATACTGTAGGATCTCTGGCTGCTGTAGCAGAAGACTATTAACTCATCAGAGGCTTTAACAACCTGTCCTGGTTTTGTTCCTTAAACCTTGACACAACCCTATCCTTAAAGATAACATTTACATACAGAGTCCATAGACATATAACATATCCCTAACCACATAATTAAGTGTATTCATTATGCAAAATTTGGTGCAGATAAGAAAAACACAAGAAATTCAGTGCATTTTTTTCCATTGGAAAAAAAACCACTAGCAAATGCAAAAAATTCATGTTTGCCTGTTCTGAGACCATTAATATTTTGAGATATTGAGGTCAGTGGTCATATCAGAAACCTGAAGGGAAATCTAGGGAAAATTGTCTTTTGTACGATGTATCACACAGCCTTCAACTCCCAGCAGCCCAGGAGGAGTCTGAGGTGTATATTCCAAATCCCCAGGTTTCATCCACAGCAACTGAAGCCCAGGTGGGACAAGTTACAGCATATTACATAAACCTGCATGCACTACATAAGTTTTTCTGCAGTGCTCTATATTATGCTATACATCAGTCTGATAGGTAACTTAATGTGATAGCTCACATTTTCAGATAGGAAGCTAGAAGCCTGAAATGCATCTGCATACTATAATTAAATAGCCCCTTTGTTCCAACAGCAAGTACTTAGCATTATGAATTCCCAACCACTCAAGCCAAAGGGTTAATTAACTTAGTAGTCAAAGACAGAGCTGCAGGACCACTCTTCCCCCTTGCCACTCCAATCAATGAAGAGTGCAAAAAAGAGATATTCCAGAGATGTCCAGTGCTGTCCTAGTTTACATGTGTTCGAATATTAATTCAGTTAACCTCTGCAGATAATTAGCCAAATGCCACTTCCTGCTCACCTACAGTCAGGTGAGGGTGCAATGTAGCTACATTTCTTGATAGATGATGTTTATTTCAAAACAGGACTTGGGCTATATTTTATTTCAGACATGAGCAGGTGGGTTTTGTCAGGCTCTTTTTTACACTTTCCTGCTGTACTTAAAATAGAAATTTTCCGAATTTTAAATAGGGAGTACTCTTTTAATTTCTGGAAGAACATTTGACTGTACAGTTCAGAGAGTGTTAGGAGTTGTATACTGATTTTCAGTACCAGCAGCAAAGTATATATTTTCCCAAACCAAATCAAGCTATTCCACTGCCTGTCCCTGAGAAAACACCGGCAGCACTCACCTGCCCTCTCTCACACACCAGCCGCAGTATGGATCCCTCGCTTGAGTACACTTCTCACAGTCCGAATATTTGTGGCAGTCCTGCACGGGTAGTCGATACACCTGGAGAGCCAAGAGTAAGGCAAACCATAAGGGATCTGAAGAAGGCACAAGGAGATATTTGTGGACAGGGTTGTATGGTGCTATTGCCTGTGGCACCAGAAGAGTCCAGTCTGATTTTAAGAAAATCCATACAAAACCAGTGTGACTGTCTTCCCTCAATGAAATCTAAATTTACACACTTTTCCTGCTCTTTTTCTCTCCAATATTCTCTAATGTCTCCCTTAAATAACATAGGACATTTTTATAATCAAGAATCATAAGCAAGCCTCCAAAAACTGAGCTTTTCAGTCTTTCCAGCTACATTACTTGTGGAAATCCGCATTACAGCAGCCACTGCAGACAGCAAGTGTATGAACAACTCTCCAAATTCAAGAAATAGCTACTGCAGGATGGATACTTGGTACTGGCTAGATCTTTGTTTTTTTTATACAGAACATCCTCCCCTCCATATCTCTAGCATGGAGATGAAGTTGTTTGGAAATGTGATCACTGGTGGCACTTTTAGCCAGAAGGCATCTCAGAAAGTTTACAAGTGTGAGAGAGCCAAGGCGCTTCAGGTCACTGTACTTATCCCTCTATAACCCTCCACCATGCAATACATTCATCAAAAGAAAATGGAAATAAGCAGCAGGGAAAAGAGCATCATTAGTTCTCATGTCTCCATACCCCAATAAATATACAGCTTCTGGTTTGATTTCCTTTGGTGCTGAGAACAAACAATTTTTTCTTGCTTTGGTGCACAGAAAAAGGAGCCAGCACATAACTGTTCCTTTTAGTTATGTTGCTGAAATGATGCAAGAGGAGAACAACACGTACATCTTCCTGTTGATGACTATGTTTTAAAGAGCACAAGAACTCCAGCAACAGTAACTCTGAGATGTAAACTTTTTGAGTTTGGCCTTTTTTTTCACATTTGGAGAGTTCAGTCTGACTCAGTTACAGAAAATATCAATATTGGGTACTTTTCTTGCATTTATTAATACAGAGGTCTACCTTTTCAGCATTCTCTTTTTCCACAGATTCTTACCTAACTGGAGCTGAGTTACTGGCACTCTGTTTCACTAACTGGTACCATGAGTAATTTAATATCCAAGTGAATGGGTTTTTTTAATGACAAAATATTTATTTCATAATTCTGGCAGGCATAAACAAGCCCTAGAGATTGTCATCTCTGCAAGTTTTATGTAAACTTAATGAATTTAGAAGAAAAAACAGCAGCTCCATTTACAGCCAGCTTCAAAATGCAGAGAAACTAATTTTAGAGATTTTTGAATTGGCACTCTTAATCACAGAGAGTGGTAAAAGCTAAAACAAGCAAACAAGCTAGTGATTGTGGTAAGTGGCTGCCACAGGCTTCTGCTTTCTGCCCAGTGTGGTGTGTACCATACGGAACCTGGGACCTGCCAGTGCTGTTCACGTGTAACGAACCAGCACGGGCACAGCAGGGCTGCTACGCTGCTTTCCGAGTCCCCCGAGAAGCTGCGAGGGGTTTGTCCTGCTCTCTGCCCCAGCTCTGGGAGCAGAGTGGGAAGGAAGGGGGTGATCTCTGACAGCATCTGCTCCAAGCCACCCACTCCTATTGACACAGCAGCAAAAGCTGGGAGGAGAAGCAGGAGGAGAACTGAAACAGGAAAGCAAGAGTTTACTTCTCATTGTGGTTCTTAACCTCTGTATCATTCTTCCCTGTATTTCTCTCAGTCTCATTTCTTTTTAAAAACAGGTTCAAGTTATAATCCACCACATCATCACCTCCACTTTGCTCAAGTGCCTACAGAGCCCGAGCGATTCACTTCTAAATGCTGCGGCAGGCTGCATTTGCCAGGTAGCTTAGCAATAAGGATGCAGAGCAGTGCAGCTAGCCTGCCCTTTATTGTTTACCTTATTTTAAACAATTCTAAACCATTTTAACTCCCAGGGCATGGTTCTGATATCTCTATTCCTACAACTCCCAGCCGTGCGTAACCCAGAAGTGCACATTTCAGCATTTGTTCTTCTCTCACTTACGTCGCTTCATTTCTCCCATCTCCAAAGGCCTCCATTCTCCTCCTGTCTATCTGCTTCTAAAAGTGGGTGGGACTGCTCATTGTAATCAACTTCTGGAGATGACAGTAATGTAATTCCATTACAGAGCTCCCAACTTTAGTTATTCATATTTAAGCTGAACAGGTTTTAGAAAAGAAAACTATTATTTGCATTATTCAGAAGCTGCAGTGTCTATGAGAGCTACTTAGAAAAGATTAAACTGAAATCCTTTCTTTAGCAGAAACTTGCCGCTTTCTAAACGAAAACACTTTGTAGAAATTGAATCATTTTTTTTGCAAATTTTCCTGAAGAATTTGTCTGTGGCCTTCCTAAATTCTACCGGTTCAAGCAGACTGTCACCAGAAAACTTGTATTACTTCAAAGCTGCTGCAATCCCTTATGCTGCTCAGCAGCTCACACCATCGCCTGGTGGGGATCTCAGGGCTTTTAAGCAACATGCCAGCTTGTCAAACAGGGTGCCAGGCTGCCCAGGCTTTTGTGGACAACGCTGAAGTTTGGAGTTCTGTTCCAAATCTGAACAGAAGCCAAATGAGAAATACCAACTACTCAAAAAAAAAAAGGAAGAAGTAACCTCTCTCACACACTGTCATATTATTAAATGCTTTATCAGTCACTTATCTGGCACTTCTTCCGATGTGGCTTCTAGCCTGAAAACCTTGAGCTAGAATATAACATTCCTGCAGCAGGAATTTATTTAATCCTTTTATAAAACAGAAAAAGAACATCTTCCCGCAATGTTTTCCCCAAATATTCTCCTTTCGCAGCCCCCTCATTCTCCCCGTGTTACTGCTGCCAGAGTGTTTCCCATGTCCCATTCTGTGTCACTGTCAGTGCTTCAGACGGTGGCAGCCTGTCACCCGCCCCGTCCTGGAGAGCCGCTGAACCATGCGTTTGAGGCTGGCAGCTTCAGCACCACAAGGAGAAATCTGGCGTCCCTCTTGTCTGCTGCTTGCTTTTTCTTCTGCCTCACCTGCCAGCACAGAAGAGGGGAACCTAGAAGAGGCTGCCTGTGCCTTTCATAGCAAAGTCCAACCTTTTCTGCTGCCCTTGCTCAGTTCTAGGGAAACACTTCTGTTCTGCAAAGTTGTAATTCTCTCCATTACTTCTTATGTTTTGACAGCAAGACCCATGAAAACTCCTGGCAGCCTTAAAGATGTGTAAATGCTATAATATTATGCTAGTTGCCAGCAACCTAAATCCTGAAGTACTTTTGAAAGAGACCCACAGCAGCTGGAGCATCCACTGGTATCTCACAGACACGACACCAAGCACTAGGGCTGCCTGACCCCATGGCATGATGGTGCCAAACATCTCAACCTCATCCTTCTCACAGACTCTATAAGACATCTGTAGAGGTGAACTCAACTTCCCATTCCCAACCACTAAGCATCAAGAATTTAACAGTTCTCCAAGTCACAACAATCAAATCCATCAGCTTAGACTTGGAGACCCCCAACAAATCGGGCAACTTCCAGGAACAAGTGATAAACGTACAAATCTCAGGTAAAGTTGCAGAGAAAGGGAAAACAGACTTTGTCCTTAATGCAAGACACATTACCTTGTCTGTGGTCATCACGTACAGATTTTCTTGGGTGTGGTCAAGGACCAGGTCATTCTTTATGGGTTTGTTTAGTTCAATAGCAAGAGAGCTGTACTCAGCTGCAGTGGATGACAGGAACACCTGTTTCAAGGAAAAAAGAAAGGTGGTTGATGTTGCTTTTTTTCCCTGAAAATATCATTATATCTGGCTACTGCCGTAAAAAAAACAATAAAAAATGTTTCTATAAATACATTAACAACAAAAGGAGGGCTAAGGAGAATCTCCATCACTTATTGAGTGCAAAGGGAAACGTACTGACAAAGGATTAGGAAAAATTTCCTCACAGAAAGGACTGTCAGGCTGCCCAGAGATGTGGTTGAGTCACCATCCCTGGAAGTATTTAAAAGACATGTAGATGTGGCACTTAGGGACATGGTCTGGTGCCACTTGGCAGTGTTAGGTTTATGTTTGGACTCAATGATCTTAAAGGTCTTTCCAACCTAAATGATTCTATGATCCAATGATTAATGAAAATACTCTTTTTACTCAAGTTCACAAAATCACATTAGGGAAAATGTTTCAATTTGAAGTATAGGGCATCAAAAGCAGCAAGCAAAGCATAAAAGTCATGAAAAGAAATTGCTCACTGCTCACAATAGCTAATATTTGTTGTTGTTTTTGGTTTTTGTTTTTTGTAAATAGTGATTTATTTTAGCACTGTAAAACTGAAACTCGACTCAGAACCATTGCACTTGAAGATGTTCGAATTTGTTCTCTTCCCTTACAGGAACCAGCAGTTTCAGCTTCAAATTTCAAACCACATAGTTGCACATGGCCACCATACCCCTTCAAGCAAAAGAAGGTATTTGGCATTGCAGTCTTGACATTTTAACACCACAAATACGTGAACCCTTGAGCCCCACACTACACAGGCAGAATTCAGCAGAGCTCCAGCTTGGGTGTTGTATTGCCATCTCTATTCACCAAATGGCCAGAATGACTACAAAATGAAAAGCTGCTCTTAAACTAGTATGGGCTTGAACAGACATAAGGCTAGAGCAGCTGTTAGATTATCTAGGTTATCTAGATTATCTAGCCCTATTAATACAGACCTCTCAGTAGGTAGCTAATCCTTTGGGAAAAGTGTCATTCAAGTGATGTTAATTCAATATGTGCATCAGATAGCTGAGGCACATCAGAAATAATGTGGGTTTTCTTTGAAATTAAAAAAAAATCAAGCTCCAAGAGAATTTGCTCTCAATCACATTTACTTTCAGAGTAGAAGTCTGTTATCACTACAGCTCATGACCTTTGAAATACCTTCCAGTCTTTTAAGTCCAGTTTGTTACCTTCAGAATTTTACCATCTGACGTTCCCAGGAAGGCCACGGTGTGCCCGTTCTCCACAGCCACAGTGACAGCCGTGAGATTCATCCCTTCTTTTTGCAGTACCGGCTTCTCTATAACACCATTCTTACTTCCCAAAAGGTACGGCAAGTGTTCAGAGCCACAGGGGAAATTTTTGCTTGCATTCTAATAAGGAATAGCAATACAGAGCGATGTTAAACATTCAGATCACTAATTCCCAGCTAAGAATGAAGTGCAGCCCTATTACCAGTCAGTATAATACCCCTCAGACATAGAAGAGTAGAAAGAGAGAAATGAATTGTCTAGCCGCTTCCCACCAGACAAGAGGCATTAATCAGAAAGCAGCCTGCTAATTGCAAACTTCTTCAATGCTTTTGCTTTCCAGGAGACAGGGGGAGAGAACAGTTTTTGTTTCTATTTCATTGTAGCAGCACAGTTTAAAAAGTAAACAGTTTGTTTAATTAAAATGAACACATCATACAGATTGGGTTGACCGGTTTTGTGTCAAAGACTGTTTTTAAAATGCTGTTTTGTTTCTTAATTTGCTGCTATCCATAGAAAAGAAACTCACTGGCAACCGTCTCATGCACATCAACACATTCCCTCTTCACTGTGCTTTAATCCCGAGCTGCAGGGAGTGCCACCAGAAGGAAGTTCATTCACACCTTGCCTTTCCTGCTATATTTGGTAACAAGACTGTCTTTCTGATCTGAAATCCACACCTCATTTTTGCCGGAAGCCAGGGCTGCTCCACTTGTCACATTCAGGATTTCTGTGTTTGATGCTCACCTCAGACACAGGGTACTGCAGTGAGTAACACTGGCGTTTGGAAGCAAAAAGTATTCTTTTGGCTTCTTACCAATCCTGGCGACCTACTGTGTGAGAGATGGCTGTGCTTTCCTGAGATGAAGGATTATGAGTCGATACCAACGTAAGGTATTCCCATGCCCATCTCTTCAGCTGTTCCCTCTTCCCCAGACGGTGGCACACCACTTCTCAAGCTGTGCTCAAACAGCTGTTTATGCAAGTGTGCACCTTGCTCGGGTTGGGGAATTAAGACATTCTCCTAAAAGCTGGCTGAGTTGTTTTTAAGATGGTTCAAATCCTCAACCCAGCTTAGGGTTGGCTGCAGTAACAAATGCCATGCACGAGTAGGGCTCGGGAACAGGGCGATGCGGCCAGAAAATGCATCAAGTCAACGAAGATGCTGAAAACTGCCTCTCAGAGACAGTCATAAATTGAAGAACAGTATCTGGAGGGGTGCAACAGAGCCCTTCAAAAACCTTATAGTCAAGGTAATGATGAGCCATAAAAAGAAGATAGTAATCATGCTATGGAAGTATTTCAAGCCAGAGCAAAATATGACCACTACGTGAATATAAGAAACGAGTATCTCCAGTTATCTGAAAATTCAAAATCCAAGTTAGAAACAACATTAAAATCCAGATACCACCTACAAGATTCTTAATACCACTAAAAAACATTATAAATATGTTGGCTGAGACTAGAATTGTCTATAGTGATCATCCAGAAGCTGACCATGGGCAAAACAAAGCACTGCATTTGACTCGGTAATTTCCATACCAGAAGGAACCTTTTAAAAGAAATGCATTTATGAAATCAATATTCACTTTTCAGAAGACAAATCTTTTTTTAAAAGACTCAAAATTAAGACTATCTTGCCACTTCTTGCTTGACTTGTTCTGCAACCCCCCCAACCACATTTCATTTCTATAGTGAATCCAGCTATTGAGTTTTCAGTCATCTGATCTCACTATAGTTTAACTCAAAGCCACCCCGAAACATCCATTTGTATATTTTCCACAAATTCTAACACAGATTCTAAAAATATTACCAGTCCATGTGATGCACACGGATTTTCTGCTGCGAAAAGTTTGTAAAATGAGCTGGTATTCTTTTTAGTGTAGCAATCGTTGCGGTTTTTCTCCATCTTTTCGTTGATGTGCCGCAAGGAAAAGACACACATAGCAGATTTCAGGGAGCCATTATCTTTGTTTACTTTGCTGAAGAGTGCAAGAAGAACTTTGTCATCTGAGAGAGCATCTGTAGTTTGTCTCTGCTGAGCCATGCTCTCAGCCAGCTCTTCTCCCGGGGTAGTGACATAAGCAGAATGACAGTGGTCGTAGGCACCATCATCATCATCTTTGCAACCCAAGTCCATCTCAAAGTAGGAATAATAATGGGCATCATCCTTGCACAGACGCGCAATCAGTGTGCGGTTATTGACGGGCTGTTTCTCTTGCTGATTAAAAATAAAATAAACGTAATTTTTATCCTCGAAGACTGCCACGAATTGTTGTGTGCTTGATGAGTGATAAGCTGACTTAACAGCTGCTGAGTCCGTATACATTTCAAAAATGTCTTTTCCATCCCTTTCGTAGAGCTGCCGAGTGCTGATTATTATCCCATTGTCATTTGGTCCATTCCCTTTCCCAACAAACAGCACTCGGTCGTTATTCAAGGAAGTGATTAATCCCACAGTTGATACATTCTCATCGTTGCTTGCTACAAAAGACTTTTCCCCACTACTGTCAACATAATACTTCTCATTGCTAATGTCTTCTAGATCTCTGATGGCACAGATTCCCTTAAAAAGGCTTCCACACACCACAACTGTTTTATCCACCTTGTTCAGCAACAACAATTTGTTATAATTGTCCGTCAGCACTGCCTCTTTACATTGATTTTCATCAATGGGAGGTGTGCACTTTTTGTTGTCCTTTCTTGGACCTGTTTCTACAGACCTTATTACATCCAGGTTTTCTGTAAGCTGATACAGAGCATTTACCACTCCCAAATAGATTATCCCAGTGTCATTATCCACTGTTAGATGATTTAGCTCTGTAGCACTCTGAAAAAATTTCAGTTCCTCATTTCTGGATAAGGTGACACAGAAACAGCTCAAAATGCTCAGTGTCCAGATCCATAAAGCCATTTCTATGTTAATACCTAAAAAGGGAAAGAAAAGAAGAACATGAAACATTCTGAAAAATAAAATTTACACAAAATACAGCAAAGTGAAGGGGTTTTTTTCTTTCATTATTTCAGACACAAATACGCTTATCCTTATGCATGTGGAGACATCATGGAGATTACGGAAAGCCTCAAATCCTGTTTACTGCCTAGCAATTTAATATGTTGGGGAAGGATTAAACAGGGTCATATGTTTAAATGATTATCATATAACCAATTAGATAATCAATTCTGTGCTAAAGCACAATGAGAAAAACAGACAATCTGAAACAACATGGAGTGCCAAGAAGTGGTAGTGCTTCTCCAGACATACTCTGTGAATTATTTATTATTGAGATTTTAAAAATAAGCTGAAGGATCCCAGGGTTTCAGGGAGCTCCTCCTTAATAAAAGGGGATAATTTACATAAAAAATTTTGAGACGTTTGGTGTTGTAGAACTGTTTCCACAAAGGAAAAACACCTTCCGTCAAGTACAGGTGAGTCTGGATCTGGCTGCTGATGCTTTTCAAGAAGGCGTTACACTAATCCTTCATCCATGTAGAGCTGGAAGGTGGTAGAGCCCTTAATGCGCAACACTGCCTTTGACTGCTGGTGTGCATTACAGTCCAACACTTCAGTTCACTAGAGCACGGCAACTTAATAGTTTCAAATCTGTGTTAAGAATATCACTTACAGTTCGATGGGATTAAGATTCTGCAACACTTTGGTTTTTTTTTTCAGAATTTTTACCTGGCTGTTTGGAAGGAGACAAAGAACAAAGACCTTCTGAAACTTGTAAGAAGTGCTGTAATTTTAACCTGAAAGGTGCCATGAGGAGGCAAGTCCCAACAGGCTTCCTAAGCACAGAATGTTTTGTCAATGTTTTCTACAAGTGTTTAGCTCTGAGAGCAGAAAACAGAAGGTGGCATGCTTGGACACACTGATATTAGGGAGAAAAGATAAATACTGTTTGGAAGAAGTACTGAAAACCAAATATGATCCACAGTATTTGCATTTTCAAAGTTAGCTATATGACTCCATGGTCTGTCAAGGAGAGAACCTGTAAACCTATGGGGACTTTCACGTTAAATCTGAAAATATCTAGAACTGTGAACAGAAAGAAAAAACAAATAAACAAACAAACAAAAAACAAAACCAAAACCAGAAAAGACAAGAGAAACAAAACAGTCTAACAGGCAAAAGCTTTGTAGGAGCAGGATAATGGCAGAGAATGCCAAAATGAGAACTGAAAAAATAAAATAAAAAAAAAATAATAATAAAGGAATCATGCTCCTGTGTCAGCTGTAACTTCTATTTTGGTAGCAGCAGTAAACTCTAGTGGGATGTGAAGAGAATTGCCTGAATCATCATTTATACTGGGTAATTAAGGTTAAACGTCAACAACCAGGCTGCAAATGTTTGATCGGGGAGGGAAGGAGTCCTGTGAGCACAAACATCTGCCAGAGTCTCAAACTGCCCCAGTGTCACTAGCAATGCAGAAAGACAATTCCTGCCCTCCAGCACTTCTGCATTTTGCCCCTCTACGGAGAAAATGTGCATGTAATGGTGAGAACAGCTTTTCTAAAAGCAGAGTGATTCTAAGTTCTAAAACCCCAAAAACCTACTAAATGTAATTCAGGAAAATAATGAAGACAGAACAAAAGGCCAACTTTAATCTTGTTTTGCTAAAGCTCTTATCATGTACCAAATCAAGCAGCTAACTGTAAAATGAGGTCAAAGATGAGACAGTACATTACTGACAGCACAAGCCTGACTTCTAATGAGAGGTTGACCTCATATGACAGTGACCAAGAAAAGGCTAAGAATTATAACCTGTTCTTCAGACACATGACTTCAGCACATGCCTTGAAACGTGATGAAGTATTGGACCTCTCTACAACAACCTTAGACCTACTCTAAGGAATCCAGAAGAATTCTGATACTATTTGTCAGAAACTCTTCTTTTCTTCCTGCTCCCAAGGACCTCAATTTTTCAAACAAGCTTTGATCCCAGCTTATATCTCCGTGGCTAAACGGTATGTCATAATGCATGTCATCTAGTTTCAAATATTTTCCCTTACAGTTATCTGCAATGAAATAAAAAAACAGCTTGACATACTACTGCAATGTTGTTTCATAAAAGTTTTATCATTCTACTATCTACTGCACAAGGATCAAGCACCAAAGAACTCGGATTTATTTGTTCCTGTTTTTCTCACAAAGCAATTATTGCCAGATTATTATCATCTCTGCTCTCAGTCAAAAATGCCATAAATAGCTCTCCTTATAAAATATGCCTCAAATGAATGGAAAGTAATTTACTGTACCTTAATTTCTGTACTCGGTTCACTTCCGTATCCATTTATTTCAGTGAGCTACAAAAATGTTTTTCTATCCGTGGCACCCAGTGTCTGACACAGAGGCTGCACTTGCAGTACACCTGCCTTTGTCCCACAGACAGAGCAAAGAGCCTTTCTGGCTTAAGGAAAAGTACATTTTGCACCCCTAAATGAGACTCTTACAGAAGTAATTCAACTCTCTGTACAAACACTGGTAATGCTTCCTCCCTACTATATGCAGTCTTGTTTACTTACCAAATTTTTGGCTTAAATTATTCAGAACTACATGCCTTCTCCACTAATTCTGCCCTTTTTTTTTGGCACTTACTCCCTGCCATCGTGGTCTCATGCCAAACACGATCAGACTATCTCAGACCTCCATGCAAGGTAACAATTCTTCATTCTCCATACCTATCGGTTTCATTTTCCCTTTCCTCCCCCTTCCAAGCAAACAGTAAACAAAAATTAAATATGCTATGGAAAAGATCCAGAACTAAATTCAATCAAATACCAGACTTAAGGAAAGACAAAAGCAAACAAAATGAAATGAGATGCACTACAACTACAGCTCATTCTCACCTGATCTCAACGTTATTGGGAAGTAGCAGCTGGAGGAATTCTGCTACGGGCAGCTGTTGTGGTAGGCCCTACAGAGCTGCTATTAACACAGATGCCCTACTGAGTTAGGTGCTATGGAAATGTATCAAGGAACAGTTTCCTGCTGGGAAAAACTTCTGTTTTAAATGAACAAGTCATGAAAATGCAAGAGAAAATGACTATAAAGCCCAGACTGGAGCATGGAATTGGAGATATTCAGCACAGCAAATGTACTTCCAATGGCTTCACCACAAAGTTTAATCACACACAGGCCTGTGTGGCTTACTCAGAGTCATGCTCTGGTCCTGAGAGCTGACATACACCCTCTGACCTCAGTTTGCACTCAGTTTTAAGCCGTTGGCAGTCCCAGGATGAAAGAAGCCCAACAGAGCAGATGACCACATATTTTTTCTCTCTCAAAGTCTTGGCTCCATCCTGCCTCTTGGTCCCTGTGCCCTGTGATATCATTAGAATCATCTTTACGACTGTCTCATCAAGATTATCTGAATTGCAATGTCATTTCCTTTTTGGATCACTCTTTTATATCACTGCCTTCCCTAGCCCTTCCCCCATCTCAAAACATACTCCTCTTCTGATTCATATAGCTTACAGATAACTGAACGTGATTTCGATGAATATCCTAAAAGGATGGCAGCAATAATAAATACACCCCAAAAGCAGAAAAAGGTATTTTTAAAAATGTGTGTCTTAATTAAAAAGAAAATGTGGACATGGAACCCCTCCCCAGTTTTACAGACTCAAGAGGTGACAAGGAAAGTGGATGGCAGCAACCAAGTACTTTAAAAGAAACCCACTGAAAAAAAGCATCTTGCCACTTACAAGAAATTCAAAACTCTAGAAGTTAAGTGCAAGAAACTCACAGCATCCAAGAGAACACTTCATACAGGGGAAGTGCCATCAAGTGACACCGTGTTGCAATGACACAGCTACCGGCGCTCTGCCCCACTGCTAAATCAATTTTAATTTAAGTACCCATAACTTTATGTTAGAACCTTAAGTAACAGCCAATTGTTCAAAAGGCATGCAGAAAAAAAGAGCATCTATAATCTGCCCGTGCAAAGTGAATTTCAAATTGACTTCACAGTATTACAAATACCCTCAAGAATTAACACTGGCAACAGCTGACATGGATGTGGCAGGTGTTTTCCTCCTTCACTGCACAATCCTCTGCTGTACCTGTATAGTGGAACCTTCAACTTTTCAGCCATCTCCAGTCATTTTTCTCTAGCCTTCAATATAACTTTGGCTTTACGTTACTTGATTTTCTTACATTCATTTCAGCTGAAGTGAAAGAATATCAAATTTTGCCTGAAATAAAAATAACTGAGAACTAAAACAAGTGTTATTCCCAAAAACAACGGACAAGAAAGCCTCCAGCAAAGGAATAATCTCACCAGTTTAGCTTCTGTGGTGTTTTTGCAGAGTTGTTCTTCACTAGCCATATATTAATACCTATACTGAATTAAACTCTGTTACTTCATTCCAAGTTTTGTTACTTGAAATTCTGGGTCTACAGACAAAACCTTCTGCCAAGAGAGACAGATATTGATATGCTTTAACAGTAAGTGATACAGAAAACTGTGGTTTTCTCTGAAAACTTTGCTCTCCAAAAGGCTCCAAAAGATCCAAAAGACCCTAAAACTGGAAAAAAAAATGGTACAAAGACCTAAAATCTGCAACACAAAAAAGGGAAAAATCCAAAGAATGCATACAAATGGCGCAGATATTTGGTGGAAGAGGAATGAAAAGATATTTCTCTTCTCCCTCATTCTGAGTAACTTTGCTTTTTTTTTTTGCCAAACTTTTTGGCTTTCATTTTTAAGCTCCAGAAACTGGAGAATGCGTGTTAAGCAGGGGATGAGCAAATTTCCCGTTCAGATTTCAAAGCTTCTACTTCTGTGAGAACTGTAGGTAAATGTGAGCACTTCCTCCCCAGCTACAACTTCTATTACTGTTTCCTGAAACGAATGATGGAGCTTGCTGGTTCAGAAAAGGAATCACCTGGGAAAATACTCCATAGGATTCAAGCCCACTTCCTAAGAGCATGGCCACACGCTAGAAAGGCTTTGGAGAGAGAGCGACTTCCTTTGTAGACTATGGCATAGCTCCAAAATGGGTTGAGTAGAGGCACCGAGAAGAGCAATCCCTGTGCTGGGTGTCCATCCCTTCAGCTGTGACACTTTGCTGTTAGCAGATGGGACCTGTAGGTCAGGGAGCAGCAGGAGGTCACTTTGCAGAGAATGAAAAACCAACATCCATTTCATCAGAAGTTGTGATAGCCTGTAGTGCTCAAACATAAAATGAGTAATTTTACTTTTCTTGTACTGCTCCTCAAAACACAATTCGCTAAGATACAGGGTGTCCTTGTATGGGATAAACCATCCCATCTGGTCAAACTGCTGGAAAAGTGGCAAAAAACGGACAAATAATATAGATTCTACTCCTGATGTGAAAGACCAAAGTTTTGCTTGCTTTCACAAGGCAAATTCTCAGTTGTTTTTCTTAAATATTTTGAGTAATTTTCAATAATGTAAGGGGTTTTTTTAACATATAATCATAGACATGTAACAGTTATGTTGATATGGATCTTCTTTTACAAGAATCAGTTTGAAATACTGGATTTGCCAAGGAAATAACTAACGTTATGCCCTCACTCTGCACATTCTATGGGTGTTTTTCTGCAATCTCTAGGTAAAAAAAATATGGAAGACACATTGAACTTCAAACCCAAGTTACCAAAAAACAGGGTTTCCTATACCATGGTTTCATCTACCAATAATGAGCTGTACTGTGCAGCCCAAAGAGGAGCAAACCTGTCGCTCCTGCCCGTAGCATCAGCAGAGGCCAGTGGTGGCTGCGAGAGGAGAGTGCACAGGACGATCCCCCGGGAACGGGGCACAGGGAAGAAGATCCTCACATCACTCTGGAGACTCTCATCTTTCAGAAGACCTGAGGTGTCAGCAGCAGCTCTTGCAAGTAGAGCTCAGATAACTCACTCCCTGAGAGAGTCCATTAACCAGAGAGGATGCTGAGGCATCCCACAGCCTGGCTAGCTGGAGCTGAAGGGCAAAGGGACAGGTTTGAAAGGATTAACCGATATGGCACACACAAGGCCACCCGAAGGCTTTACCTACAAGGTCATCCCTGTGAAGGTTCCCACAACGGCAGAAGATAAATTTTGAGAATCTGTACCAGTCATGTTACCAAAGATCACTCAACCTGCCACCTTCCTGTGTCTCCCAGTCTCCAAGTGGGGAGGGAGGAGATGAAACAGGGAATCTAATCCAGCCACAGTATCTCTTGCAACTACAGTAAAACAGTATTGTCACATACAAACGGTCCAGCAACACACATAGAAATGTCTTCCTGTCCCAACATGGAAATGGTTTATCTGCTGTAACTGAATTTCTCCATTGTAACTGAATTAAAAGCTGTGGAGCACAACTGCTTTCCACAGTAGGTCCTGGACCCACCAGCATCCCAGTGTCTCCCCACCAAGGACTCTTATAGACTTGGTGCAACATTGGTGGGGTTGAATCAAAAGTTTAAGTGAGGCAAACAGCTAGCAAATCCAGAGTTCATGTTAATTATTATGTCATTAGCTTCAAGCTAAATTAATAACACTATTAGTAATCTGAATCAAAACCTTTCATCTGTGCACATCTGAACCCCAAAGTATTTAATATTCTGATCTAGATCCAAATTCAGAGCAAGAGGGAGCAACATGAGTCTTAATTTTTCAACTAGGAGTTGCTCAAAAGAGCATTAACAACAGGTAATAAGACTCAGAAAATGCATACTTATGGATTTTGCAATCCCACTCAAGAATTTGCAATAATGTGCTGTCTCTGCAACGTCAGCAGGTAAACAAAAAAGAAGAGCAGAGCTTTGCAGATTTATATGAACTCTTAGAAGCAGAGCTGTGCTACACAAAGCTGAACTCTAATGAATTCCCTGGTTTATTACAGTCAGACCTAGCAGTGTTTTGATTTTGAAAATCTTTTATACCGTGGATTCTGCCAGAGTCCAAGGCTTGTTTTTTTGCTGCTCTGTGGAATCAAAACAAAAAATCTCTAAGTGAAAGTATCTTCAAGAGTTCATAGTTCCAAGTAGCTTAAAAAAAAAGTCGATAAAAATAGCTGCTGTGGAAAGATGCCATTCCACAGCACTGGCTACCAGCAATTATAGGGTATAAACCACTCTGAGACACAGGTAGCCTGTGCCAGAAAGGTCTCTTCAAATCCCAATTTTTATTACTGTAATGTTTGTTATGAAGACAAGCAGTCATATTATCACTTCAAATCAGAGGGCTGCCTACCCACAGTCCAGCCCCTCTGACACAGGCAGGAGCACACATGGGGAAGGGGAAGCAGCCTGAGCAGACCTGTGCTCCTGGCCCACATCTCCCTTTCACTGGGGGCTTCTACATTCATCCCTCCATCTTTTTTGCATTCTCTCAGTAGAAATGAAGTGCCCATTTTAACGAGGACTTGCTTTCTCAGTGTTACAAAGATGTAGTTGATCTGTAAGAAAAGCAGCCGAGTGACGTGTTTAGTAGCAAGCAGCTGACTCGGCAGGAATCTGAACCCACAGAATCCCCTCTTTGACCTGCTCTGTGGTTTTGTTAAAAGCATGAGGTCACCTAAATAAAAAAATTCAGGTTTTTATTTTTCTTTTCCAACCTCATTGAGTGCTAAGTCAAATGACGCCCTAGAGACCAACATCCAGCTGCATCAGTCTGCAGTCAGTACAGCACCACAGGCTCCTTCAGACACTCCCAAAGTCGCTCACAGACACTTTTGCACTTCCTGATCCTGCAAATGTCCGAGTCTAATTTGACCCCCAGTGTAAACGCCCACCACAGTGTGTGAGCTGAGGGAGCTCTGTGGGGACACAAGTCTTTGCAGCCACCACTGTGCGGGCTGGCCAGAGCAGCCCAGCAGAGAGCAGTGACCGGCCCACGCATGCCCACCAGCCCCACGCAAACCTGCGCTATTTTACCCCTTCTGCAATTCAGGAAAACATTTTTGCTTCTTTTAAGCTGTGGGACCAGCAGAAAATGAGAGAGAGCCTGTAGCACAGGAAGGAAAACTGAAGGAGCTAGGATGGCTTTAATTTGCTGGTTTTCCCTGCACTAATAAGGGTATTACGGCACAGGGAAAAAAATGCATTTATACTGATAGTAAAAGGAGTCTGTGTCACCAGCTCCACGCTACAACAATGAACTGCTTGTTTTCAGTGCTAAGGTCATCTTCAAGGACTGTTTTTGGACTTCCCCTGGAAGACACAAGAAAGGAGGCGGATTTTTTTCCAGCGTAGGGGAATCTGAGCATGACCATGTGGAAACAAACAGAAACTATTCTGTCCCTTTCCTTGCCAGAACCGGTTCTCCCTTGCAATTAAACATTAATCACACGCACAAAAAATAATCAAATCAAAAGGACGACATTTCCAGTATGTGTGAAGCTTCACTTTCCCTTCAAATTGCACAAACAGGACTTGGGAGGTCACAGGCAGGCGATCCATCTCGGCCTGCCCTCCTCCTCAAAACAGAAGCCCCAAATCACGCTCGGGCGTTCAGCGCAGCCGCAGCCTTTTCCAGCAGCACCAGCCCGTGTCAGCAGCAGCAGCTCAAATCTGCACGTTCCCTTTGCTGGTTTGACAGCAGCGAGAGGAGAGCTGGAAAGAGCCAGGAATTTCCTTGCTGTGATATGGCTGCACAGGACAGCAAAGAGACTTTTGAAGCTAAGCAGCATTTTGGCATCAGGCAGAGCCATATTTTTTTTTTCCTTCCTGTTACATTACAATGGTATGGGACTTAATAGAAGAATCATGTATATGCAACAATAATAAGGCTGCATGAAATTTATCCCATGAATCAATGGGATAAATAAATTTTAACCCATAAATCAATGAAAAAATATATGGTGAGTAAAAAAAAAAGCCCTGTGAAACAAGATCTATTATCCCTAATTCTAACCCTAGCTTGACGATGTTTGTTGCATAATTCCCTGTCTCATCGTATTTATTATTCTTCTATTTCTCCTGATTTTCTTTTCCCATTTAGGCTTAACAGATTCTTGTACTCTTCATTTCAATGTAGTTATCTGGCTACGCCAGTGATTTATCCATAACTTCTGAGAGGAGGGACAGAAGCCCTATGAAAATGGAAAGCTGTCAACCACACTAAATGGAGTACTACAACATATATTGTACTTAGGCAGCTGATCATGAAAGCCACAAAGAGAGACAGGCAGAGGAGGATGAGGAAAATTCTTGAAACAGAAAGTTTATTGAATGCTGGGAGCCAAGAAACACATAGCTGAGGAATGGAGAATTTTCTGGCTTCTGCTGCTGGAGATAAATTACAAGGGTTTGCCTGGTTCATCTTTCTCAAAATTCTTTAAGCTTTCATTTGGACCATATGTATGTCCATGCTGGTGTTGCTCATTTTGATTGCTCTGAGATTAAAGTGGGTTTTTTTTTGATCTCTGCTCTTCAAATTAATGTTCATGACAGTTTTTAAAACACCCTTTTATTTTTCCTCCCTTACACATCTTTTCACGTCTTCTTACAGCTCCTCCCCCCACCTTCTCCTCTTCTCATGCACAGCCTCTAGGTTTTCCTCTCCTGTGGGTGCTGCTACTACAGCTTGACCACTCTAATGGGAAGTCTCTGATGACAAAGTGGGAGGTAGAAGAAAAAAAACCAAAAAACAAGAACCTCAGGTGATTTTCAGTCCTTGGTGAGGAGCTCAGACACACTGCCTTATTGACTTTCTATCTCTTTTCAACCCTCACCTGGAAACACCTGTTTCTTGACTGCTTTTTCCTCCTCTTTTGTTTCCTCCTGCTTTTTCAAAGAGAAGAAAAATGCAGCGAGACATACCTAACTTTGTGGCACATGCTGATTTTAATGTTCACTGCAGCCTGGGGAGGAAGAGGGAACATATGTACAGAAGAGACGTTACTGGGTGAACTGGTGTCCTGCTGCAGGGAGCCAAGGAGGGGCAGCGGTACCTCATGCAGGTGAAGCAACCCCAGCAGAAACAACAAACAGGGGGGGCTGCTTCTGTCCCAGACAGGTAACCCCCGCAGCTGCGAGGGGAGCAGGACAAGATGGAGAGACACATGACAACAGGGCAGAAAGAGTTCAGAGAAGTTTATCAAGAAAGGGCATGTAGTAAATATTTGGAAAGGCTTTTAAGGTAGTAGGAAGATGAGTGAAACAGAATCCACAAGAAAGAGGGCTTGCAGGAAATGGAACATGCTAAAATAAACACCATGCATAGTATAAAGGGTTAAGCACCAGAGATGCAAACAGATATAGAACAGGCTGTGTGTTACCAAGTCACATTTGATTGTGCTTATTCATTTATCCATTGTGGCTTTGGGCTACCACAGGCGAGCAAAGACAAAACAGAATTGCAGCATTTTGACTTGTGTTTACCTTTTTCTATTTTTTTTTTTAAAATAAACCCAAGAGGCTCATCTAAATGAACAGAGTGTCCCTGGCTCTAACAGAGCAGCGCTGGTTCGCACTGATCGAATCTTCCTGGACAGACACTGTGTGCACCTCTTCTATGTTTCTATTCATTACATTTCACTCCAAATTTATATAGCCAGTTAACCAGTAATTTGCATGGACCTGACAGCAGCACCTTCCTGTGCCTGGCTATTTAAGGGCCTGTCGGCAAAAAGCATTATAAAATCCCCTTTTTATGGATGCACAACACAGTCATAAAATGTGTTTTCCTAGCTTCAGAACTGCCCAACATGATTTCATCTCCAGAAGCACTTTATTTCAAAAAAGGAGCACGATCCAATGCGTGATGAAAATATAATACATGACCAGCCATTTCACACCAGTCCCTGCCTAAGCCCTCCAAAATAGAGGTCTGTCCTTTAAAATTGGAAGTTCTCAGCCATACTAAACACAGCACAATATCTGCAGAGCAGCTCTAATGTATGTGGAACAAATATGAATAAAACCAGGCAGTTCATGCAGGTAGGCTGAAGACTCACTCCTGCTGAACCTGCCAACCAGGCCAGAAACTGTTTATGGCCTGGCCTGAGGGCTCTAACGGGATTTAGAATCATAGAATAGTTTGGGTTGGAAGGGACCTTCAAAGGTGATCTAGTCCAATCCCCTGCCATAGGCAGGTTCATCTTTCATTACACCAGGTTGCTCGAAGTCCCATCCAAGCTGGCCTTGAACACTTCCAATGATGGGACATACACAGCCTCTCTGGGCAACCTCTTCCAGAGTGTCACCACACTCATCATAAAGAATTTCTTTCTTATGTCAAATCTAAACCAACTCTCAGTTTAAAACATTTACCCCTTGTCCTGTCACTACAGGTCTTGGTAAAAAGCCTTTTTCATACGCCCCCTTTAAGTACTGAACAGGACTCCCCTCTGCGGGCTGCAATTTTTAGTGGGAAATGCTGCTGTGCTGTAAGTGCATACATATACATATGGTCTTTACCCCTCTGCTCTGAAAAAACCCATAGGCTTAAGTCCCAGAATTTGTCCCTATAATTACTGGTCCCAGATTTACAGTTTTCTCCTGTCTCCTCAAAGGCTTTCAAGAACCACAAGTCATGCTCCTAAAGATCAGAGGATGCAATTTGAGATACATGCAAGTAAATAGCACCAGACAAGCAGACTGGCCCTTCCAGTCCTACCAATAACAACCCATGGCTTGGGGGATTTATTTATCTGCCTGTTAATTTTGCAATCAAACAATTATCAAATTGGGTTTTTTTTGGGGGGGAGGGGGGAAGGAGGTGGGTGGGAGAACCTGTTTGTGCTGTGAATAAAGCATCTGGTTTCAGTTTCTAAACACTCAAAGTTGACTCTTCCTAAAAGCTGGTAACTCTAAACCCTCTCGGTCCTTGATTGATGAGCTGGGCTAACCACACTCAAATAAAGGAACAGCATTTTTCATGCTTCTGGCAGCACAGTGCACCTTTAAATTGCTGGTTAAATAAGTGCTGCCAAGGTATCCCTACGAAAAAACACAGGACAGAAGATGCAAACCCATGGGTAAAGCCATGCAAACTTACTACTTTCTAACCAGAGAAGCTGCAGGACAGGCTGGACACAGCATTTGCCTCACACAAAGTCCTGCCTATGGTGACCTCACTTCTCAGCCCCACTTCATTTTGATGTTTGAATAAACGCAAAAGTACGCCCCACAAAACAGCCAATGCTAACAAATGGAAAAGAGGTCTCCATCAAAACTACGGGCTTCCCGCAGACCTGATATAAAATGGCAGGTGTGGTCCTGGTGATGAGACCAAGGCCACCTGCTCCCCATTGCTGTAGCCTCTGCTGCCACAGAGCATGGTTGAATTCTGGTTGTCAGATCTTTTTTCTGTGTGTTTGTGGCAGGACAGGGAGGCCACTGCGAGACTGCTCAGCAGCTGGGGGAACATTTTTCTTCTCACTGGTAAGCACATTTGGACACATGAGTTAGGAAAGCCACAAGTGCCAGCTACACTATACGAGTGCAAACAGAGAGCAGTGTAAATCCTCCTCCTTGCATGACCAGTCTCATCCCACAACCCTAATTATTCAGGCACCCTCCAAAGACTTCTGTTGGGCAGCTTTCATCATGTATCTTCTGAGCTCTTAGGCTAAATGTTTCTTTCCTGGCACTCACTGATGTGGTTAAAAGGTCTAATCCAAGTGTATTTTACAATGTTTGCTTTGTATGTGGGGTACTTCAGTATATATATATATATTTCAAATTTGAATTTACAGTGGCTGCTCTATTTAGAATCTTTTACAGTAGATAAACTCTAAATTCAAACACAGCCTGCAACCTTTCTAATGGCGAATAAACATCTAGAAAAGTCTTCAAACATGATCATCACGCATAAACACTTGCCTTTAACTGTTTGAAAGCAAATAAGTTGAAAATTTATAGGGCTACATTAAAACATTAAGTTTATAGCACTGATGTGTATGGATAATAGGAAATATGCCTCCAAATATGACATCATTGAAAACAGAACCTACATTCCCTTACAAAGCAACTGAAGAAGAGTCAGAATTATAGTGTTTAATATATTTATTTCGAAGTATTGATTTGGATAGTATTATTTCCAAATAACAAGATAGCACAGCTCAGTTGTTTCAGGAGCACTCAGGGTTTTACATATGGTGCATAAGAAAAGAACAAACTATTATTGCAATAGCCAAAGACTGCAACTTTTTCTTCAGGCTGTGTATTTCATAAGTGAAGTCCTATAGGCTTAAGAAAAAAGGCAAAATTTTATGGGCTAGTTTACTGTGTAAAATATTCTCCCTAATCCTTGTAAAAATACGCTTCATGCTAATCCTTCTGCCTGAAAGCATTTTTGCAGACAACTTTGAACATTTCTATCACATTTTATTAGCTTTAAGCTGATCTAATTCCTCTAATTTTCATCAGGCTTATTAGGATCTGTCTAGATATCAGATTTGTAGAATTGATCTGGTTTTATATAAAATCCTCAAACTGCCACATTTTCATTTTCCAAGCAGACGTCATCTGCACCTTGTATAATAAAGTAGTAAGTACCTTCTTGGCCTTTAATTAATTAGGAATAATGACCTATGCATCAGGTAATAATAGCATCCAATTAGTGGAAATGTATGATGCTTACAGAGTATTATCAGTCACACCATAGTAGAGAGATATTTGCTCGTTCCTGCCGCATGCCCTGGACGTGAGGTACCAGCAATCTGTAGCCATGACAGACTGGTACACAAATCTAAAAATTCCTACCCCTTGGCCTGGTCTTTTCAGTGTGAATTTCTAAAGATATTCAGATGCTAATATTCTGTGCGTTTAGGACTGCCATCAGCAACGTCGTATCTCCAGGCTTTCAGTATGCCCGCCACTGAGCTTGTGGCAGGAAGGTAAACGTGGAGGTTTGTTAAACACACGAGGCTGGAACCCGCTGGGCACAGGAAGGCTTTGAAGCATTGGAAACTCCCCTGTGGAGGAGTTTTCCCTTCCAAAACAAAGATGGAAATCCATCCTGGTGGCCAGAAATCCCATTTCCACACCCGGAAATCGCAGTATGATTGAGTCACAACAAGAGACAAATTACCGACAGGTTTTAGCTGCAGACTTACAGAACCTGTGGAGTCACATCAGAGGAAGCTTCACTCCAAGACATCAATGACTTGTATATCCTACAATGTTTTGCAAATGATTTTTTTAGTACAATCTGCTGCCAAATAAATACACACCATCTTTCACAAAAAACAGCAGGAGTTGCACATGTGTATCCGAGCACAACTTTCTCTCACTAGCCTTCTTATACTACTTAAACAATAACATAAAGAAAAGCCAGTAGGAAGCTCAATTACACTATTCCCCATTTGTCTGACGGAAGAAGAGCAGGTCTGAACTGCAACTGACATTACAGAGATATTCAGAAATTAGTTACTTCAACTACTAAAATGTGAGGATGTCTGAGATTATGAAGATTGTTCTTTGAGTATCTCTGAAATCCATGTTTGCTTGCTCTGAGAGTTCAAGGCGTTGTAACTCACCAAGGCTTGGTCTCTGGAGCAGTTCTGTTATCAGCATCTGTAAAAAGCCAGAGCTCATTCAGGCTGAGTACAATGCCATCTGATACAGTTAACGGGATTGGCAAGCGAACTCCAAGAAAGGTGGCACAGAGAAGGGTTGGTGCTGAAAAATGGAACAAAGCTGGACAAGGGGCTCGAGCAAGGAGGCTGCTCCACCATGAAGCTGAGTGAGGTGAAACCACAGTGCTTCCGTTCCCAGGCTGCAACACTGGGTACAATGTCTTCATCTGTTTGCAAAGCGCATGTGGCACATAGGTGAAAAACTCTCTATATAAACGAGAACTCATGGCAAGATTCAAAAAAACCAATACAAGCATCCAGACATCTCCAGCACATTGGTAAAATTAGTTGCAATATTACACTTTCCTTAAAGTTTCGGGTAAACTTTTTCAGGCAGAAAACTGATAAGCATTTCAGACAGAAATGTGTGTCTCCGTCTAGTTTTCCAGTCAGAGTGTCTATGAAGGACAGTCACTGAGCTCTCACTGGTCCCTGCTCACAGCAGCCAAGGGAAGGCCTGAAGTCCAGCACCGTCCCACAGCTCTGCCAGCCCACACTCAGAAGGATGGAGCCAGGACTCTGCCACTCACTCTGGTCTCCATTGCCACTGTGCTTGCTTCACAGTGTCATGGTGGGCAGGATTTCCATGCAGGCAAAGCAAGGGTAATACATTTTCAGTGAAGGTCTCCTGGCCTCGGGTCTAGCAATACACGGCCATTAAAAAATGGTAAGCAAGAGCACTACTGCTGTGCATTTAGAAAGAGCTACAGTTGTGCAGTAGGGAAACTGTTGTGCAAATTATTCCACGTTGCCCAGTATATGCCCAGCCACCCTACTCTCTGATTTTTGTGAAAGCACTAAACAGACTTCAGGGGAAAAAAAGACAACACATTTTTAGCCCCAGCATCCACAGATTTGCAGTGCTTTTCCTATGGTATGATATCTAGTAGGCTGTAAAAGTGCAGTCAGGTGAGCACGCTTATTTAGCTTTCAACTTTACCTATACTTATTTGTCTCATTTGGTTTTTAAATAGGGTTTTCAAATAAGGCACTTAAATACTTTTAAGTCAATACTTAACATTTAGATTTGTTTAGACTGAGTATAAATATTAATTTAGACATAGTTAGGTTTATGCCAAATACGAGTATTCAGCTAAATTGATATAATCATTCAGCAACATTAAACCAACCTGGGAATTCAAACAAGCCTTTGAAAAGTAAAAGCATTAATAGTGCACAAAGATTTGCAGAAAGAATGAAACGAGAAGATGGTGAGAAGTCATTTACTTTTTAAGTCTCCTGAGAAACTGGTCAACCTCTGGGACACCCCCCCCTCCCAGTACAACCACCCAGATGACACAGCTATGGGGAAACTACCTCCTAAGTGGAATGGGGATAAGAATTGCCTGTGTTGGGTGCATTTGTTATTTCTTTGAAATAATTGATCCCTGACACTAAAGATAGTAACACTATCTAGTAGTAACACTACTAGTAACACTGGTGGGATTCAAATGCTGCAGACATTAATGAAGCCTCTCTCACTTTCTGGCAATGGATTTGAACTGTCTCCCACTGCACAGTGCATCCAGCAAGGGAGGCAGTGGTTTGGTATTAAAGCACTGTAGAAGTTCAAACTGAGGAGGTTATAGTTCAAAGAGCAAATCAAGGTCACCTTGCCCAGTCTCACCAGTATGTAAAGCGTGCTCAGCACCACAGGAAGAGCTGCGGGAGGGGGCTGGATCTCAACCTCCATACACAAAAGAAAAAAAAGTAAGACAATTACACCACTGATTTCAGAAGCCACAGTTCCATCTGAGTATATCTGGAAAAAATGCACCAGCTCCATTAGGTGATTAGACAAACATCTTCCCCCTCCAAAACAGCTCTGCTCAGCAGGACCGTTGTTTGCTTATTTGAAAACGTTCCTCAACTTGTAGTGTCTTTCTCACATCCTTCCAGTCTAGGTCAAATCCTGAGAATAAGTTTAAGAACTGCTGACAAAGCAGTCTGCCATGTTTTGTGTTAGACAACTGATTTCAGTGTATCAGGCACCTGAAACACCATGGTCTGAATCCAATAGCTGCGGGAGGGGTCCCTTCCGCACTGCAAGCACGGTTAACAGAGCCTGAGGAAGTGCACTGGGTATCTTACTAATGACACAAATGTAAAGCTTTATTAAGGTTTGTATTAGCCTTTAAACAGCAGTGTGACAGGAAACAAACACACAAACAGAACACAAAACACACCAAACAAAAACAAACAAACAAACCCCACAAAACTAACCAAACAACAACAAAATAAAAACACTTGGAAGAGAGAACCACCTTTTGTCTAGAACAATCAATGGTACTTCTCCCCTCCAGCACAATGTCAGTATGTGATGGCCATAAACCTTTGCTAGATGCCTATGGAGAAACCTGATTTCCAGTACAAGCCAGGCCTCTCTCTTTCACACTCATATACATTCTGGAGTACTATAACAATACTCATACAACTCCTACAGTGGTCTAGATAGCCTGACAGGGATCAGTACTTTCATTAATAATACTTTATTTAAACTTACTGGAACTGCTGGTTGATTGATGAAGTCCTTTGCAAGCTTCAGAGTGATTTGCACAAAACCATTAAGATCTGCACATAGGAATTGTTTCACCCAGCCCTGAATGAGTCGGGTGACACAGTACCTATTGTCCTAACATCACCAACCCTACCCAACACCTTTTGACATATGACCTTGTCCAATTAAATAAACAGAGCAATTTAGATAGGCAGAAGGTAATTATTGGGGCTGGATGGTGGCCAGCTCACTGAAGTAGCAGCACCATTCTTTGCAAGGAGCTTTATGTTGTTTAGCAAAGTTTAATGACTGGAAGTTTTCAGAAGCTTTGCACTGTACTGCATCCAGCAATGAAACATCCAAGTGTTTGGTGCTCCCTTCATACAACAGTGGGTGACAGTCGTGAGGTCTTGAGCAAAGCTGATCCTTTCAAAAAGATGTTTGGAATGAAATGGCTTTCTAACCTGTCTCTTTTTAGCCCTAATTGCCTATATCTTAAATGGATCCTATTTATTTGAACAAAGAAAAGGTAAATAAGGAATCAGGAAAGCAGGATCAAGAAAGAGGACAGTGAATAACAGCGAGAGATAACTTAGAAATAAGTCACTTCCTAATGGCTCCACAATAATTACTCTAAAAACTACATTTCTGCATGTTAAAGCCTTAATGCCAGAGTCCAGTAACAGCAGAGAAAGAAGGAAAGGTCTTAGCTCTTCTGTGTGGAGCTGGATACTCAAAAATATTTCCTTTTTGTGTATTTAAACTCATCTTTTTTCTGCACAGACATGAGATATATGACATGTTCACTTCCCATTGAGACAGGTTCTCAAGCGAGCCTGTGCCAGCACTCCACCATGCCACCCACCCCACAGGACTTCAGCTTTGAGCAATAGCAAGATAAGACAGAGTTACCATAAGAGCAGCTTCACTTCTTCATTTCTATTTTTGCTTTTTACCTTGAAGACAATGCCAGAGAGGAGGCGATAGTGTGTAATGTGCCATGTAACCACAAAGAACATGGGAAAAGCCTTTGTTACTGTTCTTGTAAACATAAATTAAGACAGAATAATATACATGCACAATATTAGATCCAGCATACGTGAAAATGCATATAAAGGGGTACAGGAAGTGGTAATTGTATTTTTATACAACTATACACTACACTTTAGAGCAATGTCAGTCTTACTTTAAGAGAAACAGTGCTGTGGTCCATTGTAAACTGAGGAATCCTCATGAAACCTATGAAAATTCTCGTGCCTCTTCCAGAGGGAACAGGATACAGCAAGAAAGAACGTAATATCTGTAAGGGCCTCATCCTCTCTGAGCATCTTTTCAAATCCCAGCCACCAGTTGGCCCTACACTGAGCTTTTTGTTCCTGGCATGTCCAAAGGAGGTTTGAGTATTAGTTTAATCTACTGGTAAGTCACTCTTCAAAAGCCTTTTTAGCCTGCCTTATTGCATTGAAACTTCTGTATTCAACCTGCTGGAGTTAAAAATCTCTTCTAATTTTCTTCATTTGGAGAGGATGCCAGCTTTTTAGAATCATGGAATGGCCTGGATTACAAGGGACCTTCAAAGACCACCTAGTCCACCCCCCTTGCCATGGGCAGGGACATCTTTCACTTGATCAGGCTGTTCAAAGCCCCATCCAACCTGACGTAGGACACTTCGAGTGATGGGGCAGCTACAGCTTCTCTGGGCAGCCTGTTGCAGTGTTTCACCACTCTCACAGAAAAAGAGTTTCCTCATACTTCCAATCTAAATTTACCCTCTTTCAGTTTAAAACTGTTATGCCTTGTCCTGTCCCTACTAGCCTGGGTAAAAAGTCTGTAAGCCCCCACTGTATATTGAAAGGCCACAATAAGGGCTCCGTGGAGCCTTCTCCAGGCTGAAGAACCCCAATTATCTCAGCATCTCTCCATAGGAGAGGTGTTCTATTCATCTGACTATATTTATGGCCTTCTTCTGGACTTACTCCAACAGGTCTGTGTCCTTCTGTCCTGAGGACCGCAGAGCTGGACACAGTACCCCAGCTGGGGTTCGCTGTGTATGATGTATGATCATATGTATGATCCTCATTTCTAGTAGCCTCCCTGACCCACACCACGGATACTCCACCTGTCGCTCCCACCCCAACCATTGATAGAACCACTCACTCACCCAGAGCTACCAGTCTTCCAGTTGCCTCCAAGAATTTAACTCTCCCTGCTCCTCAACAACCTTCCTCCATATACACTGAACACAAATACGCGACATATTTAATTTTTGCAGCACATGCTGGAAATTAAAAATAATAATAAATAAACACCATAGAAAAGATGGAAGCTGCTGTAAGGACACCATGCCTGTCCTACAGCCTGGCTTCAGCTGAGTGCTGGCCTTTGCTCCGGCCTTGGGTGACGCAGCTTCAGACAACCGCTATTTTTACATCATGATCAGGTACAGGGGCCCCACTGAGGTTCAGAACAGACAGACACAGCCCGATGCTGAGGTGTGAAGTCTGCAGGAGCTTGCTTGTGACTGACAAGCAACTGCCACATCCCTTGTCCCGCCAAAACACCCCTCGGCATGAGCCTTCCCAAACACACGTTCACTTTACAAGTCATTTAATAACACCCCAGTGTAAATGAACAGCTGCCACAAGCAAGTATCCAGCTCTGACTTTTGAAATTATTTTGGTAAACCTCTTTTTCCCCGCTCAGGTATGGCTTGGAATAATTAGAGAGAAGTTTCTTGTTCAAATGAGCAGCCCTTCCCTGTCTATTGTCACACCTCAACAAGAATGGTATTTATGTGATGTAGGTGCTATTAAGACTAGAGATTCCATCCAATTAAACACCGATACAAGAGGAAAATTATCCTTTTAACAGATTACTAACAGCACACTGGTTTCTGTTGTCCACATGGCATCTTGAAAATTGACTGGCTGTATGGAGCTCAACATTTTATACTACATCAGTGCAGAAACGAAGCAGAATTAGGAAACAATTATTGATAAGCATGCAACTGTGGCACAATAAAAGCCCCACGGGTAAGACCAATCTAAGGAGAAAGAAATGAAAAAAAACAGCTTTCACTTTTTTTTTTTCCTCCTTCTTGTTTGCACAGTTGGAAATCCATTCCCTGCTGTTTCATATTTCCTACACTGATTAAAAGTGTTACCTACTGCATTATTCTCTTCAAGGCCTGGATTTGCTAGGTGAAAGCATCATTAGAAACAGGGCTGAGGTGGGGAAACAGGGTTGAATTGAAGAATTCTTTCACTACATGAGCAGCAAAATGTATTTTCCCAATAATGGTTTATACACAGAAGAAATTGCTTTTCCATATCAAAGTCAAGACACATTCAAATAATGAGTTAGTGCAAGAACCTCAAGGATAAGAAATTTACATTTTTAGGAAGAGACGTGTAACAAACAGTACTGGGTATTAATCCTGGTCAGCACAAAAAAGTGGTATTCTGGGGAAGCTTCTGAAGATCTTTTTGCCCTCCTTTCTCTGCAGAGCCCTCCGGAACTGGCAGAATCAAGTACTGCGTACCTCAAGAGAGCTATACATCTCAGCATAGGAAAGGAATCAGAAGCCTCTTTGAGTTAAACCCCTCGCTTTCTCATCTGGAAGAAACTTTTCTATAAAGCATCAATAGTCTCACCATTATTCTAATAATTGTGGTTTAGGGGTGAAAGGAGGAGGCTGGTTCTCTAACATGCTGTTTCTGCCTAGCAGGGGTAAGCAGTAAATAACCGTGCCATTAGCTTGCTCAAAAAAAATATAAACAATCCTATTTCAGTAAGAATGGCAAAGGAAAAGAAATACATTGGATTCAATTAATGCTGATGCTAAAAGTTTTAGTAGGAAGTCAGCACTTCTTAAAACTTTGTCCATGCTGAGATTCCATAAGCTCCCCTTTGTTTCATCCTGTTTACATTATGCATTCTGGCAGAGTGCTGGCCCACATAACCTCCACATTTTCATCTTAGACTAACAGTTAAAAAATAGGGCTCAGGTATAACACTTTTTACTTACGGCATCCCTGTTAACTGCACTTGGAGTTCAGGGCTTGCCTAGAACCACATCACCACCAATAAATTCTTTTTTTAACATTAAGTTTTTAAAAGTTTTATCTCGATGAAATCTGGGGAATGCGATTCTTCAAAAATGCAGGAATATGCTTTTTCAGTCCCATTTTTAAAATATGAACTTTAAATAGACAAACAGGAAATTAAAATAACCCATGAACTTTGTTCCTCTTCAGTTGAGTCTCTTAAAAAGTGCTGGGCTCTTTGGTCAGCATTTATAGGAAAGTTATAACACCTCCTGAGCTGATGAAGTTCTGCTCTATAAACTGGTTAAAATATGTGGCATCACTTTTACGGCTTCTTTCAAAGAGGCATGTGTCATTTTACTTAATTAATTTGCCTTAGAAGGAAATTGTCCAATTTATTCCACGTTAATGGTTACATGTTGAAATAAGCCATTCTTAGTTCTATAACAACAAAAAAAATAAAAGTAGCATTCCTAAGGTTTATTTGTCATACCAGAGTGCTGTTCTCATAACTTCTGCCTATGTATACTGTTAGTTTTTTCTTTTTTTTTTCCCCCAAATTCACCAGAATTCTGGATTCTATAGAATTTGAACTGCCTTCACCCTGTCAGCAGTCAGTAGTTCTGCTCTTTTTCTCATGCTCCAGGCCTGTTTGGGAACCTCAGACTAAACATTATTATACTTATCTCCAGTAGAAGCTCAATCTAGGATTTTGAGCACTTAAGCCCAGCAGTGGGGATCTCTGCACTTATATGCCAGAGCCACCTACTTTCAAGAAGAACCAACACCCTTGGCTGGAGGGAGTGGAGGCTGGGAGCACGTGAATAATGCTGCGGTGTTTGTACAGCAGCTTTGTAACAAGAACACTTACTATTAGGAATTGGGAAATCTCAGTTCAGGCTGCTGAGTGCTGCATCTGCACCCATCTCTCTGATGCTTTGCTGCTAGATGCCTTTGCCTGAAGTGGGGCTCCTTGATCCGGTGCTGTACAAGAAACACTTAGGTGTTTATAGCAACGGGTTGAGGGAAACCTGACTTCTAGGGCAGTGAGTTGTGCGGGTGATCAGGGCTCCTGGCGCAGGACCAGCTTATGCATTTAACCCAGTGATTAATACAGAATGTGTAACCCATTTTCAGAGTGGGAATCTGAGCTCCTCTCTTCCCCCGCTGCTCCCTGTACACACTCCCACCCTGGGCCAGGAGCTTTCCATTCTTTTTTCTGCCAAGTTAGAAAGGGTGAGGAAAAGGAGGAGTGGGGACACCCACCACAGCCTCCTCTTAGTTATCCCTATGGGAAGGGGGTTGGTTCTGATGCCTCAGCCCCCCTGCTTTCTCAAGTTGAGGAATGCAACGAACCCAGATCCTACACTTGAGAATGGATGTAAAGGAAAGAGCACCAGTGTTTGCATCATGTTCCTCGTTCAATGCATTTCGAAAGAAGTGAGAGTGAGCCTTGCTCCATTTTCTCCTAAAGAACAGCACTGGAGACCTCACTGTGCAAGAGTCTGAGCTGTGAAACCAAGATTAACATGGGTATTGAGCTCTATGTGTGCACAAATGTGATTGGAAAAACCCTTCATAAGGAAGGTATCAAAAAACATTTTTTTCCTAAGCAGTCCTTGCCAACTATTTTGGGCATTCCTGCTTGGCATCCTGCTGGTTCTTGAATCGTGCTCTGATGGGCTTAGCACTCCCCATGCAATGACTAGAAGTGGAGGCACCTTATTCAAGGCTACTGATCACACTTGAATTAGTCACTGCTCTGAGCACTACAAGTCCACATCTTTCTGGTGGTCTAGCCTTACAGCTGGTGGGCTGAGATAGTACTTACAGAAGAAAGGAAAAAAGCAAGAAAAAACACAAAAACCCCCTCAATGTGCTAGGATACACCGTACTACTTATTCAGCAATACAAAACAAAACTAATGTCACACTTACCCTGTCAGAACACAACCTAGAGCTCCTATTTCTTGTCTCAGAAGGCAATACACTTTTATCCTGCTTCTGTTATTTCCTGCTGCTAGAGAGAATCCATTCTCTCCCAACCACTACCATGAAATACTAATCTATAAAATAGCTCTTCCTTGAATGTTGTCTTTTTCTCCTGAGAAAAGATTTGGGAACAGCAGGGATATAAGCACTCACCTTTTTTTAAACTCTGCATCATCATAATCTTTATGACATGTTTTATCATCAACCATCTTTAAGCTTTTACCACGATAACAATCTTTGCCCTCGCAATGGCTCCCAGAGTAGTCTTGAGTGAAAATGGGGAGAGAGAAGACCTAAGAGACTAATATTAGAATTATGTGGAGAAAAAAAAAAGGGGGGTTTACAGTCCGCTAAGGGAAATCTCAGTGGTAAGCTACAAAAATGCTGGATGTCAGTGCTGTACATCAGCAAACAATACCCAGAGTTCCTCAATTTACATAGGAAATGTTTTTAATAAGCGAAGTACCCGCAGCTCTCAGCCACTGACTCCGTCCCTCTCGCAGCTCCTGAATAAGTCTGCAAGTCCACAGATCATCAGAGCTCTCGCAGGGATAACGGGGCGAAGTCGGGCGCCTGCAGTGTGTGGTTTTCGGAGTGTTGCCATGGTGATCTCCAGCACACTCATCCCCTGGGAGCTCAGCTCAAAATTCAGAGGGAACCAAAGCAGGACAAAGAAATGACACCCAAGCAAAAGCAACAGGGAAATTATGTGTAATAAGCATACATACGCACTCGCAAACAGAAGCTTTTGGAAAACAGATATTTTTAGAACTGAGAGGTCTGTAGGAAAGAAGCACAGTATCCACAGTCCTAACTCTAAACCGGGGTGGTCGAGGGAATAAAACCAAGAATTTCTAACCCTGTCTCAGCTCAGGGATTGCTATTTGGCACAGGATAAATCCTCTGCCACTGTACTGCAAAAATCCTGATTTGTGCAATAAGAACAGAGGACAAGGAATAACTAAGCAGATTAAAAAAAACAGAGATGCCTTTAATAATCTAACACTGTAGAGCAGCAACATTCAGTAGATAACTAAAATCTAACATTTACTTTTTAGAGCACTACTTTTCATTATTTCATGAAAACATCTAATTCAACAATTCTTAAGTATCTGAGCAATTCAAATTGTCACCAAATACTTTATATCATCTGTTGGTCCTTATGGTAGTTTTATTCTCATACTCCATTTTCAACAAAAAGGAATTACACTCGTGCGAATGTGAAAGCAACACTCTGTCAAGTGATGTACGATCTTGATATATAGTTGAGAAACCTGTTGTATGGTGCTTTAACTCCTGCTCTGCAAAAGTGCTGTGTTATAGTGGTCATACACACAGAAATAAACCAGCAAAAGGAGACTCCACATTCAAAATCTGTCCATGTCAGATACGCCACAGTCCAGAAATACTACTAAATGAGAGTCAATCAATGTTTTGCCATTAGGCAGCATGTTTCAGTCAGAGCTTATTATCAAACAACACCAGGCCCTTTAGTGCCTAAAAGAGCTGAGATCGGTTAATCCCACATAGCTTGATTCTCAGCCACTTGCATATGGTAGTTTCTTTTCCCCAAATACATGATAGTTTCGACCTGCGCTTCTTATTACTGTTACAACAGACTTCGTTAGTCCTCTCTACATCATCACCTATGAGATCTTAATGTACCTACTTAATCATGTTACGAAAAGCTGCCTCCTCCTGAACGAGCATGGAGCTTTTCAGTCAGATCCGCTTTAACTTCCATCAAACCTTCCTGGGTTGGTACAGCACTAATTGCTTCAAAGACTCACTCCGTCCCCGCTCAAAAAATTTAGTGTGTGATCTGTTGCTTATGGCCACAGGCAGCACTTTACCTGCTGCCTTTGGACTGGCTCCTGATACTCATCACTGTGGAAGGCCACCTGCTGAGAGGATCTTCATGGAGGTTTGGTTCCTTCAGCATATTCACATTCTCACAGTCCCATTGACAATGGACAGAGAAAGGGTCAGGCGGAGTAAATTCCCCTAATCTGTATGATGCACAAGAGTTTACTCAATGCATGTGTGACTCCTCACTCGGATCCCTTGGTTTGTCTTGCTTTGCTGTCCACTCATTGTGTGAATTCTCTGTGCTCCCCCCAGGCTGCCACC
Source organism: Nesoenas mayeri (assembly GCF_963082525.1). NCBI lineage: Eukaryota > Metazoa > Chordata > Aves > Columbiformes > Columbidae > Nesoenas > Nesoenas mayeri. Next base: position 22,204,890 of record NC_137541.1, read on the forward strand.
TCCCTGGGCATCACACGGACCAACAGCTGTGGCTGGAGGAAGGGCTGCGGGAGAGACCCAACTACAATCTTCGGTATTTATCATTTTATCTTCAGCTCCTTCTCTCCCAAAGGGTGCTGACACTCGCCTTAAGCAGCCTCCTCCCTGTATTTTAAGCTTTCCTGATCCCCTTTAACAGTGACTGATTTATTTCCAGCACAAACTGGTATTTCTGCTCTACTGCAGGGAAAGAACTTGAACTTTAACAAGATCCCTACAAAATCACTGATTGCAGGAGGCATAATATTATGGTCCTTATGTGCTCATAGCTTGATCTCTTCAGGGAAGAGGTTTTATTTACCACGAATAAAGATCAAGGCTGACAGACAGCCTTCAAATCAAGGCACAAGCCAGAAAACTTCTGATTACTCCCGGAAGCATTTAGCAGCTTGACTTAGTCTTTATTTAGATAGTATTTTGCATATTTCACCCATAGTGAAAGCAAACTTGTCATGAACAAAATCATTTAGTAATCTAATTTATCAAGATCACTCACACACTGACAGACAAGAACTTTAAGAAAATTTGCACTTATGAGATTGATTTGTACTAATTTCCATCTCTTAGGTGCCTTTTCCAGGGCCAGTGAATGGAAAAATCAAGACCCCTGTGCAATTTCAGCCACTTCCAGAAAACATAATGTATGCTGTAATGTGCATCTGCTTAGGGAATTTACTTGAAAGGCTCTACTTTCTGTACTATAACAGCATGCACTCTACCACCCACTACTTGTATGACAACATTTTACAAGGACACCGCAAATCTTTTAAGCATGTGGATGAATTAACTACACATGGGCTGTCAGTTATTTACCTTTCCCAAGAATGTTTGATGTATTAGATTAATGCCAAAGACAATAAATGTAGTTCAACTTCAGTAAAGAAGTTGGACGAACAAGTCAAAAAGTATCACTGCAGAGATGCTTTCCTCAAAACCATGTGTCACGAAACATCAAATATGCCTTATCTTCCCTTTCCTCTCCCCAGTTATTCAGCAGCTGGAGTGACAGGAAAGGCTCCTCTCAGCTGCTTAACAGATGCATGAAGTTCACAGCACGCCTAATTCCTCTTGTGGGACACCTTTTTCCTCTGCTGTCCCACAAAGTCAGAGTTCCAGTTTTATCTAGTGAATCTGGCAGCAAGCAGCTTGTCCCCGTCTCCATTGGTTGTCCTGCTGTTCATTTCAAAGAAAGAACTGGGGCAAATGTTATACTTTGCCTAACATAGGGGAAGATCAGTTGATACCTCTTTCATCACTAGAGAGAGTTTATGTTGCCTCGAAGTGCAGTAGTCCCTAGCCTGGGCTAGTACTGGCCTGCAAGAGGTGGTAAGAAGACATTCATGGAGCTGCTCCAGCAGGAACTACCCATTTGTCAGCTCTTGGCCGGGTGAGTTTTCAGCTCTTGCTTGGGCTTGAGGTTTGTTTGCACCCATACTTACGTCACCCATGGAAGTGGCACAAATGAGCAGCTAGGAGAGATGGGAGAACCAAACAACCTTGGTTCAACAACAGCATGGACCACTAAAGTGACTGTATAAACACATCCTGACACAATTTAAGTAAAACACCTCCAGTAGGTTTCCTACAATTGAAGAAAAAAATGCTGCCCCTCACCTTGTAAAAGACAACAGACAGGCTTTCTGGGAGAGGATGTTATCTCTGTTCATCATTCTTTTGTGAGAATAAATGCCCACTTTTGTATAAGATGACTATTTTCACGGTACCGCATTTGCTTATAATAATGTTAACATACTGAATTTTACTCAAGTCATGCAAAATAGATGTATTTGGAACATTTTCCTTTCTTTAGTTTTTTTTTGTTTCTACTCCCTGTCTACATCATTTACTTGTTCTTTTCCTCCTGGTCCTATATATGCTTCAAAGGCATATTTTCAAAGAACAACTTCTCTTAGCATAGCTTGCCCCCAGCTGTAAAATCTTTGCTCACATATATCTCTCCTCAGGGAGGTAACTTCTTTGCATAGAGCTCCTTTAGGCAATATCTATAATCACGCAAACAGGTAGAATGTTCCCATATGTTGCAGCTCAAGAAGGAAGGATATACATCCTGCAAAGCTAACCCAGGGTAGCACCACAAATATTTATATGCCAGTTAAAATCCATATCCTGCAGCTTGGACTGCTATAAACAAACACTATCCAATATATCTTTCAAGTCAATCAACCAAAGAATTCACATATAGATGGATGGCCTGACGTGAGTTCACCCAAGGGTGTGAAAAACCCGGGAATGCAATTAATCAGCTCGTTCCTGGGTTAACCACCACACACACCTTTCCTTCCCAGCATCATCTTGGCCTTTGAACAGGATCTCCTTGGCTTTGTGACCAAGCAGACTTTTCTAGTCATTCCATTTCTGGACACTTCTGATGAAGCACTTGCAATCAATGCCACTGCAGAGCAGAGATCAAACTAGTCCAGAGAAGTTTCTCCTGTACAGAATGATACGGCTCACTCTTTCGAAAGACACTGGCTGTAAGAAGTGCTAAAGGGCTTCAAGAATCTGCTTGACCACCTCCGACATCTACTCCACTCTATGTTTCTGCTTGTTACAACAGAAACGGTATTGTGACCCTTTTTGTCCCTCTATGAGTACCCTGAAGAGCCAAATGGCCAGTGGCCTATGGAGGAGATTTGTGTATACAGAACTGATGCAAAGGATGCCAAAGTCAAAACTGTGCCCCAGCTTTCTGTTCTGAGTGAGGGTCCTTTGTCATCCACTGTGGTGCCTGCAGGACTTCTCTGATGTGCACTAAGAGGATCTCACCAGAAAACAGCTCAAGAATGGAAGGGAAGACGAAGGTATCGGAGTATAAATCCCTATAACATTGCCCGTAACAGGTACTATAATTTGTGAAACCATCATTTACACAGGAGGATTTTTTTTTTTTTTTAAGAAATAAACACATCTCTGTGTTTATGTACAAAAAATAACCAGCCACAGCTCTCAAAGCGATGCAAATCTTCTGCCTCCTCAGTGCAACCAGCACCATACATTCTTCCTCCAAGTTCAAAGGAAAAAAAGAAAAAGCTCTGAAACACATGCTTTCTGAAAACACAGGTTGAGCTTTGAAGAAAATCCTGGCAGGTCCTTTCAGTTGTCTGGAAATTTCCAGGCACATTTTAAAGAAAACATGAGCTGTGTACAAACATGAGAGTTACAATGTTTTGCAAACTCAGAAGTTCCCAGGAACTGTAATTTAATCCAACTGATTTAACTAGTCACAAATTAAACTGATGTAATTTTAAAGAAAACCAGCAAGGATAAACAAGACTTTATTTCGTGCATCCCCAGAAGACTTCTGTTTACAAAGTCATTGGCTTACTGACAGATAATAAGAAATTTCATAGCTATGAATTATTTTTATGTCTTGACATTACTTCATGACATTGTGCTTGATCAAATTGAGTGCTGCGGTAACAGGACACTAGAATATTGTCTAGATGACCAAAGGAACAGCTATTTTTAAATATAATGTATTTTGCATGTATTGCATTAACTGAATGAAATAAGGCTGAGGATTGCCTTGAATGTAGCCCTAAAATAATAAGCAGACAAGTACTTAATATTTGCTTTTATCCTTGTTAAATCCTTTAATTAAATATCACATTAATTGAACTACAGATTATTACAGAGATTTTTCTCAACTAACACATTTAAATGTATTAAAGCAGGGAGAAAAACAAAACAAGAACACAAGCTGGGCTTATAAACAGGTTCATATAAACAGAATTTAAAAAGAGAGCACATGGCACCTTTTCATGTTTGGCACAAGAGTAACAGCAAAGCTTAAGAGCAGTGGAGGTGCCGTTGTCCATACAAATCAACACGTTATCGCAAACCGGTTCCATTTAGCAAAGCGACATACCAGCTCACCCAGACAACTGCTCAAACAACAGCATTGCTGCCACAACACAAGAGGATGTGAGGCAGGAACCAAGCACAAGTCCTGCCTGTGGCCCTTGGACCGCTAGGTCTGAAGAGACTCGTCACAGCCAGGCTGTTCCTGCACCAAACCCAGGGCCATCAGAAGCTCCACGTGGGCTTTTGCAGAAGCCAGGCTGTGGTCTGGACGCTCTGTGCGGGGATGTGGGGAGCAGCTGCTCCAGCCTGAGGAGCAGAAGGCGCTGTGCCCTGCAACCCCGAGGAGATCCCCCCAAAGCCCTGCTCCCTGCGCTCTGGAGTGTCTCAAAAATTAATCTGACCTGAAGTGAACAGGACCTCCTAAAATTGTTCATTTATTAGTAATTGTGTAGTTGCTACAGACACAGCATTCAGGCGCTTCCCCTGTACCAACAAGCAGGCAACAGCAGCAATATCAGGAGGAAGAAAAGCAGCAGAACAGAGCCCTTATCTGTGCCTGTTCACACTGGTAACATTCACTCGCCTAAAATTAAAAAGAAGGGGGATGAGGAGGCTGATTTCACCGACTCCAACATCAACAGTCCCACAAAAGGGCTCGTTTTCACCAGGAGTCAAAGGTTTATGGAGATAAAGCTAAGGTAGCATCCAAGAATGACACTAAAAACTACATTCAAACTCCAGAATCAATGTTAGAGTCAATGCTGACAACTAATTTGCAAGAGTTCCAAGTCTGTAACACATTTCTAAGGGGGAACAATTCTCAATTTTCATTTCAAAACACAAGAAACCTGGTGCAAATATTCTCACTTCTGTGAGGTTCCAGTATAATACTGCAAACGGGCACCGCAACCTGCTTATTCTGTAAAATCCTGTGGGCTGACACGCTGAGTTGAGAGTGTTACAGGTGTCCATCCACCTCTCAGTCCCACCATGGATTAGGAGAAGAAAGAAAACTGTTCCGACAGGAGTGACAACCAAGCAGTTGCATTCACCAACCCTTACATGAGGAACAGGAGGACAGTTTAGGCTGGTACCTTTGATGGAAATTTCCCGTGAATCTCCCCCCTGCTTCCCCACCCCAACTGACATAACCCCAAAACTTCTAATTTAGCTTTAACAACCAACCGATGTGAAGTCCTATTTTACTGCACCTAACTTTTCTACTCAGTTTTGTTAGGCTTGGGTAAACTGTTTTTTGCTTCCTCTTGATCTCCCCGGGATGCAGGAGCCCTTGCCAAAAATAACTACGTTTTAATTTTCCTTCACAATTCCCTTGCAGAGGTCTGCACTGTTTTAATACTGTAGCATCACATATTCTTTTAATCCCTGCCTACACATTTTAACATTTCAAACACATGATTATTTATAAACGCAAAGCCACCAGGGCTTTGCTGAGGTAAAGTGGTTTAGTGAGGACTGAAACTGGGGAGGGGGTAGAGGGGAGGGTGAGTCATCATTTTTGGGTTTTAATCCTTCACTGCTCCTGTTCTGGGCTTTATTATTAGCAGTAGCACTTATTCACTATTTGCAGGGCTAAGACAGCAAACAAGTCCTCTGAATTTGAAAGTCGGGCAATTCCAACTCCTAATTTAGCCGTGCACGTCTGCTCCAGGCTGTCCAAACCCCTCAGACCCCTTTTTGTAGCTTTAGCTTTTCCCTCCTTTAAATGCCAACCCATCCACAGCCTTTGGCTGGGGTTTTGTCCGTTCCCACCTGCTCCTGCAAGAGGGAGAACAGACTGCGATGGAGTGACGCTGTCTTTATTTTTGCGCCGTATTCAGGGCTGGGCATTGCCACACTGAACAGAGCAAACGAGTTACAAAAACTGTTTGTACAGACAAAGCAAGGCATTTGAAAACCACCACTGCTCCCACTAAAACACCACCTGGAAACAAGTTGTACTGCATACTGAAGAGGAGACAGCACTTGTTTAAAATCCTGTATTTCTTTTTTGGTCACTGCTCAACAAGGCAGTAAAAAAAATGTGTCCTCCAGCCCCAATTATACCACTCTGCTGATAACGTAACAAAAGGAGAAAGAGCCATGAGAGACATAATGAGGCAACAAGCAAAAGGAGGAGGTAGAAAAATTAACTGCCATCACACACTATTTTTCTTCTTTTGCTTCCACTTCCAGCACCCTCTCCAAACACTGCTTGTATACCCACCTTCCTGACAAAAAAAGTCTAAGGATTTAGATGGGTTTTGGAGACCCAACTATAATCTCACACTGTTTGCAGCTCCACTGAGAAACAACCCTGTGCCTTAAGCTGTGAGAGCTGGGCAGGGCAGGAGCCCAAGTCCAGCCTGGGAATCAACTGCATGCCAGTTCCACCTTCTACAAACTTTTTAGAGATACTTAAATTTGGAAAAAGCTTTAAATGTGGATGCCTTGGGTTCAGCTGCCATACCCAGGTTTCTATACCAAAATACTTGCACTCAGTTTTGAAAGTGTGAATACTCTCAAGATCCAAGTGTGATTTAGGACAACTAAGAATATGCAGAACCTCTGAGAATTAGACTAGTTATTTCAGTAAATTAACTAGGTAGCAACTGTGAAAATGCTGATGTTAGACAGTATTTCAGCTTCCTGGGCTATAAATGGATATAATTTTTACTTACCTGACAGGTGTGTCATGAGAATTAGCTAATATTGACACTTTGATCTTTAAAATGCTTTGCCAAGTATTAATTAAGGAAGGATCATTTTCCATTTAAAATAGCCAGTATTAGTATTTTGAAGTTGAATTTGTTTCCATTCCTCTCCTAAAATGGCAAAGAATCTACTGTTTGTTTTTCTATGTATTCCCCAGGAGGTTATTTCAGAGAAATAGAGATAGAAAGGGAGAGAGAGAAAGGGAGAGAGAGAAAGGGAGAGAGAGAAAGGGAGAGAGAGAAAGGGAGAGAGAGAAAGGGAGAGAGAGAAAGGGAGAGAGAGAGAGATTGACATGCAGATCTATTTCCCAAAGAAGATTAATGTATACCTCTAAATAAAAAGTTGTGTTTTGTTGCAAGAATCTTCTCTTCTGTGGGTCTTGTAGCCAGACCTGTAGACTTAGGTCTGATTTTAGGGAGAACAGATACACCCACCCCCCAATAAACCACCTTTTTGTAAAACTAACCTACTAGTATTTTTACATGGCAGGTCTCAAAGTGAAGTATGAGAAGCTGATAACACATTGCAGATATTCAAGTACTGCATCTACGAATAAAGCGCGGTCTCACTTCACCATCAAGGGAAAGGTGCCAACATATGGGCAAAACCCTATTCCAGTTCCATCTGCAGCCAGTGACATGAAATACGTCCAAAGCTGCATGATGCTTTTGTTAGACGGGTCACCCATGTAGGTTGCTGCAGAAAAAGATGGAAGCCACAGTTTACCTGGGGAGCCCACTCTCCCCCAGCCCCTCCGCACTCAATAGTAAGGGCAGGACTGTCACCACGGGCATTCTTGTCATAAAGGTCTATCAGCAAAGGAATGACATTTGGCCTTTACACGGCCCAGTGAATATAAATCCAGATTGGAGGGAAATAAAAGATGGTACTTTGTAGCATATGGGAAAACAGCAGCATAAGTCTCCAGGTAAGCTGCTCTGCACACCGCGGAGATCATGACATAGGGCTCTGCTGTGACTGCTACTGCTGATGCTTACAGCCCCACTTGCTGCCACAGGCTACTCATGCTGGTCGAAGGAAAAAGAAATGGGACACAGATACTGGAAAACATGCCAGAAAGCACAAGCATGAAGATAAATGCAATCCCTGTGTAGTCCTCCTGAACGCCTTTTAGGGTCTCAGGGTGATGAAAGCAGAACTTCTGCGAGAACATTTTGCAAAGCCCATGTCTCATTCTCGCCTGCTGCCCAACCCATGCAAAAGATACTGAACAAACATTTTCATGACTAAAGTCCTATGGATCTGAAGATGAGTCTTAGAGGTCATGCTGGGGACTCAAGTCTGACTGATTGTCACATCTAGAAAATACTAGAATTAAAGTTCCTTATGCAAATCCTTTATGATAGTCTCTACGAGGGGACACTCCACCCGTTCCCCTGCCTCATTTCATGCACAGCATAGACAGTACTTAATGAACTAGCAACTCTTCAATGTTTATTTTTCTCCTCATTATCCAGTGTGGCTCTGTGCCTTATTTACCATGCTATCCAAAGGCTGCTGAGAATTATTTATAGCATCCACAATACAGAAGCTAAGTTCTTATAAACAATAATTAATTTTATAATACCCAGATGGATCCTGAAACTAAGGTGGGCACTTCTGGGATGGGCACTGGTTTTGAGCAACTACTTTTTAATCCTAACAGTCTAAAAAGCATCTCTGTAGACTTTGCAGAAAGAACCTGCCTATCAGCAAGCAGAGATTAGAGGCAGCACATGACGACATGCTGTGGTCCTCACCCTTCACAAGGGTGTTTGAACCAGGCTATTTACAGTGACAATGCGCACATTTTTACATAAGAAATACTGTTGAGAACAGTGAAAAAAATTCTTGATGCTACATTAAGAACTTGTTGCAGGGATCTCAGATTACAAAATGAGCAGCAAGAACCTAATTTTGGTATCTAATTAGGGCTGGGTGTTTTTCCCCCCACCCTGCGCTCTACCTGCCGGTGCCTGCTCCTGACGCCCAGAGGTACATGCTCCCCTTCCTTTTCCTTGCACTCACTACCTCAAGATTATTTTGATGTATCATCAGCCTAATGCAATAAAATTAGCAGCTTAGTAACCCCACTAGTCCATTTTACATTTTTTCCCAGCCTTTCCCTATTTTTTTTGTGGGGGGAAGAAAAAAAAAAAAATCACTTTCCCATCTCCTCTGGCCTTTCGACAAGGTAAAGAAGCTCAGCAAACCAACATTTCACTGGACTCCTCCAGCACCTCAACTTTGGTTTCCAGCTCTATGAAAGGTCAGTCCAGAAGTGCGCTGGAAGACAATGAGGAAGTTTCTGCAAGTTTATTCCATTTTCTGGCTTTATGGGTAACCAAAGCCAAAATCCTACCAGCTATCCTATCAAATCACTTCAATGTACTTCGAACCCAAGTTTCAGAATTAATTTTCAATTTTAAGTAAAAGAAAAAAATGTAATAAATACCTCTGGAAGCACTACACATAAAAAAGGATGATCGTAAGAGAATATACTGGATTACATAGTTTCAGGGCTCTACCTCCAGTTTTGTGAGTACAAGTAGAGCCACTATTACTCTTGGGTCCTGTTAAGTGCTTTGTTTTCTCTCTTGGGCTCTGTTCACTTTTTGTATTATAATATCTTCGTAGCCACTTCTGCGATACAATAACAGCAGTAGATATTAAAAGGTATTTTTTCCTCTCCACATAAACTTTTAAATTTGGTGTTACTGCAAAAATCTCAGCCAATGTGAGGCAAATTAAATTTGAAAATTATTCAAGTTTAGAAGAGTAAATCTATAATTTTAATGTCAGATAGCTGCAAGAGCCAGATCAAGAAGGTTTTAATTGAGAAGCTCAGTCTACACATGAATAAAATTTAAATATCAGAAAAATAACATCTATTGGAGATACCATTTATTTTTACATCAAGGGCAAAGTGCTGGTATCCATCTCTCCACAAGGATGTGTTTATACCTCTGCCAGTTCCAGGACCAGCTAATAATCATGTTGTCAGTAGTCTACTACTCGCTGAAATATAGCTCTACTTCATGTCTTTTATTTGTTTTTGCACACATACTTATATGAAATGACATTTTAACTAGGCAGATATCTTTAACAATTCATCCCATACTTCAACCCAA